>NC_090439.1:90889387-92089387 GCF_031143425.1 Pleurodeles waltl | reverse complement strand
CCTTCCGATCTACGTCAGGAACATTCAGAACTACTTTTTAGGAAAAAACTCAAGACTATTCTTTTCTGTAGGTAGCGCTCTCAACTCTCCTAGTGACAGCACCGGTCAGGTTAGGTTAGCGCTGGGATGCCTTCGGGTCACTACGCGCTTTATAAATTCTTAAACTAAACTAAACTAAACTAAACTATTTGCATCATTTTGTTTTTACGCACAGGAGTGAAAAGTAGCCCGCATCCAAATAATAGTACATGGCCTGTACAAATATCTGGATGCAGCCTAATTTTCACTCCTGTGCGTCCAAAAAAATGATGCAAATACAGTATTGGTGGGCAAAAAATGACGCTTAACACTAGGAACGTCAAAATTTCAGTGCATTAACTGGTTTTGAGCAATTTTTCTGTTTTTTTGTTATGTTACATTTGGGACACATCAGAGATAGGCTGATTGAACACACTATGGTGTTGATGTTGTATGTTCACATGTGTGACATCATACTGCAGCAGGCCCATGATCCGCTACTCCCTTCACAGTATTTTTACGGTTGGCTGACGCAATAGATGGTCATAAGAGTGGCCTACATATATGTGTTGCACAAATTGGGCATGTTTGGCATAAGGAGAGGATAGCAATGTGACGCACATATGTACAATACCTAAATGCCTTTGGCACAAAGTGTGTGCTTTGGCAACTAATGTGTTTGTTGACCAAGTGTATGTGTATCACATGAAGCATTATTGCACATATGCGTGTATGAATGTGACGTCCATGTGTCCAATCCTTAGATGCAAGTCATTGTGGAACTGAGAGAGGGCATGTGTTAGTCATACATGTAGCAACATCCGTAATGTGGACTTCCAAGATTTAGGGTAACGTAGACACCACATGTGACAAAGCATGCACCAGATAGATGGCAGACGCTTGTTCATGTCAATGGACCACATTTTCAACATCCTGTGTCCTAGAGTTTTGGTAACAGCTTCCTAGGCACTAGTCGGTGAATCCCACAGTGAGTCATACACATGCGTTGAGGAAGTGGGTACCATGTTGTTTACACAGACAGACAAGGGTGAATCTCAAATGTATGATGACACCACAGTTGAGGCCATAGAAGTGAACCACAGCTATCAAGTGGCTGTGGTGGACCAGCATATAAGACAGCACGTGTCCACATATTTCCAGTGATCAATTGCACATAGGTGTCTTGTTCATGTGTGTGGTCCAATGATGATCCTGTATATAGTTTGGGGTGTAATTTGTCACAGTTCGGTCCAGGACTCATCATGAGTCAGTGGCAGCTATTCCTGTATCTACTGAGTATCCTTGGTTGATCAATGTGAGTAAAGTGGATGAGGACATGTGAACCTACATGGGGATGGTCCCACCCTGTCACTAAAGACGTGTAATGAGACAGTCAACAGGGAAACCTTGGTGTGCTGAGTGAGATAATGTCTCAGGTGTCATGTTCCGGCAGGTGTCTTGACAACATCTGTACACAGGTTAGCCTCTGCAATTCCCACTGCATCTGGGAACATCATAGCCTCTGTGCTGATTATTCTTGCAGCTATTAACCACACATGGCACACAATATGTTGTCAGCACTGGGATTCTGTGTGTGAGCTGTCATGGTCCTGACATGTGTGGATTTTTCATGGACATTATCAGAGGTTGCTGGTTCTGCTGAAGGCCCCGTACCCAATCCCTGCATACGGCCCTGGGACACTGTCACACTTTGTCATTCATGCATAAATGAGACCCAGACAAGGGATGGGCCATGAATTTTGCTTTTCCCAGAGGATTTTACTCAAATGGTACAGTTAAAAGGAAGATGATGCTATACAATGTATTTGGGTATGCATTGGAGAAGCCCATGCCCAATACCCCCTGATGAATGAGAGGTTTGCTAAAGCAAGTGTGGTACATGTGTAGACACAGGGATACTTTAGTGTGACGCACAGACAGATGCCAGTCAGGCTGACAGAATGTAGGGTGATTCAGGATCCAGCAATTTGACAAGTTACATAATCAGTGGTCTGACTAAGACTGTTTGGAGGATGAACTAGAGAGTTGACATGTCAAACTGTGTATGTCCTGTGTTTTTGAAGGTGACAAATGAACCCAAGGGCTGTGTTACACGGCTTAATTAGTATCAATGCCTAACGGTGTATTTGACAAAATGGCAACTCCAGTGCTTGTTGAAATGGGTGGTGTGCATGGAGGTGATCACAGGTGTGGGCTGCATCAGTTTCTCACCAGTCCTGTAGGTGAGATTTGCATTCTAAGGGCCAACATACTTTTTCACATGGGAAGCAATCTACAGGTGCTAACAGGGATTAGAAACTAGAAGACAGGGTATAAATTAACCTGACGTCCATGCAGTCAGATGTTCTATGACAGTGGCATACCATAGGAAAGGGTATAGCACACCGGATTGCTATTGTTAGTCTGTGTGTGTAGAGGAGGTAATATCAGGGTACACATCTTAGTATTCCAGGGACCGCTTCAGACAGGTGGGTTGTGACCAGATGCATGGGTGTGTCAGGAGTTGGGAAATGGGCTGACATGTACATAGAATGTCATGTGTGCAGTGCTGCTCATATGAGTGGCACTTGTGCTGTCTATGTTCTGCTTCTATGGAACTCTAGTCACAGATAGTCCTTGCAAATATTGGATTCAGTTGGACTTACTGCTGTCAAGGGTCTGGTCAGACATTCCTGTCATTGATGCAAAAGCACATCGACTGCATCATGTATGAGGCTTGTTTTCCCCTTATTGAGTAATGGTGTCTTAGTTGTGTGCCATATGCTGCGTTGGACCTTGATTTCAACATGTATGTGTGAAATAGGTGTGGTCCTCTGCTACTGGCCTTCAAAGGAGAAATGTACATGATAGATGTCATTTACAGTGTGTGTGTATGTGACCATTGTATATTAGGCATCACAATTGCTCTGGGATTTTCAGTGTCCTAATCAGTATCTCAGCAATGCTCCATGAGGCAACACTCTTATTCAGATAAGTAGAGATGAAGGTGTGCAAAAATGATTAGCCAGACCATGATATGGTGATTATTATAGGTGTTTATTAAAATTAGTTAACTAAAGTGGTGAAGGTGATTATATTTAAAGGAAATTGTTGACAATATGATGCCGCCTGCGTATACCAGCGGCCATGTTCTGTAGTTCCCCCTCGTGTTGCAGGCCAGCATCATCCTCTCCCTCCTCTTCAGGCACGTGTGGCTCTGGTTCCAGGAGGGGAATGTTCCTTTTGATGCAAATGTTGTGCAGAATAGCACATGTTAGGATGATCTTACAGACCATCTCCAGGGAATATAGGAGGCTACCACCAGTGATGCCGAGGCACCGGAACCTTGACTTGAGGATACCGAAGGTCCTCTCGACTATGCTGCATGTCCTCCTATGTGCGTCATTGTAGGCACGCTCTGCAGCAGTACTCGGGTTGCCAATAGGTGTCATTATCCATGGCTGGATGCCATACCCCTGATCAGCTGCAAGAGAAAATGAATGGGATCATGTTGATGTAGCTGGCCCTACTGAAATGACCTTGCATGGCAGTAGTTGCCTTGTGTTGTCTGACTCTTTTGTATTATAGTGTTACTTCTTAGGCTTGCAGGATGTACCATCTGCATTGTGTTGTTTCCTTGGCTAAATGAGTGTTTGCCTGCTGACCGTTTGTCAGCAGTATGTTTTGGGATTTGCAGTACAGTGTGCCCTCCCTAGTATTGTGACTTGTGATACAGGTGTCCCTGTGTCTTCACTGGGGGTGAGATGATAGTTCCATACACAGGTTAAAATTGACAGTGTTGTTAACACGTTCAAATCAATGTACCCTGGACATCCCATACTTTTAGACTTATGCAATGGATTCATGTAAACGTCATTGGGACACTTACATTTTGCAAGGTGACATTTAGGCAACCCACTCCACACGTTGTGATCTTTGACATCTTAACATTAGGCTGTACAGTAATTTCAGATGTGTGACAGGTTCACTGCAGACCTTATAAACATGGCTAGCGATGTCACGACCTCAGTGTGTTCCTGTTCACATGTTGCTGTTGTGGTGTATGTGTTGTGTGTCCTAGAGGGTTGCTGTGCAGTGTGTATATAAGTAGGTTTCTGTACTTACCAACAAGTAGTCCATTGCCATACCGTCCATCATGGAAGTGTTCATTGATGGTGCAGTGACGGAAGATGAAGGAGTCATGTACACTCCCAGGACATTTAGCCACGATGTTGGTGATCAATCCCTGGTGATCGACAATGGCCTGCACATTGATGGAATGTGTGTGCTTCCTGTTGTGGTAGAGGTGTTCAGTTGCAGCAGGTGGCACAAGGCGTACATGTGTGCAGTCGATTGCATCAAGGACATGTGGGAAGCCACTGATGAGGTAGAACCCCTGTTTTGTTTCCTGCTGCTTCTGCAGTGTGTTAGAGAAGCAGATGTGGTGGGGTGTAAGTCCAATGATGGCATCCAGTACTTTGGGCAAAAAGGCGGAGAATGATGGTTGTGATATTCTGGCAACCAGGGCACCAGTTTTTTAAAAAGAGCCACTTGCCAGCAGGTGAAGTACGGCAAGCAGCTTGGTTTCTGTTGGGATGGTGCGGGGTGTCAGCAAAGTGGGTGCCAACTGCGGTTCAATGTTGCGCAGCTGCTGCTGAACGGCCTGCCAGTTCAACCTGTACCTCTGGATGATATTGTGTTCCCTGAGGCCATGAAGGGTTGTTCTGGGGCGTAATATCCTCTCCTGCCTTCTGCGCTGCCTTTGGGGTCCCTGCTGGTGTTGTTGTAGCTGCTGTTGTTGCTGCTGGGCTCTGCGTCTGCATGCATGCTGGATTAGAATCACCTCCATGGCTCCCTGTTGCTGCTCTGCTGCTCTGCTGTTGCTTCTGTGTGTTCTGATTAAATACAGGTGTGTTTGCCCCATTTTAACGCCTGCCCTGACCCAGGTGTTAATTTTTGATGCAAATCGGGCTGTGCGTCATTTTCCGGCTCCGCCTCCAGGCCGTGCGCCATTTTTGCCCAAAAGCATAAATACGACGCACGGCCGTTTAAGTCATTTTTTGGAGGGGAACGCCTACCTTGCATATGATTAACGCAAGGCAGGTTTGCCCCATCCCAAAAATTACGCACACAGCGGAATTTTGTCATCCGCGGACTCGGGCGTCAAAGTTTAAGTATGGGCAATGTTTGCGCTGAATGTGCGTCAAAATCTTTGACGCACATTCGTCACAGTCGGAGTATAAATATGCCCCTAAGTGTTTCCTGTAGTGGGCTACTTGAGGTGTCACATGAGTGCAATTAATGATCTCTAAGATCTAAGGAAAGTGACAAATTGCATCAAATCCCCTTTACAACCACCACTTTTCCATAAATAACTGTGGCGTGGTGATAAACTGGCACACCTTGCATCCTTTGAATCTGAGTGTTTGTCAAAAGTTACATGAGGGGCTTGCCTGTGAGATGCCTACCATATCTCCACAGGATCTCTGCAAAGATCCAGTGGCCAGGAAATGGAGTCTAGATGATATCATCATTTAGAGGAATGGCTTAGGACAGTGGTTCCCAACCTGTGGTCCAAGGACCCCTGGAGGTCCGCAAAGCCTCCTCAGACCGTCTGTGACTGCTGGAAATATTAAATAATACTGACAGATTAGGTCCCCAGCTTTCAGAAAAGACTCAGTGGGGGGTCCTCGGATTCCAATAACGATTCAGTGGGGGTCCCCGGGTTCCAGTATTGATAAAGTGAGAGTCAACAGAAGTCAAAAGGTTGGGAACCACTAGCTTAGGAGAAAGCTGCTTCAATTATTCAACCATGTTAGTTATTCCAAAGATGTTCATTGTAGGAAATTGTGGTATTAGTTGTGTAGGATATCAGGTCTTTGTAAGTAATAAGCCCACAATTTTCTCCTCACTGGGAACCTAGCACCTCATTGTAGCACCTGATTATCTCGCGGTAGTAAAGCAGAACAGTCAAAGGCCAACTCAGGGGAGATAGTGTGGGCTAGTAATCACCATTCACTGGCATGCAATAACAACATTAAATGAATTAGTGTCCCGTCAGCGCTTATTCTTTGAAAAAGGAAAAGTACATTTATTTCACACCAAGACACTACTAAATATCATGCATTAATTTACAAATACATAATTGAGGCAAATGGAAAGACCTCTGCTGACATTCTGAAATTGCACGTGACCCGTATAATAGACAAAATATCACAATAAAGAGGAGTAACACTTGTAAAAAAGCAGGCCTACTGGCCTTGTCAAGGAGTCATTACATTACATTATAAGACAGGTCTATTGGCTTTCTCAAGGGATCACCACATGAAAATATAAGGCAAACTTATTGGTCTTGGCAAGGAATCACCAAATTAAAAGTTCAATAAGCACACAATAAGAATAACTATTATATCATTAAACTCAGTAACCATGTTTGAAATCAATAATTATAATGATTTAGCAAAAAACACTGTCAGCAATATATTGCAAATGAAGCTTTTGAACCAACATAGCACCTCCAGGTCTTTCTTGTACCCTTTTATGTCACATAACATGCAATCACAAAACTAACCAACACATAATCCCACACTCCAAAAACTGTAGAACAAAAGTTCTAACCTTAAAAATACCTGAAAAATGTTGAACAGTGTCTCTAGGTCAGGTATTTGGGAACCTGGGAGAGAAAGGGTGATTTTTTAAAAGTTGGAGGTGGGGGGCTTCTACACCTCATGCAGCCCCACCATCTCTTTTAAGTTTTAAGATACATTGTGGGTGCTTCTGACATTCTTGGTCACCAAACAGCACAATTCCATATTCAAAATACCCTGTGTGAGGCATTATGGGGGCTCTCCTAGTCCAGGAGTCCTAAATTTTAATGAGAGATTTTGCACACATTTGTTGACTGTTTTAGACTTTTGCTTGTACGTTTATGGGTGCTTGTGGGTGGCCAGTAGCACGCGGGACATCCACACATGGTCAGGGCTATTAGGGGCTTGCGGGGGAAGCTCTGAAGCCCCCACTGTTCCTTGAGCTCCCTGGATGGGATTCAACATTTTTTGTGTTCCTGTCCACTCTGACTCCAGTGGATGGGAAGAGAGCTTCTAGTGCCTCCCACCTCAGGACTCAGGAATGAGGGGCAAATGGGAACACCATGGAATAAGCCCACATGCGCCCTCTCTAGGGACACCCTCACCCATACCAGAGGGACCGCGGAGGATGGGGGACCCCATCCCGTGTAAGTACAAGAAAGTATTTTATTTTTTTTAAGTGCCATTGGGGGCCCTGAAATGGGCCCCTCTGCATGGCACTGGGCACAGTGGCCATGCCCAGGAGACCCTGGTCCCCTGTACTGGCCATTGGGGTGGTGGCCATGACTCCTGTCTTTTCTAAGACAGGAGTCATGTGGTATGGATGGTTTTGTGTCAGAAAATGACTGTAGGCATTTTTTTACTCTAACCTGCCTAACGTCATATTTTGGTACAAAACCCCCTTCTTCCATACCGCCAGCCCCACCAGACTAACGTCATTTTTTTTTACGCTAGCCTACCCTTTGCACCGGCTTGCACCATTCCATAGATATGGCATCCAGCTGGTGCACACAAATGGTGCACGCAGGTGCCAAAGCTTTTGGTGCAAAACTGCATTAGTGCAGTTTTGCACCAAAAAGTATAAATCAGGGTCATAACAATCTGGGATGATCTTAAAAGCACAGTCAACCACAATGGAGTTGCTGCACTACTTCTCTTGAACCTCTCAGCTGCCTTTAATACTGTTGGTCATGATACCCTAATTCAAAAAGACTCCACAAAGGCGGCATAGAAGGGACTTCTCCAGACTAGATTATACCCTACCTTCAAAACAGAACTAATATTGTCTATTCTCCATTCTAATCCAAACCCTATCTCACAAAAGCAGGGGTCCCCCAAGGATCAATCATCCCACCTATGCTTTTCAACATCTACATGATGTCATTGCCAGAATTGATCAATGATTTTCAACTCACATGCTACAACTATACAGATGATACCCAAATAGTAATTAAATTGGAATGCCCCAAAGACATTGAAAACTCACAAATCTTCAGTTGCCTCTGAGCCGTTGATCGCTGGATGACTTGGAGCCATCTTAAACTGAATGCTTCCAAAACAGAAATGTTCACATGTGGCAACTGGAAAAATTGTGACCCACTGTGGGCCAGGCCTGACTATCTGGGACCACCGCCTCAAATATCCAAGGGAGCAAAAAACCTTGTAATTAACATGGACTCCAAGTTAACAATGAATGCCCAAGTGGACAAATTAGCACGATCAAGCTCCATCACCTTGAAGATTCTGCGACACATCTTCCCCCACCTCGGATTCCACACAAAGTGCAGGCTACTGTTTCTCTTGTACTATCTAAACTGGATTATGTCATTGGCCTCTACCATGGATCATCTCCATCTAATATGAGAAAATGACATATTCAGAACTCAGCTGCCAGGCTAATATCACATGTAAAGCCACAAGCCCACATCTCCCCTGCCTTGAGAGCACCACACTGGTTACCGGTTGCCAGAAGATCCGCCTTCAAGCTGCTTTGAGTCACCCACAAAGCTATACATGGAACAGGACTGCTTTTCATCAGAAGCAAAATAACCAAATGCATTCAACAAAGAAACCTCCCACTAAAGATTGGCACCTCCCCTTAAAACACCACCATATAAGAAGAAGGCAATATGTGGTACATCCTTCTCTGTTCAAGCAGCCAAACTATGGAATTCATTACCCCCAAATATGAGATCCACACATAACTATCTTATCTTCAGAAGACTAATTAAGAGTTGGCTTTTTCCTTCTTAACCACCACATCAAAACAGCAATGGACTACATATGCCTGTGTTGATAAATATTTATAATCTGATTATGTGTGTATTCTAGATATGTATAGTTCTTTAAGAAATATGTTTTGTTACCATTTCAAAATAATAAATTATACACGTATTCTTTAAGCCTGTTTAACAAATGTATATTTACTCACAGTTAAACAAATATGTATACATGTGCGTATCCATGTGTGTATACATATATATGTGAACATTATTCTATGCTTGACATGTTCATAGGTCTTGCATAGGTCCTAGATAAGTTGTTATATTAGATACTTATGAATCCCTGCTTTCTTTTGATATCACAATGAGCAAATGTTATCTTAACTATATAACAGCAAGCATTTTGCTATTGAAAAATTGAGGAAAGATAAATAAATGTTAGAAAAGTACACTTAATAATTAACATCAAATATTGCAAATCTTGAAAGTCTGTATTTATACAGTACAACTTTACTTCTCATCTTCTTATGCCCATTGTTATATTCCTTGCACATACTTACTATGCATTTACATATCTATTTATTTATTACTCTAGTCCTACTGTACTAGAGGAAAAATAAATAAAAATAAATAAAATAAATAAATAAATACTTAAAAAAAAATACAATTACATAAAAGAATATGTCATATCAAATTTATGCTGTCATTATGAACACGGCGGTAAACACCGCCGACCGCCGTGGGGGCGGTGAACAGAAGGCCACAGTTGGCGGTAAATGGAAACCCACCATTTAATGAAGGAAAATCCCGACCTGCCAAAAATCACCAGACCACCAGTCCCCGCCATGACCTTGTTGGCAGGAATGCTGGACCTCCCCACACCGCCACCTCTGAGCACACCCACATCCCGCCCTCCAAATAATGATGCACAAAACACCTTGGCAGACAGTGGAGCCCGGATGACCATTGGCGGTGCTGACCGCCATGGGCGGTAAGTGGACTTAACATCAATAAGTGCACACATTGGCTAAGCGTGAAACCCACACACCTGGCACACAGTCATAACCCCATAAAACACTCCTAGACACACCCCACAATCCTTTGCAATGAAACCAGGCCAAAGAACACGGAGAGCTCCAGAAGCAGACACCGAACGCCACAATACATGATGCACACTGATCCACAGAACAGCACCCTCAGCGCGTTCCCAGCCCGACACCATTCACCACACTCATCATGTCATCCCCCAAACATCCACGCTTCACAGAAAGGGAGCTAAGGACCATGGTGGACGAGATCCTGAAGGTGGAGCCACAAATATTCGGCCGAGGTGCAGCACACACCCATCGCAAGGAAGATGGAGCTATGGCAGACCATTGTGAACAGGGTCAATGCAGTGGGACACCATCCACGCACCAGGGACGACATCCGGAAGAGATTAAAAGACCTGCGGCGGAAGGTCAGGGGCATGGCATCAAGGCACCACATTGCAGTTCAGAAGACTGGGGGAAGACCACCCGAATACACCGACTGGGACGAAAAGGTACTGGCCATCCTGCACCCTGAGGGACTCACTGGACTCACTGGAGGAATGGACTTGGGTATGTCGTCCACATTTACTACATATACACCATACCTGGAATGCATGCACCACCCCACCCCACCCACACACACCAGGACCAATACCTCACCCAGACAACAGCCACTGAATCCACCCTCCCTGCATGACCACAAACCCACTAACAGGCCCACATCCCTCCCCCTGTGCACAGCCACCAACCCCTGCAAGGATCTGCAATGGAACTATACTCCCACCAATGCAACCCCACACCCGAAGCAAAATGCAGTGTGAACCTCACAAAGACACCCTGGATGGCCACTGAAAGTAACACAAGCATAAAAATAGCCCACTCCTGTGCACCTTAAACATTCATACATTTGTAACAGACATGTCTATGTCCCCCAACAGGCACCACCACCCATGTCACCCTCACGGACGGGACAAGGAGTGCCAGTGGAGACAGAGGCACCTCACAGGACGCTGGGGAAGGATCCCTGGACACTGATGAGCAGGCAGGCCCCTCACACAGTCCTGGACTGTCACCATGCAGCAGCCCCACCCAGGATACCACTGACACCCCTATCACCCAGTCAAAAACAGCAGCCCAGGGCAAGCGTCCCCACACCAGTGTATCCAGGCCACAGACTGGTGAACACAGGTACAGAGGCCACAGTCTCCCACTCCAAACATGCAAGAAGGCGAGGGCCCCAGTACAAGTGGTACTCCCAGACCTGTGCAGGGGACACCGGCACAGGGGGCTAGGGCAAGTGCTAGGGCCTCAGCGGGCCAGGGGGGACGCCACAGGATAGATGCAGCAGCCCAGGACGTGACATCTGAGGTATTGGGGGCATTCAGCATACCCATGACAGGTTGGCACAGATAGTATCCACCCTGGAGCACAGTCTGGGGATGCAGCAGGAACACCACCAACAGGCCATGGAGCAGTGAAAACAGCACAACGCCACAATAGCCAGCATAGCAGGAGCACTGCTGCAGCTGGTACAAACCCAGTCTGAGACTCACACAGGACATGAGGCCCCCACTATAGCACCGGACACAGACCAGACAATTACACCATCATCGGAAACATCCCAGGAACTACCCTCACAGGAAACCCAAGGGCCAACCATGTCATCCCCTCATGATCAACAGCAGGCTCCCAAACTGACCCTCAAGCCAAGATATGGCACTGGAACCCCAGCAAAGAACAAGGCCCCCCCTCAAGAAGTAACTCAGCAACAATCTGCACAGCAACCATCCCACTCAATCAACCACCACACATTGCTAAGAGGCAATATGAACTAATGTAAGAAATGATGGATCCATCAATACTACCAACAAGACTGCCACCATGTTGGCATTGAGGACACCCACCCCTTACGACTTGCCATCACTGTAAATAGCACTATTCACTCACTGCCACCAATAAAACACATATCACACATGTTACAATGTCCCCTGTGTTAAAATGGGAACAAAGTGAAGTATGGATGCAACTGGCTGATAACCACTTTATTGTCAAATTGTTGCATGAAAGGACTCCTGTATGCCTAAATGTGGGCCCAAAGTAAATGCACTAAATTTAAATCTGTACCATGCAGAACTGGACCCAGTTTCACATCTCAGATTCAAACCCCCCCATATGATTGGGCACACTGACAGTATGTGCCACAAACCCCAATGTCAGCCCTAAGTCCCACACAGTTACTGGAAGCAGAGTTATATCAGTTGGGTCCTGGAATTGACATCTTCCCCTTCCTCATCATCAACATCACTCTTGCCCCCTCTCTGAGGCAGCTGGTCAGGACATACAGCACCCTACACCTCCAAGAGGGGGATAGAATGTCTCACTGTCACGTTGTGCAGCATGCAGCAGGCCACCACTATTGTACACTCCTTTTCCGGCCCATAGGCCAGGGAAACCCCAGAGATATGTAGACAACGAAATCTAGCCTTCAGGAGACCTATTGTGCAGTCTATCACCCTCCTAGTATGTCCATGGGCCTCATTGTAATTCCTCTCTGCGTCCGTCCTAGGATTCCTCACTTGTGTCAGGAGCCAACACAAGTTGGGATAGCCAGAATCACATAGAAAAAGGTGCAATACAGAGTAGTCATTGGTAACCCCTTAGTCAGACAGCCTGGCTGTCTGCTATGTGTCAGTTAGTGACAGAAACACTTACCTATGATCCATCCTCTGTCCTCTTGTAGTTGCTCCATCTTCTGTGGCACACTACTGTTCCTTAGCACGAAGGAATCATGGACTGAACCTGGGAACATGGCATTCACATGTGAGATGTACTGGTCTGCAGTACATACCAATTGGATGTTCATGAAATGAAAGTTCTTTCTGTTTCTGTACACCTCTTCACTGACTCTTGGGGGTATGATAGGTATGTGGGTGGCATCAATGGCACCTATCACATGGGGTATGTTGTCAAAGGCATAGAAATCAGACTTGATGCCAGGGTGGTCAATACTTTGGGGAAATCTCACATAGGACTGCAGGTGCAGTACAAATTCATTTAGAAATCTGGTCAGTACCATGCTGAACATTGGCTGTGAAAATCCAGCACCCATGCCCACAGTCACTTGAAATGATCCCATGGCCAGGAAATGGAGTGTGGAGAGCACCTGCACTTCAGTAGGGATGGCATGCTGATTACGATTTCCCGGAGTTAGTACAGGATCCAGCAATGCACAAAGTTCCTGAATTGTTGCACAGGTGAGTCTGTAATTGATTATGATCTGATGCTCCACCATGGTCCTCATATCCACAAGTGGTCTGTACACCGATGATACCCTTCCTCTCCACAACGGTCAGTACCTCCGAGGGATATCAAAAAGGTGTGATGAACACACATACATCGGCACACATTGTCATCAATTGTGCTCTGCATACTTCATTGTAGTGACTCAACAGTAACAAGTTCTTGACAGAACTACATCTACACCTCAATGATGGAACAGTGTTTTTCATGTGTGTTATATTACGAAATGGTCACATACATAGGTGCTTCATGTGGCAAGTAGGGCCTGCATTGTCCACAATTTTATTTATAGATGTGTAGTTACTGCCAAAATGTCTGCCCACTGTAATCCAGGCCTGTCGTTGTAGAAGTGACCTCATACCGCTAGCGGTAACATAACAGTGTAAGGCGGTGTTTACCACCGTTCACACTGCCATTGGTTAGCATGGATGCCAATGGGGAATCCTGGCGTGTCATGATTGTCGCCGGTGACAGTGCACACCACCATGGTACGTACGCAAATTCGTCATCTATACTTCGCTTGACTCCCTGATCTCGTGCGGACAAGTACTCAATTGTGTGTACTGCTGTGTCCTGCCTCTGGTCATGAATGTGGCTCATGTTGCAGGGGAAAGGGCCCCGGCCTTCACCCCGGAGGAACTGGAGAGGCTAGTGGACGGGGTCCTGCCCCTGTACGCAAAACTCTACAGACGGCCAGAGGTGCAGGTGAGTCTGGGTTTGGGGGGCATTGTTTGGGTGTAATGGATGGTGTTGAATGGACATATGTGTGCACCTCAGAGCCTGCATGGGCCATGGTGCATGGCATTCTGCGTGCCTATGTCCTGTAAGTCTGACAGTACTGTCCATCCCATAGTGGACGAATAGCCAGCTGTACCAATCTTGCAAGTGCCTGATCTCTGTGTTCCATTTCTGTTCACCCTTTTAGGTCAGCGCCCACAAGAAGAGGGCACTTTGGCATGTCATCGCCAAGGACGTGCGGACCCTGCGTGTCTACAACCCACAGAGCACCCACTGCAGGAAGAGGTGGGAGGACCTGCAGCGCTGGGTGTGTAAAATCTGTGAGGCCCAGCTGGGGAAGTCTTCCAAACGTGGAAGGGGTGACCATCGGACACTGACCCCCCCCTCATGCAAAGTATCCTTTTGGTGGCATACCCAGACCTGGATGGGCGCTTGAAGGCTGCACAGCAGTCACAAGAGGGTGAGTACTCATGTCACAAACTTCAGTCTGGAAGGATGTCTGTTTGTGCATTAGGGTTCATGCTGCTTGGAGGTAGGTACTCTGACTGGTGTCCATCTACATGATGGTCCTCAAAGGGTGTAGGGGTGTCTTTGTTAGGTCTCCCACACGTTGGGTCCTTAGGTAGTTCAGGGGATGGGTGTAGAGCAGGGTTCTGGTCAGTAGTCAGGGGCATGGCCATGGGCATAGTGAACTGTGCTGCCTGTTCGGGGTGTCTTCTGGGTGGGTGTATGTCTGGCCACTATGTACCTCCATTCAGCTATTTACAAGTGTCTCTCCTGTTTTGTCTCCCCATCCCTGTTCTCTTGTGTTGGTTTTGTACAGCATCAACATCTGGCGAGGGAGCTGAGGCACCGGCAAGTGGGGAGGCAGCGGCCTACGGAACCTCGGAGGCAGAGACATCCGACACCAAGGGGACTAGTGGGTGGGAGGCTGAGGGGAGTACCATCAGGAGGCAACTACCACTGGAGGTAGTGACTCCCATACCTCCTCAGATGGGAGCTCCCCGGCGGTGGCGGACCCTAGTGGCCACACCACTACAGTGACATCTTCCGCCACACACCATTCCATCCTTGCCCTCCCTTCTGCTCCCCACCGAGTTGCCCGTGCCTGCTCACCCAGAAAGGTGGGCGTCTCCATCGCCCCAGTCACCTCCTCCCCTGCCCCAGTCAGCCCTGCTGCCCTCACAGAGGAGGCTATTAACCTCCTGAGAACCATCTCTGTAGGGCAGACAACCATTGTCAATGTCATCGAGGGGCTAGCATCAGAGGTGCAGCAGACAAATGCCTATCTGTATGGCATTCATGGTGCTGTGTCTGCCCTACAGAGATCTTTTCAGGCTCTGGCCTCCTCTTGGAAGGCAGCCAGTTTCCCTGGCCATTCCGTCCCCCATCAACCTCCTCTACCCCTTCCAGCACCCCACTCCCTTCACCCGTCCAAAGCACACAATCTGACACACAGTCAAGCACATTAACACACAAGAAGCACACTTCAAAACACAAGCACCACACCTCCCACCACAAGCATTCACACAGCCAACATACACATGCACACACAACAAGATCCACTTCCCTCAGTCTGCCTACCTCTTCTGCCTCCCTGTCTGTCCCCTCTACATCCGCACCCTCATGCACTTCACCTTCAGTCACTGTTGCTGCTCCTCTTACTGCACTCACCATAGCAGACATCCATACATGCCCCGCAGACACCACACCTGCACTCACCAAAACTACTGTAGTTGGCACATGCAGCACACTCACCAGACTTGCAGACACCCACACAACATACATCCACACTGGCAGCCTGTCTTCTCCCACTGTGTCCACCCTCTGCCTCCAAAAACACACAAACACACCAAGACACCCACCTATCACACATCCACCACACCACAGCATACTGTCCAGTCACCTGCACCCACTACACGCACCCGTACACCACATACATCCACACCCTCTACACCCTCATCCAGGACTACCCCAATTGCTCAGAAGAAACTTTTCCTCTTCCATGCTGACCTCTTCCAACCCACTGGCCCACCCCGTCTTGTCCCTAAGCGTGCACACCTCCTTGCCCTTTCCAATCCTTCCACTTCACAGACCACCCCTGTCTGCCCCTCACATTTCCGTGCCCCTTCCCCAGAGAAGAAGAAGCCCTGTGCAGAGCCAAGTCCATCTGGCTCCACCCACTCGAAGAAACCCCCCATCCTTCAAAGGACAAGCCCACACCCCCTCCACCTGCCAAGTGCAAGTCCAAGCCCCACCCCCTTCGCAAGTCCCCACCCCCACCACCCCCTGCCCCCATTCCGTGAGATGCTTAGATGCCCCTTTGTTGCCCCATTAAGTTGAGTACTGTGCACTTTTGGGAGTCAGGTTCGGTCCGTTGTGGTCCATGGCACTTGTAGCGCTATGGACTGGCCATTAGCCTTGTTGGAGTTGTTGGCTCTGTAAGCTTTAATAAATATTTCGGTGCGGCCTTTGTTTTGGCGGCACACTGTTGCACCCTGGTCTATTGTTTCATTGTTTGTGGGTGTGGGGCATTTGTATGTACTATGGTCAAGTTGGATTTGCTTTGTGTCGGGAAAGTACCTCTTGCTGTGGGGTGTATGGATTGTGCTGCTGGGAAGGGTTGGGGGGGCGTTGCAGGGTGGGTGGAGTAGGTGGGTATGTAACTGTGTCTTTTCCTCCCTTGTTTCGTGGGTTGCAGTACCTGTCTTCGTCAGCGGTCTCGTTGTGGAGGTATATGGCAAGGAACAGGGCTGGCATGATCTGCAGCTCTCTATCCATGTCTGCTTCGGCGCATTGTGTGGGCCTCCGGTGAGTGTTTCATTGGATTCAGTTAATTTCCGCTTGGCTTTGTGTGGCAGTGGTTCCCGCCCCCCGGAACTGGCAGCGGACTAGTGGTTTGTAATTTGATGGGTGGGTTGGGCCTTCCCGTCGGCATGTGGGAAGACTCTGCCGTCGGCACTCCTCTACTGGCAGTGGGTGGTTTTCTGGATGCCTGTGTTTCGATTGGTTCATTATTTGGCAGTCCGGACCGCTCCTCTGTTGGAGGCTTTTACCGCCACCGCCGGCGGCGCGGTAAGGACCGCTGTGTTCATAACAACCACCTTACTCTCTCATAAGCTTTACTCTGTCTCCCCATCACCCTATGTCTCTATCAATCAATCCTCCATTCCTACTCTGACTCATTCTAAACCCATTCTACTACGTTGATCTCCATAATAACCCTCCCTAAGCTCTTCCCTCCTCTATTGCTCCTGGCTCACCCCACACCTCAATTTACTGCTATGATCTCCTAAACAACCCTACCAAATTCTTCCTCATTTATCTCATCTTTGATTCATCCAAAACCCCTTCTGTTACCATGATCTCCCTATCCCCTTTCCACAGACTCCTCCATCTCTCCTTTACTCATTCCATGCCTCATCCTATTACTATAAACTCCCAATTAACACATCTGGATTCTTTCCTCCTCTATCCCTCCATTACTCTAGTCAATCCAACTAACAAACTCACATATTCTTCGCTCAATTTAGCTCATAATAATACTTATACTGTACTCATATTTCTCTATACTAATCTACCACTAATTCCTCTTGGGTTCTGGAGTAGCATGCTACTTGCCGAAAAGCGCTTCAACACCTCATCAGGGGTAATAAGCACTATATAAATACAATTACAATTAAGGAGGATTACAATTGAAATGAGTGGAAGAAGTATTTCTTCAGCAGTTACCAATCCAAATTTAGCATTTAATAAAGGTAAATTTAATAAATGACTCCCTATAGCAGAAGCCAGTCTTTCTAAAGTGACAATTGTTTTCGGGGCAATATCAGTATAAGGCCATGCTCAAAATTCACTTCTACATTTCCTACATTTACATATCTGCACCCTGCTTTTATGGCCAATAAGGTCTACATATGGGTAACAATAATATTTAAAAGGAAGTTTTAGTCCTGTCAAAATGGAGATTTTGACATATTGAATTTTCAGTGTGTAAAACTGCCACAGGCAGGTTATTTGTGTGCATCTACCAGGCTGTGCATGACTATAGTCTGTTAAATGCAGTCTGCACCCTTGTGCACACATGTGTGCACAAGTGTTAATGTGTAAGTAGCTGAGTGCCCCATACTGCAGCAACATTATCATATGAGGCAGACACAGGCGGTAAACGCACACAGTCCAATTTACCTTTAAATTACTGAGTGAGACTTCAGTAGTTAGCACAAAAAAGGTTAAAAAGCAGGTGATCACCCCCGAGCACCCACCAAACCTGCTAAGACAGATAGACTGGATGCAGTTATGCATAATGTAGAATGTAGGGACATCTGGAGGAACTGTACTTGGCCAAGAAAGAGTACTAATTTCACTACGCTATTCATGGGACCTACAGCAGGTTGGTTTGAGCCATAGGGACGGCAGAGGTATGAGAAGAAGTACAGACAGCCACCTACTTGGACCAATATTTGTCAGACCATTCTTCCCTCCTCCTGAAGAGGGGAAGAGCAGAGTTCCATTTTGAACTGAGAAGCTGGCGATTGCTGGCAGATGCCCTGCTGGATGTATCATTCAGGCAGAAGCTGGGGGAGGCAATTACAGAGTATCTAGTGGGCAACTGGGTTCCATGGGTAGTAGAGGTACTGAACGGGAGGTGCTAAAGCTATTTTTAGGAGGGAGTGTATGGCTAAGGTGCATGTATCAGATGACAACTGCAGGGAGAGCTCAGGGACATTGAGAAGAGACTGAAGGAGGCCCAGCAAGGAGAGGCAGGCACCCCAGATGTGCATGAGACCATAGTGGCTCTTCAGAGACAATTGGAAGACACATGGGATAGGCTTGTTAGGCTCACAAAACAGAAATACAGACAATGATTACACTGCAAGGGGTATAAACCTAGTAAATTGCTGATCTGGCTGCTCAAACACGAAGTAGGTATAACACTTATTGTAGCACTCTGAAGGCGGGATGGGACTATGGCCACATCTCAATGGGTCATTAATGACACTCTGGGAGTACCCCTGATGTAGCTGTACGGGGAGAGGATGTGAATGCCACAGTGGTGGGCAGATACCTAGATCGAGTGGACCTGCCAGTAGTACCTCACCTGATGAGAGAGGATTGAAAAGCTGACATCACCCTAGAAGAGTTGAAAGAGGCATTAGATTAAATGAACAGGCGTTAGATAAATTGGGCATAAATGGAGAGGCAATGGCATTCTGGTAGAATTTTACCAGGCATATGTGGCACAATTGGCAGAACCACTGTTGGAAATGTTTCAGGTGATAAAGGCGGGGAAGCAAATTCTACCCACCCAGAGAGTGATCTGTATGATTTCCAAGTGAGGGGGTGACAAGATGAGCCGTCATACTATAGGCCTCTCACTGTGCTCCATTGGGGATACCAAGATACTGAAGGAATGGTTGAGGGGTGTTGTGGGGTCCATGGAGCATGAAGATCAATGTGGCTTTATGCCAGAGCCCAGCACTACCCTTAATTTTCAGTGTAAGGTGCATGTGATGCATTCAGTGCAACAGAATGGGGAAGATTTGGCATTGGCATCAATGGATATCACCAAAGCATTTGATGCGCTTCAATGGACATACTTGAAGCAGGTACTCCAGTGGATGGGTTTTGGGCCCCATTTTTGCAGCTGGGTAACATTACTGTATACAGCTCCCAGGGTAAGGATGCGGAGTGGAGGACTACTCTTGGAAGAATGGGGGGTGAGGAGAGGTGCACAACAGTGCTGCCCACTGTCCCCTTTACTTTTTCCCCCGACGCTAGAGTCCTTGGCATTGAGGCATCGGGAAGAGATGGGGGCTTTTGTACAGGTATGCTGGGCTTCACACACTCTATGTTACCATATGATGCCTTGTTTTACGTAAAATGGCCCACTGAGGCAGTGCCTCAGCTGTTTTCGCTGTTGGCGAAATTTAGGGTAGTAGCAGGTTTGCAGATTAACTCTGACAGGGGCATGTCACTACACTTCCCAGAGGGTTGCTGAGTGAGACCCCAGAAGGGGATCTGGTTCCCATAGGCCTGCTTTGGGAGACTAAAACATTCAGTTACGTTGGAGTTGTGGTTGGGCACTCATTGGACAGTCACCGCCAGTACAGTATTGATCCATTCGTGAGTGAACTGGCGATGACAGTACACTTTTATTATACACTGCCTCTGTCCAACGTGGGGAGAAATTGCAGTGGTGAAAATGGTGTTCCTCCACAGGTGTCTCTATATTATTCAGAATGCACACTATGCCTTGCAGCTTTTTAAAAACTCTTGACAGACTATTGACTTCACTAGTGTTAGCTGGGAAGTGGAGCTAGAAAGTGCTGCCACGACTGAAGTAGGACTTCCTAGGGGGAGGCATGGGCCTTCTGCATCATGGAACTCTACGATTATGTTTCTAAGCTACAGCATGTGACACACTGGGCAGCTGGGGATGACAATTGGGAGAAGAGATTATTGCTCACATTCTTTACTGACATTGCTAATGCAAGGTTCCTGGACACAAAATGATATGCTCTATCTGATACAAAGGTCACGGAAGTTTGGGAATGGGTGGTGGCCAGAGTTTTGAAGAGTCTGCCCTTTGCTAGGGATCTCAGCATTTGTATGTTTCTGCCATTTAGCCATATTAGCGAGGACATGTCAGTAGTGCGCTGGAGGTGGGATGTGAGGCACTGTGTTACCTGAACCCAGGAGAGAAGCTCCCGACTTTTGGAGAGGTACAAGAGGCCTTTGCAGTCAGGAGTGGATCATTCTTGAAGTACGCTAAGTGAGCGAGCACTGCAAGGGAAATGTGGACAGATTTCTCTGCCTTGTCCAAACAGACAGAAACCCTACAATTAATGTTGACAGCCAGGATGGTGGGACATCTGGTGACACATTTATATGGAGCACTTAAGATGGATAGGCGCAGGACTGAACTTGAGGCATACCGAGCATGGCAGGAATTGGCAACACCCTTGACGGACAAGAAGTGAGCACAACATGCGAGTTGGAGAAACGGGTTTCATACAAAGCTAGGTTTAAGTTGGTGCACTTGGGTATATAGCAACTGTGCAGTAAAGCGCTGTTGTTATGTGTGTATATAGCAATGGGATTGCTCAGTAAAGTAACTAATAAAAAGATGTTTTCACAAAAACAGATGATCGGAAAGCAAAAAGTCCTGGGACACTAAACGGACAAATCCTATTTGCAACTCTCATTCATTGCCACTAGATCATTTGTCTCCTCCTCAAGTAACTGGTCCTCGAAATGAGAGAAAATGCATTCACTGATATGGTGAAAAATGTTTTTTTTATTGGTTGGGCCAGTATTCCTGTTTGAGAAGTCTGTGATTGATTATTGATGTAGTATGTTTCACCTGTTGATAGATAGGGTGGGACCATGAGTTTTGACTGCCCCACCCTCTTGAAATAGCAGTTGTAGTGAATTTAAATCTAGCGTTTCTGCTATATCTATTCTCTACTAATCTTAGCTGTGTTCTGGAACCGTGGTTCTTAACCTGTGCTCCCGTAACCCATGAGGGCCCATGAAGCCTACTCTGAGGCTCCTCAACCGCCTACGAAGTTAAATAATATAAGCAGATTAATGAAGTGCATAAGAAACAACATGTACAACTGAAATATTTAAAATGGTCTGTAAATGTGAAGGAATTTAAAATTGGAGGCTAAAAAGTAAGTTAGTACCCTCAGATTGATTCGAAGGAGCAGTTTAAGTGCATCAACTAGAGTACAGTATGGATGGTGAGTGGGCTCAATTGATTTTAAAAGCACTCAAAATAGTTAATCTTTTGTGTATTTGTCAGATAAATGCTTCTTTCTGTCTTTTTTTGTGCATTGCTTTGTGGTTGAAATCATCAAAAATGTGGCCCTTGGCTACCAGTAATGATTCAATGGGGGCCCCGGATCCCAAACTTGACTCAGTGGAGGTCCCCGGGTCCTCTGCAGTCAAAACATTAGAAACCCCTATCCTAAAAGAGAACTGAAGCTGGAAAAAAGATGGAGAACCCCCCGGGCTAGCTCTGACAGATGTGGAAACCAAGTTTGTGAGAGTCAATGTGGTATAATTAAGACTAACTTGTAATGGAAAAAATCTCACAAGGATAACAACCCTGGGGAGAGGAGAAAAGGGAGATAACATATAATTATGTAAAGGAGGAAGAATGACTAATGCTGAAGAAATGGATATGTTGCCCATTCTTTCAAATCTGGACACTAGCTCACAAAGACTGGAAGTTGATAGTTCAATCAAGACGCAAATTTTACTTAACAGGAAAGAAGCTAAAAGGGTGTGCTCACATTTGTTTTCAGGACCAGCAATAAAAGAGGGCTTGTGCTTCCGTAAAGGTTGTTTTATTGGAATAGTCACATTATAAGTAGGGGTGGGCGGAACTTGCGGAGTTTCACTCTGTGAAATGCCACAGAGTTACATGAAAACTCTATGAGATTTTGTGGTGTTCTGTAGACAGGTGGTAATAGCATGTTGTGCTACCCACGCTGATTTTTAGTGCCGGGAGCTCATTCAACCATGTAAAATCAGCCTAAATGGCACCACATGGAGTGCCAGAGGATGCTGCTGCTTGAGTTGATTTTGATTTCGCTCATATAGATTTTCTACTCGAGTAGCAGCTTTCTCATTGCAAATGGTCTCAACCATCCATTTTGGAACAATTTCACCGAATGCCTTCTTAGCACCCAAAAATTGAGCTAAAGGATGCCAATTCTCACTCGTACTTGCCAACTTGTGCTTGGTGAGCCATGTGTGAGAAAAAAACTCCACCATCCAGCAGTTGGCAGAATTTGCCGGAACTCAAAATTACAAGTATAATGCGGAGTGGCCAAAATTCTGCTGACTCTGACAATGAAAGAAAATGATTGCCCACTCTTAATTATAAGCCTTTAATACATCACATCGTATTGATGCTGTCAGAGTAGTCAATAAAGAGATTTGCTTATTGTACTCACCTTATTCCGATAACATCTCACACAAGATCACAGATGAAATAATAGAATACATCCTTGAGGGCATTGCTTTTAAAAGATAACCAATCTCCTTTTGAATGACTAATTCACAGATTTTTTAACTAATGAGTAAAAATGCAAATTTAACCCAAAATCTGCAGATGCTCTTTGGCTCTAGCCAATTGTATTTCAGCAATAAGGCCTTGATTCAGAGTTTAGCCTTTGCAAGACAACTTCAAGATGAGGTCCAGTGTCCTGTTTATGCAGTCTAAGTGTGATAGAGTGGATATCTGCCACATTTTGACAGTTGCCCCCCAACACCTCCAAACTCTAACTCAGGCTTTAAGACTGGAAACTTTAAGTATGAAGTGGGTTTGGTAATATTGTGGTTGATAATTGGCAAACTATGGGGAGTTAAAATATAATTAAGGCCCTTTTGAGAATAGTGAAGCAGTATTCCGAGGAGTATTGCTCATCTGTATTCATATTTGACTTCAGTAAAAAAAAAAAAAAAGAAAAACTGTAACAGATCAACAGATCTTCCAGCAAGCAAATTAGATCCAGGGAGTGCATCAGCTGGTAGCCAACAAATTGTCAGGAGGCATTAATTTAACATACAGGTATGCTCACTATCCAAGGGTCCACTCAAATAGTCCATTTCAGTCCTCTAAAGCTATACTCTTGGAGATGACCCAGTATACTTCTTTATGTATTTTTACAGGGTTGACCTGAATATAACAAGGCCAAAAGAGATGAGGCTATTATTTTGGGGCGACGTTGTCTGTTCAAATTAATACAGCAGAGCAAGTGACCAACAGTCATACCAATTTCTCATATTATGACATCACACAAGCTGTCCTGGTGAAACTTTTTTATCATTATTTCATGCAAAGCAATTCATCAAGACTCTTTGCAGTGATGTACTGCTGGAAAGGGAGAAGGCAGGAATGCACCATATCTATATGCTCCCTGCCTGCATGGTGCAAGGGTGGCTGTGTTACAGACAGGATTGTTTTTGTGCAGGAAAGAGTCCTTTCCGGCACAGAAACAATCATCTAAGCTGTTTTCCTCTTTCTAATCAGCACACACAGAAAGAAGAAGAAACTAGGAGAAATAAAGATATTACTCCTTGTTACACCACCACTGGGAAGGTGTTGTAGCATGACACATTCTGAAGTCTACCATCAATGGTAAATCTGGGAATGTTTTAGAATCCATGAGTAGATGAATGGACTAGCCACTACAGTGAGAATCACAAACACCTGCGGAAGTGAGAGAACCATCTACATAAATCAGCAAATAACAGATAACTTACATCCAGTAACACATCTACATTAGTGTGTGACACTGGCAAAAACATCACTGTAAACAGCCCGAGTCACTTGTAACAGGAACTGAAGGTGGCATAATTTTCCGTGAAGCCACACATCAGGAACATGGAAGACTGGAAAGACAGCTTTACTGTGAACCATATTCAAAAGGGGAAAATACATTCACAAATACTAAAAGTAACGTTCTTATACATTATGTGGTTAAGCACCAAACAGTACTCTTTAACACACACATTCTTAAGGTTAACTCTGTAACAAAAAAGCACTATCCTCTGCCCCCACTGACAGAATTAGAGCCCTTGGTATAGATTTGTGTAAAGTTGATTAAGTGAGGAAAAATGCAGGATGGGTAGCACAATGTAAAGGAGAGATTTTTCAAAATGGGACTGACTGATTGCACAGTTTCCAGAAGGAGGCCCCTAGAGAACCAACAAACTCAAAGAAAGGAAACATGAAAATGCAAGCTCTACCTAGTGAAACCAACCATTGGTTTATGTGGTTTGGATATAGTAACTTCCGTGCAAGGTAAGACTTTTTGTAAAACATTGGATAACAAACAAGCAGTTACTGACAATACATAACATTAGTAAGGAGTACAATTTAATTAGACTGTTTTACTGCTCACATCTTCATTTCTAGTAAGTATCAGTCAGACTAAAGTACTTAAATAATTACCAATTGCATAATAAAGACTTACACACGTGCTGTGGATCATACCACAGCATGTGTAGTCGATAATATAACCTTGACGTTTTGTACCTCGGAGAGTTCATGTATCTCTTCTCCTTGTTTTGTGTCTTGCTGTGGTTTTATGAGAAAGGCAATATCATTCAAGCACACTTGAGTCTTTCCATATTTCCTTTCCACTACATTAACATCCGTACCAGACCAACACAATTACACAATGAAGTGAGGAACATTCAGTGATAAATATGAGTATTGACAGCCCTGTCCTGCAGGACTGTAGTCAAATGTATGAACCATGCTTAGATGTATTGCATGCATTGTGAATCACATTACAGTCCATAATTTAAACAAATATGTAAGAAAGCGACTTATTACTTTGGGTGGATACAAGTTTACCATAAGTAATACAGTTACCCACCTGTTAGGTCCAGTACTAGGTTTCACTAATTTCAAACTGAGCTCAACCCCTAGCAGCTTAGACACAGAGCAAACAGGATTTTTAAGGAACATGTGTAGGTCATTTAAAAGTATTGTTGGACCTGTCATCCTTAGGGTGACCAAACATTTTGCCAGCTTGCTTCCAATTTTGTTAAATTCTTTTTTATTGGCCTTAGGATTGATAACCAGTGCTAAAGTGCTTGTGCTCACTCCTGTAAACATGGTTTGGGTGGTGTATACCTAATTAGCATATTTAATTTACTTATAAGTCCCTTATAAAGTGCACTACATGTGCCTAGGGCTTGTAAATGAAATGCTTGTAGTGGGCCTGCAGCACTGATTGTGCCACCTACTTAAGTAGACGTTTAAGCATTTCCCAGGCTGTCATTGCAGCCTGAATGCAGTGTCACACTGCCATGTCGATGTGCCATTTAAAACTGCTTCCCAAGCTTTAAACTTCCCTCTTAATATATATCAGTCACCCCCAAGGTAGGCCCTAGGTAACCCATGGGGCAGGGTGCCATTCAATTGAAAGGAAGGATATGTGCCTTTCAGTTTTAAATGTCCTGGTGGTGAAAAGCTTTCAAATTCATTTTTCACTACTGTGAGGCTTACCTATCTCACAAGATATCATTGGGAATCTTACAAGATAACATTAAGGATTCCTTATTGCATTTCATAAGCTGTAATTCCTGATGGAGAAGAGGTAGATCTGTCATGTTTAGCACCTATGAAATTGTAACGATGAATACTTTTAATGGTAAAGTCAGAATTATTGATACAATTTTGAAAATGCCACTTTTAGAAAGTTGGCATTTTACTGCTCTTAGCCCTAGCTGCCGATAATCTGGGCTGGGTGACAGGTGGCCTTTGTGTATTCCCTCTAGATAGCCACACACACTGGGAACTTAGGTGTGTCTTGATGGGTGCTGATGGGCCACCCTGACAGGATGGGAAGGAGGAGCTGGCCACAGCCTCCCACTTACACCTGAATAGGCTGTGTCTTGTCCCCACACCAAGGGCTACATATACCTCTGTTGTGAATCTAGAGCTAGGGCAGGAGTGGAGGAACTCTGTGCACTTCAAAGACTTCTTTGAAATTGTTCCCACTTCAAAGGCACCACTGGGTATAAGAACTGGACTTCAGATCTTACAACTTCAGTATGTTTCTGGACCTGTGGATACCCTGCCAGGAAGAAGTACTGCTGTGCTGCTTCAACAAAAGCCACTCTGCTGATGTACTGCTCTGTAAGAACTGCTGCCTGTCTGTGCTTACCTGCTGCCCGCAAAAGGGTGGTAATTGCAGTAAACATGCAACCTCCCCTCACTGCTCATTTGCTAGCTAATGGCCTTACAGCCCAGGGACGTCCTGTTACATTTGTAGTTGAGGCTCATCCAGCCCATATTATTCTAGGGTCAACTTTCCAGCAATCGATGGGAACTATAATACATTTCATCATTATACACCAGCTAATATACCTGCACAATACGTAGCATATGCATATTTAGAAATACCTCTATCTTTTCAAGACCATAATAATTGGTTTGATGGCACCCTACCACACACAATACTTCATGTTAGGTTAGGTCCTCTAAGCAATGATGGTTCTAACTGGACTTTATTGGCCATATATACACCACATCCTGATGCAGACACTTTGGCGGTAGCTGAGGTTCACCACTTATACAATGAGCTTATCGCATTACATAGACTCTTAGTACAGTTTGTAAAGCAATCATGAAATACCAACCCAGAAAGAGCTGCCCCAGCGCAACCACGTGCAGTCATACCTGGTATTAACCCTGTGACTGTACATTAGATCATGGGTAAGGTGCCCGCCAAAAGGAAAGAAATTCAGTTTTGGTTAGTTAAAAATATAAATATGTTGGAGACAGTATTTCCCCATACTGGACCTCAAGATTAACAAATCTATCTCTATGTGCTTGCTATTTGGAATGGTTCCCACAGTAGATAACTGCACTACTTGGGGCATGGTAATTGCCACACTGTATACTACTGTGCACTGTACACCAACACTTGCCAATATTACAGAAGTATTAAAACAAATTCAAGATAAATATGGGGCTGCCCCGGCCCTAGATTTGGGGATGCAATTATTGGGCATTTTTGCCACTGTGTCTTCAATAATATTAAGTCGTCTTAAAGGGGAAGCAGTAGCTCTAGCAGTGCGGATGCAGCTCTTGGACGTTCCTGTACAGGAAGATTATCGCCGAGACCTATTCTAGTATTTGTACGAATAGTCTGGGAGCCAAACCTAGTAAACCACAATCACAGGGTAAATCCAATAAGGATTCTGCTAAGCAAGCACCTGAGAGTTCTAAAAAACTCTGGGATAAACAAAAACAAACACCTACAAGAGAAAGGGGAGAATCTTCGCATTGGGAGACCCCTCAAAACCACTAAAATCGGGACAATATAAAAACTCCTGACAGATATCAAAAACACTGATACACACTAATTTCGTTCCTTTCAGGAGTCACTGGAAAAACACAGTGAGAGAGGTGGGCAGTCAGAACAGTGAACCGAGTACATGCAACCGAGAAAGGAGTTAAAACGCTCATTAGACGTTTCTGTTAAGGAAGAAGAGAAACTTCCCCAGTAAAAATGACAATTAAAAAAAAAGAAGGTGGCAGCAATTTTTATAGGAAATGTCAATAAGGATGAGAGCTTTAGTGAAGAACAGGAATTGGACACTGGCCCTGCTAGAAAGGCGGCAGATGTCAAAATAGCTCGCAGGAATCTTCAAGAACATCTGGAGGTGAAAGCAACTAATAACTTTTCACAAGTCAAGACTGCGGACATGCACATCTCCACACCCAATAGGGTGTATAAACTAAAAACACAATTAGAAAGAGACATTGAACAGACAATAGACGCTATCTTTTGGGATCGAGTAGTTACCATTTATGATACTTTATTGGCTGAAAAATATTGGCCACCAGAATTTCTCCATGATCTCCCATATGGGGAAGAGGTAACTGAACCCTCTTTCTCACCCCTTGTTCCAAGAGAGCTCAGGGTGGCTTGTGCTATTGATTGGGCGAAGGCGCGGGCACCCACGTTATATCACAACCATGTAGAGTGGGATAAAGATTCTTCCTACCATATAATACCAATTAGGTCTCAATCACAATACCCAATAAAGCAAGAAAGCTAGAGCACCAGAGAGAAAATTCCTCACTCAGCTGAAGTACGAGGGCAGAATTCAAACCTGCATCTCACCAATTAACAACCCATTCTTCCCTGTAGCTAAACCAGACCATTCATATGGAATAGTCTTAGCTTACAGCCATTTAATTAGTCATAAACCCACCTTTGCCATTCAAAATGCACACAGCACTATTATTAACAATATAGGGGGTCATTCCGACCCGGACCGCGGATGCACCGCCAACAGGCTGGCGGTGCATCCAGGCCAATTTTGACCGCGGCGGTAAAGCCGCGGTCAGAAAAGGGAAACCGGCGGTTTCCCGCCGGTTTTCCCCTGGCCTGAGGAATCCTCCATGGCGGCGCTGTAGGCAGCGCCGCCATGGGGATTCCGACCCCCTTCCCGCCAGCCTGGTTCTGGCGGTTTTGACCGCCAGAACCTTGCTGGCGGGAACGGGTGTCGTGGGGCCCCTGGGGGCCCCTGCAGTGTCCATGCAAATGGCATGGGCACTGCAGGGGCCCCCTAACAGGGTCCCACAAAGATTTTCAGTGTCTGCATAGCAGACACTGAAAATCGTGACAGGTGCAACTGCACCCGTCGCACCCTTTCCACTCCGCCGGCTCCATTCGGAGCCGGCATCCTCGTGGAAGGGGGTTTCCCGCTAGGCGGGCGGGCGGCCTTCTGGCGGTCGCCCGCCAGCCCAGCGGGAAACTCAGAATGACCGCCACGGTCTTTCGACCGCGGTACGGTCTTCTGGCGGTTCCCGCCAGGCCGGCGGCATCCGCCGCTGGCGGGGATCAGAATGACCCCCATAGTGTGCAAAAATACAAAATAACCTTGGATATTTCCAAAGTTTTTTTACTGCCAAAATATAGCTCCTGAAAGTAGGGATTTAACAACTTTTAGCCCTTTAGGCTTGCAAAACTTTTTGCCCGACTCCCACAGGGGTATAAAACAGTCCAGGGTCGTTTCCAGCTCAAGTTACTTCAATTTTCCATGATATTGACCATGAGGCAGGTGAGACGCATTGTTGTTGGATTCGCTGAATTAGGCTACAAGTTTAATTTCAGAACAACTAAAATAGCCTTCCTTAGTGTCCTATTTTTGGGATACAAATTATCAGATGAAGGCCTTGCAGCCCAATTTCTAAAAAAGTGTGCACAATTGCAACCACCAAACAACATCAAAAAGCTCCAGTCACTGTTGGGCTTTTTATACTTTGGCAGAACTTATATTCCGGACTATGCACAACACATTAAACCATTATATGATCAAATACGTCCACAATTTTCAAATAAATATTGGACAGTTGAACACACATGCATTCTCAGAGAATTGCAGCAAGACATGCTTGTAGCTAAACACCTACACAATAGACAAAAAAACACATTTGGTCATAAGAGTAATTGCTGGTGCCATTGGTTTCACCTATGTAACGTTCAATGAAGATGATAATGTCCCTATAGCATGCAAATCACATCTGTATTCAACAGCTCAACAACACTTTGCTCACACAGAAAAACCTCTGACTGCTGTTCAGGAGGTTGTCATTAAAGCGGGACCTCTGGCCCAGGAGAAACACATTATTGGCATATCTCCGATCCCAGCCCTCAAGGCTGTCACAAAAGCCCACGTTCTTAATGCTAAGGAACTACATCCACGTTGGAGTCAATGGGCAATGTCTCTGACAGCCACTGATGTTGATTATGCTTTTGACCCTAAGTTACAAACTCAAGAATTTCTTGCATATGAACTAGAATGCCCAGTTCCAGCAAACAATTTGCTTATTGAATAATATTAAACAATTATGTACACTGATGGCTCCCCGCAACAAGCAGTAGGCACAAAACACCAATACTCCTCCACTGTGCGATTGTGAGTGGCCACATGAAGGATAGTGAATTTCATCCACAACATACTTATACGCAGACCTTTTGGGACTGCACTGCACAATTAGCAGAGCTTGAAGCTCTGTTTATGGCACTGGAACACAGGGATCCAGGACAGTTAACTTGAATCATCTGTGATTCGTACTTCTGTGTCCAGTCCTTCAATGAATATCTGCATTAATGGCGCTGGAATTGTTTCAGAGATTCAAAAGGCAACACAATCAAATACAGACTCCTGTGGGGAAAAGTAGCATATCTAAAAGAAATGCTACCCAATGTCCATGTAGACATTGGGACATCAGCGTGTTGGAATACATGTTACAGGCTTGGCTGCTGAAGCGACCAAGTCAGTAGTAGCTATGGCCTCTGTTGCTGCAATAACTCGTTCACGGACTAGGTTGGATGATGAAACATTGGCTTCTTTGAAAGCTTCGTCTGAAAGCAAGCCCATGCCAAGGGCATATCCTGGCAAATGTTCCTACCTCATATCTAGCCTAAATACTGACCTAGTAAGAATATCAGGGGTAAGTGATCATGTGATCCCCAACCAAGGTCAATGACCTGAGTTGATTAAAGCAGTGCATGAGGGAGTTGCTTATGCCCATGCTGGTGTGGAGGCTACTATTTCTCTATTACAAGAACATTACTGGTGGCAAGATTTATACAAACAACCAATCTGTATGTCCTTTGTTGTGACGTCTGTCAGCAAATAAAAAGTTCCACCATCAAATGCGCACTGCTGAAACCTCTCTTAAGTTCCAACAAACCTTTACAAAGTGTGTCACTGGATCATTGTGGACCCTTGACACCTGATGGTGCATACAAATATATCTTAGTCACTGTCAACTCATGCTCCAGATTTCCATGGGTATGACCTCAATGATCAGCTGACACTCGATTTGTTACTAAGGTGGTCATGGCGGGAAACACCGCTCCGCCGGCAGTGGCGGTAACTACAGCCAACAGGCTGGCGGTCCAGACCGCCAAATAATGAAGCACATGAGAAACAAGTAGCGGTCTAGCCACACACCACCAGCATTGGATTGGGGACAAGGATGTAGGAGGCTGCCCACAGGCCTGTGGAAAGGCCCAACCCGCCAACACAAAATAATGAAGCACAAGACCGCTGTCAGTTCCGGGGTGGGAACCACCACCACGCAAAGTGTGGCGAAAACAGAATAAATAAAAGGAAACACTCACCGGAGGTGCATGCAACACGCTGAAGGAGACATGAAGAGAGAGTTGCAGATAATGCCAGTGCTGCTCATTGCCATATACCTCCACGACTGTGACCACTGACGAAGAAGACAACAATAAGTACTGCAACCTAGTACACATGGGAAGAAAGGGCACAGTTACACACCCACCCGACCCACTCTGCAACGCACTCCCAACCCCTCACACCATCCCACACCATACACACCAGAATAAGATGTACTTTCCCGACACAAGGCAACAAAGACCAGCACTAAAGTACACAAATGTGCACACCACACTCCCATGATGAAACTATTAACAACTTCACCATATTGTGCCAACAGCACCACTATGCACTCAAACTTTAATATAAGTAGAAAAATTGAATGTCCGAATAAGGCAATTGGCCAGTCCATACTGAATACCCTGAAGGGCAAAAATAGGCCAGACTTGACTCCCACATATGCACAGGGTACTCCACTGTAAAGGGATATCAATGGAGCAGCCAGGCACCTCAGGTAACAGAGGCAGGGGATGGTGGGGACTTACGTCTGGAAGGGGGTGTTTTGGGCTTACGTTTGGGAGGTGAAGGGGGTTTGGGCTTTCCCTTGGAAGGTGGGGGAGTGGGCTTGGAGCAGGGGGTGGCTGAGGGACCTGGGGCAACATGGGGCTTCTTCCTCCCTGGGAAGGGGCACAGGAATGGGAAGGGCAGACTGGGGCAGACTTGGACGAGGTAAGAGCGGACTAGGCAAGGAGATGTGCACGTTTAGGGATGAGACGGGGTGGGCCAGTGGGTTCAAACAGGTCAACATGGGAGAGGAAAAGTTTCTTAGGGGCAGTTGGGGTAGATATGGAGGAAAGTGTGGGAGTGGAGGTAGAGGGAGGGCTTGTACCAGCTGTATGTGTGCCGGATGTGGATGCAGGTACCTGTACAGTATGCTTATGTGTGGTGGATGTGTGTTGTGTGGGTGTCTGTGAATGTTTAAGTGTTTTGGGAGGAGGGGGTGGACACAGTGGGACAAGACAGGCTGCCAGTATACATGGATGTTGTCTGGGTGTCTGCAGGTCTGGTGAGTGTGCTGCATGTGTCACTCAATGTAGTTGTGGTGAGTGCAGGTGTGGTGTCTGCGGTGCATGGCTGGATGTCAGATGTTGTGGTGACTGCAAGAATGGGGGCAGCAGAAGTGTCTGAGGGGGCAGTGCATGTGGGAGGCGGGAGAGGTGGACACACTGGGGGAAGTGGATGTTGTTGTCTGTGGCTTTGTTTGTTTAGTGTGTATGTCTGTGGTAGAAAGTGTGGTGCTTGTGTTTGTCTGTGTGCTTCTTGTGTGTTGATGTGTGTGCATAGCTGTCTGGACGTGTGCTTGGGATGGGTGATGGGAGTGGGGTGCTGGAAGGGGTAGAGGTGGTTGGAAGGGGCAGAAAGACCAGGGACACTGGCTGCCTCAAAGAGGAGGCCAGAGCCTGAAAATATCTCTGTAGGCCAGGTATGCATTGCATTGCTGCATCTGGGATGCTAGCCCCTGGATGGCATTCACGATGGCTGTCTCCCCTACAGAGAAAGTCCTCAATAGGTCAATAGCCTCCTCTGTGAGGGCAGCAGGGCTGACTGGGGCAGGGGATGAGGTGCCTGGGGCGACGTAGACACCCTCCCTCCTGGGTGAGCAGGCACAGGCAACTGGGTGGGGAGCAACTGGGAGGGCGGAGATGGCTTGGGGGTGGTGGAAGATGACAAAGAGTGGGTGGGGCCATTAGGTTCCGCCACCACCAGGGAACTGCCATCGGAGGAGATATCAGAGTCACTACTGCCAGTGGTAGTTGCCTCCCCTGTGGTACTCCCCTCACCCTCCAACCCACTATTCCCCTTGGCCTCCACCGACTCTGTCTCCTTGGAACCATGGGTCGCTGCATCTCCACTCACCGGTGCCACTGCTCCCTCACCAGATGATGCGGATATACACAAAGGAAAAGAGCACAGGGGTGGGAAGACAAAACATGAGAGAAATCTGTAAATACCAGAATTAATGTACATTCCTTGTTCACACACACTTCCATCCAGGTCACACACCTACATGCAGCACGTACTACAACAGTCAAGACTGTGCCTCTGACTAGTGGCCATTTCCCCAGAATGAAACACGGACCTCAGAAACTGTGTGGACTACACCCATGGGGGACAATGGTCAGCCAATGCACCCACTAGTCCATGGACCCACAAAGCATCCAAGAGTTCAGGAAGGTGAACCCCCATGGGCCTATTTGGACTGTCCGCACCTGCCCCACCCCATAACCATGTCTATGGGGCAGGACTGCAGTAACACACCTGTCAGAGTGCCTGGCACTAGTCAGCATACATACCACAGCATCCAAACACATCCATCAAAGTAGTATTAAACAGTGTTGGTACTCACCCCCTGGTGGCTGCTGTGTCCAAATCCAGATAGGCCACTGCCAGAATGCGGGCCATTAGGGGGGGTCAGGGTCCGACAGGCACTGCTTCCTCTTTGGGAGGCCTTCCCTAACTGGGCCTCGCAGGTCTTTCTGGCCTAGCTCCTCAGGTCCTCCCACTGCTTCCTGCAGTGGGTGCTCCACCGGAAGTAGATCCCTAGTGTCCGCACCTCCTTGGCGATGGCTTGCCACAGTCCTCTCTTATGGTGGGCGCTGACCTGTATGGGACACACAGAGCAGAAAAACAGACGTCAAGATGTGGGTATCTCATACAGATGACATGTCGTCCCCTATGGAATGGACATTTCAAAAAGTCATGTTACTAGCTCACAAACAGTACATGCCACACAATCTACAGCTGTGCCGTTACCAATCAAACACACATGCACACAAGCATCCGCCCCCATCACACACATCCAAGCAAGACATCTGCCAACTCACCTGCTCCTCTGGTTGGCCATATAACTTGGCATACAGTGGTAGGACCCCTTCCACCAGCTTCTCGAGCTCCTCCATGGTGAAGGCCGGGGCCTGTTCCCCTGTGACTCACACCATTGCAGTGACCAGAGTCAGGACACAGCAGCACACGCAGTGGAGTACTTGCACAGGAATCAGGAGTCAAGTGTCATGGGTGTGACCACATGGCGTACATTCCGCAGCGCTGTGAACCTTCACCAGCAGCGGCGATCATGATAGGCCCAGGTTCCCCATTGGCAACCATGTAATCCAATGATTGTGTGAACGGCGGTGAACACTGCCTTCAGCCATGACGACTACCACCAGCGGAATGATGTCACTTCTACTCCATCAGACCTGGATGGCAGGAGGCTGCCATCTTGCTAGCACCACGTACATATACCCTGGCAAGGGGCCCAATTTGGGGCCTCCAAATCACAGCCCTTTGTCGCTTGCTTACATGAGTGACTGATCTTCACATGCACCCATCTTATGAAATGTGTCCTCACTGGGATGCCATTACAACAGATTTGACTTTGCACATATGTGCCTAACATTGTACATAATACATAGCGTCTGTGTGTGTAACCTATGTATTGTACATCCATTAATACATTTACAACCTGTTTTGCATGTGCATGTGTGCCCCTCATATGTGTTCTTTCATCCCCCATAGGTACAGATCGATATGGCGAAGGAGGGCACCCCCCTGTAAACAGACCTCTTGTTGACTTGGAAACCGTGGATGAATGTCACATCATTGTCACCTACAAACTCAATCATGCAACAATCCATGACCTATGTGCCTTACTTGATTCAGTACTTAGAAAGGCTAATCAGAATCATCATGCCATCCCTATTGAAGTGGATGTGCTATCCGTACTCCATTTTTTAGCTACAGGCTTTTTTCAGGTAACAGTGGGCATGGGTGCAGGGTTCTCGCAGCCAATGGTTAGCCTTATCCTGTCAACATTCCTGGGTGCATTCAACACCTGCAGACATATGTCCAATTTCCCCAAAGGGCTGAACTACCAGCCATCAAGTCTGGATTTTATGCCTTTGCTAACATTCCCCATGAGATTGGTGCCATTGATGGAACCTGCATAGCTCTCATAACCCCAAGAGAGAATGAACAGGTGTGCAGGAATCGAAAGAACTTCCACTCCATGAACATACAATTGGTGTGTATTGCTGACCAGTACATATCACATGTAAATGCCAGGTTTCCAGGATCAGTCCATGATTCCTTTGTCCTAAGAAACAGCAATGTCCCACACTTGATGGGAAAACTACAAGGGGACAGAGGATGGCTCAAAGGTGAGTGTGTATGACACTGGATCAGTACATAGCTGACAGACAGGCTGTATGCAAGTAATGGCAGTTTGTTAAAGTCCTCTTTCACCCACTTTTGCAGGTGATTCTGGCTACCCCAACGTGCAATGGCTCCTGACACCTGTGAGGAATCCCAGGACAGATGCAAAGAGGAATTATAATGAGACCCATGGACGTGCTAGGAGGGTGATTGAGCGCACTATAGGTCTCCTGAAGGCTAGATTTTGTTGCCATCATCTATCTGGGGGATCCCTATGGCATGGCCCTGAGAAGGTGTGCAGGATAGTGGTAGCCTGCTGCATGCTGCACAACTTGGCTGAGAGGAAGGTTATCCCCCTTCTAGAGGAGGAGGGTGCTGTCCAAACAGACCTGCTACCTCTGAGAGGGGATGAGAGTAATTTTGAGGATGAAGAGGGCGAAGATGTCAACTTCAGGAACCAGCTGATCCACCTATACTTCCTGTGACTATGAGGTACTGTTCACTGATGCTGTTGTCTTCACTGCATAGTGTAAGTCTGACTCATGTGATTGGTGATGTGGTGTCTTTAGTCATTGACACTGTTGACTGAAGACTGAAGTGGCATATGCCAGGGTAACCGAAATGGTGTACATTGTGACTTACTTCAGACACTACAGTGCGTGAGATTCCCTTCCTGCAATAAAGGTATGATTATGAAATTGACTGGCTAATGCATACAACCTCATAATTGTATGCTCATAATGACAGAGGACGTACGATTTGGTGTAGATGTATTTTATTGAGTGTCACTAATTTGTAAGTTCTCTGTACAGTGATATGGAGCGGGCTCATGGTGCATATCCATACTCTGGTGCATGGGCTCAGCTGTTGGTGGCAGTGGGTATTGGTCAATATTTCCCTTGGTAGAGGGTGTGTTGGTATTGGCCGGTCAACAGGGTAGTACAGTGGCCCAATTGGGAGACAGTTCAGGACAGAGTCACTTCTAGGTGTGGGCCTTGATCTTGGCAGGTGTTCCGGTGCCTTATCTGGGTCTGAGGGCACGTTTGTGTGACTGGTGCTGGGCTGCAGGGCTAAGAGTGCTGGTCTCCTGTATGTCCTCTGGCAGTGCCACCAGTCCAGTAGCTGATGCAGATGTAGATGGCAGAGCAGTGACTTGGCTAGTGGTAGGGGCTTGCAGGTGGGTGAGGGTCTCAGGCTGTCTAGGGTAGTGGTGCTGCAGCACCCATGCAATGATGGCCATGGTGGCATTGAGTTGTTTCCATTGGTCTATGGCCTCTTGGTGTTGTGCTATCTGCAGACTTTGATTCTGCTCCTGGTTGGCCAGGATCTGACCCATCCTGTCCTAGGTATGGTGGTATGCTCCCAGGACCTCATAGATCACCTCCCGGGCTGCAGTATGTATCCTTTAGCCTCCCCCTGGGCCACTGATGCCCTCCCACTGGCCCTTGCCCCATCATTGTCCTGCATGTTGATGGCTGGAGACTCTGGTCTCTGTGCATGTGGTCCGCCAGTCTGTGGCCTGGAGACACTGGTGTGGGGTCTTCTGGCCAGAGCTGATGGTGGTGGCTGGGTGGTAGGGCTGTCAGTGCTATCCTGGGTGGGTGTCAGGACCACGATAGCGCGTGGGCGCAACTGTTCTAATTTGATAGCCACCATTGCCATGAAACAACACTTTGTATGTGGTAAAAGTCATTCATTTAACAAATAAGGTCATTGTTGGTACCATTGTGCTAGAAAAGTGAAATGCATTGAGTATCGCCGTCATGGAAGAATCAGGAAATCAGGGGGAACTCCAAATCCCAGACTCCTTTGATTCTAATTGTGTTTGGGTGTGGTCAGGCTATAAATACCTGCCACACCCGTTCAACCGACGCTTCCTATTTTGAGCGTCTAATGAAGGGCGGTTCCCTGTGTGCAGCTGACAGGATTTCTTGGATTCTGCATTTCGTTATTGCGAGCGGCCGGCTCGCGGCGGTGAGGAATTTCCTTTTGGTTTCGAGGCAAAACAGCTGAGCATGATTATCAGAAAGCTGTTTGGTTACATAGCGAGCGGACGGCTCGCGGCGGTGAGGAATTACCCTTTTGGCATACTTGCTCTTTGTGAACTCAGTGTTTGTTTTGTTTAAAAGAAACGTTACGCGAATGTAGCTTCGTAACAGTGTGTCCTTCGAATACTGATTTCTTTGTGAATGCTAATTCAACAAATATTCTTTGGGGGGGCATTTTCTTTGAAAGAAAGTTACACGCTGGTAATTGTTTCATTCTGAAAGAAGGGTTACATTTTTCATAGGAGTCTACAAGTGTTCGTTTTAATTTCATCGTGTTATGAAAGTGACATCGTGTTTGGACAAAAAACTTGTCTGCTTAAAGAAAAAGACAAATATCTGTGTTTCTCTTGTATGAGAGTTTTTGAGGAATTCTTGGTGCTGTGTTTCAGGTCCATGGAGTAAGTTATTTTGGTGGAACAATTCAACTAAATGTTTTTTCCTAGATTTTGGTATAAAGTGTGATGCAGACTTTAATAAAAAAAAAAAAATACATTCTTAGGAATTAGCGAGATCATTGATAGTTAGTGAAGTTTTCTATTTAAATGTCATTTTACCTATTTTGTATTAACCCATTCCTTTTCAGATCTCCCTCCTTGCTGTTCCTTCCCGATTAACCCTTCCCCCGGCTGGGCCACTCGAAAGTTCAGCGCTATTACAGCATCTGACTTTGCTGTTGCCTGGAAGTGGGACCCATATTCAGCATCGTGCAGATCCTGAGAACTTGGACCTCCTGACAGTGGGGCTGCGGGAGGGAGACAGTCCAGGACTGTGTGATGGGCCAATGTATTCCTTACTGTCCATACATCCCCTTCCAGTCTCCTGAGTGGGGCCTCTGTCTCCAAGTGGGGTGCAGGCACTCTTTGGCCTTTCAGTCCAGGTGGCATGGGTGGTGGTGCCTGTGTGGGGGAATGGACATGTATGTTACAAGTACTAATTCAGAAATGGATGCACAGCTCTGCCCTATTTTGTGCTTCTATTCCCCTGTCGGGCCATGGAGTGTCCTTTTGTGGATTTATCCTTTCATTTTGCGTGGGAAGGGTGGAGGTGCATTGTCAGTACAGTAGTGCCATTGTGAATCCTTGCAGGGGTTGGCGACTGTTCACTGGGGGAGGGATGTAGGCCTGATAGTGGGTTTGTGAGCATGCAGGGTGACTGGATGTAGATTTTGTGGCCTGGGTGGGTTTGTTGTCCTGGTGGTAGTGGGAGGGGTGGGGTGGTACATGCATTAGAGGTGTGGTGGATATGAAGTAATTGTAGTTGACGTAACCGAGTCCAGTCGTCCAGTGAGTCCAGTGAGGCCATCCGGGTGCAGGATAGCCAGTACCTTCTCCTCCCAGTCGGTGTAGTCGAGGGGTGTAGGGGGGGGTCCTCCACCAGTCTTCTGTACCGCAATGTTGTTGCCATAGACCTCACCTTCCCGCGCCGGTTGTTCCATCACTTGCAGATGTCGTCCCTTGTGGGTGGATGGTGTCCCACTGCATTGACCTTGTTGACAATCGTCTGCCATAACTCCATCTTAATGGCGATGGTTGTCTGCTGCACCTGTGCCCCGAAAAGTTGTGGCTTTACCTTCAGTATTTCATCCTCCATGGTCCTTAGCTCCCTATCTATGAAGCGTGGAAGCTTAGGGGGTGCCATGGTGTGTGTTATGGGTGTGGTGATGTGAGTGTATTGGTAAGGGTGCTGTTGTGTATTTGTGTATGTGACTTTTGTTATGTTGTGTTCAGTGTATGCATGTAGTGTTGTCAGTTTCATTTGTGCAATTGGCGATGCAAAGGATTGTTGGGGTGTATATGTGAGTGTTTTATAGTGTTGTTGATGTGTGTCAGGTGTGTGGGTTTCAAAGTTGCCAATGTGTGCATTTGTTGTAGTTGGATCCCATTGCTGGCCGTGGCGATCCGTACCACCAATGGTCATTCGACATCCACTATCTGCCACAGTGATTTGTGCATCATTATTTGGTGGGCGGAGGTTTTGTCTGAATGGCAGTGGTGGGGTGAGGTGTACAGCCTTTCCACCATCATGGGCCTTGGCGGTGGCTAGAGGTTGCAGTATTTTTGGAGGTTTAAGTTTTTGGCATCATTATACAGCGGTGTGCTGTTCACCGCCACTGGCGGTCTTCTGTTCACCGTTACCACGGCGGTCAGCGGTGATTGCCACCATGTTCAATATGAGGGCCTAAGTCTGTTGCAAGTCTTTATTGCCACATATGCAGTTGCGCCTTTCCACTCAGACAGGGCCTGCCTTTGCCTCAAGGGCATTCAGGGGACCACAGCTTTGTTAGGGGTCCAACTGTATTATTCGTCTGCATATCATCCTAAGGGAAACAGTGTTGTGGAGCAAAGACACTGCGACTTAAAGCAATCCTTAACAGTGAGAGTATTAGGCACGGGTCATAGTTTCCTTAACCACCTGTATGGAGTCTGGAGAGCAGATAATAATCAGCCTAGAAGGTCCCTGGGAGGGTATACACCATATGAATTGCTATTTGGAAAACAAATGTATGCTCCAGACCTTGATGGTCCTGGCACCGAGGTGGCAGATATACCTTTTGACATAAATGAACATGTCATTGTCTTGCAAGACTTACAACAGTTCCGTGATGACAACGCATCTGCTAGTGCTGCCTCCTTGGGAATAAGGAATGCACCAATAACACCTACTGGCTGGATTCTAAAAGTTGGGGATCTAGTGCATGAAGAGATTTCTGTGAAAAAGGAGTTTGGTCCTTCTTTTCATGCACCGGTTCCAGTCCTGGAAATACCCAGTACCAGAACTGTTATTCTACCACCACTGCCTGGCTCTAAAGAAAATTGCTTTGTCTCCATCAATAATGTCAAGCTACACCATATGGCCGGTCCTGGCAGCAGACCTAGAGGACTGCTGGGCAGTCCCCAACTCCCTCTCACTACAGACCGGAATGTTTCTCTATGGGTTTTTAGCAACAACGTTGACACCTCTTCAAGATTGGGGAGGGTCGAAAATGATCTTTTATTAGTTCCACTAACTTCTTCTGCGACAAGCAACGCCAACAATAATGAGCAATTGTTCTCAAATTCAACATAAATGGATGGAATTGTCTACTATGAGCTACCAAGGGATACATCTGACAGCTCTCCTCTTCCAAAAACTGCTCCAGTTTTTGCACAAACTGCTTCTGGATATTTTGCAGACGTCAACGACCCTTTCACAAACTCATCTGCCTCTTCTGCAACAAGACTGTCAAGAGCACATAAGCTGATAAATTGGATCAAAATTAACTATTTCATGAATCCATGGAAATATGTGCAGCTCTTATTAACTGTACTTGCCTTCCTTCTTTGGGTTCGGTTTATCATTGTCTTTTTTCTTATTAATTAATGATCATTATCTTCCTGAACCCTCTACTGCTGAACTGGTAGCTGAGGACCTAAAACCACATTTTTCCTCCCATAAGGCCCGAAGAGACTTGTCCCTAGTGAACATTTCAGCTATACCAATTCCTGATGGGATTGTTTGGGATAAAGTATCTTTTGACATATATGGCCTGACAAATTCCATGTGTTTTTAAACTTCCAATGAATGAGGTAATAACACATGGAGCTGTTTCTGATGATTAGAAAAATAGCTAATTCTATGTTATCTGAGCTAGAGTATATTACTGTATTCGAAAGTGAAGATGCTTATCAAACAAAAGAAGATTATGGAGTTTTGTTCTGTTACAATTATTATGGACATCATTTCATTCATAGAGCAAGTATCCCACAGACTAATATTAATTTACACAGAATGGGAACATTGTCCAACCCGCCGGCAGGGAGTTCTAAAACATGATCTTAAAAGTTTGCATATTTTCTGGGCATAATGTTAAAAATGCTGAGTCGTATTTTTTTAATTGCCTATAATGGAAATGCACACTGTTTTATTGACTGATACAAAAATAGATTTATTCTGATTCCTTTGTTGCCTGGTTACCTATAGAGGCTATGAATATCGGCTGAAGTTGATTGACTTAAAGAGTGTAAGGGGGAAGTAAAAATTGGCAAATAAGGGGATCCGAAGCTTTATTTAGATCATGCCTGATACCTGTTCAAATTATATTTCGAAATGACAATGTACACCATGCAAGTTGTTTAGGCTTGGCAAAAATTAAGGAATTAAATGCACTCAGTATGTCTGTCCCTGCTAAATTTTACAAATAGCAAAAATACATAATGCAACTAAAGATCAGCTCGAAGGGTGGGTCCAAAATGGAACATTTAACAAATCACTTTCACATCCTGGAAGGTGATTATTGTGGCCAGTGGATACAAATGTTTGTCATGCGTGTTTTGTAAATTCCACAATGGGTTTTAGAATGAATAGACCAGACCCTCGCTAGGTGTCATCAGAACATTTTGGTTATAGTATCAACATACAGCAGGTCATTACGATGTTGGCAGTTGAATGACTGCCATTTTGGCAGTCGTACCGCCAACAGATTGGGGGGCAAGACCATAAAATTATGATCATGGCAGTATTCACATCAGAATACAGCCAATCCACCTTCGGTACAGCCAGTGCGGTCAGACTGTGGGAAGCAACTTCAGGCTGGTGGAAACCATGTTACCAGCGGATATATTACGAAGTTGCACACCGCCAAGGTTTCTGTCACGGTCGCAGCACCACAGAAACCTTGCCAAAAATCAACAGTATAAATGGAGACACCCACCTTCAGGCAGCAACACATGAAGGTGGGAGCCACTGTCAAACATAAAAACACACATCACCAGCAAACTACACAACAACCACAACACCTCAAAGGCACCGTGAATATGCCACAACGCACACCCTCACCTGACAATACATATATACAACACAAAGTAACAACACCATTGTACCAAGACATACAATCACACATCCATACAATGAGGCATAAGTCACAGCACACAAACACCCCACACAGCAGTTCGGACATACCAATCACCACATACACACACACACAACACATACAAAGCAACCTAAATATATGTCCCACATATACATGCCCAATACACCATACCCAGCCATCACTGGGTGAGAATTGTAAAGCACCCACCCACACAAGCAGCTCTGACACGACAGGTAGCACAACCACCACACACATATAACATACTCACACACACCATGAAGCAGGCAAGACCATAACAGCCATGAGGAATAACAACTGTTCGGCCCAGTTGTAAGTATAAATATAATGTAAAAAATATAATTTGATATAAGTATTTACAAATATAAAAGGCCTTTGAGGTTCCCAAAATCGAAATTGCAACATGCACAACTGGCATGTCAGACTGTCCCAATTTGACTCCTGACCGCTAAATTACCTCCATGGGTAGGGTCATAAAGGGGGCAGGCTGGCACCTCAGGGATTTGGGGAGGATAGGGGGGGTTTAGGTCTAGGTTTGGCAGGTTGCTTGGGATGTGGGGGTTTCGGACATGGCTTAGGGGAGGGCTGGGAACACTTAGGAGGGGTAGACCTCTTGGTGGGGGAAGGGTATGTGAACTTGCAAGGGACAGGGGAGGACTTGGAGGTGATAGGGCTGGACTTGGGGAGGGATGCTGATCTTTTGGGGGTCACACAGGGTGGGAGAGGAGTTTGAAAAAGGTTCAACTCAGAGAGGAAAAACTTCTTAGACACACGGGGCGGTCATGGCAAAAGGGTTAGAGAGTGGAGGGAGAAGGAGTGCCTGTAGGAGGTGTCTTGGTGGATGTCTTGGGTGCAGGTGTGTATGGGGAATGCTTGTGTGCTGGATGTCTGTTGGGTGGTTGATTGTGGGCATTTATGTGTCTTTGGAGGAGGCGGGGTGGAGGAGCTGGGAGATGCCGTGCTAGATGGATGAGTGTCTGTTGGGGTGGTGACTGCATGCATGGGGGATATGCGTTATGTGGGTGTGTTGGTGGTTGTGGTGGGTGCTGATGTAGTGACTGCAGTGGATGTCTGTGGGTCTGCTATTGTGCTGACTGTGGCTAGGATTGGTGTTGTGGCTGGATCTTTGAATGCTGGTGTGGTGTCTGCTGGTGTTGTCAGCAGTAGTGTATGTGAAGGCAGGGGAGTCTGTGCAGGTAGTGGGTGTTGGTGTGTCTGCAGGTGGGTGTTTTCTGTGTGCATGCCGGTGGCGGGTCTTTTGGTGCTTGTATTTGACTGTGGTATCCCTGTCTGTTAAGGTGGATGCAATGGTGTCTGGCTGTGTGCTCTGGCTGGGGCGGGGTATGGGATTGGGTAGAGGAAGACGGAGGGGAGACGGAAAACAAAGGGTGACTGGCTGCCATTAGTGTGGAGGCCAGAGCCTGAAACGATCTTTGTAGGCCAGCCAGTGTACTTTAATACCCTCCAGGAAGGAACTGGTCTGTTGGACTTGAGTTTCAAGTCCCTTGATGACATTCACAATGGTCGACTGACCCACAGAGATCGACCTCAGGAGGTCAAAAGCCTCCTCACTGAGGGCAGCAGGTCTGACTTTTGGCTGGGGCAGAAGTGCCTGCGGCAAAGGAGATGCCCACCCTCCTGGGTGAGCGTGCACGGACAACTGGGTGGGGAGTTATAGGGAGGGCGGTGAGAGTACGGGGGTGGCGGACAAGATGGTGCTGAGAGGGGTCCCAGATAGGGCCTCTACTGTTAGGGAGTGTCCACTGGAGGAAGATTCCAAAGATGATGATGACATTCAAGTTTCCACTGTGGCACTCCCCTTGCCCTCCGGGCCACTGGGTCTCTCGCTGTTGCTGGTTGCAGCACTCCGGGTCCCCTGGCCATCAGCATCCCCACTTACCTGTGTCCCATCTCCTTCACCTGCTGATGCTGATGCACACAAATAGAGAGAGGGAGGAAGAGACAGCGAGGGAGAGAAAGGGTTATCATATTCCTTACGTACACACGTGGAAACATACAGAACTGCGGTTGAACATGTTCAGGCTAGGCTATCTCTGTTGGCATTAATATATCTTACATCATGTCACATCATGTTAATACTATCCACCCCTTCAGGTCATTCCTCACACCCACATCACATTTTGAATAAGTTAGCATGACTGGATTAATCCATCTGTACACCTGTAAAGCTATCTCTACATGCTACTCATGCCCTTGCAGAAGTAAATATATCATGCATTTTCCATATCCTATCCCTCCAAACTCCTATCACCAATGGGAAGAGCAGGTGAGTGATCCCAACACATCATGCATGTCCTGAAAATACACCTTACAAGTCCATCTCAATGACTAATGTCCCTTGAAAGTGTAGACTACCCAATTCACATTCCACACATCACATGCCGTACATATCACATTGCTGGATGACCCCAATACATATATGTCAACAGAGGTACCTGAACTGATCAAGCCCCATCAAGTGGCACTCCCATACAAGTGACAACTGATGTGTAGAAAAAAGGTCTGGAGAACTGCCAGGCATGACATTCACACACTCACAGAGGAATAACTGCACACACTAAACACACATACACAACATCACTTCCTTATTGCATGTCCGGCTACAATGGCTTGCATAGCACCCATTACTCATTCATTTGAAATCACTGAGTGCAGTATCGCAAAAACTACACTACAGGCAGCCACCATAGACATCATAGGCCTCCTAACATTCCAACTGACATGCAGTCATAGTTCCAGAACTTGGCAACATGAGTACACCGGCATCACTCACACCATACCTGACATGTGATTACATGTACCTAACTCAAGACTACAGAAACGTCACAAGGAAATTACATTTACACATGATTTACACATGGCCCTACATGACTGCCAGTGCATTAAAAACATCTTCCATTACAACACATACCTGCTTTCAACATAGTGGCACAACCAGACCATCACTTCATGACCACATAAGTGCTGCAATACATATTCCTCACCTGACTGGACACATCAGCTAGGCCAAGGATAACATAGATCATCCTACTCCACATGGTGTAGCCCCAATTAACCATTGTGCCATGATGTAGGCAGAATGATGTAGGCAGAATATTACCAAGGTTACAAAGGAATTGGTAGGGCATTTGCACACATACCATTGACATCACATATTGTATAAGGCTGGGTATGACCAATCACTAACCTTCTTTATTACCCACCCATTGAGACAGAGATGAAATGCCCACATGGCAATCACATGGAAATGCAGTTGTATTATGAATACACAAAACAGACCCCCAAAGTAGAATGTCCCTTCGTTACTACCTTCACATACCCCATTGAATGGAGATAAACAGACAATGGAGTTACAACGACAAACAGAGATATGTACAGGCCTAGACAGGCCATATCTGTGTTGTACATGCAATGGCAGCCTCACATGGAGTCCAGACCTGTACCAGTTAAAAGTAATGTTTGAGCCTGTACCAAATAAGTGACTCAACCTGTTGCTGTGCTGCAACAGGTGATCACATATGCACAGGGATGGTCCAGGATAGACTAAAATGGCAGGTTGTGCAACACATGTGCCATTGATATTGGGGCATTTCGACATGCAGTCAAAATGATGTCTTGCTACATGATTCCAAAGCTCACACATAGCAAACGATTATGGCTTTGCCACATCTCATACACTGGCAAGGTGGTAGAAACATTTGTTAACTACTATATAGTCACTAAAGGTACAGTGAGACATCAAACAGCATTCAACCGGAGCCAAGTACCAGGTAACATCAGTACTTACCGCCTTGTGGATGCTGGGCTTCCCTCAAAAGCCCATTCACCTCATGGTAGGTCACGGCCAAAATGTGAGCATTAGTGGGGTCAGGGTCTGACGGGCACCCCACCCTCATTGGAAGGACATCCCCAGCTGGGCTTCTGCGGTCTTCCCAGCCCAGTGTCTCAGGTCCTCCCATCGCTTACAACAATGGGTGCTCTGCTGGCTATGGACCCCCAGGGTCTGCATTTGGTTGGTGTTGGCACGCCACATCCCTTTCTTCTGATGGGCATTCACCTGCTTGGATGACACAGATAAAAGGAGAAGGTCATGTACAAATATGCCATACGAACTGCAGTTGACACAACACAACTGTAACAGCAAGTCAGAACAGATGCCCATCCTCCCTGCCGACATGCCTATATGGTAAGCCACATGCATGCATTTACACCAACAACATTTCACATGGCCAACTCACCAGCACACACAACATCAATAACACACGGCTGCGGCATTGGGCTCACCTGTTCCTTTGGTGCACCACATAGCTCTCCATACAGGGGTAAGACCTCATCCACTAGCTTTTCAAGCTCCTCTTGTGTGAAGGCAGGGGCCCTATCACCTGCAGGATTTGCCATAATGGCCTCCAGAGGCAGTACACAGCAGCTCACGTGGTGGAGGTCTTGCTAGCAACAGTGCCAGGAGTCAAGTGAGCAAGACTGCAGAAAATGGCAGTCAGGGCTGCTACGTACAGGACCGTCACTGCCGGTGGTCATCGCCATTGGCCCAAATCTGCCATAGGCAGCAATGTTAACCTACGACAAGTTCCACGGCAGTTGCGACTGCCTACCACCATGACGACTTCCGTCTACGGACTTAGGTCACTTCCAACTGTCCTGACATTTTTGGTACATGTACTCGATGTATGTGCTTAAATAAGTGCGTCAGACACCTGATCGACCAGAAATCTATGTCACCCAAAGTAGTGACTTTATGATTGTGCTACATAATAGGACAAACATGGAGAAATGACATGTTGAGTCTGTATATATGTAGATAGGTCTGTGTAGCTACTTTGAGGTACATAGACTTCTGAAAGAAATAGGTTAAATTACTTACATATGTGTCATCAGTGTGGGACTGCACAGTCACCCACACATTTTCCATACGTATGTGTCATTAGTTCTGTCCGACTGACATTCCAGCCAATGTGAAAAATGATAGTGTATGGTGTGCATTTCTATGGCCTGTAATGTTTATGGCAGCACTGCTCTACATTCCCTGCACATCTGTAGGTGTCTGGAAGCATGCAATGTGCTGCTGTCATGTGCCAACTGCATGACTTTTGTACATTTTCTCCTCTCAAATTAGATATCCTGACATGAGGGAAATAAGACAACCACCACTGTACCGTCCACTGGTATACCTGGCAAACATGGAGGGCAGGCATTTTATCCAGACCTACAGTCTGAATCGCCAGACCATCATGGACCTATGTAGATAGTTAGAGCCAGATCTCATGCCAGGCAATCGCAATCCCCATTGCATACCTCCGATCATTCAAGTGTTGTCAGTGCTACACTTCCTGGCCACTGGCTCACTCCAGAATACTGTTGCCTTAATAGCAGGGATGTCTCAGCCCATGGTGAGTCAGGTTTTTAGGGATGTCTTTGTGCTTTTTTTGCAATACCTGGACAGCTACATCAGGTTTCCACAAAGAGCGGATTTGGGCAATGTGAAGGGTGACTTTTATCAGATGGGACTGCTTTCTGATGTGGTAGGGGCCGATGATAGCACACATGTATGGAACAGGAAGAACTACCACTCAATCTACATGCAGGTGGTGTGTCTGGCAGACCAGTCTATCTCCCAAGTGACTGCCAAGTTTCCTGGATCAGTTCATAACTCCTACATTATGCGAAACAGCAATGTCCCAACCATGAAGGCACTGCCTGGATGGTTGGTGAGTGTGCATTTTTATGTTTTTAAATGTTATGAGACCTGTAATCACAATCTACACATTCACAGTACCTCAATTGGCTTTGTACTACTGTAGTTTTCACAGGTGACTTTGGCTATCCAAACCTTCCTTGGCTGTAGACACTTGAAGTACCCAGCCAAGCCAGGGGAACTCCATTTCAAAGAGGCCCACAGGAGGACAAGGCATGTAATATACATACTTTCGGCCTTCTGAAGACAAGATTTAGGTGCTTGGACCTATCTGGAGATGCCCACCTCTACTCACCCCCCAAGGTTTGCCAAATCATTGTTGCCTGCTGCATGCTCCAGAATCTAGCCCTGAGGCGTTGAATACCATTGCTAGCTGATGAGGGTGAGGCAGCGGTACCTGTGCCTGCAAATGGTGATATAGAAATGATGAAGAGCCAGAGGACAAAGGAGCTGCTGACTGTAGGACTGAGCTCACCAATCAGTAGTTCCAGTGACATATAGGTATGTGAGATGGACCCTTTCATGTCTTGTCAGTGGACAATCAGAAGTGAATAGCTGACATTACACCTCCTGACCCTTGGTAAATGTGATGATGTTATGATGTCCAGTGCCTGTGTATGAGTTGTTGTAGCAGACAGAAGGAATGTTAGTTATACAGTATTAGTGGTTCTGCTCTAATATGTGTTGTAGCAAATGATTCAAACATTCACTTCTTTCATGGACTGACCAGTTTTGAGCTGAATTTAATAGGACCACAAGTAGTGCCTAATGCCTTGATGCCAGCACTGTTACATCACAGGTTTTTAAGAGATAATCTACTAGAGGGAGGGGAAGCACTGAACATTGGATGGGGGACTACGAGTCCCAGACTGCTTTGGTCCCCAGGAGGCAGCCATTTCCAGCTCCAGTTGCCCACACTCACTTGCCTGCAAGCGTTATAAAGCGCCAGGGGTACACCGCAGCATGGGCCGCGCCCAGGCCAAGGGCAGCCCTGTCCACATCCGTCAGAGCCAGAAGGAGGCAGGGCTGGGCCACCCCCTTAACATCTATCATCAAACAGGCCCCATTGGTGTTCTACATTACCTCACATCGTATTGCTGTTTTCTTCCTGTGGGTTCTAGTGCACTCAAGTTAAAATGGGCAAAAGAAAGGTGAGTGCTATGGCTTCCTCGAAAGATACTAACCCTACAGCTTCCTTAGGATCATACCTTACCACTGCCATGTCTGCATTAAACACCGAAATTGAATTGGTTGAAGAAAGATTGGGGTTATCAAGAAAAACACCTTTTTCCTCGCCACCTCCCATGTCCAAGTAAAGTAACATTGTAACTATGGGAGGGGAGGAGGGTGGGGCCCGCCTGCAGGCTAACAAGCCCACAAAGTGGTGCAAAATAACAAGCATACGAAAGGGGTGCGTCTTGCAGGATGAACTTAACATCTCCTCTGGTACAGAAGAAGACCTGTCCATTATAGATAAAGACGCCATTGTTTGTGTGGAAGATATTGCTTCTCCCCCTGTAGAACGGAAGAAGTCCACCCCTGGGAATTCAAGCATGTCCAAGTTAAAAGCCTCCAAATTAAACGCGGGGACAAAGCCTACATGGAATCCATGTTAGAGAGTCCTTAAACCTCTAGTAAACTTGCTGCAGAGTATAGACTCCTACTAGAATCTACAAAGTGTAGCCCAGCCCTTACCCCGACCACGGAGCAAGACACAGTGATCTGTCCCCCAGGCACAGCAGCAGAACATTGTGCTGCGGTACATCATAAGGGCCATTATCCTAGATCAGGAGGACCGAAAAAGCTGACAAATACTCCTATGGACTGGCCCCCTAAAAGCAGTAGAATTCCAGCTAAATCTTTATCTGCACCTCTAGGGAAAATGGGAGAAGACAGGTACCTGGGAGTACAGGGCTGATGGAGTTTAAAGCACATAATTCACCCAAAGGAAAGAACCTACAAACTCTGCAACTTCCACCTCAATGTACCCACTATGTAATTGTGCTAAAAAATGTCCCACGCCTGTCACTCAATACTAACGACCAGGATGACCAATTAAAAATAAAGTAGTCCATTGGCTAAATAAAATGCTAGGGGGGCAGTGAGTGCCTTTAGAGTGGTATTATTGGAGTAAGTAGGGCACTTTGGCTAGGTAACAGTGAGAAAAGCCAATCAGGTGATTGGGTGGTAGTAAATTTTAAAAATCCACAGCAGGTAGAATGGATACTCACGAAACCGCGCAGGAAAGTAATATCAACATCCAGGCTGTACCACTGGGCTATTTTATTCAGCCACCCAAGGGCGTTGGCAGCAACCCTGGTAATGCCCTAAAATTTTCTGTCCCCACTCAGAACAGATATACGCCCTCATTACAACATTGGCGGTAAAAGCTGCCTACCGCCGTGCAGAAGACCGCCAACACACCGCCGCGGCCGCGGAAAACCGCCACAGCTATTATGACCCACATTTCGGAATCTGCCAAAATTCAGACACGCACACAAGTCCGCCACACCAAAGGTCAGAGATAAACTGGCGATAACAAAACCGACACCGTCACGCCAACAGAAATACGCCCACACTATCACAACACACGAATCCACGCTGTGGTCTTTCAACCGCAGTATTCCATTCGCAGTACACACCACCGCGCTCAAAATACACACACTCTTACAAAACACTGCCACATTGGACAATTCAAAATACACACACCTGATACACATACACACACCACTCCCACACACCCATTACAATATAAAACACACACCCACAAACCCCTACAACAAAAAATCCAGAAAGAAGGCCAGAGAGAGACACCACCAGCAAGAACAACAGCATCCACAGGGACACAATACCATCACCACACAACTTCCACGCACCTCACACAACACACCACTACATACCAGCACACTTATCACCACACAATCCACCCCACACATCACCTACACCACCCCATGGCACGGCAAAGACAACCCAGGTTCTCGGAGGAGGAGCTCAGGGTCATGGTGGAGGAAATTGTCCGGGTAGAGCCACAGCTATTCAGATCACAGGTGCAGCACACCTCCATTGCAAGGAAGATGGAGCTATGGCGCAGAATAGTGGACAGGGTCAACGCAGTGGGACAGCAGCCAAGAAATCGGGAGGACATCAGGAAGAGGTGGAACGATTTAAGGGGGAAGGTGCATTCCGTGGTCTCAAGACACCACCAGGCGGTTCAGCGGATTGGCGGCGGACCCCCACCTCCTCACCCACAAATAACAACATGGGAGGAGCAGGTCTTGGCGATTCTGCCTCCCAAGGGCCTCGCAGGAGTAAGTGGAGGAATGGACTCTGGTAAGTCAAATCTTAACTATTACATCCCCCACCCTACCTGCATGCTATCACATACCCCCACCCTCACCCCTAGCACCCCAACTCCTCACATATGTCCCAACATCACAAACCACCCATCCCAACACCAAGCCCTGCATGCAACAACAGAGCATGGACACCCATCACTAAAGCATACCCACTGCACATACCCATACAACCCCCTAAACCACCATCACACCAGCTCCCACACAGGAATGCAAGCACAGGGGTACACGCTCACCAACTCATTGCACACCATGACACATACAGATGTAATAACCATTCTTTTATACCCCTGCAGGACCCCTACCCAACGTCACCGGACAGGAGGGTCCACACATGTCCACACCACCAACAGAAGAGGCCCACAGTGATGACAGCACCTCTGTCCAACTGGATCTAGATGACCAGCCCCGCCCGTCTGGGACCTCTGGACAGTCGGTTCCCTTCACACTGGCCATCACAGACCTTCCCCCCTCTGGAAACACCAGCACAGCACCCACCCAGCGGGCCCATACCTCCGTCCCCAGGACACGTCAATCAGCTGTGTGTCCACCACTACAGGGAATCCAGGCTAACCCACCACTCCAACAGCACCAGGGACCTGGGGGCAGTGGTAGTGGGCACACGGTCCAGGGGACGGAGGCCCAGGAACACAGGGGAACTGGGATGGCTGCTGTGGACAGGGGGCTGACAGGCCAAGGGAACTCACTCTCCACGAGCCCCTATCCTCCATCACGGGATACTACCATCACTCCCAGGAGACGATGGCAACGGTACTGGCCAAGTTTCAGGAGACCCAGCGCCTGCAGGAGGAATATCATATGGGCTTCAGGGAGGAACTCAGAACCATCAGCTCCACCCTGGGCACCATCGTAGGGGTGCTGAAGGAACTACTCAACACCAGGAGGGACACTGTGGCACTGAAAGGGGCCCCTGACAGTAGCATGGATGATGAACTGCCCACCACCTCCGCCGGCGCTAGTGGACAGGACGCACCGCCACAGGACCACCACACCAGCACCCCACCCCTGCAGAGGGAAAACCGCCCCGCAAACAGTCCCTGAGATCCAGGACAAAGACAGAGCACGATGCCAAGACCCCTGCCAAGAAATGAGACCACCCTGATTGTCATCCTACTGTCCCACTTTGTCACCCTGTCCATACTTAAACTGCCCAACCTCCACTTCCTTTGCCCATTTGGGCAATGCATCTGTGAGACTAATAGACAGGACTGTGCCATGGACATTCCTCCGCCATCACCCCTCACCATTTCACTACCTCCTCTAAGATTGAGCACTTAAATAAATACACTTAAAACACAAAACAATCTGCAGTCTGTCTGTTATTTTGAAATAGTGCATTGGCAATTACAGTGATAAAATGTTCTTTCAATTGTAATGTCAACATACCTATGTCATACAGCTCAAGTCCATGAGGAATCAAAGCAGATGTCACACAGTGGGACCCACATCTGTGAAATTGTAAGGGAAAGTGACAACTCGGTGACCATACACTGGGTGAAAAGGACAGACAGTAGAGAGGTAGTAGTGTGTAAGTACATGTAGTAGGCAGGTCTGTACTCTTACCTGTGTCTCACTGGAAATATTGCTGGATCACTGAGTCCCTGTTGTTCATGTCTTCTTCCTCTGCTTCCTCGTCTTCACTATCTACAGGCTCCACAGCTGCAACAACACCGCCATCTGGACCATCCTCCTGCAGAAAAGGCACCTGTTGTTGCAATGCCACATTATGAAGCATACAGCAGGCCACGATGATCTGGCACACCTTCTTGGTGAGTAGAATAGGGATCCACCTGTAATATGGAGGCACCAAAACTTGGCCTTCGGGAGGCTCGATGACCCTCCTAGTTCGCCCATGGGCCTCCGGTTTCTGTACTCCAGTTCACTCCTGTGGGGGGGGACCAAAGCCACATGGGTCCCATCAATGGCACCTATAATGTTGGGGATATGTCCCAGGGCATAGAAATCACCTTTCACTGTAGGCAAATCATCCACCTGAGGGAACACAATGTAGCTCCGCATGTGTTTCAGAAGGGCAGACAACACTCTGGACAATACATTGAAAACATAGGCTGGGACATCCCTGATGCCATGGCCACATTTGTTTGAAAAGAGCCACTTGCTAAGAAATGGAGCACTGATAGCACCTGTACTTGAAGGGGGATTCCTGTGGGATGGCGGATTGCTGAGATCAGGTCTGGCGCCAACTGGGTACACTGTTCCTGGATTGTGGCACGGTCAAGCCTGTATGTGATTATGACATGTCGCTCCTCCATTGTCGACAGGTCCACCAACGGTCGGTACACCGGAGGATGCCGCCATCTCCTCACATGTCCCAGCGGATGGTGCCTATGAAGGACAACAGCGAGCACAGAGTCAAACAACTCAGAGGTACGTACCCACAGTTTACACAGAACACCAATCATACACAAAAGGTGGCCTGTATGTGTGTTGAGTCTAGGCCTAGGTATGTGTGACGCAGTTCGAAATGAAGCCATGTGGGCCCCTGAAATGGTGGCTGCCTGACCTCTAAAGTGGGACAATGGGATGTGAGGTAACTGCGCTGGCGTTGTACACCGTTGCGGTAGGCGGTCGAAGACCGCGGTGCAATGCTGAATTGGTTAACATTGGACCCTATGGGTCCCAGGAGCCAATGACGATGTACGCCGGCGGTGACGGTACGCACCGACGTGGACGTGACCGCCATTTTCTATCTGTTCAATCACTTTATACCTGATCTTCTACAGGAGAGGACCTACACTGCAAGTGCTGCTGTGACCTCAGTCTGGAAGAGACAATGGCTCGAGTGTCTGGGGAAATGGCCCCTGCCTTCACATAGGAGGAGTTGGAGAAGCTCATGGATGAGGTCCTCCCCCAGTACACGCCACTCTACGGTCCTCCAGACAAACAGGTAAATACACTGTGAGCATGCTGTATGGGCTATGAGTGTGTGGAGTGGGGTGGATGAAAGATGGGGGGGAGATTGAGGCGTGCATGAAACAACGGTGAGTGCATGTGCATCATGGCAAGGGTAGGGATGGGGGCCAATCACTTTGATGGTGCAGTTGTTAATAACTACTCTTTTTTTCCCCTGTACATTTCATGTAGGTCAGTGCCCACCAGAAAAAAGATATTTGGCGTGCCATCGCCAAGGGCGTCCGGACCCTGGGGGTCTACCACAGACCAAGCACCCACTGCCGGAAAAGATGGTAGGACATTCGCTGCTGGAGCAAGAAGACAGCGGAGGCTCAGTTGGGGATGGTCTCCCAATGTGAGAGGGGTGCCCGTCGCACCATGACCCTCTGATGTTCAGGATCCTGGCAGTGGCCAACCAGGAGTTGGATGGGCGCTTGAGGGCATCACAGCAGACACGAGGGGGTGAGTACACTCGCATTCTACTGACTTTGCGCGCAGTGGAGTTGTCTGGATGGGGGAGGGGGCTATGGGTTTCCCTAGGCCAGGGTGAGTTCCGTAGGCAAGGCCCCTCTGTAAGGCAGGCCATGTGGCACCCCAGCCCACCTCTGTGGAGTGCCAAGTACACCTAGTCATGCCCCTGTGTCATCTATGTGTACAGATGTTGTCCATAGCCTTGTAGGCCATTTCCCAGGAATTGAACAGTGGAGCCCAAGAGCGCGGCGTAGTGCAGAGGGCTTCTGTGTCTGACGTGTCCACCAACGGTATTGGTAATGCATGCACTCAACGTGTCTTTCTTCTGTCTCCCCCCCCTTTTTGTGGTCTCCCTGTTCTTGTGTGCATTAGCATCATCAGGCAGAGGAGCAGTGGCACCGGAGCAGGAGGGAGCTACATCCCACATAGCCCTGGAGGGCGACACTACGGACTCTGAAATCACCAGTGGGACGGAGGGCGAGGGGAGCTCCATGGCAGGGACAGGAGCTAATACCAGCGACACGGACTCGTCCTCTGATGGGAGCTCCATTGTGGTGATGGCAACATCTGTGCCCCCGCATCTACAGGTACAGCCGCCACCCCCCCACCAGCACCGCCCTCCCAGCAGCCCCTCAGGCTTTGCCCCGTGCCCGCTCACCCAGGAGGGTGGGCATCACCTTCGACCCAGGCACCTAAGGCCCTGCCCCAGTCACCCCTGCTGCCCTCAGTGAGGAGGCCATTGACCTCCTCAGGTCCCTCACTGTTGGGCAGTCTACCATTTTCTATGCATTCCTGGAGTGCATTCATTCTGGTCAGGCGGCCCTTCACCAAGCTTTTCAGACTCTGGCCTCAGCACTGATGGCAGCCATTGTCCCTGTCTCTAGCCTCCCCCTTCCAACTTCCTCCACCCAGACCCAATCCCCTCTACCTCAGCCCATCCCAAGCACACCTACAGACCAACATGGACACACGTCAACACCCAAGGATAGTTCAGGCAAACATAAGCACCACACACCCCACAGGCATTCACGCAAGCATCACTCGCATGCAGACACACCAACATCCACTGCCTCCACTGTGTCCCCCTCCTGCTCGTCTCCCTCCTCCCTCCCAGTGACGTCTACACTCACACCTGCATGCACTACCTCTACAGCCACTACATCCCTCTCCAGCACATCCACCATCACATCCCGCTCACGTGCAGTCACCACCCCACTACCATTCACCCATCCCCTGTGTCCTCTCCCAGTGTGTCTGTAACACCCCCTCCCAAAATACACAAACGCAGGCACACACCCACCCAACAGCCATCCACCTCATGACAGCCTCCAGTGCATGCACCTTCACCTAAATTAACCAAACGTACACCTTCTACAACCACTACCTCTTCCTCCACTCCCAAACCCCCTCCAGCTACCCGTCCCAGTGTGTCCCAAAAACTTTTCCTGTCCACCCTTGACCTCTTTCCCACACCTCCCCCACCCCGCCTATCTCATAGGTCCAGAATTGGCACCTCAGCCACAACATCTCCGGGACCAGTGGTGCCTGTAGTCACCGGAATCTGGAGTGCACCGGCCACCAGGGCAGCCAGTGTGGCACGGAGCCACAGCACAGACAGTCCTCCACCTGTGAAGCATCAGAAGTTGGCCAGTGCCCGGCGGGAGAGTGGGAAGACTCCAGCCACCAAAGCCGCTCCCAGGGGTCCCGGTGGGAGTGTGGAGTCAGCTGTGACACCTTCAAAGGTGGGGAAGGCCACAAGAAACCCGGCAAGTCTGGGAAGAGCAGCACGGCGGAGAAGACCTCCATCATCGCCGCTGCCCAGGAGGCCACCGCCAGCACCAGCCCAGTTGCCCAGGAGACCACCGCCAGCACCAGCCCTGCTGCCCAGGAGGCCACTGCCAGTACCAGCCCTGCTGCCCAGGAGGCCACAGCCAGCACCAGCCCTGCTGCCCAGGAGGCCACTGCCAGCACTAGCCCGGCTGCCCAGGAGGCCACCGCCAGCACCAGCCCTGCTGCCCAGGAGGCCACCGCCAGCACCAGCCCTGCTGCCCAGGAGACCACCGCCTGCAAAAGCCCCGTTGGGCCATGAAGGACCGCCAGCAAAAACTCCATTGGGCCATGAAGGACCACCAGCAAAAGCTCCGTTGGGCCATGAAGGACCACCAGCAGCTGAGACCCTGCAATGGAGACCGCCATCTCAAGCACCGCTGAACAGGGCACCGCCGTCTCAAGCACCGCTGCACAGGGCACCGCCGTCTCAAGCACCGCTGCACAGGGCACCGCTGTCTCAAGCACTGCTGAACAGGGCACCACTGTCTCAAGCACCGCTGAACAGGGCACCGCCATCTCAAGCACCGCTGCACAGGGCACCGCCGTCTCAAGCACTGCTGCACAGGGCACCACCTTCTCAAGCACCGCTGCACAGGACACCGCCATCTCAAGCATCGCTGAACAGGGCACCGCCATCTCAAGCACCGCTGCACAGGGCACCGCCGTCTCAAGCACCGCTGGCCCATCAGTGGCAAGGGCACTGACGCAACTGAGTCCGTCATGGGGTAAATGATGCACTCTGGGCACAAAGCCCCCTCCAGAACCAGTGGAGAAAGGCATCCAATCCCTCTGTCCTTAGCAGGATGAAGCACTGTGGGCACAAAGCCCCCTCCACAACCAGTGGAGAGATACATCCACTCCCTCTGTCCTTAGCAGGATGAAGCACTCTGGGCACAAAGCCCCCTCCAGAACCAGTGGGAATAAGGCATCCACTCCCTCTGTCCTTAGCAGGATGAAGCACTCTGGGCACAAAGCCCCCTCCAGAACCAGTGGAGAAAGGCATCCACTCCCTCTGTCCTTAGCAGGGTGAAGCACTCTGGGCACAAAGCCCCCTCCAGAACCAGTGGAGAGATACATCCACTCCCTCTGTCCTGAGCAGGATGAAGCACTCTGGGCACAAAGCCCCCTCCAGAACCAGTGGAGTAAGGCATCCACTTCCTCTGTCCTTAGCAGGATGAAGCACTCTGGGCACAAAGCACCCTCCAGAACCAGTGGAGAAGGCATCCACTTGAGAGACTGTGACTTTGCACTCCCCAGGATTGAACAGTGGGCAAACCACCCACTGTAGAGACTTGAGAGACTGTTGCTTTGCACTCCCCAGGATTGAAGAGTAGGCAACCCACCCACTGTAGAGCCTTGAGAGACTGTGGCTTTGCACTCCCCAGGATGTAACAGTGGGCAATCCACCCACTGTAGAGACTTGAGAGACTGTGGATTTGCACTACCCAGGATGTAACAGTTGGCAACCCACCCACTGTAGAGACTTGAGAGACTGTGGCTTTGCACTCCCCAGGATGTAACAGTGGGCAACCCACCCATTGTAGAGACTTGAGAGACTGTGGCTTTGCACTCCCCAGGATATGGCAGTGGGCAGCCCACCCACTGTAGAGACTTGAGAGACTGTGGCTTTGCACTCCCCAGGATGTAACAGTGGGCATGTGGCCCCCTCGTGGATTTGTCGTCGTGCACTCAAGCGGCTGAGGTGCCCCACTTTCCCTCCCCCTGAGGTGCCTGTTTAGTTGCTGTCTGATGCCCCTGCTGTGTTCTCTCCGTCATGGTCGGGGATCTTGTGTGGGCCTCGCCCATACCGTGTGGTCCCAGTGTTCCACGGACTTCCTTAGAACACTACCTGGACTACTTTGTTTGGTATATATTATGTACATGGTGTATATATATATTTCTACCTACTTGCTTTTAATATATTACAATGGTTACACTCATTTTCTATTGTCTTTGCATTCTTCTGGGGGGTTTGGGGGGTGTAACTGTAATGCTTCATGCTGTAATATTGTGTGTGTTGTAGTGGGTGACAGTGGGGGTGTTGCATGTGTGTGTCCCTGTTTTTTCCCTTCCCCCTCCCCTGTGTCGTAGGTGCAGTACTCACCGTGGCCTTCGCCACCGGCGTTCGTGCTCCTGTTAGAGGAGCAAGAAGATGAAGGCTGGGAAAATGTGAAGCTCTGGTTCCATGGCGTCCTCGTTCCTCGTGGAGTGTGTAGAGGTGAGCGTTTTTCCTTCGGGATTCCTGTTTCCGCCGTGTTTTTATCCACGGTGAATCCGGACCCGGAAAAGGTGGCGGACTGGCCTGTCATAATAGTGTGGGCGGTACATTGTCCTCCGCCTGTCTGGTGGCGGTGACCGCCGTGCTGTTTGTTTGTACCACCGTGGCAGTCAGACTGTTAAAGTGGCTGTCTTTGTTGGCAGTTTCCACAATGGTCGTAAATGCAAATTTGTTACCGCCGGCCTGTTGGCGGTCTTACCACCACTTTAACACCGTACTCCAGGGTTGTAATGACCACCATAGTTCCCTGGGCCATTATCTAGATGAAGTTGATTGACTGAGAGAGAGCAACAGGCCTTCGACTTTGACCCACTCGCTCACTCTGACACAAATGACAAATGCAAACACAGCCAATCATTACTGCAGTCACGCTCAAAATAGTCCCGCTAGTGAGGGAGTGGGTGAACACAAATGCAGAAAAGAAAGCACTCTTGACCAGAATTTGGAAGTTGAGAGTTCTGACATACAGGGGCACAATTATATTTTGAAGCATGTGGGGGCTGAAACATTTTCCACACAGCACTGGCAGACACTCTTTTGGAACATAGCAGGCATTGGGGAGAAGTGCCACAATAATGACTGGCTTGGCTTGTTAGAAAACAAGCAGGTGGTTTGCCTCCAAGAAACATGGGACAATAGAGTGATTCATATCAATGGGTTTCAGTCAGTCACTACCCTGGCTATGCGAAAACCTGTTGGGCGCAGCAGTGGGGGGTTGATGACACTGATCAACATCACCTCAGGCGCTAAGGTAACTAAATGTAGGACTGACTCCCCTTACTACCAGTTAGTGTTGCTCTCTATGAAGGGCAGCCTTTTACCGCTTTTGGTTCATTTTCACCATAATAATTTTGTGAGATCTAACATTGAGATTTTACTCGCCCTAGAGAAGGCCATTGAGGAAATGGTTTGCTGCTTGGATAAGGATTTTATAAATATATGGGGTGGGGATTTCAATGTCTCCCTTTCTTCTACAGGGGACGATAGAAAGATGATTGCAAAAATTTCCACTTCAACCACTTGTACCCTGTGGGTACAAGTTAAATAACCTTATGAGGAATCATGATTCAGTGTTGGCAAGTGGCAACCTTTATACACTCTGATATTACTTTTATTGGGGTGGTGGTCTGTAATTGATCACGTAATGATGTCAAGTTGCTGGTGGGAAAAACTGGATGCTTTCAAGGTTGTGCCAAGTGGCCTCAGCGATCATTATCCGCTGGTCCTATCATTCCATTATGATTTCAAAAAGAGAAGTCTGCAGAAAAGGGGAGGCCCTTTGAATACCATAGGAATAAAAGTGTGCTATGTAAATGGCAAAGAACAGACAAAGAAACTCTCCTAAGTTGGGTTGTAACCAAAAACCTGGACACCTTTGGAACCTGCCTAAACACTGAGCTACCCCCATCTCCTGGGAGCTTTCATAGGCATCTGCATGGCAGTTCGACACATTTAACTCTACCTACTCAATCTCCCAAAATCAAACTTGTAAAATGGCTTGATAAATCAACCACTTACGCCAATTCAAATCTCATGCGGGAGTTAAAATCCATTCCGAGAAACAAATCAGAGGTCATGAAATGCAGGGCTCAGTACAAGAAAGCAGTTTCAGCTGGAAGAAAGTGAAGAGAGAAGAAGCATTGGAGAAATTGACCATTGCCTCAGCAATTAATACAGGCACAATTTTGGAAAATTGTCAATACCCACTTTTTTTTAGCTCTGACACAAACAAAGGTGTTGAAGAACACATCCCATTGCAGAGATGGGTCAGTCATTTTACCATCTGTATGAAGGTCATTCGGATGACTGCGAAATAACCATCATAAATGCCCCTGCCATGCCTGGCATTGAGGAACTGGACATTCACCTGAACAATGTCATACTAGCTATTAAGGGCTCATTGCCAGATAAGGCCACAGGGCCAGATGGGGTCTCAGCTGATCTCTTTATGTACAACATTGATCTTTGGGCACCAATTTTGGTAAACATTTTCAGAGCTGCATCAACCTCTGTCCTCCCTCCATCATGGTCTAGTGCCATTATTGTACCGATCTTTAAGAAGGGAGACCAGAGTGACCCTGCTTGTTATCGTCCAATTTCTCTGATTGACGCCACCACAAAGATTTTTGGGAGAATCCTCCTGGACCATTTGGAAGCCTGGGCTCTAGACTATAACATTATCTCTAAGTCTCAGTTTGGCATCAGTAATGCGGTGGGGACAGTAGACCAATGTTTGAACCTCCACCTGATTAGAAAAAAGTATGTGGGGCGAAGCAAGGGTGTCTTTATTTGGCATTGATGGATCTAACAGCAGCTTTTGACAATGTGGACAGAAGCAAATTATGAGCGATGCTAACCGATAAAGGTTCTAATCCAAAGATAGGGTCTCTGTTGGCCCAACTCCACAATGATGTGGAAGCTAAGGTCAAATTTGGGCAAGAGGGACAATGTACCAGCCCCTTCAAGGCTAGGAAAAGGGTTAAGACAAGGTTGTGTTCTGGCACCCTTCCTTTTTACGTTTGATATAAATTGTCTAGAGGGAGCTCTGGTTCACGAAAAGGCAAATCCCCTAAAATCGCCGACAGTCCACAACCGGTATTAATGTACGCTGATGATTGTGTTCTGATAGCACGGACTGGGAGGGGCCTCTAAAAACCTTTTAGCAGATTTGTGGATTTCATGACAGTCTTGGGATTGTCCTCAAATAAAACAAAAACATATACTATGATTTGTGGCCATCAAAGAACTAGAGCCCCTCAGTTTTATATTGAAGGTATCCAACTGAGCAGAGTGAATACCTTCACGTATTTGGGAATTTCTTTTGACAATGGGTCTAACTGGAAGCACCTCAGAGAAATCAGGGTCACACACTACAACCAAGCAGCGGCAGCTCTACGCAAATTTATCAGCAAACTAGGCTGCACACCAATAAAGCCCATTTCCACCATTTATATGGCAAGGCCTTCTTCAATTGTCAGATATAGAGCTTGGGTATAGGGCTATACGGGTGCATCATCTCTGCAAATAAGAGAAAATGAACTCCTGAGAAGTCTACTCTCACTCTCACAGAGAGTGTTATAATTCCACATGCATAATTAGGTCTCCATTTTCTGGAGGACCTGATTAAGTTAGCCCCTATAGCCCTCTGGATGTCTGTTTGGACTAGGCCAGAAGCAGCTCTCACTCAGAGACTGCCTATGGACTGCATGAGTCTGGATGGAGTACAGAGATGTCCCTGAGTTATGTACATTAAAGAGTCTCTGAGCAGCCTTAACAGATCAGACTTATTTTTTAACCCTGGCGCCATAGGCAAGCAGGCCATCCCAGAAGTAAAAAATTAATTCCAAGAGAAATTGGCTACTGATAGAGAGAGGCACGATCTCGGAAAGGCATGGTGACAACTTATCTACCCTTATGTACTACATCTAAAATTGAACCCTATATTTGAACTGTCCTGCGGCACCGTAATTTTTTTTTGACAAGGCGTCGTCTGGGCCTGGTCCACTTTTTAGTGGCTTAGCCCCCTGAGGTGCACCGCAATAGGGACCTGCGTTCAGAACAATCGCAAATGCATATGTTTTTATTTTGTTAGCTGTACAAAGAACAGAGGAAGGTTTTTTTAATGCCACTTCTTAAATCACTAAATATCAGGAGGTGTAAGGAAGCTATTTTCCATCTGCAATTACTCCAGTCTGATATGATCTGTATAGCTATTTATCGATTTATTGCTGCAGTGATAAAAGAAAGGAAATATCTTGATTCTAACTGCTAAGCACCTTGCTACAAATTTGCACAGCTCGGCAAACCATATTTTAGATGACCAAATGACTATCTGATCAGTTATGCACATTTTAAGAGGTTCACATTATTGTACTGATCTTTTTATGTACATATATCCCATTTGCTATTTATTGCTGTGCAGTTCTGCAAATATTTTAGTCGACCAAATACCTATTTGATCAGATATGCACATTTTTAGAGGCCCCAGTTACTGAACTGATAATTTTATGCACACATATTCTACTGCTAGTTATTGATGGGTTTTTTCTTATCTTTTTGACCTATTTTGTACATATGCTTGTTTATGGATTTCTATCAAAGATCCGAATAAAGATTTTCTGACTGACTGACAAAATATTCTCCTATTGCCAGCTACTCCCACCTACAGGATGTGGATATCATCTGTGGGTCTGGTACCTAAGGCTTGGGGTATACATAGTCAGTAGTCAATTGTTAAAGAGGACAGTTCTAAGAGGTGTTCAGGAAAGCTAGTTTGTTAAAAAAAGATATTAGGAAGGCCCTGAATCTTGCACTGTATAGATCCAATTGAGATGCCTATGATTTGGAGTCATACTACAATACGCACACAGCTGATTACCTGTACATGTGCTTACTGTTTATTCATGTATTCCATCCTGATGGTACTCTCTGTCATGCTCTAATTGCAGATGCCTCAACAGTATATACCCTGGTGTTACTGTGGATTTCAAAATCATAATGGGACACCTGTCCAGTGAAATTACTGTTGTCATGTGTGTCCTGCTGAGTGGGCCTCCATCAGATGGCCATTACATTGCCAGTTGGAATCAGGGGGCCATTACCATACCATACATGTGTTGAAGGACATATGTTGTTGTACTATTAAACACACATGTACAGTAGCTGTTTACATAAGTGATTTATTTTGCATATCAGTTTAATGAGTAGTCAAATCAAAGTGAAGAACATAACAAACAGGTGAAGAGTGGAATCATGGGGGATGGATTGATCAGAGTAGCTGCTACACAAGGGTGACAAATCAGGAGAGTTTCACTTCCGGGCAGTGAGTTTAGTCTTGGCATCTGCTGCAGCTGGATGTCTGAAAGGACATCCACGTTAGCGGGGGATTCTTCTGCTACACAACGGAGGGGTGTATGATGGTGGGGGTTCCGTGGTAGGACCTCCATTCCACTAGCTGCCGCTAATGTTAAAGGGGTAGATGTAATGTTGCTAGTGGAGGGGGCCTGATAGTGGGTAGCTATATCACGCAGGGTGGTGTTAATGTCCCTCAGCACCCCTGCTATGGATGCCATGGTGGCATTGTGTGTCTGCCACTGCTACATGGCCTCCTGATGATATTTCCTTAGCAGCCTTTGATTTTTCCCCAACATGATGATGATCTGGTCCATCCTGTCCTAGGAAGATTGGTATTCTCCCAGGACTTAGGAGATGGTATCCTGGTCACTGAAGACCCTTGGCTGCCCTATCCTCTGTCCCAGAGCATCCCTCCCACGCCATCTTCCCCTGGAACCTGTGCCACTAGCACAGTGTGCCCACTCCCAGTATTAGCAGGACCAACATTGCCTGGGAGGTCAAGGTCAGACTCAGGACCCTGTATTGTGGGGCACACAATAGTTTGAACAGTCCTTGTGTCACAGGATTGGGACCACTTGCATGGCTGTGATATCTGAGCAACTGGGGTGGAGGGAAAAGATGTGGGCAGGGTGAGGCTGGGAGTCGTCGACTGACCAGATGACCAGTATGGGCCAGGTAGGTCATCACTGTCCAGACTTCCAGGCATGTTGTCCACACTGGGGCCTTCATCCTGAGGAGGGCTGTCAGTGTCCGGTATCCTCTCAATGGTGGCAATGGCAGGGTTAACTGTGGATGGAGTGAGACACAGAGTGAGTACAGTTGAGAGAGTGTGTTTGATAACTTCTTTGTGTGATACAGACAATGGCTTAGCATGATTCCTTGCAATAATAATAACAGTTGCCGCACAGCATAGCTTGGTGGTACATAGGAGTCTGTGACAGAAGTGCCATACTCCATGTTGTTTGCTGTCATCAATGTTTGGCACATATGACACTGCAGATAGGTTTCTGTAACTATCTGATACTTGACATGACAAATAGACTCTGGTACCTGGAGTGTAGTCAGGTTTAGTAGTAGTTTCATACAATGGCTGAATATTGAGCAATGTTGTGGCTATGCAAGGCTAATACTCCTGTCTCTGGATCTTGTTTATGTGCATGGAGTCTGACATCTTACTTTCCAACCCATGGTCGGTCCATTACAGGCTTGGGGATATGGATTAGTGTCCATTTTTAATAGTTACAGGGCTATAACTGTGTTTTGCCTCTCTTTCTATTGTGGTGTGCCCTTGCATTGCTGTCATTGCCATGTACTGGTCATTAGTTGTACATACTGGGTGGTGTAGGTAGTACAATAGTCATACATGCATTAAATGTGACCTGATGTGCACATTGCAGGTTTTTGCATTAATGGGTTGGTGCACTGTGGGAGTCATAGTGATAGGTTAAGGCTGTGGTATCCCTGCCCTTGCCAAGGGCTGTGTGGGCAGTAGGGCTGTGTGGGGCAGTGGCATGTAGGAGAGGGGCATTGGGTGATTTGCAGGTAGGTGCAGTGGGAAATTCAATGAATTATGGGATATTTGTGTGGTGAGGAAGCATGCAAGACACAACAATTGTGTTACATTGATGTTGTGGGTGACTCAAGTCCCCCAGGTATTTAACCCAGGCTTTCAGTATTCAATATCTCCAAGACCTTCTCCTCCCAAGATTTGAACTGTGGGGAAGGAGGTGGGAGCCCACCACCAGTTTTGTGCATGGCTATTTGGTGTCTTGATGCCATAGAATGCACCTTCCTCCTTAGGTCGTTCCACCTCATCCTTGTGCGTGAATGGCTGCCCACTGAGTTGACCCTCTCAACTATTCTTTGCAATAACTCAATTTTCCTGGCAATTAATGTTAGCTGGACTTGTACCCCAAACAGTTGTGGCTTTACCCTTACAATTTTATCCACCTTGACCCTTAATTCATTGTCAGTGAATTTTGGGTGCTTTTGTGTGGACATAATTGAGATTGTGTTTATGGTGTGGGGGTGCTGTGTATGAAAGGGTGCACTGTTGGGTGAATGATGGAGAGTGGTGCTGTGTTGTGAGGGAAGGACGGTAGTAGCGGTATGTGCGTGGTGGTTATGTGTGTGTTGTGTTTATTTATTAGATGTGTGATGTGTGTGATGTGTGTGCACCTATAGTGTCAGGGTGCTCTCTCTGTGTACGTACCTGCTCTCAGTATCTCTGTATTGCATTTTAGTTGCAAAGGATTGTGGGGGTGTGTTATATAGTGCAGTGTGTAGGTGTGTCAAGTGTGTTGATGTTTATCAGGTGTGTGGTATTCAAACTGTCCTATGTGGTGTTGTCTTCTGTCTGTGGTGGTTTCTGAATGTGGTGGCTTGCAAAGCCAATTTTGTACCACCATGGACGAACCGCTGTGCTGATTTGTGGATCGTAATCTTGTGGGTGGATTTATGTTGGGCCCGCCTCTTTTCTGCACACCAGTGTCCTGGCGGTTCTGGAAATTTGGCTGTTTTTTGGCAGTCTTCACAGTGAGAGTCATAATATGACAGTCGAGTGGTCGCCAACATGGCAGTCTTTTGGCAGCAGCCACCGCGGCAGTCCTGCTTATAGACAGCCAAGATCGTAATGAGGCCCACAGTGTAGGAAAATTATGCCAGAAATTGTTAGAAAGTTCCTCACTAGATGGTGTTAAAGAACACCTCATTCTCCAGTCTAACAAAACACACTTGCAAGATTTCCTCTTAGGTCCCAGAAGACAACGTAGAAAGCGCTTCTTATATGCAGTTTATAATCAAATTTGAAAACTTTCTGAACAGAAGCTGCTGTCTGGTTAAGACAAATAGATCACCAAAATGTACAGAAAGCATTAGCCGTTGTAGATAATGGGATTAACAACTTGCCCACCCGCATATACACCTTAAATAACTTTGTTTCATCTACAATAGACGTCGTACAAAGGGACCTGTCATTTTTACAACATGGACAGAGCCAGCTTAGGTCTATTAAGTAGTTAGTTTGGACAATACAAACATTGAAATCTGGTTGCTTTCCCTAGCAACATGTCAGCACAAGAGCCTTTTTTCAGCATTTAATTTGATGCAGTAGCAACAAATAATGGCTAAAAAAAGGCATCTTATGTTATGCTAAATATCATATAGTTACAAAAATTGCCTTTTACTGTGGTTGAAATACCATCTGCAGAATGGATAATACACAGGGTTATTAATCTGCCTATTTCAACATTGCAATTCACATCCTGCTTAAAACACATTCCAGTGGGCAAATAAGAAAAGCTAGGAGGTAGTTACATTCATGAGGTGTGGAAGCTACCCTTTTCACACAAATATCTCAATGGCATGAAAGGCGTCTTTTCTTACAGGGAGTGAACAAGAGATTTCTGTGAGCAATTAGATGGTTTGTAACAGCTGTCCTTGCACGAGGCATGCAATGCTTCGGCACCAAATTTAGCTTGCCATATGAAGGGAGTTCCAGTCCCCTTGATTAGACCAGCATTCCAGGTGCTTTCTAATGGAAGCTTTGTGCTTCTTAGTAGTGAGAGCTGTTTTAAAGTGCGAGTCAGAATTGCTTCTGTAGGTCTCCCAAATTGTTATTTGTTGCTGTAACGTTCTTTCCCCCCCAACACAATAGATTAAAGTAGCAAATATTTGGCCTCACATTGCTATTTCAAATGTGAATTTTGACAAGTGAAGCAGACTAAGGTGGTCATCATGACTTTGACGGTATCTGTTGCCTACTGCCACGGTGACGGCTGCCAACATACTGCTGCGGAGGTGAACATCCGTCTGCCTCATTATGGATACTGCAGGGTTTCCGCCACAACTTGGGCAGAATTCCGGCAGTATCCATGCTGGCGGTCGGTGGTGTTCTGGCGTTGCTACGACCAGCACCGCCCGCCAGTAGAATGTCACCGGCCATATTATGACCATTAATACGTCCTGGCGGTTTTCTTCTGGCAGGGTGGTGCTGGCGGTAGCAGTACCCATTCCTGTTCCCTGCCGAGCGACCTCCTCGCCACCAAGGTGAGTCAAGTGTCGGACAGGGGAGGGGGTGGGAGGGTGAGGGGTGTTGTGTGTGTGAGTGGTGTCTGCATGTGTAAGAATGTGTGTGTGAATACGACTGTGAGTGTTGTGGTGTATGCATGGTTGTATGTGTGTGAGTGAATGCGTGTATGGATGAGAGTAAGTGGATGCGTGAGAGTATGTGTGAGTGAATGTGTGTATTGATGAGAGTAAGTAGATGCATGTGAGTACGTGTGAGTGAACGTGTGTATACATGGTGCGTGTGGGTGTATGTGTGTATGTATGCGTGGGGGGGTAAGGGGTGGGGGATGCTATGTGTAGGAGGGGTGGGGAGGGATGTGACTGTAGAGAGCACCATGTGTGGGGGTGCTTCACAAGTAAAACTCCCCTCTTTTTTTCCTAAGTTGTTCAGGATGGGATCTCAGCTTTTCATACATGCTGACATGCTGTGCTGAGCATGAATGTACTCAGAAATACACTAACTCAAGCACGAACTGTGAAACTTCATGAACTCACCCCTTCTCATCTCGTCACAGGGTGGGGTTTGGTCAGTGAGGCTTGCTGGCCCCACCTCACCCTGTGACGAGTTATGAAAGGGTGGGTTAACTGCTCTGAGTGGCATGCAAACTTGCAGAGCCCGGGCTTGAAAGCTAAATGCCCGAGGCTGTTTTTAATGGGCGCTCTTGATGAAGGAGGAGAAATAAAAGCAACGTCACGGCGCTGCGAGGAAAAAACAGGGCTGTGCGTGGATAAGCCCTGCTAGTGAGAATCAGGCGCATTCTCACAAAGGGGCACTCCTTGCAAAAATGCCTAGTAATGTAGCCTCGTCGTTTTATTTCTGCTTAGTGAAGCTTTCATTCTACAAAGCTATGAAAGCAAAGGGGGCGTAGCCCCTGCGCCCATACACAGGAGCCGCTGTCGAAATTGTTAACTTTTTATGAAGCAAAGTCTTCCTGAATCTGTAGCTTCCACCGTGGAACAGAAGGCCGGACACCTGAAGCAGGATGGTCCTGCTGGCACTCTGGAGTTTTGGAGATTTTTCATTCAAGATTTTGTAAATCTCAAACCCATAATGGGACATAATCATATTTTCAGCGGTTCAGGATTTCTGAACGAGAAGACACTGAAATCTAATCTGACGCAGCAAGGTCCAGTTAAGATCCAGTTTCCACTGGTCAGCAGAGCACTTTAGGAAAAAACTAATTTTGCAGCTTTTGTGTCCCACTAGCCACACAGGATTTCAGCCAACTAACCCTTGCATTCATTCTTTGTCCTGGAGACAAGTGAGAGCAGGCCCAGCCCTTCAAGTCTCCTTGTAGGTCCTGTATTGCCGGCACAGTCTTTCTGTTCTTCCACAGATCTAGAAAATGCTTGTGGGTAGTTTCTTGGGTACCAATTCTATGTGTGGCAGTCTCTAGTGGGGTTGGTTGCCTTCTGGCTCCTCCCTAACCAGTAGAGTAAATGTAACCAGGGAAAGCCATACCTCAAACTCACTATGTGGACAACAGCTGGGTCTTTTCAGGTGTCACCTCACATTTTCTTGAGATATAGCATATCTGTTTTACATTAATTAAGTTCCTGGGCCCAGCCCAAATACTCTTCCTCCCAGGGGAAGAAAACACCAACTCATTACCAGGCCATTGTACCTGTTATCGGAGCAGTTTCACAGATCGTTAATGTTGGACCTGGCATACTTGGTGTGGTTTTCCCTAACTTTTTGCCCTCTGAGCTCCTGTTATGCTGTAAATTAAGGGGCATATTTATGAGCCCCTAGCACACCTGGGATGTCCCTATACGTTAAGCTCTAGTGGTGCAATGCCCTGCACTGTATTTGTAAATACGTTCCTTCACACGCAGCCCTTTGCTTTGAAGGGGCGTGCAATTAGTGTTGCTGCGGGCGTGCCACAGAAACACCCATTGCATTTTGATGCTGCCTTAGATTTACGGAATTTTGTAAACCTGAGCCAGCACCAAAATCTTTAGCAACGTGCAATTGTTATTTGCTTTTTTTATTGTGTTACATTCTGCAGCATGCATAGAAAGAGCAAAATGCCAGACATGATAGCTTATGTGCGGGAAGGTGTCCCTTCCTGCACATAAATAGTCATTTCAAAATGACGCTTTGGCACTTCTGTGTGTGTTGCTTTTTGCAGCACACACAGAAGTGCCAAACTTTCATTGTGAGTGCTTATGTCCCACACATAAACAATCAAATCCCTCAACGCAGACATCCTTGCACGATGGTGCAAGGATGCCTGCGTCAGCGTTAGGCAGCTCAATTTAGCGCCAGCACAGGCTACAACACAGGGGTGCATCATATTCAGTTAAATACAGTGCATCGCTGCGTGATGAAAATAAGGGAGCACAGCGCTGCCAATTTTGGCGCAGTGTCATGCTCATTTTCCGTTAACTATGGGGCTAAATGCTACTAGTGAGCTTGCAGCATTAAATGTGCCACCCACTGCAGTGGTCCTTCCAGTCTGGCTCAGGACTGCCATTGCAGATTCTGTGTGTATGGTTTTAAACTGCCTTGTCAACCTGGCAAGTTAATCCTCCTGCCAAGCCCAAATCATCCCTTTTAATAGATTTAACCAGGGGCATGGCTTGGTCAGTAAGGGGGGTTTGTCAGCTTCAGAATTCCCGACAATCAGGCTGGCATATAATGTTAAAATACATTATACGACAAGCCAATTGCATGAGAGGGGTTTCAGAAGTAGTGGAAAAAGAGATCAGTGCTTATTGGTGGGAGCACTAAGTGAGGGAAGCACAATATTTTGAAGAAAAATTAACAAATCCCAGATTAAATTTGACAGACATTCTACCATACCCGACTGAAAGCACCTGTCCCCAACTATTCATTAGGAAATACTTTCATTAGAGGGATGTAATGCCCCAAACACCCCCCTGAGGGTTAGCCCCTGCATATAATCTGCCTGGACAGCCCCAAGAACACGGTGCAGTGTATATAAAAAGGTGGACATGCAGTTTTAAGCTTTACATGTCCAAGTAGTGAAAACCGTGTAAATTTGTTTTCACTACTGCAAGGTCTATCTCTCCCATAGGCTAACATTGGGATTGCTTTATTATAATTTCTAATTGGGAAGAGATGGGACCCCCAAGTTTGGTGTCTCTGGAATCACAATATAAAAGCTCAATTTATGGTGAAGTTGAATTTTAAATTGTAATTCTGAAAATGCAACTTGTAGAATTTTGGCATTTTCTTGCTTTAAATCATCTATTGCCTTCGGCCTGTCCCTGAATACACATCTGGGTGGGTGTTGTGCATTCCACCCAGACAGCCACAAACAAAGGGAGCTTTGGAGTGGCTGAGTGGCCTTCTGCATGTTGAGAGGCCATCCCTGGCAGGATGGGAAGGAGGAGCTAACACACCTGAAAGGGCTACTTCATGAGTTCCTACATAGTGCAGCATGACCCCCTCTAGTGTGTCTGGAGCCAGGGAAGGAAGGGCAGGGACTCTGTGAACTTCAAAAGCTCATCTTTGAAGTATCCCCCACTTCAAAGGCAGCATTTGGTAAAAGAAACTGGACTACTGACCACACCAAATCAGTTACCTTCAGTACATTTTGCCAGAAGGAAGGGCTGCTGTGCTGCTAAAAAGACTGTCACTCTGCTGGACCCTGATGGACTATACTGGACTCCTTCTCTTTTGTTTAAGTTTAATCAGCTTTATTATGCAATATGAAGCTCAAGCACAAGTCAATATCACAAAAAGTTATACAACTACAAAGTTAATAAGCAATATATAAGGTAAAAGCTGTTTACATTTTATGTTGTAAAAGGACAAAGATGGGTAGAAAGGGGGAAAGGAGAATACAAGTCTATATTTGAAAAGCAAGTAAGTAAATACAATAATATATACATATAATGGGAGAAATTAGAACTATGATTCTGAGAAAAGACATAGAGCAAAACAAAGTACAGTGGTTTAAAATTCTAATGGATTGATCACATTGTTTAATGTTATTGATTAAGAAAATTCATTAATATGGACAAATATAAATCTCTATTTACCGGAGGTCTAAAAACATAAGCAAAAATAATATCAAAACAATGATAATGGCAAACATTATTCCACCAAGCTGTAAAGTATATGCTAGAGGAGGATTTCCAATTAATTGTAACTTGTTGAAAAGCTAAGGCCAAAATGCGATCAAATATTCCTTTTTCATGAGCGTGTAATTTAATTTTATCTTATAGGCTACCTAAAAAAATTGAGATAATCCATACAGGGCAATTTATTTTAAAAATTGCTGTAAGGTGGGCCCAGACTTTCTACCAAAACACAGCTGTAGGGGGGCATAAAAAAAGCATATGGAGGAAATCCCCTTTCGAGCAATGACATGACCAACAAGTAGGGCTAGAGGTGATATCAAATTTGGTTAGTGATGTTGGTGTATGATAAAGAAAAAAAAAACATTGAGTAGTAGAGGCTGATCATGAAATTTTAAATATTCTGGACCATATTTTGTTCCAGAAAAAAACGGAACAATCACGTTCCAAATCCGCTTCCCAAGTAAGTTCTACTTTGGTTTTAGGACGAGAGGGATCTAATGATTGAAAATATTTGTATATAAGAAAGGCTTTAGGACTGAGATACAACGAATGTAAAATTGTGTCCGGTGGAGAGGGGCAATGAGATATGGAATCTGAAGGGAACTAACAGAAAATACCTAAAACAGCCCCCATAAGGATTGAAAATTTGTGTCAAAATGATCGAGGACAGTCAAAAATCACTTGAAATTGAGGAAAGGAACGAGGATTGAGGCCATCAAAAGGATCCTGAACCCAGATATTCCCCCTGGCTCGCCAAGATTTCCAGTATAGGGACCTATTATTAATAGTTATGAGCTTGCTATACCAAAGCGGGGATTGTAAAAAAGTGAGTCTAGATTAGATTTTAATTTGATAATAGGGATTTAGTAAAAAACAAGTGTGCTTAAAAAGCGGTGAAGAAGTTATGTTATTTTTTTTTTAAAACATTAAGGGGGTCATTACGAACCTGGCGGCCGGCGGTAAGGTGGCGGTAACACCGCCAACAGGCTGGCGGTGTTCCGCCAGCAATTATGACCGTGGCGCAAAAGCCACAGCCATACCGCCATCCCCTCCACTTTACCGCCAGGTTTCCGCCTGGCGGTCATAATCCCCAGGGCAGCGGTGCAAGCACCGCTGCCCTGTGGATTATGAGTCCCCGACCGCCAGCCTGTCCATGGCGGTGAACACCGCCATGGAATGGCTGGGGGTAAGGGGACTTGGGGTGCCCCTGGGGGCCCCTGCACTGCCCATGCACTTGGCATGGGCAGTGCAGGGGCCCCCAGGCATATCCCGTCACGCATTTCATTGCCCGAATTTCGGGCAGTGAAATGCACGACGGGTGCTCCTGCACCCGCTGCACATCAGCATTGCCGCCGGCTCTATTACGAGCCGGCAGCAATGTTGATGTGACATTTCCGCTGGGCCAGCGAACGGTAACACTGTTACCGTCCGCTGGCCCAGCGGAAATGTCATAATAGGGAGCCAGGAATACTGCCGGCAATGGCGGTATTCTGTCTCCCGCGGCCTCTGCGGTCTTCTTGTAAGACCGCCGAGGTCGTAATGACCCCCTAAGACTTCTTTACTAGAGAAAGGTGCAATCAATTCCAATTCAATGTCAATTCATAAGGGAGTAAAAAGAGAAGGGGCAGAAGAAATCCAATCTGCAGCTTGTTTCAGACAAAAAACATGATAGGTTAGAAAATCTGGGAAATTCACACCTCCATTATCCTTAGATTTTTTAGGAAGTGAGAGGGAGATTCATGTTTTTTTCTTTTTCAAAAGGAGACAAGTGAGTCTATTGTAATAATAAATAGACTAGATAGAATAATAAAGGAGGAGATAAGGGACAACCTTGACAAACTCTTCATTGCAAGGAAAACATGTGAGATACACGGTCATTAATTAGTACTGCAGCCTGAGGATCTTTGTAAAGCAAAGAAATAAGAGAGACAATTTTGGGTCCAAAACCATACCATTTCAATACTTTAAGTAAAAAGGACCAGCCTACTCTGTTAAAGGCTTTTTCAGCATCTATAGAAATAGCTGCAAGAGGATGAGAAAGAGAAGAGGCTTTATTTAATTCATTATAAAATAAACAAGAGTTATCTGAAGTTAGTCTGCCTTTAATAAAACCACATTGCTCTTTACCTACTAATTTGGGTAAAAATGACTCAATTCGAAGAGCGAGTAATTCAGCAAATATTTTATAATCTACATTTACAAGAGATATAGGGCAATAATTCTTGCATTGTGTAGTATCTCGTCCATCTTTATGTATTAGACAGATAGTAGCCTCCTTAAAAGTACCACCAGCTTCACTACTAAGGAAGAAAAAGGGAAAGAGTTGTAGAAGTTTAGGTAGCAAAATATTAGAGAAATGTAGATAAAATTCTACAGTGAGCCCATCTGGGACAGGAGCTTTCCCTTTTTTCCTTGTATTAAGTTCTTTGAGTGTCTCCGTATGCGAAAAGTCAGATTCAAGAGGCTCAAAATCCAGTAAAGACTGGGAAGGAGGTGAAAAATGTTAAGATATGAATCAATAGAAGCAGTGTGAATTGGCTGCTCCAGAGTATATCAATTTTTGTAAAATTTTGTGAATTCAGCTAAAATGTCCCCTCTTTCAATAAACGTTTCCCACCTGATGAATAAATGGATTCAATAAAAGAACGTTCTTTACAAATTTTTAAATAATTGGCTAAAAGTTTTCCTGATTTCTTATGACCACCATAATAACGGGCACCACCACGCAATAATACGGAGGAAGCTTGATCAGTTGATTTTTTACTAAAAGCTAATTTGGCCCAAACTAGTTCATGCAAAGAGGATTCTGAAGTTGAGGAATAAAATGTTCTAAATGTTTGATGTCAGACAATAAGATTTTCTGTTGAGAAGCAAAACATTTATTTTTTTAGAAACAAAATCTATATCAAAACCACAAGCTGAGGCTTTAAAGGAATCCCATACCAATTGGGGAGTTGTACCAGAAGAAGTATTGAATAAAAATAATTCATTAGTAAAGGAGGAGGATACGTTTGGGTATAACAAAAGTGCATTATTGAATCTCCACCTAGCTGATTTGGGATGTGATCGAACCAGATCCAAATCGGCAACAACTAGGGCATAGTCAGAAATGACTATTGGTCCAATAGATGCCTACTACACTTTTCTTAGTAACAGTAGGAGAGACAAAGACTGATCCCACCCAATTATGTTTCAGTTTTAATGCTTCAGTTTCTGTAAGGTGAGTTTCTTGTAGAAGTACCAAATCTGGGGTAAAAGAGGCAAGATGAGATAATATTCTGTGCTTTTTCACAGGACTAACAAAACCTTTCACATTCCAAGATATCACTCTGAATATAACCTACAAGAAATAAATATAAAGCTACACAACCATTAATAAAGCACGAATTGTAAGTGAAGACAAAAAGACTTTCGGGTATATGAAAAAGGAAAAAAGAGAAAGAAAAAGAAAGGAAAAAGGAAAAAGGAAGGAAAAAAGGGTAAGGAAGCAAGTGCAGAAAAAGAAGACAGTACATGTCAAATGACAACTGTTCAACGTACCTTAATGGGAGACAAGAAGGAAAGAGGGAGTGGTAATGCACAGGAGACAGCACGACCAACACGGAGGAGCGGGCTACACAAGAACTTCACATGAGAACAAGCGGTAAACAGAGATATAGATGACTATGACAATTCTGTGAAGAGAATAAAGAGATATGGATTAAACCAGCAATAAACACTAATATATCTTAATTACATGTCAGATGAATGAAAAGAAAAAACATTTGAATTAAATGTTTAATTTATCCTGAAATGGAGGAGTCAGCAACATCCCTCAGATCCTTTCAGTGAGAATGAATACATTTTCTGAGGTCTGCAGGATCTTCAAAAGAGGATGTGTTATTCTGGAAAGTCACCTTGAAAATGCAAGGATGAAACACAAGATATCTTGCACCCAATGAACATAATGCAGGATGAAGCACGCTAAACAATTTTTTTTTTAAATAAATGGCGGCCGTAATAATTCTAGTCAGCAAAATTGCATTTTTTAAAACAAAGATTACCTTTAAAAGGTTTATGAACACAGAAATTCGTTCCTGGCATCTTCCGCCCTAAAGATGTGGGTTGAAATCACCTCCATATTAAAAAATGAAGTGTGAAATATCTGCCGAAGCTCGGGTGTGGTGCAGAGCTCCGCAATCATCCGCCATCTTAGGTGGTGTCTTAGCCACGCCCCCTGGGCTCCTGCTCGGATGTGCCTGCCCTGCTGCCTGCTGCCCTCCTTGCCTGAGAGTGAGAAGGACTGGACTTGCATCTCTACATCCCCAGAACCAAGGTTACTCCAAGGGCTTGCTCCTTGTATCACTCCTTGAATCATCTCTTGATGCCAACACAACTCTCAACCAATGTAATGATTTCAGCGGGACAAGATTAGTCCCTGTATCTGACCCATTCTCCATCGTTATTGGCCTGACTTTTCAGATTTCACCCCTTCTAGTGCAGCCAGATATTCCTGGTTGACGCTTTCTGTAGTTAAGCAATATATTTGAAGTTAATATGTAAAAATTCATATCTCAATCTCAACAAATTGGATTTTTGTCATTTTGGTCTTGGTCCGTTCATTAAATTAAGCTCTATCTTTCTAACTAGGTGTGGTATCTTTTGTGTGTGTGTTTTCACTGTTTTAAATGTTGCTCAAATACTTTACACATTGACTCTTAAGTTAAGCCTGCCTGGTGTGTGCCAAGCTACTGGAGGGTGAGCACAGGTTAATTTATGGTGTGTATGTGACATACCCTGACTAGGATTTTGGTTCCTGCTTGGTCAGGGTGCATACCTCTGCCAACCAGAAACCCAATTTCTAATAAGTAATATCAAGCACTTGGTTTATATATATATATATATATATATATATATATATATATATATATATATATATATATATGTGTGTGCATGTGTGTGTGTGTGTATATATATATATATTTATATATATATATATATATATATATATATATATATATATATAGAGAGAGAGAGAGAAGTGGAGTTTGTTTAGGAAATTTAACACCCAAAAAAGCTATACATTTTTTCAATGCTTGTAGCATAGTAAATATCCCCATCCTATGCATTTTCTCCAAGGTTTATAGTACTTGAATTAGAATAGTAAATAGGCTTCCCTCATTATATGCATTATATGACTTTACATATTTTGTACGTATATATATATATATTCAGTATTCCAGTGGAAGGTGGCAGCTGAAAATGCGTCAACACTTTTTCTTTCACTGGTGGGGAGAAGCACTTAATATATGAATTTTTAAACAAACTATTTGGCCAATGGTCATTTTCTTCTACGAGAATTTTGTGCCATGAATACGTGCAAGGGGTTGCAGCTGGTGGATGAATTGGATGTTCATCAATGTGAAAAAAAAAAAATATATATATATATATTTGCACAACCCCTTACGAACAACCAATTCTTCATAAAAACACACGTACACTAGAAGAGGATTCTGAAAAGTTTATTTCAAACAGTTCCAGCAACACCTTTCAGCTCCATGGCCTTACTAATATATATATATATAAATATATATATATATATAAATATATATATATGTATATATATATATATATATATATATATATATATATATATATATATATATATATATATATATGTGTATTTTAACTATAAATATATGTGTATATTACCTAGGTAGTTATAGTTAGGACCCAGTTTCTATATGAAAAGTGTTTTTGTACTGCTTAACGAGTCTTCATTTAACTTTCCAAACAAATTTGCCAGTCCAGTTAGCTGCTGCCTTAAAAATTTCAACGTGATGCGCCCGGGCGGGAGGCGGTAGGGAGAGGAGGGAGGGGGCAAGAAAAAGGGGTATTCCAAAATATGTTTTCCCATTCATTTTTCTATTGGGATTTTGAACAACAATAGTGCCAAAACCACTGCATAGAATTACACCAAATTTGGCAGGAAGGTAGGTCCTGGTCCAGAAACAGTGCTCTCCTGTTTTGTTGTAAGACTGTTCAGTAGTTTTTGAGAAATAAAGGGGAAAACAAATTTGTATATCAAGAGATGCGAAGGATTTGTGATCCCTGCCAATCTCGTGTAGAGATCTGATTGGCTGATAACACTTCAAAAACAAAAGTTGCTGAAGTGCTATCAGCCATGCTAGGACTCAGCTGAAGCCGAGTCCCAAAAAAAAGTAAAAGAAAAAGAAAAGGGGTCAGGGTACCCAGACTCCTTAGCTCTGGAGGGTGGGTCCCAAGGAGACCACCCCAGGGCTAAAAACATTTTTTTAAAGTTAACGGGTGGAGAAGCGTGGTCTCCCATGCTTTGTTACTGTATAGCCCCCAGGTGGGCCAAGTCCCAGTGTCACAGATGTATAAAAGGGGGGACTCCTGGCCCCCTCCCACTGCCCCAGGGGCCACCACCTCCCTGGGGCTTTTTAGTTGTATGGGGGGCCTGTGGCTCCCCCGCTGCCCTGGGGACCGCCACCTCCTCAGGGCTTTGTTCTGATATATGGGAGGGAGCCCATCTCCCCTCCCACTGCCCTAGGGCCCACCACTTCCCCAGGGCATTCATGTGATATAATGCAAGGGGGCGTCAGGGTGACAAAATGCAATTAATTTGTGCAGGCTGTGCAGGACCACCACCCCCTGGGACAACACTGTGTTCGGAGCATGGAGCTTATAGGACCCTGAAGCCCCTGCCACCACCATCCCCTGGGCTATGCATACATTGGAGTGGGGCTGTGCGGCCCCCCTTGAGGAGCCACAGATGGCTCTGGAACGGCCACCTCACAGGCCCGGCTCCTCCTATGTGACAGGGTGCCAAAAATAGCTGTTTGCTGTGGCTTGGCTACAGCTTGCAGAGCAAACACTTCAGTTTTCGACAGCGGGACTTGTGAAGCAGGTCCTGCTGTCAAAACCTGAAGCTTTGATCTCTGTCCCCTGCACACGTGCAGGGGACAGAAATAAAATGCTTCAGCAAGCTCAGAGCTCCTATCAAAGCAGCTCTGTGCTTGCTGAAGCAATAGCACTGCAAGGGAAGCCTTACGGCTTCCCCCACAGTGCCAGGTAGCCTGTAAGGACTTTTGATTAATTATTATTTTTTAAAAAAAAATATAGGGACCATGGGGGAGCCCTTGAGGGCTCCCTTGCAGTCCCAGAAAGTCCATAGAGGGCTAAAAAACTAACTAACTATAACTCGCGCCCTCGCAATGCACTGCTAATTAACCCACAAATTATGGCACTCATGACATCTTTGATAACATCCTTGATAATATCAGTGTAATATTTGCATTAACATTTTTGATGAAAAAACTGCATGGTGGAGGAGCAAGTTATAGTTACCTTAGGGCACTAGTTATAGTTACTTGAGGTAACTCTAACTATAACTGGTAAATTTCTATGGTTTTGTACATTTAAAATGTGAGCCTAACTTTGACATCCCTGTAACATTTGCCTTTTTTAAGTGAATTCCTATGGGTTTTTTTAATTCTATTTCCTAACTATAACGCTCTTATTACCTTTGTTTTTTCAGTTATATATATATATATATATAAATATATATATATATATATATTCAGTATTCCAGTGGAAGGTGGCAACCAAAACGCATCAACACTTTTTCTTTCACTTGTGGGGAGAAGCACTTAATAAATTAATTTTTAAAAGAACTATCTGGCCGATGGTCATCTTCACCTATGAGAATTTTGTGCCATGAATATGTGCAAGGGGTTGCAGCTGGTGGATGAATTGGATGTTCATCAATGTGGAAAAAAAATATATATATATATAAAAAAAAAAAAAATTGCACAAATACTGACAAACAACTATTTCTTCATAAATACGTGCTTACATGAGAAGAGGATTATGAAAAGTTTATTTCAAGCAGTTCCAGCAACACATTTCGGCTCCATGGCCTTTTATATATATATATTTATATATATAAGTATTTTAAATATAAATATATGTGTATATTACCTAGGTAGTTATAGTTAGGACCTAGTTTTTATATAAAAAGTGTCCCTATATCTTTGGTGCTGCTTAACGAATCTTCACTTAACTTTACAAAAACAATTACATTCACCACAATTTTGGTTGCAAAAGTCATCAGTGGTAAAGGCATATTCATTGTAAAAATGTTTGTTGTGCAGCCTTCATGACAAACGCTGTTTCCCTCCCAAAAACATTTTAGTTTGAGGGCACTCAGATTAGTACATTTCTTGACCCCATTATATGTATGCACCCCAATGAGCACGTTCTATAATTCATATAGGGGGTCATTCTGACCCTGGCGGCCGGTGACCGCCAGGGTCACCGACCACGGGAGCACCGCCAACAGGCTGGCGGTGCTCCCAAGGGCATTCTGACCGCGGCGGTTCAGCCGCGGTCAGAAAGGGTAAACCGGCGGTCTCCCGCCGGTTTACCGCTGCCCCATTGAATCCTCCATGGCGGCGGATCGTGCTCCGCCGCCATGGGGATTCAGACACCCCCTACCGCCATCCTGTTCATGGCGGGAAACCCGCCATGAACAGGATGGCGGTAGGGGGTGCCACGGGGCCCCTGGGGGCCCCTGCAGTGCCCATGCCAATGGCATGGGCACTGCAGGGGCCCCTGTAAGAGGGCCCCACAAAGTATTTCAGTGTCTGCTTTGCAGACACTGAAATACGCGACGGGTGCAACTGCACCCGTCGCACCCCTGCAACTACGCCGGCTCAATTCTGAGCCGGCGTCCTCGTTGCAGGGGCATTTCCGCTGGGCCGGCGGGCGCTCTTTTGGAGAGCGCCCGCCGGCCCAGCGGAAATGTTTGAATGGCCGCCGCGGTCTTTTGACCGCGGTGCGGTCATTTGTCGGCGGTACCTTGGCGGACGGCCTCCGCCGTCCGCCAAGGTCTGAATGACCCCCATAGTGTTGAAGTTAAAAGAGTAAATATCGCCCTTCTCCAAATGTATGCACTTTCCCTAACTGGAAGAGAAAATTTGACAACTCAGGATATAGGCAATTATCCATTATTTGTAGCACTGGAGCTAGAATAGTACAGTTGAACTCCCAAATGTACTATTCTCAAGTGTTTGAAGGTTTGTATTTGCAATAGTAAATATGATCACCTCCCCAATTATATCCACTTCCCTCAATGCTTGTGGAGTGGAGTAGAATAGTTAATAGGCTCTCCCTCTAGTATATGCTCTTTCTCCTGTGTTCATAGAACTGGCACTAATATATACATGTTCCACAATTTGCTCTAGCACTGGAGTCAGAATCGCAACACTGAATCTGCCAAACGTATGCACTTTCCTTCATGTTTGTAGGCATGGATATATGTGGTTACTATGCCTACTGCCTCTAATTCATTACAAACTGCTGTCCTTCAGCAAAAATGCGCCACACACAGGTTAAGTTGCAGTTGGTGAAAAATGCATTTAACCAGAGCAGATCAGAGATGATTAGACTCTTAGGCCCATATTTAAGAGGGCCTAGTGCCACTTTAGCGCTGCCTGTTGTCATTTTTTTTTTACGCTAAGGTGGCCTTTTCCCTGCGCCAAATTTACAAAGTGGTGCAATGCATGCATTGCAGTACTTTGTAACACTTTGCGCTCCATTATGCATGTTCCATGCATAATGTACGCAAGGGGGCATTTCCCTGTTAGGGGGGGCTGAATAAATGGCGCAAAGAGATTTCTTTGCATAATTTTTTTCAGCACTTTTAACACCTGCTCAGAGCAGGCATTAAAAGGAGGCACATTTTTTTTACAATGGGCCCCTATGTACTGTTCAGGGTTAGAGCCAAAATGTTGGTGCTAACCCTGACCAATACAGCAGTAGTGTAAAAAATGTTGACACCATTGCCCCCTACCCTGAGCCATGGTGCACCGTATCTTGCATATGGCGCATACATGGTGGCGGTAGATGGGCGCTAAGTGGCGCAAGGAAAGGGGTGCTGCATTGAGTGCAGCACCACTTTCCTTACACCTGCCCCTAAAAGTCTTCATCATTATTATCAAATACAGGTACGTTTCCTAATGATTGTAGGACTAAAGTTAGAATAGTCAATTTGACAACCTCAAAATATATACACTATCCCCAATGTTAGTGGGACTGTGGCTGAGACAGTAAGGGGCCTATTTATACTCTGTTTGCACCGAATTAGCGTCATTTTTTTAAACTCTAATTCGGTGCAAAGCTAACTCCATATTTATACTTTGGTGCTCGACCCATCTAGTGCCAAATTTATGGAGTTAAAGTCATTTTCTGGAATTGGAGACCTAACTTGCCTTAATGAGAGGCAAGGTAGGTGTTCCCATGCAAAAAATGACTCTATGGCCTTAATGCCATATTTAGGGGCATATTTATACTCTGTTTGCACCGAATTAGTGTCATTTTTTTTACTCTAATTTGGTGCAAAACTAACTCCATGTTTATACTTTGGTGCTAGACCCATCTAGCACCAACGCCCTGGTTTATACTTTTTTTACACCGCATTAACATCCTTTTTTGATGCAAAAGTGGCACAAACGTATACAATATTGGCCCTTATTTATACTTTTTGCTGCAAAACTACACTAATTCAGTTTTGCACCAAAAAGTTTAGCACCGGCTTGCACCATTTCTGTGCACCAGCCGGGCACCATATTTACCACCAGCCGTATTACGAGTCCATTATATCCTAAGGAACTCGTAATATGGCTGGTGGTATATCCGTCACTTTACAGTCATTTTTGGGACGGATTAACACCTCCTCCAAAGTTGTAATCAGGCCCATAGTGCTTTAGCATGCCCATTTTGGCAGAGAGGAGTGGTATATGAGCTCCTCCTTTGAGCCTTTACTGAAAAGTGTTTCATATTGACTGGTAAAGTAACGCATAGAACTGAAATATACCACATACAAATCGCAAAAATGATTACGTTTATTTAATTGTGTATTATCTTTCCTATATCAAGTGGCAAACGATATAGTAATAAGAAAAGGCATTATGATACACTCAAAATAAGTCTGTCATGCCAACTCAATAATTGCCGTCAAACTCGGTATAAGACGTGTTTTTTGTTTATGTTTTGAAATTCAAATTATTGTAAAGTTGCTGTTTCCCTTGAGCTTTCACGATGTTTATCTTCTTTAACTTAGACATACAAGGTGCACAGCACCGCAGAAAAATGACAAAACTGATTTAGAAGAGATATGAATAATATAACGATAACAGGTTGTTTGAAGTTTTGCAGCAGTTTCGATGCGATAACATACAAACCACTGGACAGTTTTGATCCACACTGCACACACCACAGCAGTAAATAATGGTGGGACCCAGAAAGCACAGAGCATTTTGTTGAGCTGAAGCCAGGGAAGGAACATATTATGGCCTGATTTTATTAAGGACAGGGACAGAGCTGGCAAAAAATAAGGAAGGCGCAGTGATTAGGAGAGATCAATTAATGACTATTTGAAGAATGGACAACAAAATTGCCAATAAAAATATAAAAAAGCACATGAAATTCCAAGGAGTCCCCACAACTCAAGCAGCCATCAATCATGGCTATGCACTGTTTCCTCTTTAACACCAGGTCACATGGGAACTCTGACATAGAGAGCATCGCACGTTCTGTGTGGCAGATTAATTTTCTTTTAGTGAGCTTTTTCCTTCTTTCTAGCTTATTGAATAAATTGTGATATTGTGCTTACATCCAAAAACAATTCAGACAGTGAACCGGATCACCTAAGATGAACACTGATATAAAGCACACTGTGGTATCACCCTCTGTGAGCCATGGAAGTGCCAATCTAGGGCATGGCCTTTGCCACTGATATGGACTGACTGATGTCTAAAATAGATGGTGAGCTGGAACAGCACTGTTTTACCATCTTAGGCAGTGGTAAAGTGTGATTTGGTACTGGGATTTTAAAGGAATCTACTGCTTTTGACTGGAAATGCAGCAGCATTTGTTGACATTGCTAAGGTAACTTCAGAGCACAACAGAACACAGCACAATGACATAACACAAAGCAAAATAATAATACACCATTCATATAAAGTGCACAATACAGAAAAACAGTGAAAACAGTCAAAATAGACTGCAACACATAAATCACGGCACAAAACCAAAATAATGTTGAGCTTATGTTTGATTAATGTAGTGATATGTCACATTAAGGGTTATGCATTATGTATTAGCTTTATTAATTGTAGGCCTTTACTTATCGAGGTCTTGGCCTTGTTGCACGGCCTCACGTCAAGCTGCATTTCTTAATCGAAAAATAAAATGTCTGTTTAGAGAATTAAATTGTGATTTTCCACTGTGCTGGCCAAGTGCTCCTAGCTAAAAGCCTTTCTCATAAGAAACTGCTTGCTAGAAGATGCTGTACTTCCAAGTGAAACAATGTTTAATGTAATGTTTGTAAGACTGACAATCCCAGGAGAAGGCAATGGATGCACTGACTGGAGTATAGGCTGCAACAATATTGATACCTGACAAGCCAAACTATGGGACCAGGGGATGAGGAGCCAATCATCAACATGTGAACCATGCACTAGTAGAAGTATAGATTTAGGGTTTTCTTTTCATTGGACTAAATGTAAACATGCGATTCTTTAACCAATATGGATATGGGATTTAGTTTTAGGAAATCTAACTTAGTCAGACTGCACTGAGAGGAGACACCCTATTTAGTCCAATTTTTCCAGAGAAGAGACATGCTTAAATTTATTGCTTAAAGAGACTTTCCTTTTTCTGAACTTTGATTCTGAATCCTGAGGCCTTGCTGACCGAACTGATGTTCTGTTGACGAAGACTGTCACAGCTTTCTGAACCATACTGACTGCTATGTCCATTTGCTTTTTTTTCTTGGCACCAACTGCTATTTTGATAGGGCCATGGTTAGATGTTTTTCCAAATTTGTGCTGACTAAATTGTCCAAACATGCTCTTCTAATCTGATACTAGTTAGGGTTCTCACTGATTATGCTCGCTACATGTAATAACAGTTGATGTCTTTTCCTTGCTGAATTCTAAATGTAAGTTATTTTGTTTGCACAGTTATTCTTGTTATCAATTTGTACTGTAACCTTAGAATGTGTTGTGGCTCAAGCTTTAGTTAGATTGCAATTGTTTTGCTGCTTTGGTCAGTCAGTGTTGTTTCTGTATGTTTATCAATTGATTTTGAGATTAAGTTATATAACTTTAGCATTGTTAATACAGGGAAATAAACATTCTAACTTTTTGTAGGAGGCTGGCCTGGTGTGTAGTGGGTACCAAGGGGTACTTACACTCTGTACCAGGACCAGTTATCCCTTATTAATAGAAGAGGTGTTTCTAGCAGCTTAGGCTGATAGATGGTAGCTATGGAGAACAGCTTAGGCTGAACTAGGAGACATGCAAAGCTCCTACTATACCACTGGTGTCATATGCACAATATCATAAGAAAACACAATACACAGATATACTAAAAATAAAGGTACTTTATTTTTATGACAATATGCCAAACGTATCTCAGTGAGTACCCTCAGTATGAGGATAGCAAATATACACAAGATATATGTAGACAATACCAAAAATATGCAGTAATAGCAAAAGGAAGTAATGCAAGCAAAGTACAGTCACAATAGATTGCAATGAGAGCACATAGGTATAGGGGCAACACAAACCATATACTCCAAAAGTCGAATGCGAACCACGAATGGACCCCAAACCTATGTGAGCTTGTAGAGGGTCACTGGGACTGTAAGAAAACAGTGAGGGTTAGAAAAATAGCCCACCCAAAGACCCTGAAAATTAGGTGTAAAGTGCACCTATATTCCCCAGAAAGCACAGAAGTCGTGATAAGGGAATTCTGCAAGGAAGACCAACACCAGCAATGCAACAAAGGTGGATTTCTGGACAAGAGTACCTGTGGAACAAGGGGACTAAGTCCAAGAGTCGCGACGAAGTCGAGATTGGGCAGATGCCCAGGAAATGCCAGCTGAGGATGCAAAGAAGCTGCCACCAGATGGTAGAAGCTGTGGATTCTGTAAGAACGAAGAGGACTAGGAACTTCCCCTTTGGAGGATAGATGTCCCACGTCGTGAAGAAGCTTGCAGATGTGTTCCCATGCAGAAAGACTGCAAACAAGCCTTGCTAGCTGCAAGGGTCACGTTAGGGTTTTTGGATGCTGCTGTGGCCCAGGAGGGACCAGGATGTCGCCAGTTGTGTGAGGAGACAGAGGGGGCGCCCAGCAAGACAAGGAGCCCTCACAGAAGCAGGCAGCACCTGCAGAAGTGCTGGAACAGGCACTATGAAGAGGAGTGAACCGGAGCTCACCCGAAGTCACAAAAGGAGATCCCACGATGCCGGAGGAAAACTCAGGAGGTTGTGCACTGCAGGTTAGAGTGTCGAGGACCCAGGCTTGGCTGTGCACAAAGGAAATCCTGGAAGAGTGCACAGGAGCCGGAGCAGCAGCAAATCACGTGGTACCCAGCAATGCAGTCTAGCGTTGGGAGGCAAGGACTTACCTCCACCAAACTTGGACTGAAGAGTCACTGGACTGTGGAAGTCACTTGGACAGAGTTGCTGAGTTCCAGGGACCACGCTCGTTGTGCTGAGAGGGGACCCAGAGGACCGGTGATGCAGTTCTTTTGGTGCCTGCGGATGTAGAGGGAGGATTCCATCGTCCCACGGGAGATTTCTTCGGCGCTTCTATTGCAGAGAGGAGGCAGACTACCCCCACAGCATGCACCACCAGGAAAACAGTTGAGAAGGCGGCAGGACCAGCGATACAAGGTTGCAGTAGTCATCTTTGCTACTTTGTTGCGGTTTTGCAGGCTTCCTGAGCAGTCAGTGGTCGATTCCGTGGCAGAAGGTGAAGAGAGAGATGCAGAGGAACTCTGATGAGCTCTTGCATTTGTTATCTAAAGAATTCCCCAAAGCAGAGACCCTAAATAGCCAGAAAAGGAGGTTTGGCTACTTAGGAAGGAGGATAGGCTAGCAAGACAGGTAAGAGCCTATCAGAAGGGGTCTCTGACGTCACCTGCTGGCACTGGCCACTCAGAGCAGTCCAGTGTGCCAGCAGCACCTCTGTTTCCAAGATGGCAGAGGTCTGGAGCACACTGGAGGGGCTCTGGACACCTCCCCTGGGAGGTGCAGGGGAGTGGTCACTCCCCTTTCCTTTGTCCAGTTTTGCGCCAGAGCAGGGCTGGGGGATCCCTGAACCAGTGTAGAATGGCTTATGCAGAGATGGGCACCATCTGTGCCCATCAAAGCATTTCCAGCGGCTGGGGGAGGCTACTCCTCCCCAGCCACGACACCTTTTTCCAAAGGGAGAGGGTGTAACACCCTCTCTCTGAGGAAGTCCTTTGTTCTGCCTTCCTGGGCCAAGACTGCCTGGACCCCAGGAGGGCAGAAACCTGTATGAGTGGTTGGCAGCAGCAGCAGCTGCAGTGAAACCCCGGGAAAGGCAGTTTGGCAGTACCCAGGTCTGTGCTAGAGACTCAGGGATCATGGAATTGTCTGCCATTGGGGTGACAATTCCATGATCTTAGACATGTTACATGGCCATATTCGGAGTTACCATTGTGACGCTATACATAGGTAGTGACCCATGTATAGTGCACGCGTGTAATGGTGTCCCCGCACTCACAAAGTACGGGGAATTTGCCCTGAACGATGTGGGGGCACCTTGGCTAGTGCCAGGGTGCCCACACACTAAGTAACTTAGCACTCAACCTTTACCAGGTAAAGGTTAGACATATAGGTGACTTATAAGTTACTTAAGTGCAGTGGTAAATGGCTGTGAAATAACGTGGACGTTATTTCACTCAGGCTGCAGTGGCAGGCCTGTGTAAGAAATGTCAGAGCTCCCTATGGGTGGCAAAAGAAATGCTACAGCCCATAGGGATTTCCTGGAACCCCAATACCCTGGGTACCTCAGTACCATATACTAGGGAATTACAAGGGTGTTCCAGTATGCCAATGTGAATTGGTGAAATTGGTCACTAGCCTGTTAGTGACAATTTGGAAAGCAAAGAGAGAGCATAACCACTGAGGTTCTGATTAGCAGAGCCTCAGTGAGACAGCTAGTCATCATACAGGGAACACATACAGGGCACACTTATGAGCACTGGGGCCCTGGCTGGCAGGGTCCCAGTGACACATACAACTAAAACCGCATATCTACAGTGAAATATGGGGGTAACATGCCAGGCAAGATGGTACTTTCCTACACAACCCCCCCCCCAAACGAAGGACAATAAGACTAGCCATGACCTGATGAGTCTTCATTGTCTAAGTGGAAATATCTGGAGAGTCCATCTGCATTGGAGTGGGTACTCCCAGGTCTATGTTCCACTGTATAGTCCATTCCCTGTAGAGATATGGACCACCTCAACAATTTAGGGTTTTCACCTTTCATTTGTTTTAGCCAAAGTAGAGGTTTGTGGTCTGTTTGAACAATGAAGTGAGTGCCAAACAGGTATGGCCTCAACTTCTTCAGTGCCCAGACCACAGCAAAGGCCTCCCTCTCTATGGCAGACCAACACTTTTCTCTAGGGGTCAACCTCCTGCTGATAAAAGCAACAGGTTGATCCTGGCCCTCCGAATTAAGTTGTGATAAGACTGCCCCTACCCCTAATTCAGATGCATCAGTTTGAACAATTAATTTCTTGGAGTAACATGGGCTTTTTAGGACAGGTGCAGAACACATGGCCTGCTTCAGCTCCTCAAAAGCTTTCTGACAGCTAGCTGTCCACAATACCTTTTTAGGCATTTTCTTTGAAGTGAGGTCATTAAGAGGGGCTGCTATGGAGCCATAGTTCTTTATGAACCTCCTGTAGTACCCAGTGAGGCCTAAGAAGTCTCTCACCTGGGTCTGAGTTGTAGGGGGAACCCAATCTATGATAGTTTGGATTTTCCCCTGAAGTGGTGCAATCTGTTCTCCACCTACAAGGTGTCCCAGATAAACCACTTTCCCCTGCCCTATCTGGCACTTTGAAGCCTTGATAGTGAGGCCTGCCTTTTGCAGGGCCTCCAAAACTTTCCATAGGTGGACCAGGTGATTATCCCAGGTGGAGCTAAAGACAGCTATATCATCTAGATATGCTGCACTAAAAGCCTCCAACCCTTGCAGGACTGTATTCACCAACATCTGAAAAGTGGCAGGTGCATTTTTCAAACCAAAGGGCATTACTGTGAATTGGTAGTGCCCTCCAATAGTCGAAAATGCAGTTTTTGCGTTAGCATCCTCTGATAACTTAATCTGCCAATACCCTGCAGTCAAATCAAAGGTGCTTAGATACTTGGCAGATGCCAGTGTATCTATTAGCTCATCTGCCCTGGGTATAGGGTGAGCATCAGTTTTAGTTACCTGGTTGAGACCTCTGTAATCCACACAAAATCTCATTTCCCTTTTCCCATTTTTGGAATGAGGTTTTGGTACAAGTACCACAGGACAGGCCCATGGACTTTCAGAGTGCTCAACCACTCCCAGTTCAAGCATTTTCTGAACTTCTTGTTTTATGCAGTCCCTGACATGGTCAGGCTCCTATAGATCTTACTTTTGACAGGCAAGCTGTCTCCAGTATCTATAGTGTGCTCACACCAAGAAGTGGTGCCTGGCACAGTAGAAAAGAGTTCAGAAAACTGACCCAGGAGATTTATGCAGTGGTCTTTCTGCTCAGCAGTAAGACAATCTGCTAAAACTACACCTTCCACTAGAGCATCTTGTTCTGTGGAAGAGAAGAGATCAGGGAGAGGGTCACTCTCTTCTTCCTGTCCTTCATCTGTTGCCATGAGCAGGGTGAGATCAGCCCTGTCATAGTAGGGTTTCAGGCGATTGACATGGAGTACCCTAAGGGGACTCCTGGCAGTGCCTAAGTCAACCAAGTAGGTGACTTCTCCCTTCTTTTCAACAATAATGTGGGGTCCACTCCATTTGTCTTGGAGTGCTCTTGGGGCCACAGGCTCCAAGACCCACACTTTCTGCCCTGGTTGGTACTGAATCAGAACAGCCTTCTGGTCATGCCATTGCTTTTGGAGCTCTTGGCTGGCCTGAAGCTTTTTGTTGGCCTTTTTCATATACTCAGCCATTCTGGATCTTAGGCCAAGTACATAGTCCACTATGTCTTGCTTCGGAGCTTTTAAAGGTTGTTCCCAACCCTCCTTTACAAGTGTTAGAGGACCTCCTACAGGGTGTCCAAATAGGAGTTCAAAGGGGCTGAAGCCCACTCCTTTTTGGGGTAACTCCCTGTAAGCAAAAAGGAGGCAAGGTAACAGGACATCCCATCTCCTCCTGAGTTTTTCAGGGAGTCCCATTATCATTGCTTTGAGAGTTTTATTAAACCTCTCAAACAGTCCATTTGTTTGTGGATGATAAGGTGTGGTGAATTTGTATGTTACACCACATTCCTTCCACATGGCCTTCAAGTATGCAGACATAAAGTTGCTACCCCTGTCTGATACCACCTCTTTTGGGAAACCCACCCTGGAAAAGATTCCCAGGAGGTCTTTTGCCACTGCAGAAGCTGTAGTGGTCCTTAGAGGAACTGCTTCAGGATATCTTGTGGCATGGCCCACTACCACCAAGATAAACCTATTGCCTGAAGCAGTAGGAGGGTCAAGGGGGCCAACTATGTCAACCCCTACCCTTTCAAAGGGAACCCCAACCACAGGTAGTGGAATAAGGGGAGCCTTTGGGGTGCCACCTGTTTTGCCACTGGCTTGACAGGTGACACAGGACTTACAAAATTATTTTGTGTCCTCTGACATTCTAGGCCAATGAAACAGGGGGACAAGCCTATCCCGTGTTTTCATCTGCCCCAAATGTCCAGCCAAGGGAATGTCGTGGGTTAGAGTTAGGAGGAACTCTCTGTATTGCAGGGGAATAACCAATCTCCTGGCAGCTCCAGGTTTTGGGTCCCTTGCCTCTGTATACAAGAGGTTGTCCTCCCAGTAAACTCTGTGAGAGTCACTGACATCCCCATTTTGCTGTTTGACAGCTTGCTGTCTTAGACCCTCTAGTGCTGTGCCACACTCAGCTCCTCCCTGGCAGGCCACCCTCCACCCAAAAGCTCAGCAGTGTCTGCTTCCGGCTCCTCTGGTGAAGGTTCTGCACAGGGGGGAAATTCTTCTTCCTCAGAAGTTGAATCATCTGTAGAGGGAGGGATAGTAGGTAGTGATTTACCTTTACTAACCCTAGCTTTAGTGAGCACTTGGTCCATTGTTCCAGGAACCAAGTCACCATGTCCTTTTTTTCTTTTTGGCCTGAGCCCTGGTCAAAGCAAAAAATATGCCCAGGAATGCCCAGCATTGCTGCATGAGCCTCCAACTCCACTTCTGCCCAAGCTGATGTCTCTAAATCGTTCCCTTGTAGGCAGTCTACAGGTAAATCTGAGGCAACCACAACTTTCTTTGGACCAGTAACCCCCCCCCCCAGTTGAGATTCACAACAGCCATGGGGTGGCTAAGAGTGTTGTTATGAACATCAGTCACTTGGTACTGGTGACCAAGTAGGTGTTGTTCAGGGTGGACCAGTTTCTCTATTACCATGGTAACACTGGCACGTGTGTCCCTGTAGGCCTGAACCTCAACACCATTTATTAGGGGAAGTTGCTTGTACTTATCCATATTAAGGGGACAAGCGAGCAAGGTGGCCAAATCAATGGCACCTTCAGAGACTAACACAGCCTCTGTGGTCTCCCTAACAAGACCAACCCCAACTAAATTACCAAAAGTGAGCCCAGCTACTCCCTTGGATTGGCTATTAGTAGGTTTGCTCCCACCACCACTGCTATTACTAGGGGCACTAGGCGTAGCTGTAGGGGTTGTGGTAGTGGGAGGCTTGGTGCTTTTCTTTTGACAACTGGCATCAGTTGTCCAATGGCCTTTTACTTTACATAAATAGCACCATGGTTTCTTTACTTGATTAGAAGAGGATTTGGACCCACCACCCCCACCAGAGTGTTTTTGTGGGCCTGATGAAAACTCATTTTTAGATTTGTCCACACCCTTGTCTGAAGACTTACCATCCTTCTTCTTGCCATCCTTGTCACCCCCTGTATGAACTTTTCTGTTCACTCTTGTTCTGACCCATTTGTCTGCCTTCTTTCCCAATTCTTGGGGAGAGGTCAGATCTGAGTCCACTAGATATTGGTGTAACAAGTCAGACACACAGTTATTAAGAATATGCTCTCTCAGGATCAAGTTATACAGGCTTTCATAGTCAGAAATTTTACTACCATGTAACCACCCCTCCAAGGCCTTCACTGAATGGTCAACAAAGTCTACCCAGTCTTGTGAAGACTCCTTTTTGGTTTCTCTGAACTTAATCCTGTATTGTTCAGTGATTAAGCCATAACCACCCAGTAGTGCATTCTTTAAAACTGTAAATTTATTGGCATCACTTTCTGTAGATGGGTGTCGTCCACCTCGTCTACAGATGCCTCGGAATGGCGCCGGTCGCCCGCCTTGTCCGATCCCGTCCCGCGTCTCCAAGGAGACGCGTGGAGGCTGGACGATACATCGGCACCGGATTTCCGGGTCGCCGAGGAAAAGAAAAAAACTGACTTCGCAGCGGGAGGTGAAGGATCCGGAAGAGGAAGGAGCTAGGTGTGGACGCGCCGAGCAAGGAACACCGAAACTACAAGAGACGAGGAGGAGGCAACCCGCCCGGACAACGGAGCCGGAAAAGACAACGAGGAAAGTGACAAGCCCCGCCACGACCCAGGAGGGTCATGGCTCTTCAAGGTACGGTCCCTGTTAAACGGACAGCGCCGTAAGGGAAATACAGGACGCGAGGGAATAAAGGGAGGGGTAGAAGAGAAAGGGAACACCGGGGAGGGAATAGGGGAAGAGGGCAGGTTGGGCTGAGCACCGGGAACCTGGGGAAAACACTGACCGTGTAGCCTCCCTGCCACCAGCCTTACAGAGATACTATTTCACCCCCCCCATGCCTGCACTAACCTAACACACCAACCCCAGTGTTTTTCTTTCTTCACCCTCGCGCTCGCTTACTAATTCAAGGGAACAACCTCATACCCCACCACTTACCTGGTCTTGTCTTCTTGTTTTCCGAGACCCTGCTGAAAAAGAGACGAAAAGACGTAATCAGAAGACTGCCACAACCTAGGGAAAACAGAACATTACGGACCATTAAAACAGCAAGACCTTCACCGAAGCACTTCCAATAAAAAGGACACGAACAGAAGAATACTGTACTACTAACCTAGTTATTATCTCACCACTAAACAAATAAAACTATTTTCTTCCGCTTCGGGGGCTCACTTAAAATACGAGTCAGAGTCCTCTGTATCGCCGAGCCTTCCACAGTGGTGCCAGAAGTGGGATTTAATCCCCAGGTGGTACAGAAGTGTTGAGGTCATGGGAGAGAAACCCACATTGGAGGACATGATAAAACAATTGGCGGAGGGCCAACGCCACCTACAATTGGTATGGGAGGCACAACAGAGGGAGGCCAAGGAAGATCGAGAGGCCCTCCAAGCCGCTCTGAAAAGCCAAGCCACCATAATGGCTAATAACCAACTGGTGCACGAAACCGCCCTTCAGAAATTGACAGATACCATTGCCGCCAGCAAGGTACACCCTAACGTTCCCAGTTTGGTACTACAAAAATATCAGGAGGGTGAGGACCCTGATTCATTCTTTACAAACTTTGAAAGAGTGGCCTCGTCAGCCCAAAGGCCTGAAGACCGATGGGGTCAATATATTGCCCCCCCTTGACGGGTACCCTCCAAACCGCCTATCAGGCTAAAAATCTTGGTGGCACAACCCCTTATTCAGACATTAAGAGGAGTATTCTCGAGAGAGTGGGTCATGATACTGAATACTATCGGATGAAGTTCCGAAAAGTAAAATAGGGACATAACGAGGATCCGCGTACATTTTATTTCAAGTTCAAGGACTTAGGACTGAAGTGGTTGGGGCCCCTAGGGACCAACCGCGAAGACGTCATCAAGGCCATCATCTTGGAACAATACCTAGACTCCCTTCCTTGGAGTACCCGTAGTTGGATAAGACAGCATCCTAAGATCGATACCGAACTGGCAGTCGACCTGGCCTGTGCCTATCACCGGTCTGTGGATATTAAAAACCAAGCTCCCAGACCCATGAGCAAGATACCCATAGGACCCCCTGAGTACACACCCCGACGAGCCCTTGAGGAACCCGGTCCCTCCCAGAGTGGGGAGCAGAGCCCCATGCAACAACCACAATGCTTCAGTTGTGGTGAATGGGGCCACATAGTAAGAGGATGCCCAAAGAAACACGATGGGGTTGAACCTATGGAAATAGGAGTCACTCGAGGGAGGGTCCTGTGTATTGGAAAGGGAGATAAAACATTCAAACACACCCTAAAGATAAACGGGCAGTCGGTAGAGGCCTTGATTGACTCCGGGTGTAGCCAGTCGGTAATGCGCAGAGACATAGTTAAACCTGTAAGTCCGACTCCAAGTCAGTGGGTTACGATATGCTGTATCCATGGGGACAGGGCCAACTACCCCCTAGAGCTGGTAGAAATAGAATGGGGAACATATCGAGATCTCCTTCCCATAGGCGTAATGGACAACCTAACAGAAGCATGCGTTATTGGCACTGATTATTTGAGATTTCCTGAACTCTTAGAACAAACACGAAAGTCCGAACCTACCGCTGATTGGTGGTTGGATGCCCCATTTGTTACCACACCCATTGATGGTCCCCCAGAACGGAGGAAACTAACCCGAAAAGAAAAGAGAGAAGAAAAACGAAAATATGCCCTAGACAAGACACACGGGTTCCCAGAAAAAACAGTTGCCAGCATCGACAGTGCCCCAGTCTCGTTTAGAGTTAGCCAATGAGAGGATCCCACCCTTGTGCATGCTTGGAGGAATGCCAAAAGTTACTCTACCGGGGAGGTAGGTCCACACTTTGTAGTTCATAAGAATCTTTTATATAGAGTTACTATGACGGTAAACGGAGAAAGGAAGCAATTAGTGGTCCCAGAGGCTTACCGGACTCAGGTGTTGTTCCTAGCCATAATCAACCAGGAGGTGGCCATTATGGCTGAGAAAAAACTGAAGAATACTTATTAAGACGTTTTTATTGGCCCGGAGTCTATGCCCATATTCGAAAATACTGTACACAATGTCCTAGATGTCAGTTAGTTGAACCAGGAGCAGTGAGGAAAGCCCCTCTACATCCCCTACCTATTATAGACACTCCTTTCAGACGCGTGGGTATGGATCTGGTCAGTCCTCTTTTACCGTCTTCTAAGGGCCATACACATATCCTCGTTCTTGTAGATTATGCTAGCAGATATCCTGAGGCGATCCCTCTTACCAGCACCACCACCAAAACCGTTGCACAAGTCATGATAACATTTTTTTCCCGTGTTGGTTTCCCTCAAGAAATCCCCACGGATCAAGGCACTCCCTTTGTATCAGGTCTCATGAAACATATATGTAAAACACTAGGGATTTCCCAAATAAAAACTGCAGTATATCACCCACAGACAGATGGTTTAGTGGAACAATATAATCGCACCATTAAAACACCACTACGGAAAATAGTAGACGACTCGGGAAAAGACTGGGACCAGAAACTACCCCTGTTCCTTTACGCAATACGGATGCATGAACAGTCCTCCACTGGACATAATCCGTTCGAGTTAGTATTCGGGAGACAACCCCGTAACTTACTTGACATGGCAGCAGAAATGTGGGAGGAAGAGAATAATGAAGGGAAACCCCTACTGGAATATATTCACAAGTTAAAAACACAATTACAAACAGTTTGAGAAGATGTGCAACATCATTTAGAAAAAGCTCAAGAGACACAAAAGACCTATTATGACCAGGGCGCCAAATTACGGGTTCTCCAACCCAATGACCAAGTGCTAATAATGCGACCTACATCTGAACATAAACTACTGGCTAAGTGACAAGGCCCTTACCGGGTAATAAAAGCAGTCTTGCCTGTTACTTATCTTATTGAAATAAACGACCATCCTAAACGGACCCAAATCTATCACATTAATTTGTTTAAAAAATGGGAAAACCCTGAGAATAACAATAGTCTTCCTGCTATTGGCTACCTAGTAACACCCATCATCGAGTTAGGTCTTAACCTGTATCCCACGCCAAAACCAGAAAAAAAAAAACAAGTCCCAGTATCAATGAGTCTCTTTGCAAGATAAAAAAAACAATTATTTGAGTTGATACAACAACACTCCGAGTTTTTTTCAGAGATTCCCGGCCAGACATCTCTGGTTCAACATCATATTCGAACACCGGAAGGCCAGACCATACGCCTACGACCCTACCGGATTCCCGAGGCAAGGAAAAACCTTATAGAAGAAGAGATAACAAAAATGTTATTGAACCCTCTACTAGTCCTTGGTGCTCCCCAGTTGTCCTGGTTCCAAAACCGGATGGGTCTGTCCAGTTTTGTATTGATTTCAGAAAACTTAATGTTATATCCCTATTCAACACATATCCTATTGCCTGGGTAGACGAGGTATTAGAAAAGATAGGGGGAGCCCGTTTTATGTCTACCATTGATCTAACGAAAGGCTATTGGCAGATCCCCTTAGCCCCAAATGATAAAGAGAAGACGGCCTTTGCAACCCCTTCCGGTCTATACCATTTTACTGTCCTTCCCTTTGGACTTCACGGAGCACCTGCTACATTTCAACACTTAATGGACCGGCTCTTACGACCGTTCCAAGCGTTCACAGCAGCATATCTCGACGACATTGTCATCTTTAGTGATTCATGGCCAGAACACCTACAACACCTAGAAAGAGTGTTTTATACGTTAGCGAGGGCCGGCCTCACAGCTAATCCCAAGAAATGTGTACTAGGACAAACCCAAATTGCCTATCTCGGGTACGTCATTGGTAAGGGGGGTCCTACGTCCCCAGAAAGATAAGATTGAGGCCATCAAACAGATACTTATCCCCAGAACCAAGAAGGAGCTCCGCTCTTTTTTAGGGTTGGTAGGTTATTATCGTAGATTCATCCCCCAGTATTCCACCTTTACGGCCCCCCTCACCGACTTGTTGAAGAAACAGTACCCCGCTACCCTTCCTACTTTTTCAACCTCTCAGCTTCAGGGGTTCCAATTTCTCAAAGAGTCCCTTACGACCGAACCAGTTTTAAGGTGTCCAGATTTTTCCAAACCTTTCCACCTCTACACCGACCGTCCTAGCCCAACCCGACGACCTTGGTCATGACCATCCTATCGTATACGTCAGTCGCAAACTCCTCCCGAGGGAAGTTCACTACCCTACCATCGAGAAGGAATGTCTGGCCATAAAGTGGGCCATTGAATGTTTACATTATTATCTCCTGGGAAGACCTTTTGTCCTCTACATTGATCATGCCCGTTTGACCTGGTTGGCCTCCCATAAGGACACTAATTCTAGGGTTTTACGCTGGTTTCTTGAGCTCCAGCCTTTTACCTTCCAGGTCCGCCACATTCCCGGTACCCGACAATGCCCCGCTGATTTCCTCTCCCGCTGTCCGGACTCTACGGTTCTCTACCAGTCCCGTTCTTGGGATGGGGTGTGTAGACGGGTGTCGTCCACCTCGTCTACAGATGCCTCGGAATGGCGCCGGTCGCACGCCTCGTCCGATCCCGTCCCGCGTCTCCAAGGAGACGCATGGAGGCGGGACGATACATCGGCACCGGATTTCCGGTTCGCCGAGGAAAGGAAAAAGACGGACTTCGCAGCAGGAGGTGAAGGATCCGGAAGAGGAAGGAACGAGGTGTGGACGCGCCGAGCAAGGAACGCCGAAACTGCAAGAAACGAGGAGGAGGCAACCCGCCCGGACAACGGAGCCGGAAAAGACAACGAGGAAAGTGACAAGCCCCGCCACGACCCAGGAGGGCCGTGGCTCTTCAAGGTACGGTCCCTGTTAAAGGGACAGCGCCGTAAGGGAAATACAGGACGCGAGGGAATAAAGGGAGGGGTAGAAGAGAAAGGGAATACCGGGGAGGGAATAGGGGAAGAGGGCAGGTTGGGCTGAGCACCGGGAACCTGGGGAAAACACTGACCATGTAGCCTCCATGCCACCAGCCTTACAGAGATACTATTTCACCCCTCCCATGCCTGCACTAACCTAACACACCAACCCCAGTGTTTTTCTTTCTTCACCCTCCCGCTCGCTTACTAATTCAAGGGAACAACCACATACCCCACCACTTACCTGGTCTTGTCTTCTTGTTTTCTGAGACCCTGCTGAAAAAGAGACGAAAAGACGTAATCAGAAGACCGCCACAACCTAGGGAAAACAGAACATTACGGACCATTAAAACAACAAGAGCTTCACAGAAGCACTTCCAATAAAAAGGGCACGAACAGAAGAATACTGTACTACTAACCTAGTTATTATCTCACCACTAAACAAATAAAACTAATTTCTTCCCCTTCGGGGGTTCACTTAAAATACGAGTCAGAGTCCTCTGTATCGCTGAGCCTTCCACACTTTCCTTCACAGTAAGGAGCCTATCCCTACCCTTTCCACTGAAAGATAGCCATAGGATAGCAGCCCACTGCCTTTGAGGGACCCCCTGTACAACACAGGCCCTCTCAAGTGCAGCAAACCACTTGTTAATGTCATCCCCCTCCTTGTAATGGGGAACTATCTTATGCAGATTCCTAGAATCATGCTCTTTCACAGGATTACTATCTAACCCCAACCTCTGCCTTTCATTTTCTAAGTCTGAAGTTTCCCTGTCTAGAGCCAGCTGTTGCTGATTAAGCTTCAGCCTGGACTCTTCCACTCTCATTCTATTGAGCTCCCTTTCTAACATTCTGTCATCAGGGTGGGTGGGTTGGGCATGCTTAGACACAGAAGAATGGTGTGAATGGACAGAGGGAGAAATGTCCCTAACAGTTGGCACTCTAACAACTTGACCTGCAGGAATGATATTCCTACTGTGATGAGAACTCACATTAGTACCAGTTGTGCTAGGTGGTCTGCTAAGGGGCAAGTTGAAAAGAATACCATCTAACATTCTTATTGGGGCTACCCCAGAATCAGAGTGTGAACAATCTGCTAACTTCTCAACTGATGTGCCAGCTAAGGCCTTATCATTTTCAATGAGCATGTTAATCAACAATTCTCTTGAGGGATTCTTCCCTACCCCTAAACCTCTATCAATGCAGAGACCCCTTACACCTTTCCAGCTAAGGTGGTCATAAGCAGAGCTGACCAGATCAAGAGTAGGACCTGTACCAGACATGATAGAAAAAAGGTTTAAGGGACAGAAAAATAAAGAAAAAGTTTCAGAACTTTTTAAGGAAACAGAAAAAAACTTGTTCAACTTTTTATAACTTTTTGAAAGTTTTAGAGGTACTTTTCAGCACTTAGCAATAGAGTAAGAGAAGAAAAGCAAAACGTTTTGGTTAGGTGTACATACACTGAACTTGTTTTGTATATTTTTCTCTTATGAAAAGTACAAAATGACAAAGTGGTAAGTAGTTACAAGTACTTATCCCACCGCTGCAAAACCAATGTAGGAGGCTGGCCTGGTGTGTAGTAGGTACCAAGGAGTACTTACACTCTGTACCAGGACCAGTTATCCCTTATTAGTGTAGAAGAGGTGTTTCTAGCAGCTTAGGCTGATAGAAGGTAGCTATTGAGAGCAGCTTAGGCTGAACTAGGAGACATGCAAAGCTCCTACTATACCATTGGTGTCATATGCACAATATCATAAGAAAACACAATACACAGATATAATAAAAATAAAGGTACTTTATTTTTATGACAATATGCCAAAAGTATCTCAGTGAGTACCCTCAGTATGAGTATAGCAGACATACACAAGATATATGTACACAATACCAAAAATATGCAGTAATTGCAAAAGGAAATAAAGCAAGCAATGTACAGTCACAATAGATTACAATGAGAGCACATAGGTGTAGGGGCAACATAAACCATATACTCAAAAAGTGGAATGCGAACCATGAATGGACCCCAAACCTATGTGAGCTTGTAGAGGGTCGCTGGGACTGTAAGAAAACAGTGAGGGTTAGAAGAATAGCCCACCCCAAGACCCTGAAAAGTAGGTGTAAAGTGCACCTATATTCCCCAGAAAGCACAGAAGTCGTGATAGGGGAATTCTGCAAGGAAGACCAACACCAGCAATGCAACAAAGGTGGATTTCCAGATGAGAGTACCTGTGGAACAAGGGGACCAAGTCCAAGAGTCGCAACAAAGTCGAGATTGGGCAGATGCCCAGGAAATGACTGCTGAGGATGCAAAGAAGCTGCCACTGGATGGTAGAAGCTGTGGATTCTGCAAGAACAAAGAGGATTAGGAACTTCCCCCTTGGAGGATGGATGTCCCACGTCGTGAAGAAGCTTGCAGAGGTATTCCCACACAGAAAGACAGCAAACAAGTCTTGCTAGCTGCAAGGGTCGCGGTTAGGGTTTTTTGATGTTGCTGTGGCCCAGGAGGGACCAGGATGTCGCCAATTGCGTAAGAAGACAGAGGGGGTGCCCAGCAAGACAAGGAGCCCTCACAGAAGCAGGCAGAACCCGCAGAAGTGCTAGAACAGGCACTATAAAGAGGAGTGAATCGGAGCTCACCCGAAGTCACAAAAGGAGATCCCACGACGCCGGAGGACAACTCAGGAGGTTGTGCACTACAGGTTAGAGTGTCGGGGACCCAGGCTTGGGTGTGCACAAAGGAAATCCTGGAAGAGTGCACAGGAGCCGGAGCAGCTGCAAATCACACGGTACCCAGCAATGCAGTCTAGCGTGGGGAGGCAAGGACTTACCTCCACCAAACTTAGACTGAAGAGTCACTGAACTGTGGAAGTCACTTGACCAGAGTTGCTGAGTTCCAGGGACCACGCTCGTCGTGCTGAGAGGGGACCCAGAGGATCGGTGATGCAGTTCTTTTGGTGCCTGTGGTTGCAGGGGGAGGATTCTGTCATCCCACAGGAGATTTCTTTGGAGCTTCTAGTGCAGAGAGGAGGCAGACTACCCCCACAGCATGCACCACCAGGAAAACAGTTGAGAAGGCGGCAGGATCAGCGATACAAGGTTGCAGTAGTCATCTTTGCTACTTTGTTGCGGTTTTGCAGGCTTCCTGAGCAGTCAGTGGTCGATTCCGTGGCAGAAGGTGAAGAGAGAGATGCAGAGGAACTCTGATGAGCTCTTGCATTTGTTATCTAAAGAATTCCCCAAAGCAGAGACCCTAAATAGCCAGAAAAGGAGGTTTGGCTACTTAGGAAGGAGGATAGGCTAGCAAGACAGGTAAGAGCCTATCAGAAGGGGTCTCTGACGTCACCTGCTGGCACTGGCCACTCAGAGCAGTCCAGTGTGCCAGCAGCACCTCTGTTTCCAAGATGGCAGAGGTCTGGAGCACACTGGAGGGGCTCTGGACACCTCCCCTGGGAGGTGCAGGGGAGTGGTCACTCCCCTTTCCTTTGTCCAGTTTTGCGCCAGAGCAGGGCTGGGGGATCCCTGAACCAGTGTAGAATGGCTTATGCAGAGATGGGCACCATCTGTGCCCATCAAAGCATTTCCAGCGGCTGGGGGAGGCTACTCCTCCCCAGCCACGACACCTTTTTCCAAAGGGAGAGGGTGTAACACCCTCTCTCTGAGGAAGTCCTTTGTTCTGCCTTCCTGGGCCAAGACTGCCTGGACCCCAGGAGGGCAGAAACCTGTATGAGTGGTTGGCAGCAGCAGCAGCTGCAGTGAAACCCCGGGAAAGGCAGTTTGGCAGTACCCAGGTCTGTGCTAGAGACTCAGGGATCATGGAATTGTCTGCCATTGGGGTGACAATTCCATGATCTTAGACATGTTACATGGCCATATTCGGAGTTACCATTGTGACGCTATACATAGGTAGTGACCCATGTATAGTGCACGCGTGTAATGGTGTCCCCGCACTCACAAAGTACGGGGAATTTGCCCTGAACGATGTGGGGGCACCTTGGCTAGTGCCAGGGTGCCCACACACTAAGTAACTTAGCACTCAACCTTTACCAGGTAAAGGTTAGACATATAGGTGACTTATAAGTTACTTAAGTGCAGTGGTAAATGGCTGTGAAATAACGTGGACGTTATTTCACTCAGGCTGCAGTGGCAGGCCTGTGTAAGAAATGTCAGAGCTCCCTATGGGTGGCAAAAGAAATGCTACAGCCCATAGGGATTTCCTGGAACCCCAATACCCTGGGTACCTCAGTACCATATACTAGGGAATTACAAGGGTGTTCCAGTATGCCAATGTGAATTGGTGAAATTGGTCACTAGCCTGTTAGTGACAATTTGGAAAGCAAAGAGAGAGCATAACCACTGAGGTTCTGATTAGCAGAGCCTCAGTGAGACAGCTAGTCATCATACAGGGAACACATACAGGGCACACTTATGAGCACTGGGGCCCTGGCTGGCAGGGTCCCAGTGACACATACAACTAAAACCGCATATCTACAGTGAAATATGGGGGTAACATGCCAGGCAAGATGGTACTTTCCTACACAACCCCCCCCCCAAACGAAGGACAATAAGACTAGCCATGACCTGATGAGTCTTCATTGTCTAAGTGGAAATATCTGGAGAGTCCATCTGCATTGGAGTGGGTACTCCCAGGTCTATGTTCCACTGTATAGTCCATTCCCTGTAGAGATATGGACCACCTCAACAATTTAGGGTTTTCACCTTTCATTTGTTTTAGCCAAAGTAGAGGTTTGTGGTCTGTTTGAACAATGAAGTGAGTGCCAAACAGGTATGGCCTCAACTTCTTCAGTGCCCAGACCACAGCAAAGGCCTCCCTCTCTATGGCAGACCAACACTTTTCTCTAGGGGTCAACCTCCTGCTGATAAAAGCAACAGGTTGATCCTGGCCCTCCGAATTAAGTTGTGATAAGACTGCCCCTACCCCTAATTCAGATGCATCAGTTTGAACAATTAATTTCTTGGAGTAACATGGGCTTTTTAGGACAGGTGCAGAACACATGGCCTGCTTCAGCTCCTCAAAAGCTTTCTGACAGCTAGCTGTCCACAATACCTTTTTAGGCATTTTCTTTGAAGTGAGGTCATTAAGAGGGGCTGCTATGGAGCCATAGTTCTTTATGAACCTCCTGTAGTACCCAGTGAGGCCTAAGAAGTCTCTCACCTGGGTCTGAGTTGTAGGGGGAACCCAATCTATGATAGTTTGGATTTTCCCCTGAAGTGGTGCAATCTGTTCTCCACCTACAAGGTGTCCCAGATAAACCACTTTCCCCTGCCCTATCTGGCACTTTGAAGCCTTGATAGTGAGGCCTGCCTTTTGCAGGGCCTCCAAAACTTTCCATAGGTGGACCAGGTGATTATCCCAGGTGGAGCTAAAGACAGCTATATCATCTAGATATGCTGCACTAAAAGCCTCCAACCCTTGCAGGACTGTATTCACCAACATCTGAAAAGTGGCAGGTGCATTTTTCAAACCAAAGGGCATTACTGTGAATTGGTAGTGCCCTCCAATAGTCGAAAATGCAGTTTTTGCGTTAGCATCCTCTGATAACTTAATCTGCCAATACCCTGCAGTCAAATCAAAGGTGCTTAGATACTTGGCAGATGCCAGTGTATCTATTAGCTCATCTGCCCTGGGTATAGGGTGAGCATCAGTTTTAGTTACCTGGTTGAGACCTCTGTAATCCACACAAAATCTCATTTCCCTTTTCCCATTTTTGGAATGAGGTTTTGGTACAAGTACCACAGGACAGGCCCATGGACTTTCAGAGTGCTCAACCACTCCCAGTTCAAGCATTTTCTGAACTTCTTGTTTTATGCAGTCCCTGACATGGTCAGGCTCCTATAGATCTTACTTTTGACAGGCAAGCTGTCTCCAGTATCTATAGTGTGCTCACACCAAGAAGTGGTGCCTGGCACAGTAGAAAAGAGTTCAGAAAACTGACCCAGGAGATTTATGCAGTGGTCTTTCTGCTCAGCAGTAAGACAATCTGCTAAAACTACACCTTCCACTAGAGCATCTTGTTCTGTGGAAGAGAAGAGATCAGGGAGAGGGTCACTCTCTTCTTCCTGTCCTTCATCTGTTGCCATGAGCAGGGTGAGATCAGCCCTGTCATAGTAGGGTTTCAGGCGATTGACATGGAGTACCCTAAGGGGACTCCTGGCAGTGCCTAAGTCAACCAAGTAGGTGACTTCTCCCTTCTTTTCAACAATAATGTGGGGTCCACTCCATTTGTCTTGGAGTGCTCTTGGGGCCACAGGCTCCAAGACCCACACTTTCTGCCCTGGTTGGTACTGAATCAGAACAGCCTTCTGGTCATGCCATTGCTTTTGGAGCTCTTGGCTGGCCTGAAGCTTTTTGTTGGCCTTTTTCATATACTCAGCCATTCTGGATCTTAGGCCAAGTACATAGTCCACTATGTCTTGCTTCGGAGCTTTTAAAGGTTGTTCCCAACCCTCCTTTACAAGTGTTAGAGGACCTCCTACAGGGTGTCCAAATAGGAGTTCAAAGGGGCTGAAGCCCACTCCTTTTTGGGGTAACTCCCTGTAAGCAAAAAGGAGGCAAGGTAACAGGACATCCCATCTCCTCCTGAGTTTTTCAGGGAGTCCCATTATCATTGCTTTGAGAGTTTTATTAAACCTCTCAAACAGTCCATTTGTTTGTGGATGATAAGGTGTGGTGAATTTGTATGTTACACCACATTCCTTCCACATGGCCTTCAAGTATGCAGACATAAAGTTGCTACCCCTGTCTGATACCACCTCTTTTGGGAAACCCACCCTGGAAAAGATTCCCAGGAGGTCTTTTGCCACTGCAGAAGCTGTAGTGGTCCTTAGAGGAACTGCTTCAGGATATCTTGTGGCATGGCCCACTACCACCAAGATAAACCTATTGCCTGAAGCAGTAGGAGGGTCAAGGGGGCCAACTATGTCAACCCCTACCCTTTCAAAGGGAACCCCAACCACAGGTAGTGGAATAAGGGGAGCCTTTGGGGTGCCACCTGTTTTGCCACTGGCTTGACAGGTGACACAGGACTTACAAAATTATTTTGTGTCCTCTGACATTCTAGGCCAATGAAACAGGGGGACAAGCCTATCCCGTGTTTTCATCTGCCCCAAATGTCCAGCCAAGGGAATGTCGTGGGTTAGAGTTAGGAGGAACTCTCTGTATTGCAGGGGAATAACCAATCTCCTGGCAGCTCCAGGTTTTGGGTCCCTTGCCTCTGTATACAAGAGGTTGTCCTCCCAGTAAACTCTGTGAGAGTCACTGACATCCCCATTTTGCTGTTTGACAGCTTGCTGTCTTAGACCCTCTAGTGCTGTGCCACACTCAGCTCCTCCCTGGCAGGCCACCCTCCACCCAAAAGCTCAGCAGTGTCTGCTTCCGGCTCCTCTGGTGAAGGTTCTGCACAGGGGGGAAATTCTTCTTCCTCAGAAGTTGAATCATCTGTAGAGGGAGGGATAGTAGGTAGTGATTTACCTTTACTAACCCTAGCTTTAGTGAGCACTTGGTCCATTGTTCCAGGAACCAAGTCACCATGTCCTTTTTTTCTTTTTGGCCTGAGCCCTGGTCAAAGCAAAAAATATGCCCAGGAATGCCCAGCATTGCTGCATGAGCCTCCAACTCCACTTCTGCCCAAGCTGATGTCTCTAAATCGTTCCCTTGTAGGCAGTCTACAGGTAAATCTGAGGCAACCACAACTTTCTTTGGACCAGTAACCCCCCCCCCCAGTTGAGATTCACAACAGCCATGGGGTGGCTAAGAGTGTTGTTATGAACATCAGTCACTTGGTACTGGTGACCAAGTAGGTGTTGTTCAGGGTGGACCAGTTTCTCTATTACCATGGTAACACTGGCACGTGTGTCCCTGTAGGCCTGAACCTCAACACCATTTATTAGGGGAAGTTGCTTGTACTTATCCATATTAAGGGGACAAGCGAGCAAGGTGGCCAAATCAATGGCACCTTCAGAGACTAACACAGCCTCTGTGGTCTCCCTAACAAGACCAACCCCAACTAAATTACCAAAAGTGAGCCCAGCTACTCCCTTGGATTGGCTATTAGTAGGTTTGCTCCCACCACCACTGCTATTACTAGGGGCACTAGGCGTAGCTGTAGGGGTTGTGGTAGTGGGAGGCTTGGTGCTTTTCTTTTGACAACTGGCATCAGTTGTCCAATGGCCTTTTACTTTACATAAATAGCACCATGGTTTCTTTACTTGATTAGAAGAGGATTTGGACCCACCACCCCCACCAGAGTGTTTTTGTGGGCCTGATGAAAACTCATTTTTAGATTTGTCCACACCCTTGTCTGAAGACTTACCATCCTTCTTCTTGCCATCCTTGTCACCCCCTGTATGAACTTTTCTGTTCACTCTTGTTCTGACCCATTTGTCTGCCTTCTTTCCCAATTCTTGGGGAGAGGTCAGATCTGAGTCCACTAGATATTGGTGTAACAAGTCAGACACACAGTTATTAAGAATATGCTCTCTCAGGATCAAGTTATACAGGCTTTCATAGTCAGAAATTTTACTACCATGTAACCACCCCTCCAAGGCCTTCACTGAATGGTCAACAAAGTCTACCCAGTCTTGTGAAGACTCCTTTTTGGTTTCTCTGAACTTAATCCTGTATTGTTCAGTGATTAAGCCATAACCACCCAGTAGTGCATTCTTTAAAACTGTAAATTTATTGGCATCACTTTCTGTAGATGGGTGTCGTCCACCTCGTCTACAGATGCCTCGGAATGGCGCCGGTCGCCCGCCTTGTCCGATCCCGTCCCGCGTCTCCAAGGAGACGCGTGGAGGCTGGACGATACATCGGCACCGGATTTCCGGGTCGCCGAGGAAAAGAAAAAAACTGACTTCGCAGCGGGAGGTGAAGGATCCGGAAGAGGAAGGAGCTAGGTGTGGACGCGCCGAGCAAGGAACACCGAAACTACAAGAGACGAGGAGGAGGCAACCCGCCCGGACAACGGAGCCGGAAAAGACAACGAGGAAAGTGACAAGCCCCGCCACGACCCAGGAGGGTCATGGCTCTTCAAGGTACGGTCCCTGTTAAACGGACAGCGCCGTAAGGGAAATACAGGACGCGAGGGAATAAAGGGAGGGGTAGAAGAGAAAGGGAACACCGGGGAGGGAATAGGGGAAGAGGGCAGGTTGGGCTGAGCACCGGGAACCTGGGGAAAACACTGACCGTGTAGCCTCCCTGCCACCAGCCTTACAGAGATACTATTTCACCCCCCCCATGCCTGCACTAACCTAACACACCAACCCCAGTGTTTTTCTTTCTTCACCCTCGCGCTCGCTTACTAATTCAAGGGAACAACCTCATACCCCACCACTTACCTGGTCTTGTCTTCTTGTTTTCCGAGACCCTGCTGAAAAAGAGACGAAAAGACGTAATCAGAAGACTGCCACAACCTAGGGAAAACAGAACATTACGGACCATTAAAACAGCAAGACCTTCACCGAAGCACTTCCAATAAAAAGGACACGAACAGAAGAATACTGTACTACTAACCTAGTTATTATCTCACCACTAAACAAATAAAACTATTTTCTTCCGCTTCGGGGGCTCACTTAAAATACGAGTCAGAGTCCTCTGTATCGCCGTGCCTTCCACAGTGGTGCCAGAAGTGGGATTTAATCCCCAGGTGGTACAGAAGTGTTGAGGTCATGGGAGAGAAACCCACATTGGAGGACATGATAAAACAATTGGCGGAGGGCCAACGCCACCTACAATTGGTATGGGAGGCACAACAGAGGGAGGCCAAGGAAGATCGAGAGGCCCTCCAAGCCGCTCTGAAAAGCCAAGCCACCATAATGGCTAATAACCAACTGGTGCACGAAACCGCCCTTCAGAAATTGACAGATACCATTGCCGCCAGCAAGGTACACCCTAACGTTCCCAGTTTGGTACTACAAAAATATCAGGAGGGTGAGGACCCTGATTCATTCTTTACAAACTTTGAAAGAGTGGCCTCGTCAGCCCAAAGGCCTGAAGACCGATGGGGTCAATATATTGCCCCCCCTTGACGGGTACCCTCCAAACCGCCTATCAGGCTAAAAATCTTGGTGGCACAACCCCTTATTCAGACATTAAGAGGAGTATTCTCGAGAGAGTGGGTCATGATACTGAATACTATCGGATGAAGTTCCGAAAAGTAAAATAGGGACATAACGAGGATCCGCGTACATTTTATTTCAAGTTCAAGGACTTAGGACTGAAGTGGTTGGGGCCCCTAGGGACCAACCGCGAAGACGTCATCAAGGCCATCATCTTGGAACAATACCTAGACTCCCTTCCTTGGAGTACCCGTAGTTGGATAAGACAGCATCCTAAGATCGATACCGAACTGGCAGTCGACCTGGCCTGTGCCTATCACCGGTCTGTGGATATTAAAAACCAAGCTCCCAGACCCATGAGCAAGATACCCATAGGACCCCCTGAGTACACACCCCGACGAGCCCTTGAGGAACCCGGTCCCTCCCAGAGTGGGGAGCAGAGCCCCATGCAACAACCACAATGCTTCAGTTGTGGTGAATGGGGCCACATAGTAAGAGGATGCCCAAAGAAACACGATGGGGTTGAACCTATGGAAATAGGAGTCACTCGAGGGAGGGTCCTGTGTATTGGAAAGGGAGATAAAACATTCAAACACACCCTAAAGATAAACGGGCAGTCGGTAGAGGCCTTGATTGACTCCGGGTGTAGCCAGTCGGTAATGCGCAGAGACATAGTTAAACCTGTAAGTCCGACTCCAAGTCAGTGGGTTACGATATGCTGTATCCATGGGGACAGGGCCAACTACCCCCTAGAGCTGGTAGAAATAGAATGGGGAACATATCGAGATCTCCTTCCCATAGGCGTAATGGACAACCTAACAGAAGCATGCGTTATTGGCACTGATTATTTGAGATTTCCTGAACTCTTAGAACAAACACGAAAGTCCGAACCTACCGCTGATTGGTGGTTGGATGCCCCATTTGTTACCACACCCATTGATGGTCCCCCAGAACGGAGGAAACTAACCCGAAAAGAAAAGAGAGAAGAAAAACGAAAATATGCCCTAGACAAGACACACGGGTTCCCAGAAAAAACAGTTGCCAGCATCGACAGTGCCCCAGTCTCGTTTAGAGTTAGCCAATGAGAGGATCCCACCCTTGTGCATGCTTGGAGGAATGCCAAAAGTTACTCTACCGGGGAGGTAGGTCCACACTTTGTAGTTCATAAGAATCTTTTATATAGAGTTACTATGACGGTAAACGGAGAAAGGAAGCAATTAGTGGTCCCAGAGGCTTACCGGACTCAGGTGTTGTTCCTAGCCATAATCAACCAGGAGGTGGCCATTATGGCTGAGAAAAAACTGAAGAATACTTATTAAGACGTTTTTATTGGCCCGGAGTCTATGCCCATATTCGAAAATACTGTACACAATGTCCTAGATGTCAGTTAGTTGAACCAGGAGCAGTGAGGAAAGCCCCTCTACATCCCCTACCTATTATAGACACTCCTTTCAGACGCGTGGGTATGGATCTGGTCAGTCCTCTTTTACCGTCTTCTAAGGGCCATACACATATCCTCGTTCTTGTAGATTATGCTAGCAGATATCCTGAGGCGATCCCTCTTACCAGCACCACCACCAAAACCGTTGCACAAGTCATGATAACATTTTTTTCCCGTGTTGGTTTCCCTCAAGAAATCCCCACGGATCAAGGCACTCCCTTTGTATCAGGTCTCATGAAACATATATGTAAAACACTAGGGATTTCCCAAATAAAAACTGCAGTATATCACCCACAGACAGATGGTTTAGTGGAACAATATAATCGCACCATTAAAACACCACTACGGAAAATAGTAGACGACTCGGGAAAAGACTGGGACCAGAAACTACCCCTGTTCCTTTACGCAATACGGATGCATGAACAGTCCTCCACTGGACATAATCCGTTCGAGTTAGTATTCGGGAGACAACCCCGTAACTTACTTGACATGGCAGCAGAAATGTGGGAGGAAGAGAATAATGAAGGGAAACCCCTACTGGAATATATTCACAAGTTAAAAACACAATTACAAACAGTTTGAGAAGATGTGCAACATCATTTAGAAAAAGCTCAAGAGACACAAAAGACCTATTATGACCAGGGCGCCAAATTACGGGTTCTCCAACCCAATGACCAAGTGCTAATAATGCGACCTACATCTGAACATAAACTACTGGCTAAGTGACAAGGCCCTTACCGGGTAATAAAAGCAGTCTTGCCTGTTACTTATCTTATTGAAATAAACGACCATCCTAAACGGACCCAAATCTATCACATTAATTTGTTTAAAAAATGGGAAAACCCTGAGAATAACAATAGTCTTCCTGCTATTGGCTACCTAGTAACACCCATCATCGAGTTAGGTCTTAACCTGTATCCCACGCCAAAACCAGAAAAAAAAAAACAAGTCCCAGTATCAATGAGTCTCTTTGCAAGATAAAAAAAACAATTATTTGAGTTGATACAACAACACTCCGAGTTTTTTTCAGAGATTCCCGGCCAGACATCTCTGGTTCAACATCATATTCGAACACCGGAAGGCCAGACCATACGCCTACGACCCTACCGGATTCCCGAGGCAAGGAAAAACCTTATAGAAGAAGAGATAACAAAAATGTTATTGAACCCTCTACTAGTCCTTGGTGCTCCCCAGTTGTCCTGGTTCCAAAACCGGATGGGTCTGTCCAGTTTTGTATTGATTTCAGAAAACTTAATGTTATATCCCTATTCAACACATATCCTATTGCCTGGGTAGACGAGGTATTAGAAAAGATAGGGGGAGCCCGTTTTATGTCTACCATTGATCTAACGAAAGGCTATTGGCAGATCCCCTTAGCCCCAAATGATAAAGAGAAGACGGCCTTTGCAACCCCTTCCGGTCTATACCATTTTACTGTCCTTCCCTTTGGACTTCACGGAGCACCTGCTACATTTCAACACTTAATGGACCGGCTCTTACGACCGTTCCAAGCGTTCACAGCAGCATATCTCGACGACATTGTCATCTTTAGTGATTCATGGCCAGAACACCTACAACACCTAGAAAGAGTGTTTTATACGTTAGCGAGGGCCGGCCTCACAGCTAATCCCAAGAAATGTGTACTAGGACAAACCCAAATTGCCTATCTCGGGTACGTCATTGGTAAGGGGGGTCCTACGTCCCCAGAAAGATAAGATTGAGGCCATCAAACAGATACTTATCCCCAGAACCAAGAAGGAGCTCCGCTCTTTTTTAGGGTTGGTAGGTTATTATCGTAGATTCATCCCCCAGTATTCCACCTTTACGGCCCCCCTCACCGACTTGTTGAAGAAACAGTACCCCGCTACCCTTCCTACTTTTTCAACCTCTCAGCTTCAGGGGTTCCAATTTCTCAAAGAGTCCCTTACGACCGAACCAGTTTTAAGGTGTCCAGATTTTTCCAAACCTTTCCACCTCTACACCGACCGTCCTAGCCCAACCCGACGACCTTGGTCATGACCATCCTATCGTATACGTCAGTCGCAAACTCCTCCCGAGGGAAGTTCACTACCCTACCATCGAGAAGGAATGTCTGGCCATAAAGTGGGCCATTGAATGTTTACATTATTATCTCCTGGGAAGACCTTTTGTCCTCTACATTGATCATGCCCGTTTGACCTGGTTGGCCTCCCATAAGGACACTAATTCTAGGGTTTTACGCTGGTTTCTTGAGCTCCAGCCTTTTACCTTCCAGGTCCGCCACATTCCCGGTACCCGACAATGCCCCGCTGATTTCCTCTCCCGCTGTCCGGACTCTACGGTTCTCTACCAGTCCCGTTCTTGGGATGGGGTGTGTAGACGGGTGTCGTCCACCTCGTCTACAGATGCCTCGGAATGGCGCCGGTCGCACGCCTCGTCCGATCCCGTCCCGCGTCTCCAAGGAGACGCGTGGAGGCGGGACGATACATCGGCACCGGATTTCCGGTTCGCCGAGGAAAGGAAAAAGACGGACTTCGCAGCAGGAGGTGAAGGATCCGGAAGAGGAAGGAACGAGGTGTGGACGCGCCGAGCAAGGAACGCCGAAACTGCAAGAAACGAGGAGGAGGCAACCCGCCCGGACAACGGAGCCGGAAAAGACAACGAGGAAAGTGACAAGCCCCGCCACGACCCAGGAGGGCCGTGGCTCTTCAAGGTACGGTCCCTGTTAAAGGGACAGCGCCGTAAGGGAAATACAGGACGCGAGGGAATAAAGGGAGGGGTAGAAGAGAAAGGGAATACCGGGGAGGGAATAGGGGAAGAGGGCAGGTTGGGCTGAGCACCGGGAACCTGGGGAAAACACTGACCATGTAGCCTCCATGCCACCAGCCTTACAGAGATACTATTTCACCCCCCCCATGCCTGCACTAACCTAACACACCAACCCCAGTGTTTTTCTTTCTTCACCCTCCCGCTTGCTTACTAATTCAAGGGAACAACCACATACCCCACCACTTACCTGGTCTTGTCTTCTTGTTTTCTGAGACCCTGCTGAAAAAGAGACGAAAAGACGTAATCAGAAGACCGCCACAACCTAGGGAAAACAGAACATTACGGACCATTAAAACAACAAGAGCTTCACAGAAGCACTTCCAATAAAAAGGGCACGAACAGAAGAATACTGTACTACTAACCTAGTTATTATCTCACCACTAAACAAATAAAACTAATTTCTTCCCCTTCGGGGGTTCACTTAAAATACGAGTCAGAGTCCTCTGTATCGCTGAGCCTTCCACACTTTCCTTCACAGTAAGGAGCCTATCCCTACCCTTTCCACTGAAAGATAGCCATAGGATAGCAGCCCACTGCCTTTGAGGGACCCCCTGTACAACACAGGCCCTCTCAAGTGCAGCAAACCACTTGTTAATGTCATCCCCCTCCTTGTAATGGGGAACTATCTTATGCAGATTCCTAGAATCATGCTCTTTCACAGGATTACTATCTAACCCCAACCTCTGCCTTTCATTTTCTAAGTCTGAAGTTTCCCTGTCTAGAGCCAGCTGTTGCTGATTAAGCTTCAGCCTGGACTCTTCCACTCTCATTCTATTGAGCTCCCTTTCTAACATTCTGTCATCAGGGTGGGTGGGTTGGGCATGCTTAGACACAGAAGAATGGTGTGAATGGACAGAGGGAGAAATGTCCCTAACAGTTGGCACTCTAACAACTTGACCTGCAGGAATGATATTCCTACTGTGATGAGAACTCACATTAGTACCAGTTGTGCTAGGTGGTCTGCTAAGGGGCAAGTTGAAAAGAATACCATCTAACATTCTTATTGGGGCTACCCCAGAATCAGAGTGTGAACAATCTGCTAACTTCTCAACTGATGTGCCAGCTAAGGCCTTATCATTTTCAATGAGCATGTTAATCAACAATTCTCTTGAGGGATTCTTCCCTACCCCTAAACCTCTATCAATGCAGAGACCCCTTACACCTTTCCAGCTAAGGTGGTCATAAGCAGAGCTGACCAGATCAAGAGTAGGACCTGTACCAGACATGATAGAAAAAAGGTTTAAGGGACAGAAAAATAAAGAAAAAGTTTCAGAACTTTTTAAGGAAACAGAAAAAAACTTGTTCAACTTTTTATAACTTTTTGAAAGTTTTAGAGGTACTTTTCAGCACTTAGCAATAGAGTAAGAGAAGAAAAGCAAAACGTTTTGGTTAGGTGTACATACACTGAACTTGTTTTGTATATTTTTCTCTTATGAAAAGTACAAAATGACAAAGTGGTAAGTAGTTACAAGTACTTATCCCACCGCTGCAAAACCAATGTAGGAGGCTGGCCTGGTGTGTAGTAGGTACCAAGGAGTACTTACACTCTGTACCAGGACCAGTTATCCCTTATTAGTGTAGAAGAGGTGTTTCTAGCAGCTTAGGCTGATAGAAGGTAGCTATTGAGAGCAGCTTAGGCTGAACTAGGAGACATGCAAAGCTCCTACTATACCATTGGTGTCATATGCACAATATCATAAGAAAACACAATACACAGATATAATAAAAATAAAGGTACTTTATTTTTATGACAATATGCCAAAAGTATCTCAGTGAGTACCCTCAGTATGAGTATAGCAGACATACACAAGATATATGTACACAATACCAAAAATATGCAGTAATTGCAAAAGGAAATAAAGCAAGCAATGTACAGTCACAATAGATTACAATGAGAGCACATAGGTGTAGGGGCAACATAAACCATATACTCAAAAAGTGGAATGCGAACCATGAATGGACCCCAAACCTATGTGAGCTTGTAGAGGGTCGCTGGGACTGTAAGAAAACAGTGAGGGTTAGAAGAATAGCCCACCCCAAGACCCTGAAAAGTAGGTGTAAAGTGCACCTATATTCCCCAGAAAGCACAGAAGTCGTGATAGGGGAATTCTGCAAGGAAGACCAACACCAGCAATGCAACAAAGGTGGATTTCCAGATGAGAGTACCTGTGGAACAAGGGGACCAAGTCCAAGAGTCGCAACAAAGTCGAGATTGGGCAGATGCCCAGGAAATGACTGCTGAGGATGCAAAGAAGCTGCCACTGGATGGTAGAAGCTGTGGATTCTGCAAGAACAAAGAGGATTAGGAACTTCCCCCTTGGAGGATGGATGTCCCACGTCGTGAAGAAGCTTGCAGAGGTATTCCCACACAGAAAGACAGCAAACAAGTCTTGCTAGCTGCAAGGGTCGCGGTTAGGGTTTTTTGATGTTGCTGTGGCCCAGGAGGGACCAGGATGTCGCCAATTGCGTAAGAAGACAGAGGGGGTGCCCAGCAAGACAAGGAGCCCTCACAGAAGCAGGCAGAACCCGCAGAAGTGCTAGAACAGGCACTATAAAGAGGAGTGAATCGGAGCTCACCCGAAGTCACAAAAGGAGATCCCACGACGCCGGAGGACAACTCAGGAGGTTGTGCACTACAGGTTAGAGTGTCGGGGACCCAGGCTTGGGTGTGCACAAAGGAAATCCTGGAAGAGTGCACAGGAGCCGGAGCAGCTGCAAATCACACGGTACCCAGCAATGCAGTCTAGCGTGGGGAGGCAAGGACTTACCTCCACCAAACTTAGACTGAAGAGTCACTGAACTGTGGAAGTCACTTGACCAGAGTTGCTGAGTTCCAGGGACCACGCTCGTCGTGCTGAGAGGGGACCCAGAGGATCGGTGATGCAGTTCTTTTGGTGCCTGTGGTTGCAGGGGGAGGATTCTGTCATCCCACAGGAGATTTCTTTGGAGCTTCTAGTGCAGAGAGGAGGCAGACTACCCCCACAGCATGCACCACCAGGAAAACAGTTGAGAAGGCGGCAGGATCAGCGATACAAGGTTGCAGTAGTCGTCTTTGCTACTTTGTTGCAGTTTTGCAGGCTTCCTGAGCAGTCAGCGGTCGATTCCGTGGCAGAAAGTGAAGAGAGAGATGCAGAGGAACTCTGATGAGCTCTTGCATTCATTATCTAAAGAATTCCCCAAAGCAGAGACCCTAAATAGCCAGAAAAGGAGGTTTGGCTACTTAGGAAGGAGGATAGGCTAGCAAGACAGGTAAGAGCCTATCAGAAGGGGTCTCTGACGTCACCTGCTGGCACTGGCCACTCAGAGCAGTCCAGTGTGCCAGCAGCACCTCTGTTTCCAAGATGGCAGAGGTCTGGAGCACACTGGCGGGGCTCTGGGCACCTCCCCTGGGAGGTGCAGGTCAGGGGAGTGGTCACTCCCCTTTCCTTTGTCCAGTTTCGCGCCAGAGCAGGGCTGGGGGATCCCTGAAACGGTATAGACTGGCTTATGCAGAGATGGTCACCATCTGTGCCCATCAAAGCATTTCCAGCGGCTGGGAGAGGCTACTCCTTCCCAGCCCTCACACCTTTTTCCAAAGGGAGAGGGTGTAACACCCTCTCTCTGAGGAAGTCCTTTGTTCTGCCTTCCTGGGCCAAGCCTGGCTGGACGCCAGGAGGGCAGAAACCTGGGAGGAGGGGTTGGCAGCAGCAGCAACTGCAGTGAAACCCCGGGAAAGGCAGTTTGGCAGTACCCGGGTCTGTGCTAAAGACTCGGGGGATCATGGAATTGTCTCCCCAATGCCAGAATGGCATTGGGGTGACAATTCCATGATCTCAGACATGTTACATGGCCATGTTCGGAGTTACCATTGTGACGCTATACATAGGTAGTGACCCATGTATAGTGCACGCGTGTAATGGTGTCCCCGCACGCACAAAGTCCGGAGAATTTGCCCTGAACGATGTGGGGGCACCTTGGCTAGTGCCAGGGTGCTCACACACTAAGTAACTTAGCACCCAACCTTTACCAGGTAAAGGTTAGACATATAGGTGACTTATAAGTTACTTAGGTGCAGTGGTAAATGGCTGTGAAATAACGTGGACGTTATTTCACTCAGGCTGCAGTGGCAGGCCTGTGTAAGAATTGTCAGAGCTCCCTATGTGTGGCAAAAGAAATGCTGCAGCCCATAGGGATCTCCTGGAACCCCAATACCCTGGGTACCTCAGTACCATATACTAGGAAATTATAAGGGTGTTCCAGTATGCCAATGTGAATTGGTGAAATTGGTCACTAGCCTGTTAGTGACAATTTGGAAAGCAAAGAGAGAGCATAACCACTGAGGTTCTGATTAGCAGAGCCTCAGTGAGACAGTTAGTCATCACACAGGGAACACATACAGGGCACACTTATGAGCACTGGGGCCCTGGCTGGCAGGGTCCCTGTGACGTATACAACTAAAACCACATATATACAGTGAAATATGGGGGTAGCATGCCAGGCAAGATGGTACTTTCCTGCACTTTTAAATCAATTTGTGGTTATTCATGAATGAAAGGTCATAGTTGTGGAAATTACTGACTACTATTGATTATAGATGTTGTTGATTGTTATTGTTATTGATCTGTACTGGTACGGGGTCCATGGTGGGAAAAAGCTTGAAGTGTAGTCAAAAGGTCCATCGGCCTATTCACGTCTCTTTGCAAGTTTACTTATTAAGGTCTAACACGCTAACAGAGATAGTAGCAGAGGATGGTTAGTCGCTTTAATGATAGTAGGGTAAGGGTTAGTCTCCTACAAAGAGTAGAGTAATTCGCAAATTTGCTAAAATTGATGGAAAGTTTGGATTTTTCAGATTTGATGATACAAAGTGTAATGAGAATGTGCCCCAAATGACTTTCCCATAATCTTGGAGCTCGCCAATGGTTGTTTGAGGATGTTCTCGACGTTCTAGTGACGGTGTGAATGAAGTAGGTTTTACGCTTGTACAGCTTATGCAAATCACAGGTGAATTGTGATGTTTGTGAGGACTTAATGAGTTTGAGTACTCCAAATGAAGTTGTAGAAGGAGTGTGCGCACTTTGAAGTGTAAGAGTAGGGAAGTTGTTGAACTTTACAAGTGTTTAGCCCTTTGTGCTAAAAAATTGTCCACATGGTTGGTGGTATGTGGACCCTGCCTGGTCTAAGACTGGAATATGTTGAAAAAGTGCATGAGACACTTGTGTTTTTTTGTCATTTGTCTGGTTTAATAGGTCGATCGTGTGTGGTCGACAAGTCAGAGTGTGAGTCAAAGTGAGTGAAGAAATTTTTTGGACTGAGATCTGGCGAGCCAGAACGGAGCCACTGATCAGTTGAAAGTGAAATTTGCTGGTCGATTTTTGCTTGCAAATCAGGGAAACTAGGAAAGAAGGAGTAGCTGCTAGAGCGAAACGCTGTCAGTGAAAAATCCATTAAGTTCCTAAAGCAATTGTGTTATGTTACCTGTAGTAAACTGAAAAATTGAGTCTTGATTTTGTTTAGTACTCACAATAAATTGCATTAGTTTAGTGTGAATCTGAGTTTGGGAGGACTAGCCGCACGAATTAGTCAGCCACAGTACGTGTGAGTGTGATGTCATTGGAGCCATGCTGGGATGGGTTGGTTAGTGAGAAGGGCCCCGCATGGATTGGCAGCCGTCTGTGAAGTGCAATTAAGAAGGTGGGTGAAGAGAATTCTGGGATTAAAAGTCACTTCTTGGTTTGATTTAGAAAACAATAAAGGTCGCAAAAATGAATTTTTCAAAGCTTTAAAGAGCGCTCTAAGGGGAGATACGTACATTATAATGAGTATAGGGGATATTGCACTGCCAGAAGGAACACCAGCTTACAGTGTAATTTAAGAAAAGGGTGCTGCACGATGTCTTTGGCTAAAGCAATGGTGCAAAGTGACCGAGAAAGATGGGAGTTTAGTGTTTCCTGCCCAGAGAACATTTAATTTGAAGAGCTTATAGAATCTAAGGAGGGTGCTGTATGATCAGAAACCCCCTCCGAGACCACCACAATTCGAAGCATTAGCGATCTGGGAGTTGGTAGCCAGATAGCAACAGCAACAGAAGTTTGAGAGGAGGATGAGAAAGGCAGAAAACACACTAGTGGAGGCTAGATGGGACAGTGATCAGAGGTTTTGGAGAACTTAGACTTTACAGAGCATTAAGCGGGTTATTACAACTTTGGAGGAGGTGTTAATCCGTCCCAAAAGAGACGGTAAAGTGACGGATATACCACCAGCCGTATTCCGAGTTCCATAGGATATAATGGACTCATAATACGGCTGGTGGTATATCCGTCACTTTACCGTCACTTTTGGGACGGATTAACACCTCCTCCAAAGTTGTAATAACCCCCTAGTTTGTTTCCTGCGATCACACAGGACAACAAGATAGAAGGAATGAAAACCACTAGAAAGACAAACAGAAGCCCTTCCGAGAGTAGGGAGCAGAGATCAAAAGAGTCCAGGAAATATTTGACATTTGAGGAAGAGTCAGATGATGATGAGTTTATTTTGCAGTTATTGAGAAATCGTCCCCCACCATATGCAGCGCAAGAGAATGGTTCAAGCACTAGTGTAAATCCTTCAGCTCCAACCCAGGTTAAGAGGATAATGAGTCCAGAGCAGAGTAATCCTAGCCTGACACACAGCCCAATGCAGAGCAGTCTTAATGCACTTACTATTCCAGTAGCACAAACCCAGGTGCCACAGCTGAATGTCCAGAGAATTTACCCTCATGTACCTATTGTGGAAACTGACACAAAATGAATAGTGCCAACAGGATAGGTTTTCCCAAAACCGATATTGGTTCAGACAGAACCAGCTTCACTTTTACTGCCTCAAGTGCAATCACAAGCAGTGCCAAAGTACACTCCGGTAATAGGGACAAGGTCAGATATGCCTGCACTGATGAGCCAGAATACAGGAATTATGCATCCAGAGAACTTAAGTGTCAGACCAAGCTTAGATGCTGTATCTGTACCTGTAAACATTGGCCCAATTGTACCTTTGTTCACACAAGAAAAAAACAGTGAAGATGGACAGGGAGTCCAGAGTCAGAATTTAATGAGAGGAGGACTTAATGAGAATATCCAGGTAGTCTCTCCTGTGGGACAGACCTTTGACGGATTGAGATCATTGCTAGACCATAGTCCATTCGGAGTTCCTCTAGATACCATCATAGGGTCGAACGTTAGTCAGAGCCTGAAATTACTGACACCGCAGTCCCCAAATACAGTTGTGCAACAGACTCCACATGCCCAGGCCAGCAACATTTTGTTACACTGTTTGACTGCCCACCAATTGACTGAATGGTTAGACAAGCTGAATACCCTGCTGAGTGCTCCTAGGGGAGAAGAGTACTTAAACTACACAAGACTTGCAATAGAATCAGGTGAGCTCATTGAAGGAACTATGGGTGTGGGCAGATTAGAGTTCTGCACATAAGCAGAGTTGAGATATCTGTGCCCGAAAATTATGAGGGAAGTGAGCAATATGCATCAAAAGCTAGCAGACCTGGCAGAGAAGTACGCAGAGAAATAGAGAAAACAAAACATTTGAAAAGGAGTTACAGGTTTGATTTTGACACAAAAAACTTTGAACACATGAGATCTGCAGCAATGAAGGCACACTTTAGGGAGTTACTCCAAACTATCTAGAAATGGGGAGCATTAGACAAATGGGAAGGCAGATTGGTAAAGAAAAGAGATAAAAGAAAAAGTGTTTCCGCAAGCTTTCTGCAAATGTGCAGCAAAGTAAGGGTCCAGTGAAAATGTTACCAATGAGAGAAATTCCAGGAGGGAATTTTGTTCATGTCCTTTGGAGCAGAAGTGACATTCTGTCTTTTACAAATGATTATCCCAGGTTGAGAGAGAAGCCAGTAGAATAGTACCAGCAGACAGACAGTGTTGATAAATTTGCAAAATGCCTGTGGGAAGACTTGAACACTCTTTTAGAGATAGTAGTTCCAGCTGCTTTGTGGACGGAGTGCAAAAGGAGTATAGATTGGCCAACAAAAGAACCAGAGAGATCCAACTACATCTCCTGAGGAAATGAAATAATATTACAAAGTGATTAAATTGCTGAAGATGAGAATTTTGTGCAAAAACATTGACTGGCAAAGAATAGACAGGACGGCTCAGGAAGCGAAAGAGTCAATACATGCATATTATAAGAGATTGTTGCAGGTGTTTAAGCATTACAGTGGCACAGTGACAATTGAGCTGAAAGACATGATTCATTTTGTGTTCAGATTTGTGGAAGGATTGTGACCTGAAATAATCCAGATGATTAAGAGTCATTTGATTTGCTGCCAAGCAAAGCTGACTGATGAGGTGCTGCCGCATACAAAGTACCATAGTGATGAGACTAAATTGAATTGAAGCAGAGAAAGCTGAAAGAAAAGGCGATGGTGATGCAGATTACGCGACACAAACAGGCATGCAGGGAAATTTTCCACACACAGCACCAACAGCAGCAGCAGGGAAATGTGGTATTTCAGAATCAGATGAGAGGTAGAGGTCATGGAGGAAATGTAAACCATAGTCCCGATTTGGGTACTGTAGTGGTTCGAAATAATGTGCAGGGAGTGAAGAAATTTTTGCCTTGTCACGCTTGCAGAGTGATCGGACATTGGAAGCCAGAGTGTCCGATGATGGCACAGGAAGGTGTTGTTCAGCAAACAGGTGACATCAATTCATTCCAAAACATGAGTGGACCAAGAATGAGAAGTCAAAATACAAATTTTCATAACAATGTGAATCAAATGCAGAATTTTCAGCCCATGCAGCAGGTGCAAATACCACGTGTACACATGACACAGCTGCAGCCAATGCAACAGCAGGTTCAAATGGTACATAGACAGCAAATTCAAATACCTCAAGACCCAATGAAACAGCAGCAAGTGATGCTTCCTCAACAGGTCACAGGTCACAGGTCAGAAGTCTAATCAGAGTAATAACACTGTACACCAATTCCCGTTACACAGTGAGAATGGAATAAGTGATGACTGGGTGAGCGAGAGTTTAGATGAATAGGAATATTTGCTTGCAGCTTCCATAGAGGTAGATCAGAAACGCCCCAATGTGAAGGAAAAAGTCATGGGTCACAGAGTTTCATTTTTGGTTGACACAGGAGCTACACGCTCTACAGTGATAACTGCAGAAGTTCAGAATTTGCCCCTTTCAGGAATGATAGTCCAGATTGTAGGAGTAGTGAATCAGTATTTGAACAACCCAATTACAGCCCAGTTCAGGTTAGACTTGACAACTTTCAAGGATTGCACAAATTCATAGTCTGTTCCAGTATCCCTACTGGGAAGCAACTTGCTGTGTAAAACCAGGTGCTCGTTTACTTGTTCAAATGACGGAATTGAGATACAGAGAAATAGTGATGATGAGGATGACCCAGCTCCAGAGACAGAGTGTTGGACAATAAATGAGGAGTACCCATTGATTAATTTCTTTCCATTGCTCACAGTGAAGGAGCTTCCTCCTGATTTACAGGGAATGGTTGAGGAAAAGGTGTTGGATCTGACAGAGAAAGAGATTGGCCTGATAAAGGGTGTTGAACCAGTTAAAGTTTCTGTAATGCTGAACACACTTTCTCCCATGATTCCCCAGTACCACATGCCACAGAATATCCTCATAAGGGTTGCTCACATAATTGCAGAATTTGTGAACCATGGGGTTTTAAAAGAAGTGTTGAGCATCCCATGTAATTCACCGATAATGGGATTGAAAAAGCCCTTTGGGAAAGTTTGAATTGTCCAGGCCTTGAGAAAAATAAATGACATTGTGATCAAATGTTGCCCCATGGTTCCAAATCCAGCTGAGATAATGTTTCAGATTCCATGTGATGCTGAATGGTCACTGTCATAAACTTGTCACAAGCCTTCTTTTCTGTGTCTCTTAATGAGGATAGTCAATTTCTCTCTTGTTTCAAATGTTTGGATCAAGTTTACTGTTGGTTTTGAATTCCACAAGGGTTTTCAGATTCAACTTCCATATTCACTCAGATCTTGAAAAAGAATCTGGAGTCATTGGAATTGCCTTTCCAATCAACATTGGTACAGTACATTGTTGACATTGATTGCATCCAAAACAAAGGTTGAATGCAAGTATGACATGATTACCTTACTGAACACTTTGGGAAAGAATGGTCAGAAAGTGTCACAGCTTAAATTGCAATACTGCCAGAAGGAGGTGAAATACTTGGGTCACAAGATTGACAATGGATCCAGAAAATTATCCAGAGAAAGGGTCTCAGCTATATTGCAGATGAGTCCCCCAGCCACACAGAGAGATGTCAGGATGTTTTTAGGAATGGTAGGATACTGTTGCCAGTGGATTCCCAATTTTTCAGTAATTTCCATACCATTACAGAAGCTGACTCACAAAGAAGTAACCGATCCCCTAGTGTTGGATCAGGCTTTCATGAAAGCGTTTTCTGATTTAAGAGAGAGTCTGTGCAAGCTCTGACTTTGGGTATGTCTGACTACACAGTCTTTCACATTGTTTTGTCATGAGTGTGATCCATGTTCTTTGTCTGTCTTCACGCAGGTCCACGGAGGTAAAAACCACCCAGTAGCCTATTCTTCCGCTACTTTGGACCAAGTTGCAGCAGCTTTACCAGGCTGTCTGCTTGCAGTTGCAGCTGTTGGACAGAGCCTCACAAAGTGTGAAGGCATTGTGATGGGATACTACTTAATTATCATGGTCCCTCACTCCATTGAGATCCTACTTACTAAAATGAAAACCCAGTACCTGACAGGTGCCAGATGGACCCATTATGAGATGAGTATTTTAGGGTCACCAAATGTGTAATTTAAAAGATGTACAGTGCTTAACCCGGCAACCTTACTTCCAAATGAAAGATGTTGAAATTGAAAAAGTGGAAGACATTGAGCATGATTGTCTTGAAGTAACTCATTTGTGCACAAAACCAAGACCTGATAACAGAGACACCTGATTGGAAGAAAATGACCAAATTATCTTTGTTGATGGTTCCTGTCTAAGAGACAGTACAGGAGTACTGAGAGCAGGATATGCAATATGCACAATTTCTGGTATACTGGAAGCATCCTGGCTTCGAGGAGTGTATTCTGCACAAGTAGCGGAACTGGTAGCCCTTAATAGAGCGTGCCATGTTTCTGCTCAGCTCAAAGTTACCATCTATACGGATAGCCAATATGGATTTGGAATAGTCCATGACTTTGGCCAGTTGAGGTCACAGAGAGGTTTCATGACCTCTTCTGGTTCACCAGTGAGAAATGGTGAGAGAATTAAAGAATTGTTGCAAGCTATCCAACTGCCTGAAAAGATTGCCATGGTGAAATGCAGTGCAGATCTGAAATTGCAAGATTTTGGGGGCCATTACAACATTGGCGGTAAAAGCCGCTTACCGCTGTGCAGAAGACTGCCAATACACCGCCGTGGCCGCAGAAGTCCGCCACAGCTATTATGACCCACATTTCGGAACCTGCCGAAATTCAGTCACCCACACAAGTCCGCCACACCAAAAGTCAGTGGTAAAATGGCTAAAACAAAACCTCCACCTCCACGCCAACAGAAACACGCCCATGCTATTATGACCCACGAATCCACGCGGCGGTCTTTCAACCGCGGTATTCCATTGGCGGTACACACCGCCGCGCTTAAAATACACACACATCTCCAAAACACCGCCACATTGGACAATTCAAAATACACACACCTGATACACATACAAACACCACTCCCACACACCCAACACAATATAAAACACACACCCACATCACCCACAAACCCCTACGACCAAAAATTCTGAAAGAAGGCCAGAGAGACAGCACTGATTAGACAATCCCACCACACAGAGGCACACAACACCATCACCCACACAACATCCACACACAAAACACCACACACCACACACCACTACACATCACTACACTCATCACCACATACACCACCTCACACATCACACACACCACCACATGGCACGCCAAAGACACCCCCGGTTTTCCGAAGAGGAGCTCATGGTCATGGTGGAGGAAATCGTACGGGTAGAGCCACAGCTATTTGGCTCACAGGTGCAGCACACATCCATAGCCAGGAAGATGGAGCTATGGCACAGAATTGTGGACAGGGTCAACGCTGTGGGACAACACCCAAAAAATCGGGAGGACATCAGGAAGAGGTGGAACGACCTACAGGGGAAGCTGCGTTCAGCAGTCTCCAGGCACAACATCGTGGTACAGCGGACTGGCGGCGGACCCCCACCTCCTCCCCCACAACTAACAACATGGGAGGAGCAAGTCTTGACCATCATGCATCCAGAGGGCCTCAGAGGAGTCGGTGGAGGAATGGACACTGGTAAGTCAAATCTTAATTATCATATCCCCCACCCTAGCTGCATGCTATCACACACCCCCACCCTCACACCCTCCCCTATCACTCCAACTCCTCACTAATGTACTAATAACACAAACCACACATCCCAACACCAAGCCCTGCATGACACAACTAAGCATGGTCACCACTCACCAAAGCATGCTCTCTGCACATACCCAGAACAACCCCTTAACCATCATCACACAAGCCCCCACACAGGAATGCTAGCACTGGGGTACATAAACACCCACCCATTGCACACCATGACACACACACATGCAATAATCATGCTCTTATGCCCCTGCAGGATCACGGAGGACCGTCACCACACCAGAGGGTACAGACATCGCCACTCCACCCACAGAAGAGGCCCACAGTGACGATAGCAGCTCTGCCTTACTGGAGCCTGATGACCAGCCGGGACCATCGTGGGCCTCGGGAAAGTCGGTTCCCCTTGCACAGGCACAGACCAACACTGACCTTCCACCCTCTGGTAACACCAGCACAGCGCCCACCCAGCAGGCCCAAACCTCTGTACCCAGGACAGGTCAATCAGCTGTGTGTCCACCACTACAGGGAACCCAGGATAACCCACCACCCCAACAACAACAGGGACCTGGGGGCAGTAGTAGTGGGCACACGGTCCAGGGGACGGAGGCCCAGGAACACAGGGGAACTGGGAGGGCTACTGTGCGACAGGGGGCGGACAGGCCAAGGGAACCCACTCTCCACAAGGCCCTCCATCATGGGAGCATACCACCACTCCCAGGAGACGATGGCGATGGTCCTGGTCAAGTTTCAGGAGATCCAGCACCTGCAGGAAGAACAGTATTTGGGGTTCAGGGAGGAGCTCAGGACCATCAGCTCCGCCATGGGCACCATCGTAGGGGTGCTGAAGGACATATAGCAGACCTTAAGGGACACCGTGGCACTCCAAGGGGCCCCTGACACTAGCCAGGGCAATGAACTGCCCACCACCTCCGCCGGTGCTAGTGGATAGGACGCCCTGCCACAGGACCACCACACCAGCACCCCATCCCCTGGAGACGGACAACCACCACGCAAGCGGGCCCTGAGATCCAGGAACAGGACATAGCAAGATGGCAAGACCCCCACGAGGAAATGAGACCACCCTGATTGTCCCCCCACCGTCCCACTTTGTTACCCTGTCCATACTTTAACTGCCCCAGCTCCACTTCCTATGCCCAGATGGGCAGTGCACCTGACCTGTGACACTAATAGACTGGACTCTGCCATGGACTTTCCTCCACCATCACCCATCACCATTTAACTACCCCCCTCCATTTTTGAGCACTTAAATAAACACCCTTGAACCACAAAACAATATGGAGTCAGTCCATGATTTTGTACAAATGTATAATCAATGACAGTGTCAAAATGCTTTTTTAGTTGTTAAGGCAACATACCAATGTCACACATCACAAGTCCTTGAAGGATGCATGCAGATGACACACGTTGGTAACCATACCTGTGAAACCGTAATGGAAAGGAACAACTCAGTTACCAAATAATCCCAGTAATTTACACACAGGATAGAGTAAGACGTGTGACAGTGAATGTAATGTTAAAAATGAAAATGTTCTTACCTGTGTGTCACTGGAAATATTGCTGTATGACTGACTACCTGTTGTCGTTGTCTTCTTCCTCAGCTTCCTCCTCATCACTGTCCACAGGCTCCACAGCTGCCACAACACCGTCATCTGGACCATCCTCCTGCAGAAAAGTCACCTGGCGTCGCAATGCAAGATTGTGAAGCATCGAGCAGGCGATGATGATCTGGCACACCTTCTTCGGTGAGTAGAATAGGGAACCACCTGTCATTTGGAGGCACCTGAATCTGGCCTTAAGGAGGTCGAAGGTGCGTTCGATAACCCTCCTAGTCCGCCCATTGGCCTCATTGTAGCGTTCCTCTGCCCTGGTCCGAGGATTCCTCACTGGGGTCAATAGCAAGGACAGGTTGGGGTAACCAGAGTCCCCTAAGAGCCACACACGGTGCCTCTGGAGTTGACCCATCATATCAGGGATGCTGCTATTCCGCAGGATGTAGGCGTCATGCACAGAGCCAGGGAACATGGCATTTACCTGCGAGATGTACTGGTCTGTCAAACAGACCATCTGTACATTCATGGAATGATAACTCTTCCGGTTCCTGTACACCTGTTCACTCCTGTGGGGGGGGCCAGAGCTACATGGGTCCCATCAATACCACATATGACGTTGGGGATATGTCCCAGGGCATAGAAGTCACCTTTAACTGTAGCCAAATCTTCAACCTCAGGGAAAATGATGTATCTCCTTACGTGTTTCAGCAGGGCAGCCAACACTCTGGACAACACGTTGGAAAACATAGGCTGGGACATCCCTGATGCCATGGCCACTGTTGTCTGAAAAGACCCACTAGCAAGGAAATGGAGCACTGACAGCACCTGAATGTCAGGGGGAATTCCAGTGGGATGGCGGATTGGTGACATCAGGTCTGGCTCCAACTGGGTACATAGTTCCTGGATTGTGGCACGGTCAGACCGGTAGGTGACGATTACATGTCGCTCTTCCATTGTCAACAGGTCCACCAGCAATCGGTACACCGGAGGATTCCGCCATCTTCTCAAATGTCCCAGCTGACGGTGCCTAGGAAGGACAACAGCGAGGATCGAGTCAACTAATTTCCAGCTATGAATCCACAGTTACACAGAACACGACACCAAACGCAAAACCCTTCCTGTATGTGTGTTGAGTGTAGGCCTAGCTATGTGTGACGCAGAAGTAAATGGAGCCATGTGGGCCCCTGAAATGGCGGCTGCCTGACCTCTAAACTGGGACACTAGATACCTGATCTTCAACAGGAGAGGACCTACACTGCAAGTGCTGCTGTGACCTCTGTCTGGAAGCGACGATGGCTGCTGCGTCTGGGGAAAGGGCCCCTGCCTTCACTGCTCAGGAGTTGGAGAAACTGGTAGACGGGGTCCTCCCCCAGTACACGCTACTCTACGGTCCTCCAGACCAACAGGTTAGTACACAGGGAGCACGTTGTATGGGCTAGGCCTGGGTGGAGAGGGCTGGTTGGAAGAGGGAAGGGGGCAGAGTTCAGGCAACATTAATGCATGTGAATGTATGTGCCACATGGCTAGGGTAGGGAGGGGGGCCACGTTGTTAATGACTTCTCTTCTTCCCTTGTGCATGTCACGTAGGTCAGCGCCCACCAGAAGAAGGACATTTGGCGTGCCATGGCCAAGGACATCCGGATCCTGGGGGTCCACCAGAGACGGGGTACCCACCACCATAAACGGTGGGAGGACATTCGCCACTGGAGCAAGAAGACGGCGGAGGCTCAGCTGGGGATGGCCTCCCAACGTGGAAGAGGTGCCCATCGCCCATGACCCCCCTGATGTTCAGGATCCTGGCGGTGGCCTACCCGGAGTTGGATAGGCGCTTGAGGGCATCACAGCAGACACAAGGGGGTGAGTACACTCTCATTCTGCTGACTTTGCGCGCAGTGGAGGGGTCTGGGTGGGGGAGGAGGCCTGTGGGTGTACCTAGGCCAGGCAGAAATACGTAGGCTAGGCCCCTCCGTAATGCAGGCCATGTGGCACCCTAACCCACCTCAGTAGAGTGCCAAGTATAGGTATAGATGCCCCTGTGGCATCCATGTGTGCAGATGTCCACCATAGCCATGTATGCCAGATCCCAAGAATTGCATCTGTAGAGGCCAGGAGCACGGCGTAGTGCAGGGGGCTGCTGTGTCTGTATTGTCCGCCAACGGTCGCGGTATGCCATGCACTCAACCTGTCTTTCTTCTGTCTCCCCCCCCCCTTTTTGTGCTCTCCCTGTTCTTTTGTTCATCAGCATCATCAGGCTGAGGTACAGTGGCACCGGACCACGAGGGAGCAGCATCCCACATGGCCATGGAGGGCCACACCACGGACTCAGAATGCACCAGTGGGACGGAGGGCGAGGGGAGCTTCACGTCGGCCACCGGATCAGCAACCAGTGACACTAACTCATCCGACGATGGGAGCTCCCTTGTGGTGGCGGCACCATCTGTGCGCCCCACTTCTACAGGTACAGCTGCCACCTCCCCTACCAGCACTGCCCTCCCAGCAGACCCTCAGTGTTCGCCCGTGCCCGCTCACCCAGGAGGGTGGGCATCACCTTCGCCCCAGGCACCTCAAGCCCTGCCCCAGTCACCACTGCTATCCTCAGTTAAGAGGCCATTGACCTCCTCAGGTCACTCACTGTTGGGCAGTCTACCATTGTGAATGCCATCCAGGGTGTAGAAAGGGAGTTGCAACATGGTAATGCATTCCTGGAGGGCATTCATTCTGGTCAGGCTGCCCTCAGCGAACCCTGCAATCTCTGGCCTCAGCACTGATGGCAGCCATTGTCTCTGTGTCTAGCCTCCCCCCTCCAACCTCCTCCACCAAGACCAAATCCCCTGTACCCCAGCCTATCCCAAGCACACCTACAGACCAGCATGCACACACCTCAACACACAAAAGTAGCTCAGGTAAACATAGGCACCACACAACCCACAGGCACACACGCAAGCATCACCCACGTGCAGACACAGCAACATCCACTGCCTCCACTGTGTCCCCCTCCTCGTCGTCTCCCTCCTCCCTCCCAGTGTCGTCTACACTCTCACCTGCATGCACTACATCTCCAGGCACTAGGACTCGCAGCAGTACACCCAGCACCACACCCCGCTCACCTGCACTCACCACATCCACTCCCATTTACACTTCCCCTGTGTCCTCTCCCAGTGTGTCTGTGACGCCCCCTCCCAAAGTACACAAACGCAGGCACCCACACACCCAACATCCATCCACCTCACGACAGCCTCCAGTACCTGCACCTGCACCCAAAACACCTAAAGTGACACCTCCTACAACCACCTCCTCTTCCTCCACTCCCAGACCCCCTCCAAATACCCACCCCAGTGTTCGTCAGAAACTGTCCCTGTGTAAAGTTGACCTTTTTGCCCCCCCCTCCAATTAATCAGTCCTGTCGTAGCGCCTCAGCCAAAAAGCCTCCAAAACTAGTGGTGCCTGTTCAAGGAGTGTGGAGTGCACCGGCCACCAGGGCAGGCAGTGTGACCCGGAGCCAAGGCACTGGCAGCCCACCCCCTGTAAAGGCTCTGAAATTGGAAAGTGGCCGACGGGACCCTTTGAAGACTCCCGGGGGCAAAACAACTCACAAGGGTCCCAGGGGGATTGCAGAGTCACCTGTGACTCCTCCAAAGGTGGGGAAGGGCCAGAGGAAGTCTGCACAGCCTAGTGTGAGCAGCACGGCGGAGAAGGGCGGCATCCTTCCCGGCAGTCGGGACGCCACCACCAGCATCGTCGTCACTGGTCAGGAGACCACCGCCGGAGTCATTGCCCAGGAGGGCCCAAGTATCGTCACTGGTCAGGAGACTACCACCACCGCCTGAGTCATTGCCCAGGAGGGCCCAAGTATTGTCACTGGTCAGGAGACCACCGCCGGAGTCAGTGCCCAGGAGGGCCCAAGTATCGTCATTGGTCAGGAGACCACCACCGGAGTCAGTGCCCAGGAGGGCCCAAGTATTGTCACTGGTCAGGAGACCACCGCCGGAGTCAGTGCCCAGGAGGGCCCTGGCTGCCACAGCCCCGCTGGGCAATGAGGGAACATCATGCCACACACCAATGCCCAGTCCAGAGAACGTCATGCCACACACCAATGCCCAGTCCAGAGAACGTCATGCCACACAGCAATGCACAGTCCAGAGAATGTCATGCCACACACCAATGCACAGTCCAGAACCGCCATGGCAAAGCACCGCTGAACAGGGCATGCACTGCCATGGCAAAGCACAGCTGAAGAGTCCAGAACCGCCATGGCAAAGCACCGCTGAACAGTCCAGAGACCGCCATGGCAAAGCACCGCTGAACAGGGCATGCACCGCCATGGCAAAGCACCGCTGAACAGTCCAGAACCGCCATGGCAAAGCACCGCTGAACAGGTCATGCACCGCCATGGCAAAGCACCGCTGAACAGTCCAGAATCGCCATGGCAAAGCACCGCTGAACAGTCCAGAGACCGCCATGGCAAAGCACCGCTGAACAGGGCATGCACCACCATGGCAAAGCACTGCTGAACAGTCCAGAACCGCCATGGCAAAGCACCGCTGAACTGGGCATGCACCGGGAAAGAATGAAAAGGCCGCCACATCAAGCATCGTTATCCCATGTGCAGGTGGGACAGTGACGGGACAGGAACTTCCACGGGGAGACTAATCCAGTCTGGGCACCAGTCCCCCTCCAGAACCAGTGGAGGCTGTTATCTACTTTGGAAACTGTGGCTTTGCACTCCCCAGGATTGAACAGTGCGCAACCCACCGACTGTAGAGACTTGAGAGACTGTGGCTTTGCACTCCCCGGGATTGAACAGTGGGCAACCCACCCACTGTAGAGACTTGAGAGACTGTGGCTTTGCACTCCCCAGGATTGAACAGTGGGCAAACCACCCACTGTAGAGACTTGAGAGACTGTGGCTTTGCACTCCCAGGATTGAACAGTGGGCAAGCCACCCACTGTAGAGACTTGAGAGACTGTGGCTTTGCACTCCCCAGGATACATCAATGGGCATGGAGCCCCGTCGTGGATCTGTCTTTGCACTCCTCTGGCTGAGGTGCCCCCTCTTCCCTTCCCCCTGAGGTGCCTGTAGTATTTCGATCTGATGCCCCGGCAGTGTTCTCTCCGTTTGTGGAGAGGTATCTATTGTGGGCCTCGCCCATGCATTTTTGGACTAGTGGTGCACAGACATTTCTATGTGCATATCTGAACTACTTCTCGGAATGTATATACTTTTGTATGATTTTCTAATATATCTGTTTATTTTTGAGACATGTATATTGATACATTACAATGTTTGGACTGATTTCGTTTTGTCTTTTCATTCCTCCGGGGGGTTGTGGGTTGTTACTGTGATTTTTGTGAATGCATTGGTGTGTGTGTTGTAATATGCGAGGGTGGGGTGGGGGTGTTGCGTGTGTGTCCCCCTAACTTTTGCCTCCCCCCCTCCCCTATGTCATAGGTGCAGTACTCACCGTTGTCGTCGCCGGCGCAGGCGTTGGTCTTCGTAAATGATTAGGAATACAAGGGCTAGTAGGATTTAGAGTTCCGGCTCCATGCTATCCTCCTTCCTCGTGGGATGTGTTCAGGTGAGCATTTTCACATTGCAGTAACTGTTTCTGCCGTGTTTTTATCTACGGAGAATCCGCCCCGGAAAAGGTGGCGGATTGGCGTGTTGTGATACTATGGGCGGTACATTGTCCTCCGCCTGTCTGTTGGCGGTGACCGCTGCGCTGCTTGTCTGTACCACTGTGGCGGTCAGAGTGTTAAAGTGGCTGTCTATGTTGCCGGTTTCCACCAGGGTCATAATTCCCTTTTTTTGTCCACCGGCCTGTTTGCGGTATTACCGCACCTTTAACACCGTCCGCCAGGGTTGTAATGACCCCCTTTGTGTCTATGGGAAATGGATATGTAGATCAAGTCGCAAGGTTTTGTGCATTGAACTGTAGATTGTTCAAGGATAAATGGGAATTGTTACCTGAAGAAGATGAAACCTGTCCAAATTTTGCATTGCATGCAATAGATACATTGGAAGAATTGAGAACACTGCAGAATAATGTTGACAGAGAGGAAAAACGAACTTGGAGCAAAATGAAATGTGTCCAGAGGCAGGATGAATTGTGGGTTTCAGAAGAGGGTCAATTGGTTTTGCCAAACAGTCTGTTGTTTCAAATGGCTAGGTACTATCATGGTCAAGCACATGTTGGGATGGATGCCATGATTCATCTTTTCAAACATAATTGGTTCAACCCAAGGTTTGGACAAGTTGCTGAAGCAGTCTGCCATCGTTGTGTCACTTGTCAACAAATGAACACGGGTAAAGGGACAGTGGTTAATTTGAGCCACATTGGAAGAGCAGTGGGTCGATTCAGCAGAATGCAAATGGATTTTATTTAAATGCCTATGTATGGAGGATTGAGATATGTGTTGGTGATTGTTTGCATCTTTAGTCATTGGATTACAGCGTGCCCTACACGAACAAATGACAGCCTCACAGCAGCGAAACTACTGCCTAGGAAACTGATACCATGCTTTGTGTTTCCGATCTCTTTAGAATCAGATAGGGGAAGTCACTTCAACAATGAAGTAACTAACTTACTATGTGCAGCATTAAACATTGAGCAGAAATTGCATTGTAGTTACCGCCCTGAAGCATCAGGGCTAGTGGAACAAATAAATGGTACCTTCAAATCAAGAATGGTGAAAATGTGTGTGTCCTCAAATCTGAAATAGCCTGACTCACTGCCTTTTGTTTTGATGACAATGAGAAACACACCCGACAGAAAGTCAGGATTGTCACTGCACGAAATCCTCATGGGCAGAGCAATGAGGTTGCCAGCGATCCCTGCAAACGCTCAGTGAACATACTAGATGATATGGTGTTGTACTACTGCAAAGGCCTAGCTGATGTGCTTTCACTCTCTCTCTCAGCAGGTGGTCACCACACTGCCACTGATCCAAGATCAAGGACACACCCTGAGAACGGGTAACTGTGTGGTGGTCCAGAATCACATGAGGAAGACATGTTTGGAGCCTTGGTGGAAAGGCCCGTTCCAGGTATTTCTGGTTACTACAACAGCTGTGAAGTGCGATGGGGTTTCAAACTGGATACACACCAGCCACACAAGAAAAGTGGCATTTCCTTTGGACAATGAAGAGGAGTTGTTGAGAGTACCAACAATGACCAGACAAGCCTCAAAGCCGGAAAGAGAAGACTGGGGAGACAGATGGGACTCTCAGCACTTCGGAGAGCCCTCAAAAGACCAGGCAGCACCCACAGGAGTCCCAGAACGCGGGGACAAAGAATATACAAAGTGGGGTCATCACAGCACTACACTGGAGGGTCCCACGCTGCTGGAGAACAACTCAGGGAGCTGTGCGTCGCAGGATGGAGTGCTGGGGACCTGGGCTACGCCATGCATGAAGAACTTTTGGAAGGAGTGCATAAAAGTCCAAGGAGCTGCAGAAGACACTGTGCGCAGGGGTACTGTTGCAGCACAGGGAGGAAAGATCTTACCTCCACCAAATTTGGACAGCTGGACCTTTGGACAGTCTGGGTCACTTTGGTCCACCACCAATGTTCCAGGGAGCATGCTCATTATCAGGAGAGGAGTCCCAGAGTACCAGTTTCCATTGCAGAAGGGTGCCTGTTGAAGCAGGGAAGTGACTCCGTCACTCCACGGGAGATTCCTTTAGTTCTTCTGGTGCAGGGTGAAAACAGGCAGTGCTCAGAGCATGAACAACTTGGAAACTGTTGCAAATGCTGGAGCTGAAGTTGCAGGTCACAGGAGTCGTCCTGGATACTTTGTTGCAGTTACAGCGGTTCCTGGAGCAGTCTGAGGTTGATCCAATGGTCAGAAACTGAAGCAGAGGATGCAGAGGAGTCCTAGAGGTATCTTGCAAACTGAATCTGAGGAAACACCCAGAGGAGAGACCCTAAATATCCCTGAGAGGAGGATTGGCTACCTATCCAGGTGTGCAGCAATCAGGAGGGGTCTCTGATGTCACCTGCTGGCACTGGCCACTCAGAGGTCTCCAGAGGGCCCCTTGACCTTGGCATCCAAGATTGCTTACTCCAGGGACACTCTGGAGGAGCTCTGGGCACCACCCCTGGGGTTGTGATGGACAGGGGGGTGGTCACTCCCCTTTCCTTTGTCCAGCAAGGAGGGCACCATTTGTGACCTTCAAAGCATTTCCAGAGGCTCTGGAAGGAAACCCCTCCCATGCATGTAACACCTATTTCCAATGGGAGAGGGTGTAACACCCCTCTCCTAAAGGAAATGCATTGTTATGCCTTCCTGGGATTGAGCTGCTCAGTCGCCAGGAGGGCAGGAACCTGTCTGGGAGGTGGCAGCAGCTGGGCCTGCAGTGGAAACCTCAGAGAGCTGGTTTGGCATTACTGGGGGTCCATGTTGGAGAAACAAGGGTGCATGGGATTGCCCCCAATGCAAGATTTGGATTCGGGGGTCAATTCCTCACATGGCCATATTCAGAGTTACCACTGGGAAGCCACATATATGCATTGTTATATCTGTAGTGTCATATCTGTAGTGCACACTTATAATAGTATCCCTGCACTCATGATGTCTGTTGAATTGGCCTTGGACAGCGTGGGGGCACCTTTACTAATGCAAGGGTGCCCTCACACACAGTATCTTTGCACCTAGCCTTCAGTAAACGAAGATTAGACATATAGGTGACTTATAAGTTACTCAGTGCAGTGACAAATGGCTGTGAAATAGTGTGTGCACTATTTCACTCAGGCTGCAGTGGCAGTCCTGATGAAAGGTTTATATGAGCTCCTTATCGGTGGCAAAATAAATGCTGCAGCCCATAAGGATCTCCTGGAACCCCAATGCCCTGGGTACTTAGGTTCCATATATCAGGGACTTAAAAGGGGAATATGGAGTCACCAAACTGTAGTGACAAATTTGGTAAGTAGAGAAAGCATAAGCACTGGAGTTCTGGTTAGCAGAACTTCAGTGACACAGTCAAGCATACTGACAACATGCATAGGACACAAACTATGAGCACTGTCGTCCTCGCTAGCAGGCTCCCAGTGAGACAGTAAAAATACACTGACAAACACTGACAAACAGGCCAACAATCATGGTGAACATGCTAAAAAGAGGCTACTTTCTCACACCTGAAGGAGAAGAAGTTGAGGTGGATCAAAGCCAATGTGATCTGACTCCTTCTGAACCAGATGCAGTTCCGTCAAGAAAAAATCCTGCAGAGCAAGAAGAAGTTTCATGTTCAACACTGAAAAGAGCATTAACCAAGGGTCAACTGAGAGGAGATAAGTGGCTGGAGTCACAAGCAAAGAGAAAGGAAGCAGTTGTTCTGACAACAATGAAGAAGAAGTAGATACAACATGGAGAGAAGATCTGAGTGAAGGAGAACTAAGTGGAGATCGAAAGTTGAAGAGAAAGAGAATAGCAAGTCGAAGGTATGCAGGTCCTGAATGGGCACATGCAACTACAAGTGAACGGTAGAGAGAATTTTGTCTTTTTATTTTGATTGAGGCATTCCAGATCAATATTTTGGTACTTGAAGGAAATCAATTAACTAAACTGTGGAGGCAAATTTGAGAAAAAGTTAAAAAAAAGAGACTGTTGAAAGTAACCGGAAAATACTTTTGAAACCTGATTTGACAAAGATAACGAGCCTCTGAACCAATTTTTGACAAAGGATTCTGGATGTGAGACTTAAAGCTGTAAATAAGTGCTGAAAGCAGATTGAAGATTTTTTTTTTTAATTTTTTGCTGCATAGTTCTAACATTTTTTCTCTTCTACTTTCTGATTCTTTACAGATCATGAGCAAAATTAGCCAGCAGGGTAGGAAGAAGAGGTGCTGTAAATACATGAGTACTGGTTTGGCAATTGTGAGTGTGATATTGATTGTGGGTATGGCTGTTCTTGACAAGAGAAAAGCCAACCATACTTCAGCTTCAGAGACAACTACTGCATTAACAGCAACAGAGAAGTTTAGGTTAGATGATAAGTATCTGTATGTAGGTAATACTCAAGGGGAACTTTCTTCTAATGGCTTCTATCGCTTATTGAGTGAGTATGTTGAGATGATGGATGCGAGGAATTGTTATGTGTGTGCACAGATTCCTTTATCAGTCGAAGGAGTTACCTATCATCGTTTGCCCCTTACTAATGGGATAAGTTATAGTCTGTTATTAACAAGACTCTATAACCAGGAGCATATCCAGTATTTCTATTCCAACCATGATGTTGTGTTTTCGTTTGTCCCCATAATTAGATACCTGAGTAGAGTTTCTAAGGACAATTACATAGTTTTTGTGAGAGGTTTCTTTGAGCCTACTTTTGGCACGGCTTATGCACACAGGAACAATCTGACATGCTTGCTTACACCATTAGAAAAGAGTTTCTTAGATCATACAGACGACAGGGGAAAGGCATTGAAGGAGAGGTTAGAAAAGGGTTTAGAGAAAATAACTATTAGAAATGATTATGCTTTTAGTGAAAAAAAGGGAAATTAGCTTTAGATGTGCAACACATAGGGAAGCTTTGTGTGTATAGACCTAAATCTCGCATTGACACTTTATTTGTGAGAATAAGTGAATGTAGACATGTGTTTTTGTTTGACTAAATTGACATTTATGTTGAATAGACAGGATCCAGAGATTCCTGGCATATGTTACATTTGTGGACCTAATGCTTATTACCGTCTTCCAAGAGGATGGTATGGTACATGCTATTTGGGGATAGTCTTCCCAAAGATATTTCAACTTGATGATCTGAAAAGTTTTCCAAAAGTGCCAGATCACATCACATTAGAGAGAGGAGAGAGGCTCCTTCTGATATAGTGGGAGATATATTTGGAGCACTGATTCATTCAGTAGGAGTTGTTCTGAATTCGATAAAGATCGAATGTTGACCACTATTGTGGATAAAACGTTGACAAATTTTTCATGAGCTATGATCCTGAAAGATACAGAATTAGTTGCTGAAATAACTATGACTCTTCAGAACCACCTTACGTTAGACATTATTTTAGCAAAGGATGGCGAAGTTTGCAAAATGCTTAATTCTAGGCATTGCTGCTCATTTATATCTGATAACAGTAAATAAATTAGAGGCTTGCTTACTAATCTGACTAATAAAAGTGCTGATTTGAAAGAATTGAAAGAACCAGGTGTTTGGGAGAAAGTTGGCAAATGATTTGCTTCAGTGGGAAACTGGCTCAGCAACATTGGGAAAGGGATACTATTGAAAATAATACAAGGGATATTGATTATTGTGATTTGCATAATTGGAGCATGGGGATTATATAAATTGTGTAAAAGGATCAAATTGAAGAAAATGAAAAATAATCAAAGGCGGCAAGAACTGAAAAGGGAAAATTTGTTTAGAAGAAATTTGAAAAAGGAACAAAGATTTGAAGGGATAGAGATTAAGAGAATTTTAGCCGAAGTACAAATTTGTGTGGGTAGATTTAGTATGATGACACATTTAGTCATCAGAGGAGGGATTGTTAAAGCTGAAGTTTAATAATGATTATTCATATATTCTGACTGTTGAATTTGCATAGAAAATGAATTAACATAGGGAAAATAATGTACGCATTTGAAGGTGCGACTACTATAGTGGCCGTCAATGTCCACAAAATGTACTTATCAATGCCTTATTAATATGAAATGTTGAGCTTAGATTTGATTAATGTAGTAATATGTCATATTAAGGGTTATGCATTATGTTTTAGCTTTGTTAATTGTAGGCCTTAACTTAGCGAGGTCTTGGCCTAGTTACTTGGCCTCATGTCAAGCTGCTTTTTTTTTTGACTTATAAAATGTCTGTTTATAGAATTAAATTGTTATTTTCTACTGTGCAGACCAAGTGCTTGTAGCTAAAAGTCTTTCTCATGAGAAACTGCTTGCTAGAAGACGCTGTACTTGCTAGTGAAAAAATGTTGAATGTAATGTGTGTAAGACTAACCTTCCCAGGAGAACACAATGGATGCACAGACTGGAGTATAAGCTGCAACAATATTGTTACCCGACAAGCCAAACTATGGAAACAGGAGAGGAGGAGCCAATCATCAACATGTGAACCATGCACTAGTAGAAGTGTAGATTTAGGGGCATATTTATACTCTTTTTGCACCGAATTAGCATCATTGTTTTTAAAACTCTAACTGGGTGCAAAACTAACTCCATATTTATACTTTGGTGTTAGATCCGTCTAGCGCCAAATTTATGGAGTTAAAGTAATTTTTGGGAAGTGGAGACCTACCTTGCCTTAATGAGATGAGTGTTCTCAATCTTTTCAGCAAATATCTGGGGTAACATCCCTACACATGTTTTGAAACATAACAATACTACAATAATTTCATAAAGAAGCCACAAATTAATTTCTTCACACATCATATATTCAAATTTATTCATGAGAACTGCTCCACTACCAACCCATCTCGAATTGTTTCTCTCTTCCAATTATTCTTTAAATTCTACATGAAATTCCAGCTGGGTTCATGCTCTTAGAACTTGATATAGAGCATACATTGACCAAATTGAATGGACTGCTAAAACATATTATGTGATTTAATCTTATATGTATGAGAGAGACATACATCTAGTGAGATATTTCTATTCACTCATTATTCTGAGTTACTTCAGTGAAATATAAAAATGTATAAGAACTGTACATTCAATAAAAAGAACAACACCGAATAGAGAAAATGAATAATTAAGTCAGTGAGTCAATGTACATTTGTGAATTCAATATGGATTTACCAGTTTTCTATTGTACTTAGCACATAGCTATCAACTGCAATAAAAATAGCAGACAGCCTGAAAGAACCAGAAGACTGTTATGTGTCTTAAAATAATAGTTATCCTACAGTCAGCTATTTAACAAAGAGTTTATAGCTATGTTTCATTAACTGGAGGCAGCGAGTTAATAGACATCCCGTTACCACAGTTAAAACAGCAACTCACTGGGCATATGGGAAGTGGGTCTGTAGAACGAATGTGTATGCACTTTTTCATCCCCAAAATTGTGTGATGTTCCAGATTGCTGTTCTCTGGGAAGCCTGTAGAATATTTTTGCTATTTTCATTGCATTTGCCTAAAGTATCTTTTGCACAGGGCTCAAAAGAAACACAGAGTGGAACAAGCACCGTGCTCATTATACAGACAGTAACAACTTCCTCCTCCTATTTCATCTTGTTTCTGTTCCTTGATGACCTGACTTTGCTGCATCGTTGTGCTAATGGTGTTGCAAGAGTGGACATTTTTAATGATTTCTTTTTAATCAATAATTTACTGATCATTGATGAACTAACATGAGAAAAACGAGTGACTTTTGTAAACGGTCACCATAATTAATTTTTTTGTTCTCTGTTTAAGCAAAGCTTAAGTTAAAATCTTGGTTATTTTCTGTTGCTCAATGCTTACCTAAAAGAGTGTGATTAATAGCTCATTGATGTGTAAACAGCTACCCCTAGTGGGTTGCTGCGTTAGGTTTTACAAGGTCAGATTTATTAGGTCACTACACAAGTTTGACTGTTCTATAGTTTAAAATTGTCACTAACATGTGGTTTCTTCCTTAAGGATGGAAGTAGAAGATACTCAATAAGCTGTTCCTCCTCAGAAGAGAAGTTCTGATTAGAAGAACAATGGAGCCACAGACGAAACAGAAGAGGAGAAGAAAATTGTTATGATTGTATTAGCCTAATAATGTTGTCAGCAAGCTTTTGGTTATCTGATAGAAGTTTATTGGCTGAATTGTATAACACCCCATGTACTGACCAATCATGAGCTTTTTACAAAATGATATAATGATCTGTCACCTATTCTTTGTGTGGTTGTCGTGTCGAGTCTAGTCTAGTTTATCTTATTCTGAATACTTCTGTTGGAATTTTTGGATTGAGGGAGTTCTTAGTGGAGGTTTGAGTCGTATTAGCGATGTGGGCGCAGCTGCCGATGCAGACCAGACCCTATGAACACATACCTGATGGTGTCCCCTTGCTAAAGTAGACTGCATGTTGTTGTTCTATGATTAATGTATGAAATTGTATTGTTATATGTGTCTCTTGCTTTACAGATACCAGCTGCAACTTATAAGATGAGTTGTTGCATAATGACAATATTTTTTTTATAATAACCCAAGTTAGTATGATTTTCTAAATTTGTGTTTCTAAATTCTTTTTACATGAAGTCCAACATGTTAATGCTAGTTTGTGGTTAGTGAGGGAATTTATATTTACATGCTCATGATTCATATTGACATTCTTTTAACTTTTGCCCCAATGTATAATATATAATTGTTGCAAAAATTTATGTTGTTAACCAGTGTCATGATACTTGAGATAATTTACTTGCTTGCTTTAATTAAACTTAGATATATAAGAAGTTCTAATCATCCGTTATTGAGTCTATATGCTTATCATTTATGTTTGAGAGACATTTTTGTGACATTAGCATTGGTAATACAGGGAAATAAATTAATGACCCTTTTTAATAAACTGGTGTGGTTATTGCGTAGTGTTTAGAGTTTTGAATATCTTGATTATTGTTTTTTACTATGACATCCATTAACAATATCTCCTCAATCAGATGTCATGTTGATCCATTGGCCTAAGGCGCGTAATCCACATTTAGTTTGAAGTAATAGCTAGGATTTCTTGGCGCGGCAGCAGTGTTACTCTAATCATGCAACCTCATTGGAAGAATCAATATTAGCAAAGGTGTAACATTATGTGGCAAGAGTGTTAGCTTCCTGAGTTTCTAAGTGTCTGGAACAAGACACATGCAGAAAGAGTGTTATGTGAGACTGTGGGTAATCTGAAGGAGCACCAGAAACAAACAGTTATAGAACACTCCTCATTGCCCAGTTGATACACCCTACTTGCTTTCTGGGTCATTGAACCGGAGGGGAACACGACTTTTGTAAAATAGCAAATTCTATCCTTTCATTCATTTCCTCAATCACACTATTTTCCACTAGTAGGGAGATTGCCCACATAGGCAATAGACATAGGCCCACATTTATGTTAAAGTGGCTCAGTGCAGTGCTGCACCACAAATAACAGTGCCACTCTGTGCCACTTTAGAACGGCAGAGGTGCACCATATTTAGAGGAATGGGGCATACCCCTGCGTTTCCCCCTGCGCTGACACTAAATTAAGCTGCCCAGTGCCAACGCTGGCATCCTTGCACCATAGTGCCAGGGTGTCTGCATTGAGGGGTTATAGGCTCTCATTACAAGAGTGGGGGCAAATGACACCTGCCGCCACGGCAACGGCTGCCAACATACCATTGCCGTGGCTACCAACCGTCAAGGCTGGCGGAATTCCAGCTACGGTCATGGCGGGGGACGTCGGTAAAGTGGCGCTGCTGCCAGCAGCAGCGCCACGCCAGCAAAACACTGCCTACCATATCATGTTCCAAGATACGGCCTGCTGGTGTTTTGCTGGCGGACACCGCTGCTGGCAGCAGCACCACGTCCCATCTCCTGCCGGAGGACCCCCTAAAAGCAGGTAAGTTGGGTTCTCCGACTGGAGAGTGGGGTGGGGGTTGTTGTATGCATGTGTGGGGATGTGTGTGACTGTGTTTGAATGCGTGCATGCGTGTGTAATGCGTGTGTGCATGACTGGGGGTGTGTGCAGGTGCATGTTGTATCGTGTGATTGTGTGTGCCTGGATGCATGCTAGTGAGTGTGTATGCATGCGTGGGTGAATGTGTGTATGCGTGTGTGTATAGGTGTGTATGTATGTGCGTGTATGTGTGCATATGTGGGGCATCAGGTGGGGGAGGGTGGGGGATGACTCTGTGGAGGGGTAGGGGGTGGGGGAGACCACTATCAGTGCCAGGGAAGGAATTCCCTGGCACTGATAGTGCCAACCACCATGATTTCCGTGGCGGTACAGAAACCATGAAACCATGGCGGTGGGCGGGGTCAAAATGCCATGGGCGGCCTAGTCATGGCTGCCAGACTGGAGACTAAAGTCTCCAGCCCAGCGGTCGTTACCGCTGTGGTGGTCGGTGTGATAACTTGGCGGTTTGGCTTTGGCCAAACCACCAATGTCATAATAGTGGAGGTATGTACTGCTAGCATGATGGAGGTACTACCTCCACTATTACACCAACCGCCGGGGTAATAATGACTCCCATATTGTTTATGTGCGGAAAGGTGTCCTTTCCGGCACATAAACGATCTATAATGGTGATCTGGCGCGTCTATGTGTGCTGCAAATTGCAGCACACACAGAAGCACCAAAGAGTAATTTATAATCATTGTTTATGTGCAGGGAAGTGTCCCTTCCTGCAGGTAAACAATCGTCCATTGCATTTTGCTTTTTTCTATGTATGCTGCAGAATGCAGCACACATAGAAAAAGCAAAAAACAAGGAGGAATAAAAGCATTGCTCCTCGTTTTGCCATGCTATCGCCAGCTGTGGTGTGGCATTAGTTTTTGGCGCTGCCTCAGGTTTACGACAACTCGTAAATCTGAGGCAGCGTCAAAGGCAATGGGTGTTTTGGTGGAACACCCACTGCAACTCCCATTGCACGCCCCTCTGATGCAGATAACAGCGGCAGAGGGGCCCATATTTACAAGGAGGCTTAGCTCCACAAAAAAGTGGCATTACACACCCTTGTAAATTTGGAGCAGTGGTTGGCACTACCGGAGTGTCATAAAAAGTGACACTGTGGTGGCGCTAGGGGCACTTAAATATGCCCCATAGTTTCTTAGCAAGGGCTTGCTCCGAAAAATGCACCTGCCCTTCGTTAGCTAGCAAAAGGGCAGATATGTTAACAATTAATCATGGGGCATAGTTCCCCTAGTTTCCACTGGTAATTATGTTTAATAAGACACTAAGGCCCTCATTACAAGATTGGGGGCAAATGCCACCCACCGCTATGGCGACGGCCGCAAACATACCATCGCCATGGCCACCGACCATCCATCGAATTATGACCGTAGCCGGAATTCCACCAAAAGGCTGGCAGAATTCCGGCTATGGGCATGGGGGCAGACAGCGGTAAGGTGTTGCTGCTGCCAGCAGCAGCACCACCCCAGCAAAACACCACCTACCAAATCATGTTCCATGATACGGCATGGCGGTGTTTTGCTGGCAAATGCTGCTGCTGGCAGCAGCACCGCGTCCCGTCTCCTGCCAGAGGACCCCCTGCAAGCAGGTAAGTCAGGTTCTCCTACAGAGGGGTGGAGGGTGTTGTGTGGATGTGTGGGGGTGGGTGTGACTGTGTTTGAATGTGTGCATGTATGTGTAATGCATGTATGCATGAGTGGGGGGGTGTGTACGTGAATGTTGTGTTGTGTGATTGCGTGTGTGCCTGGATGTATGTTAGTGAGTGTTTGCTGTAAGTGTGTATGAATGTATGCATGCATGGGTGAATGTGTGCATGCATGTGTGTATGGGTGTGTATGTATGCGCGTGTATGTGTGTATATGTGGGGAGGTTGGGAGGGGGGGCAAGGGAGGTGGAGGATGAGGGGGAGGGGGGCAGGGGAGACCTATATCAGTGCCAGGGAAGGAATTCCCTGGCACTGACAGTGCCGTACAGAAACCACGGAAACCATGGCAGTGGGTGGAGTCAAAATGCCATGGGCGGCCTAGAGAAGGCTGCTGGGCTGGATACTGTAGTCTCCAGCCCGGCGGTCATTACCACTGTGACGGTTGGTGTGATAACTTGGCAGTTTGGCTTTGGCCAAACCGCCAGTATCATAATAGTGGAGGTATGTACCGCCAGCCTGTTGGCGGTACTACCTTCACTATTACACTGACCACCCGGGTCATAATGACTCCCAAAGGGTCTGATTTAGAACTCTCAGAACTGCGTACTCCGTCACAACAATAACAGATATCCCGTCAACCGAAACCTAAACCCCATTATTTTCTATGGGATTTAGATTTCAGAGGATGAAATATCCATCACCGTTGTGAGGGAGTAACCAGTCCTCCGAGTTCTAAATCAGGCCCTAAATTATTTACAGTTTGCAATTCCATTACACAATTTGATCATCACTCTCTTCTCAACATTGGAACCATTTACATCCAGCACAATCATACATGTTCCTCAATCATATGACTATTATAAGAGCTCTGGATGAGCACCCAGGTTCAAATGTCAAAGAAGCTGAGTTAAACCATTGACAAAGCCTCACACTAAAGTAGAAAAGGGTTCTGCACACTTTTCTATGACAAAATCCACTGGGTTACAAGTTAAATCATTCTTAGGCATAAAACATATTCTTGACAGCATAATGTTCGAAATCTGAAAAAGAAAATTTCGAAAATTATGTAAATTTAGGTGTAATGATGTGAAATGCAATCCATCATTAAGGGCAAGATGTATCCAAAGATAGGTTGGAGTGGACGCTATTACATTGGGAAAAAAGTGGAATTCCGGAACTCTGGGACGAAGGCGATACATTAAGCTCCAGAATCAAAAGATCAAGCTCAAGAGGTCCCTGCTGCACAGGCAAATGAGCTATAGGTTCGGGTCTTGCCACCACGTTGACTGGGCTAACAGGGAGAACCTCTTGTTGAGCTTGAGGTGAAGACAGGGAAAGACGGCGTTCTGCCAACACTATTTCCTTGTTGATAATATCTATTGTGCAGGTGAAAAATGCTTCCATGGATGTCTGCGCTGCAGCCAGTGGAAAGGATGAGGCGCAAGCAAGGGCTTTGTGCTTTCGCATGTGAGTAGGAAAAACTCTCAAAGAAAGAAAGGCATCTGGGACATGCATGTGCAACACAAAGGAGTAAGATAAAAATGCAAGCAAACAAAAGTTATAGCACCTCCAGGTGCACTGGTGATGCTGGGTCGGCCCTCCTGGTGTGGTAGCTGGTGGGACTAGAAGTCCTGAACTATCCCCCGTTTGCCTTCACACAAACTGCAGCCAACAGAACCCAGACGGCGGGCCTGAACAAATGTTATAGCACCTCCAGGTGCACTGAGGATGCTGGGTTGGCCCTCCTGCCCTGTTAGCTGGTGGAGCTAGAAGTCCTGACCTGTCCCCGGTCTGTCTTCACAAAACTGTTGCCAATGAGACCCACGTGGTGGGGTCCAGTAGAAAAGTTATAGCGCCTCCAGGTGCACTGGTGATGCCGGGTCGCCCTCCTGCTGCGGTAACTGGTGGGACCAGAAGTCCTGACCTCTCCCTGGTTTGCCTTCACACAAACTGTGGCCAATGGGACCCGTGCGGCGGGGACCAGAACAAAAGTTATAGTGCCTCCATGTACACTGGTGATGCTCGGTCGGCCCTCCGACTGTGGTATTTAGTGGGACTAGAAGTCCTGATCAGTCCCCAGTTCACCTTCACATGAATTCCAGCCAATGGGACCTACACGGTGGGGCCCAAAACAAAAGTGATAACACTTCCAGGCACATTGTGATGCTGGATTGGCCCGCCTGCCACGGTAACTGGTGAGACAGAAGTCCTGACCTGTCCCAGGTCTGTCTTCACACAACTGCAGCCAATGGGACTCAAAAGGAAGGGCCAGGAACAAAAGTTATACCACCACTAGGTGCATTGGTGATACTGGGTCGCCCTCCTGTCACGGTCGCTAGTGGCACCAGAATTTCTGACCTGCCCCTGGTCTGCCTTCACACAAGCTGTGGCCATCAGGACCTGTATATAGGAACCCATAACAAACGTTATAGCACCTCCAGGTTCACTGGTCATGCTGGGTCAGCCCTCCTGCTGTGGTAGCTGGTGGAACTAGACGTCCTGACCTGTCACTGGTCTGCCTTCACACAAACTGCGGCCAACTGGACCCACACGGCAGCACCAGAACAAACGTTATAGCTCATCCAGGTGCACTGGTGATGCTGGATCGGCCCTCCTGCCATGGTAGTTGGTGGGACTAGAAGTCCTGACCTGCCTCCAGTTCACCTTCACACAAACTGCAGCCAGTAGGACCCGCTCGACAGGGCCCAGAACAAAAGTTATAGTTTCTCCAAGCTTACTGGTGATGCTGGGTTGGGCCTCCTGTCAAGGGAGCTAGTGGGACTAGAATTCCTGACCTGTCCCCAGTCTGCCTTCACACAAACTGTGGCCAATAGGACCTATGTCAAATTGTGATGCATGGAGGCAATTTGTGGTAAACACAAGCATCTCAGGTTCATGTTCTGGCTGTTCCCATGACATTTTGCCACAACAATGCGTAATTTACCTTTCAAGTTCCTGGTCTGAAACCTGGTTAAGGATGGTTGGTAGTCAAGGACCCTAACTCTGGCATTCAGAAGGTTTTCTCCTAGTCCATTGCTGTGGGAATCCAAATACAGGCAGAGAAATCAAGGTACATTGGCTGGTAGTTGCTTTCCCATCTTTGAACCAAAGTTGAAGACAGTTTCTGTATTCTGAGGATCTAGCTCCCAGTCTAGTTTTGAGTAGTTTTTACCTTTTGCCTATTCCTCCCAGTCTGGTTCAATCATAGGGTCGATTTAGAGTTTGGCAGACAATGGGTACTCCACTAGGATGGGAATGAGCATTGCTGTTGCTGCTCTAGGGGCCAGATGTAGCAAACAGTTTGCACATCGCAAACAGCGAATTTCGCTGTTTGCGACATGCAAACTGCACTTGCCAATGCACAAAACCCCTTTTGCGATTCCGAAACCTGGTTACCAAATCGCAAATCAGGTTTGTGAGTCGCAATTAGGAAGGGGAGTCCCCTTCCTAATTGTGAGTCGCAGTGCAATCCCAGATTGCTTTGTGACCGTGAACGCGGTCGCAAAGCAATCACAGTTAGCACCCATTTCAAATGGGTGCTAACACATTCGCAGAAGGGAAGGGGTCCCCATGGGACCCCTTCCCCTTTGTGAGTGGCATTAAAAACATTTTTCCAGAGCAGGTAGTTGTCCTATGGACCACTGCCTGGTCTGAAAAAATGAAACGAAAACGTTTCATTTTTTAGTTTTGTAATGCATCTCGTTTTCCTTTAAGGAAAATGGGCTGCATTACAAAAAAAAAAAATGCTTTATATAAAAGCAGTCACCGACATGGCCACCATCCACCATCCCTGTGAGTGCCACGAGTCTGAAGGGGGTCTGGCCCTAAGGGTATTCCACTCATCATACTTAGAGTTGTTCAACAGCTCTATGGACAACTGTACACATTGGCAGGAACTACTGTCAAGGTGGTACCTGTCAATGTTGTAAACGTTGAACAGATGACTATCAAACATGTCAGCTGTCTCTAAAACCTTTGCAATGTATTTCATTTTTCAAAAACAAAGTCCAAAAGTTGGAGATTTGTTTTTAAACATTTTAAATGAATCACTCCCAGGAGTATGTTGTCGCTGTTAACAGAGTGGGTTCTTTCACTGATGTACTTAAGTTCCATCCGTCTCTACATCAGGTATATTGAATCAGGTATATTGAGTTTGACTAGAGTGACAGAGTATTCTCTCCGTCAAACTCTCATTTAGACGCATAGTCTTTGTCTTCAGATGTCAGCTGGAAGGTAAGGTGGAGTTGGGAGTCTCTTGTCAGAAATAAAACAAAATAAGAAGACAAAGGAGAGAGAGGTTTTGTCAATACTGCCTGTTAACCTATGAGTGGTGGCCCTTCTTACGAAGTAATGTATCTGGAAAAGACAGTAAATTTGTATACTCTACAGAAGAATCATTACTCCTATCTGTCATGCACTAGAATCTGCCCCACTACAAGGGGCTTCAGGAATGCTTTGAAAAAGCAAACCCTGAAGTTCAATTTGCAGTTTCGGGCTCTCTCTAACCTCCAGCTGATTTAGCACTCTGGTTCAGGTAAATAAAATTGACAGCTATGAAGTGACAACCTCATGTAACAGAAAAATTCTACGCAAGCCTTCTCACACAGGAGGAATGCATACACATACACACATTGAGGGGCATATTTATACTCCGTTTGCGCCGAATTAGCGTTGTTTTTTTCGACGCAAATTCGAGATGCAAGGTAGGCGTTCCCGTCTAAAAAAATGACTGCGCCGCAAATGCGTCGTATTTATACTCCCGGGCAAAAATGACGCCCGGGAGTGGGCGGGGCAAAAAAACCCGCATTTGCGCCGGATTTTAGCGCCTGGGTCAGGGCAGGAGTTAGGAGCTGCCCTCCCATGCCCCCAGGGACCCCCCCTGCCACCCTTGCCCACCCCAGGAGGACACCCAAGGATGGAGGGACCCACCCCAGGGACATTCAGGTAAGTTCAGGTAAGTATATATATATTTTTTTTAATATTTTTTTTTGGCATGGGGGGCCTGATTTGTGCCCCCCTACATGCCTCAATGCCCAATGACCATGCCCAGGGGACATAAGTCCCCTGGGCATGGCCATTGGGCAAGGGGGCATGACTCCTGTCTTTACTAAGACAGGAGTCATGTAAATGGCATCTGGGCGTCGTTAAAAATGGCGCAAATCGGGTGGAGGCGATTTTTTGCGTCAACCTGACTTGCACCATTTTTAAGACGCCCTAGCACCATTTTTCCCAACGTCGGCGCTGCCTGGTGTACGTGGTTTTTTTCCAAGCACACCAGGCAGCGCCGCTCTGCTTGCGCCGGCTAACGCCATTCAATAAATACGGCGCCCGCATGGCGCTTCAGAATGGCGTTAGCCGGCGCAAAATTTTTTGATGCTAAACTGCGTTAGTGCAGTTTAGCATCAAAAAGTATAAATACGGGCCTGAATCTCTGCCAAATAAGAACCAAGTAAAGCAATCACTTGTAGAGAACTGGCAGACTAATTTAAAATTACAGAAGCCGGTAGAAGGAGACTCTTCCTGGCAGGTGAAGAGAAAAAAAAATTATTTTCCTTCACTATGATCTGTTGCTGCCACCAGTTCTAAAAAGCTTGGAGAGGTGATGATATTCATGACTGGTAAAGCATGGTGCACTTGGTGTACTCCCTCGAGAAAAACGTAATACTTTTAATTGGAGAGTACCGGCACTTCTCAGAAACAAGCAGGTACTCTGGCACAGAGTACCTGCACTTTATTTTTTCCATTTCAAGCACTGATCATAGGGAGACCTCAGAGCACACTCATGATTGTTGTGTGTGCTGAGACTATATATCAACAATGCTACTAAAACTGTTATCATTAACTAAAGGAAAGAGTGCATGTTTTCTTAAAGCAACCAATGTATGTTTTTCCAACCTAGTCAGAGAGCATAATTGTGGGATACTAGTGGCACCTTTAGGATTACGGTGAAGATACATGGCAAAATGATAGCATTTCCATGCCTTTTGAGGCAAGTAATGTGTAAGCTATTTTAACTACAGGAAACAATAAAAAATAACATTTGCAACTCAAAAAGAAACCAAAATATTATTAAAAAAGGAAGAAGTGTGAAACACAACAAAATAAAATTTAACAAACGCACTGGAAAGAAACAAATAAGCAGGACAATGAAACAAAGACAATGATCTCCCGTATGTCGGAACCCAATGTCCTTGTGTACAGAGTTGTCCAATCACAGCCTCTTGTTGGCCCATTAGAAAATAGAGCAGATGGAACAGGTATGTCATACTTTTTAAGTAAGTGAACAGCCTTTATTGCCCCCTCCTACACGAGCTGGGGCTGTCAGTGCTAGCAAGTTTCATCTGAATAAAGGCTTCAGCACTGTATTAGTGTCCTGCGACATCTGGAGACACTGCTCCCCCTACAACAGATGTCAATTAATGGACTTTACATGGTTACTCTTGCTCTCATAGTTCCTTGTTCGATGGTTCTAGTAGTATACTGTATAAAAGAATCAGGTGTAAAGTACTCAGTAATGCTACCTAAATCAACATTTCAAAATTGGTCCTTGAAACAGTATACCTGACTCAAGCGAGGCCTCAGAGTTGATTTCGTCGCCAGTATATTTGTTCATGTTCTTCCTGGGATTTTCTCATTTTTTAGCAATCACCTCTGATAGTCATCGATGTCTTTGGCAGAAAAGCAAGACTCGTGTTCACTTTGTGTAGTTAATTAATCACCTTCTATTAAACATCCCTTAAGTTTGCTGAATTCCAGAGTCACCTTTTAGATCTTCGGCTCTGGCATTTAACGCGGGGAGCGGGCCTTTAATAGCCGGTAGAGCCCGCTACGGCGGGTTCTAAGGCTATATTATACCTGTGTGCACTGTTTTGCTTGGGAGGTAAAACACATATGAATATCCTATGAAAAATATCTGGGGGGAAGCACTTACAAGGCTAGGTCTTGGTTTTCAGAAGGCAAATAGTTTAAAATGTTAGCACTACCTGCACTTAACGTTTATTTCAAAGATTGCATTTGTGTGAAGGCTATGACTGAGGTGCTTGTCAGAAAGACTGGCCCTTCTTAGCGAGGCCCTTGCTCCACTGCAGCATCACTTTTAGAAATGCTCTAGTGGAGCAATTCCTTGCGTCATATTTACAAGGCGGCATTAAGCCACTTTTTGTGGCTTCACACCACCTTGTAAATCCGGCCCCTTCACATGAATCACTTAGCATGGAAGAAGTGTGCAATGGGTGCGGCTGTGGGCTTTCCACTTGAACACCAATTGCATTTTGACACTGCCCCAGATTTATGAGGAATAGTAAACCTGAGGCAGCGCCAAAAACTAACGCCACTCTGTGGTGGCATTAGTATGGCGTAACAAGGAGAAATACTTTTATTTCTCCTCGTTTTTGGTTTTTCCATGTGTGCTGCATTCTGCAACACACATAGAAAGATCAAAATGCCATAAATGATTGTTTATGTACGGGAAGGTGTCTCTTCCTGCACATAAGCAATCATTAAATAATTATCAATTTTCTATGTGCACTGCATAATGCAGCACACAGAAAACTAGCAAATCACCATAATTGATTGTTTATGTGCAGGAAGGGACACCTTCGTGCACATAAACAATCATTCCCTGCAATACAGGCAGCCTTGCATTATGGTGCAAGGATGCCTGCGTTGGCGCAGGCAGCTTAATTCAGCACCATTGCTAGGGGAAACACAGGGGTGCACCATATTTTTGTAAATACGGCGCATCCCTGAATTTCTGACGTGACGTAGTATGCGCTACCAATTTTACCACAGCACTGCGCTGCACCACTTGCTTGTAAATGAGCCCCACTTTTTTGCAAAACCATTAACATCTACGGCTATCTCAGCTTTCACCCTATCCAGAATGGAAACCAAAAGCAGCCCTGGAAAAATGTGACCAACCACAATACAGCACTAATGATGAAATGTTGTGAGAGCTTGACACCTCAAGATGGATTTTGGGGGTTTTCTCTCCCAAGAAAAGTTTGAAAAAAATCATGTATTTTCTAGTTTTGCCAGGAGCCTTCCACATTTTTCATTAAATATTGAAATGCCATATTTTTTTAAGTAGAATAAATGCTGACCATATTTTGCTCTGCAATGACCAGCCATGACGGCACCAAGAAACTGCATACGGGTATTCTTATACAGAACACGAAATAAGATATCAATCATGCAAACAAGAAGTGGTTTATACCACAATGCAGCTACCAAGTAGTTAACTCTGCACTTGGGTTTGACCTTTCAGCCTGCAGTACAGTGTATTCTAGGATTTGAAGTTTTAAATTTAGCACCGTACATAAACATGGACAGAAAAATCCCTGCATGCAAAGTGCTGTTAGCTAAACACCAGGACAGGCTAAAAGTTTCACACATGATATGTTGCCTCTTGGCACCTTGGTTTGCTCTGACTGAATGGAATTTCAGCTTGGTTGAAGCATAATCTGTGATTTTTCCCCTGGAACAAAATGCATGATAGGGACATTTGTTCTCATGATACACTGAAAGCGGCTGGTTTTTCAGTATACTGACAGAGCAGCCTTCACATATACATTTGGTTTGTGGAATAAAATAAGCAGGACGCAATACCATAGGCATTGTCTGCACACAAAATCCTCTAACTTCAAAGGTTCAGCTTTGAGCTTCACACATAGAGATTCCTAATGACTATCTTTAAATGCTAAAGACGACAGTGTGACAATCTTTTTTGGCACCTCCCCCACTGATTTCCTTCTCCACCGATCCCCTCATTACCACTTTTCAACAGTGCCCCTCATCTCTGCATAGATCCTCTGTGACATACATTTCATTTATTTTTAGAGCCTCTCAGTTTAATGACACTCAGGTCTGTGATCTACATGGTACACGTTCTTTGCAGCAGGAAAATGAACCCTTGAGCTACTTTATGATGAATCAAAACTGCCTCTAGACAGAATTCCAAACCCTCTCCAGCAGGAACATTATTAACCAGAGTTTTATTGACATTTTTATTATTGACTGAAAACTGCTGGACACACAAGGAACTCTGCAGCACATGCTTTTAAACCCATAAACTATTTCAACACAGTGCCTCCACCTTACGCCCCCCCCCACACACTTTTAAGGTCAACTCCAAGTGCAGCTGCACCGGCCCTGAGATTTCTCATTTTTGGGACATTTTGTTTTTTATTGGAACAGGTTGGTTCAGGCTCTTTGTTTTGTAAGAAATCGCGAGCAAGCAGGTTTATATCCAGTGCAGAGGTTGGTTTACTGAGGAAGACTATACAATTTGCAATTGAGAAGCAAGGAAGAACACTTTCATAGAATGTTGCAAAACTGCGCGAGAAGCAACAATGGGTATGTGAGGTTATACAAAGCTGTGAATGGGGATGGAAGGTGCACATGTATACATAAGTGAGAGTACCAGGCGGTACCTGGGTCGGGATAAAAAGCACAGCGTGTACAGGGATTTCAGAAGAAGGTACTTAGGGGGAATACGTGAGGTAATGGAGAAGAGGTTGCCGAGGCACGAGGGGTAGGCAAGAGAGAAGGAACATAAGGGGTGTGTTGAAGACTGTGCCTAGGCGACGCAGGAGAGAGCATGGTCGTAGAGAGACACAATAGACCTCAAGGTAGATAGAACATTTGGATTGAAACTCAAATATTACCATTAACAGAATAAGCATAATTCAAAAAAGGTAATATCTGTAATTAACAATTATATGTAAACCCAAGTGATTCGCTCAGATCAAACGAGTTATGAAAGGTCTAATAAATACGACATCATCTCAGGATAAGTATAACGTGACAATAACACAGTTGCTCACTCGAAGAGCAAGAGGTTACCATTCTAGTGCAAACACAAAAATATAGAGGATGCTTTCTAGTACGTTAGATATAAATGAGAGCATTTTTAGAAACAGACCACTCTCTAAAACGGCTTTCTGATAGAGAAGCCTTTTTGAATTTTTTTCCGCTTTTGCCAGCAGCATCCCACTACAACATGCCAGGTTTACAGAACTGCCAACTTGTGTAATTAATTTCGAATTTATTTAGTTTATATGAATACTAGGCTCCAGATCCAACATGGAGTCACCAGCAGCTTCAGACACAAACTTTGGTTTCTATTCCACTCGTCCAACTGCATCTGCTACACTGCGTGAATATGCTGCACTAACACCAAATCCAAATCAAGGATAGATATACCAGCCTCAAGGCACCGATCAGAGAAGACGCCTGGAGGACAGGATCCATGCGATGGCCCTAAATTAGAAGAGGTACCATTTAAAACGTTAAGGGCGGGGTCTTTTGCATTTGTGGGCTGTTCTCGGGACAATTGGTGACTAGCATGGAATTGCCTAAGCATGCCAGGCCAGAGGGTAAAGACCAGTGTTGCTCAAGCGAACAGAAGAAAGGCCGGAGGTACTCAAAGCCAGTTGGGCTCTTTCCACCGTAGGCCTAGTGTGGAGTTGTCCTTTCACCCGAAGAACAAAAATGAACAGACTTGACCCAATAAGAGACATCTGTTTTTGCTGCTCAGGAAGATAGCTGATGTAATTAACCTGCGGTTCTGAAAGTGCTCTACCGGCACTTAGGGAGAACGCTGGGCCAGCTCTCGGAGCGCCAGATGCTGCTGCGCCAGGGGATACTGGAGGCAGGCTGCCCGGTGCACAGTGAACCTGCTGCAGAGTGACAGCGAGGCACTGCATGCGCTTTAAAAGCAATACATTTTCCAGTAGTTTTGAAGCTCGGTTGGCACGCACCCATTAATCCCCAAACTCCTTCCCAGGTCCTGCGCCACCAGTCAGGAATCTGTCTGATGACATTTCGAGGCCTTACCGTAAGCACAATCATAGCATGCTGCGGGATCGCAGGACTTGGCTGTTTTAATGGACATTCGCTTCTCTGTCCTTTCTTCTGCTGTTTCACGTGCTTGCTCTTTTAATGAAAGCCCACTCCCAGTAGCTGTTGTTATTACGCATGGGCAGACGTGTTCTAATAGTAGCTCCACAAATCAAATTGGTAGCGATTCCGAGTTTCTGCTGTACTGTGTAGCTCGCACCACCACTAAGGTGGGCCAAAACCGGCCTCCAAAGGCAAAAGTGACCTCCAGGGGCTCCAGCCTCCCGGAGGTTTGTCAGCTTGCCCAACTGGACAGTCTGGTTTTGCTGTCACCTCACGCTTATCAATGCCTTTGTGTTAGACCTGACAGCCTTAGGGTGGTCACCCCTAACTTTTTGCCTGCCTCCCTCCACTTTTTGGACACTGTTTTTGCTGGCTTGTAGACTCTGCGCATTTTATCACTGCTAACCAGTGCTAAAGTGCATATGCTCTCTCCCTTTAAACATGGTAACCTTGGATCATACCTGATTGGACTATTTAATTTACTTATAAATCTCTAGTAATGTGCACTATATGTGTCTAGGGCCTGTAGATTAAATGCTACTAGTGGGCCTGCAGCACTGGTTGTGCCACCCACTTAAGTAGCCCCTTTACCTTGTCTAAGGCCTGCCATTGCAAGGCCTGTGTGTGCAGTTTCACTGTCACCTCGACTTGGCATTTAAAAGTACTTGCCAGGCCTAAACCTCCCCTTTCTCCACATATAAGTCACCTCTAATGTCACCCCTAGGTAACCCCTAGAGCAGGGTGCTGTGGGGGTGAAAGGCAGGATATGTACCTGTGTAGTTTACATGTCTTGGTTGTGTAAAACTCCTAAATTTGTTTTTACACTACTGTGAGGCCTGCTCCCTTCATAGGCTAACATTGGGGCTGCCCTCATACAGTATTGAAGTGGTAGCTTCTGATCTGAAAGGAGTTGGAAGGTCATATTTAGTATGGCCAGAATGGTAATACCAAATCCTGCTGACTGGTGAAGTTGGATTTAATATTACTATTCTAGAAATGCCACTTTTAGAAAGTGAGCATTTCTTTGCACTTAAATCTTTTTGTGCCTTACAATCCACGTCTGGCTGGGCTTGGTTGACAGCTCCTTGTGCATTCACTCAGACACACCCCAAACACAGGGTACTCAGCCTCACTTGCATACATCTGTATTTTGAATGGGTCTTCCTGGGCTGGGAGGGTGGAGGGCCTGCTCTCACACAAAGGACTGCCACACCCCCTACTGGGACCCTGGCAGACAGGATTGAACTGAAAGGGGACCTGGTGCACTTCTTAGCCACTCTTTGAAGTCTCCCCCACTTCAAAGGCACATTTGGGTATAAAACAGGGCTTCTGCCCTACCTCATCAGACACTTGCTGGAGAAGAAACCTGAACCAGAACCTGCATCCTGCCAAGAAGAACTGCCTGGCTGCCTAAAGGACTCACCTGACTGCTTTCTACAAAGGACTGCTGCCTTGCTTTTGCTCTGCTGCCTTGCTGAACTCATGTCTGGCTGTAAAAGTGCTCTCAAAGGGCTTGGATAGGGCTTGCCTCCTGTTCCCTGAAGTCTCAGGACCAAAAAGACTTCCCTTTTTCATTTGGACTCTTCGTGTGCCGACAATTTCGACGCACAGCTTGCTCCGCGACGAGATAATCGCTGCACACCGACGCTGATCGACGTGACACCTTTGGGGCGACCGGAACGTCGACGCACGGCCTCGCAAGGACAACGCCGCCCGACTTCCAGAGGGGAAATCGACGCGACACCTGGCGTGAGAACGAGAATTCCACGCACAGCCTCCCGGAACGACGCACAGCCAGAAAACAAGCTGAAGAATCCACGCACAAACCCCAGGACATCTGGTAATCCTGCCACCCACAGAAAGAGGCTGTCCGTGCGCCGGAAAACGACGCATGACTTCCCCGCATGAAAAATAACGACGCAATTCCGTGTGTGCAGGGGAGAAATCAACGCACACACCATTTTTCCACGTATCTCTTCTTCTGCGGCCCTTTGCGGATATTTTCCACTTTAAACCAGGTACTTTGTGCTTGAAAGAGACGTTGATTGCTTTTTAAAGACTTAAGACACTTTATATCACTTTTCAGTGATATCTCTACAATTTCACATTGCATCTTTATTCGTTTTGACCTACAATTATCCTGATAAATATTATATATTTTTCTAAACACTGTATGGTGTATTTTTGTGGTGCTATATTGTGTTATTGTATGATTTATTGCACAAATACTTTACACATTGCCTTCTAAGTTAAGCCTGACTGCTCGTGCCAAGCTACCAGAGGGTGGGCACAGGATAATTTTGGATTGTGTGTGACTTACCCTGACTAGAGTGAGGGTTCTTGCTTGGACAGAGGGTAACCTGACTGCCAACCAAAAACCCAATTTCTAACACTTTGACAGAAAAGTAATCAAAAACCCCAGGCATTTTAAGTGATTCACAGATCATTACGCAGACTCACATCACTGATGTCTAGCCCAAGTCCTTCAGTGGCAACTCCCCTGAGGAGTCTACAGTTTTTAATTTCGCAACCATCATTTGAATTTCAGTTATTATACTTTATTATTCTTTCCTCTTGTAAACATTTGAGACTCAGCATTTTTCAGTCCCTGCAATGAGACACACGGTTGGTTCCTCAGGCAACAGCAATGAAGTACAGCATCAGCAAGCAGGAACAGATGACAGGCATTCGGGCCAACATCATTTTCCTATGGGAGAAATGTAAAGAAAATCATAAATAAATTATCAATATGAGGCTAAACTCCTTGCCTCACCACACATTACATAAGCAATACTATCATTTGCCCATAGTTTGCAATTACATATTCAAACTCCTAGTCATAGGCATTGAACTTAGTTCAGGGGTTTGTAGCTGCCACCATATCACCATAAGACTTTTTAGGAAATTATGTTTGAGTCAATAAGCTGCACAAGTTATGTTGAAAGTGGTTCAATGCATTCGTACCAGCTACACAGCTATCCGGGACAATGCAGCCAAATGGAAAAGTCAAGCATTGTACGTTTCTTAAGTCCTTACCTCCAGTGCAATTAGTGCCAACACAGGCTGTACATTATCGTACTCTTTCCTTTGATTAGCTCATCTACTGGCCTCCACAGCAGGTCTTTTTGAGTTGAAATAGTAACTCCTTTACTCATTCTGGATTAGATCAGCTAGAAACCATAGTAAACTAGCATAGTTTCCAAGGCACCTAGGGGCACACGTACGTACCATTTTTCCTGTCACAAATGTCCTGATTCACAGAATCGGACCATTTGCGACATTAAAAAAAAACATTTGGTATGTACAGAGCCTATTTTGCGATTCGGTAATCTATTTACTGAATCGCAAAATAGGTTTGTAAGTCACAATTAGGAAGGGCGTTCCTTTCCTAATTGCGAGTCGCAGTGAGATGTAGGATTGTTTTGTGACCGTGAATTCGGTCACAAAACAATCGCAGTTAGCACCAGTTTCAAACTGGTGCTAACCCATTCACAAACGGGAAGGGGTCACCATGTGAATGGTAGTGAAAATATTTTTTTCACAGCAAGGACCACCGCCTGCTCTGAAAAAATGAAAAGAAAACTTTTCATTTTTGTTTTTGAAATGCATCTCGTTTTCCTTTAAGAAAAACGGGCTGCATTTAAAAAATAAAAAAAATACTGCTTTATTTAAAAGCAGTCACAGACATGGTGGTCTGCTGTCTCCAGCAGGCCACCATCCCTGTGAGGTCAGCCTTTCCCAATGGGGTCGCAAATTGCGACCTACCTCATGTATATTCATGAGGTAAGTCATTTGCGACCCCATTGGGAATCGCAAACAGTGTAAAGTACACTGTTGTAGATCCAGTTTTGCGACTCGCAAAACCGGGTCTTTGTACATGTGGCCTAAATCTCTTGACCACTATGGAATGTCAGCCCCACATTTTTACTGATGAACAAAATAGCTTGTCAGACCTGGGAACATGCATAGGTAAACAATGTGCTTCTCAGCTGCCATATGAGTTAGATCCACCCAGGGGATGTCCAAAGAACTGGCTACCAATTTGCCATTAAACAAAACAATTGTAAACATTATTTGTTGAATAACAATGTCAATTTCCTAAAACAGTGTCACTCTTCTATAATTCCTACTTTTGGAACACAAGTAAATCCCAAAGATATGCCTTACTTCTACTCCAAATTGAATGCCTGAAAATACTGTTAGCTTTATGGGTGCACATTTCTCCAAAGCTGACTATTCGGTTCAGTTTCACATGCTACTTATAGTATGTTTTCCTTGGCTGAGGTAAGTTAGCTTCATGTTGAATTCACTCTGACCCATTTTTAAACCAGTGGTCTCATCAGAGAAAAGTTGACTCTTTTACAAGTAAAATTCATTTACAATTACGTGGATGACTGAGTTGGTGAATGTGATGACAAGGCAACACTTAGATGGTTGAGTGAGTCCATGGATGGATGCATGTGTAACTGACTGAATGCTTTGATGCCTATTAGAGGAGTAAGTTCTTACATAGCTTTAAGGTGAATATCTTGGTGAATTGATGGGTGGTTAGATGAGGTTCTGAGAACATGAGTGGATTAATGAGAGATTGTGTAAATGGGTGCAGGCTGATGCCTCCACTTCTACAGGTCTAGTTCTCGGATATCTTTAGTAAAATTGTTATCTAATGGCAAGCATTAACATTACTATACCAGGACAAATATTACTTCAAACACACAGAAGATGATGGGAGGATGCATGTAATAAGTCTAAATATTAGCAATTGCACTGGATAGCATTTCAGTCAACATTCCTTTGTTCACTCTATTTCAAGCATTCTCACACTGTGAGAGAAGAGGGCTGATTGCAGAGGCCCCCTAACTTTTTACCCCCATTTTTCACTTTTTGCTGGTGTTTTCCTGACTCTGATGGTGCCCTGGGTACTGCTAACCAGTCCCAGGGCCTGTACCCTATGTAAAATCAGTATGTAAATTAGGCTAAGTATAATCGGCTAAGTCAACCTACCTATAAGTCCCTAGTATATGGTAGGGCATGTAGGTTTAGGGAACCTAGCATAGGTAGTGCACCCAGAGGTGCACTACTGAGCTGCCCAGTGTCATTTTAAAGGAAGGCCTGCCTTGTTGGCTGCTTTTAAATTAAAGTTACATGCAAATTCGACTTTGGAATTAAAAGTAGTTCCAAAGTCTTAAACTGCCTTATTTTTACATATAGGTCACCCCTAAGGTGTGCCCTATGTGCCCCTAGGGCTGGGTGCCATGTAAATATGAGCAGGGACCTTAAACAAATAGTTTTATAAGCCCTGGTGAGGCAAAACAGCCAAATCGTTTTTTCCCTCATTGTAGTAAATGGCCTCCATAGGCTAGAATGGGGAGACTTTATTTAATTTTGAAAGTCCCCTTAAGTAACAGATACCACAGGTTTGGTATCAAATTAACTGTTATAATAAATCCCACAACTTCCAGTTGTTGGATTTAATATAACTTGTTCAGTTAAAGAGTTTTAAACTTTAACTGAAAAGTTGGCATCTTCAGCCCTGCCGTGTTTTTTCTGCTCTGCTCTGATTGGCCAGCCTTGCCAGGCTGCCTTGATGAGGTGTGAAGTGGCCTGGTGCAACACAAAGAGATGTGCCTGGGGGAGGAGATCTCCCCTCAGCAGATGGGGAAGCTGGAAGGGGGAGGGCTGCCAAACCGGTCTTTAAAGGCAGGGAAGGACATTTGGAGCAACCCAGCAACACTCTCACATCCTGCAAACCCAACAATTAGGTGCCCCCTTGATTTGATTAGGAGAGGGCAGGAGAGGGGTGTGTTTAGGATTTTTAGCTACACGGGTGGGTGGGCTCAGTCAGATCTAACCTCCAAAAATCAATTAATCCACAATGGATTTTTGAGGAATGTTGCTCCCTGGGATTGATTTTTGCCACACTTCCCAGGAAGCGGTCATCACAGGGGGAAGGACCCTGACCCTGATTGGAGAACCATGACCCCCCTGTTTTTCACCCAGGAGCAAGGATAAAACTGGCAGACCTGCACCCACACCTCAGTTCCCTACCAGATCCCTATCAGATTCCAACAAGGAAGAACTACAGAAGAAGAAGGACCGCCCTGCTGGCCCCCTGACCTGCACCTGGACACTGCACTCTGGAGGACTGCACCAGCTGCACACTTGGCTTCACCACAAGAAGGACTTTGCCTGACTTCAACTGGTTCAAGGAGGGACTCCCTGTTTGCTACAGGTGAAAAATTGCTAACCAGAGTCCCCTGCACCAACTCCTGAAGAAACCAACCAGCTGACCACTGTCCAGTAGCCAAAAAGAAGTGTGTGCCAGGTGCATTCTGGGAGATGTAGTCCACACCCTCAAGGAGCATCTCAGAGCTTCTGGAACCTTGGGGTGGACTGTGAACCTCAAAAGAACCTTAAAAGAACATCTGGAAGAAAAATAGAAGTTTGGAGATGTTTGGAGAACTTTTTGAAAAAAGCTCCATAGAGGGACTGACCTGTCGCAGCAACTCTAGCCAGCTTGCCTCAACCGCTAACTGTTCTGACTTGCAGGTTCGTCCCGGTGAAGAAAATCTCCAAAAAAGTGACTAAGTCCAAACGTAGGAAGTTGATCGGGACCTCCCAGGCAGTGTATCCGAAGAGGGCTCCAGGGATGTCGGATCAAGATTCAGGTTTGCACTGGTCGAAGAATTTTCACCTAAAAAAAATGACTAAGTCCGAAGGTATAAATCTCCACTGAGGGCTCCTGTGACGCGTATCCGAGGAAGAGTTCCAGGAGGTCGGATTGGACTGGCAGGTTCATCCCGCTGAAGAAAATCTCCAGAAAAACGAATAATTCCTAAGGTAAACTTTTGACCAAGGCCTCCCGCGAGCTGTAGCCGAGCCAGGCTCCATCGCGGTAAGCGTTAAACTTTGACTTTGCCCCGGTCGAGGTGCGACCAGATGACCCATTTGGCGCTTTTTGTTTCTATGCGCTAGAAAACATTAAGGTGGTCATTACAACCCTGGCGGACGGTGTTAAAGCGGCGGTGAGACCGGCAACAGGCCGGCGGTAACATTTTTTGAATTACGACCGTGGCAGAAACCGCCAACAAAGACAGCCACTTTAACACTCCGATCGCCACGGCAGTACAAACAAACACCGCAGCGGTCACCACCAACAGACAGGCGGAGAACAATGTACCGCCCACACTATTATGACAGGCCAATCCGCCACCTTTTCCAGGGCGGATTCACCGCGGATAAAAACACAATGGAAACAGGAATTTCAAAGGGAAAACGCTCACCTCTACACACTCCACGAGGAACGAGGACACCATGGAGCCGGAACTCCATATTCTTCCTGCGATAGTCTTCCTGCTCCTCTACCAGGAGCACCAATGCCGGTGGCGAAGACCATGGTGAGTACTGCACCTACGACACAGGGGAGGCAAAAAACAGGGACACACACACGCAACAACCCCACCCCCACCACCACCCTAACCCACTACAACACACACACCAATGCATATCTAAACATTACAGTTACACCCCCCAAACTCCCGGAAGAATGCAAAGACAAAAGGAAATGAGTGTAACCATTGTAATATATCAAAATTCAGTAAGCAAATATATACATATATACACTATTTACAAATTATAAACCAAGATTAGTAGTCCAGGTATTGCACCAATCATAGTCCGTGGACCACTGGGCCCAAAATGCATGGGCGAGGCCCACACACGATACCAGATCAAAACAGAGAGAACACTGCAGGGGCATCAGATAGAAATACAACAGGCACCTCAGGGGGAAGGGAAGGGGGTGCACCTCAGCCGGATGAGTGCACGACGCCAGATCCACCAGGGGGTTCCATGCCCATTGATGTATCCTGGGGAGGTCAAAGCCACAGTCTCTCAAGTCTCTACAGTGGGTGGTTTGCCCACTGCTGCATCCTGGGGAGTGCAAAGCCACAGTCTCTCAAGTCTCTACAGTGGGTGGTTTGCCCACTGCTACATCCTGGGGAGTGCAAAGCCACAGTCTCTCAAGTCTCTACAGTGGGTGGTTTGCCCACTGCTGCATCCTGGGGAGTGCAAAGCCACAGTCTCTCAAGTCTCTACAGTGGGTAGTTTGCCCACTGCATTATCCTGGGAGTGCAAAGCCACAGTCACTCAAGTCTCTCCAGTAGGTGGTTTGCCCACTGCATTATCCTGGGGAGTGCAAAGCCACAGTCACTCAAGTCTCTACAGTGGGTGGTTTGCCCACTGCTGCATCCTGGGGAGTGCAAAGCCACAGTCTCTCAAGTCTCTCCAGTGGGTGGTTTGCCCACTGCTGCATCCTGGGGAGTGCAAAGGCACAGTCTCTCAAGTCTCTACAGTGGGTGGTTTGCCCACTGCTGCATTCTGGGGAGTGCAAAGCCACAGTCTCTCAAGTGGATGCCTTTCTCCACTGGTTCTGGAGGGGGCTTTGTGCCCAGAGTGCTTCATCCTGCCAAGGACAGACAGAGTGGATGTGATACTCCACTGGTTCTGGAGGGGGCTTGGTGCCCAGAGTGCTTCATCCTGCCAAGGACAGACGGAATGGATGTGATACTCCACTGGTTCTGGAGGGGGACTGGTGCCCAGAGTGCATCACTCACCCCGTGACGGTCCCTATTGCGTCAGTGCCCCTGCCGCTCATGGGCTAACGGTGCTTGAGTAGGGGGTGCATGCCCTGTTCAGTGGTGCTTGAGTTGGCGGTCCTTGACCTGTTCAGCGGTGCTTGAGTTGGTGGTCCTTGCCCTGTTCAGCGGTGCTTGCCCTGTTCAGCGGTGCTTGCCCTGTTCAGCGGTGCTTGAATTGGCGGTCCTTGCCCTGTTCAGCGGAGCTTGCCCTGTTAAGCGGTGCTTGACTTGGCAGTCCTTGCCCTGTTCAGCGGTGCTTGCCCTGTTCAGCGGTGCTTTACTTAGCGGTCCTTGCCCTGTTCAGCGGTGCTTGACTTGGCGGTCCTTCATTGCCCAGCTGGGCTGGGGCTGGCTGTCCTTCATTGGGCAGATGGGCTGGGGCTGGCGGTCCTTCATTGGGCAGCTGGGCTGTGGCTGGCGGGGCCCTCCTGGGCAGCTGGGCTGTGGCTGGTGGGGCCCTCCTGGGCAGCGACGATGGGGCTGGCGGGGGCCTCCTGGGCAGCGAAGATGGGGCTGGCGGGGGCCTCCTGGGCAGCGACGATGGGGCTGGTGGTGGCCTCCTAGGCAGCGACGATGGGGCTGGCGGTGGCCTCCTGGGCAGCGGGGATGATGGCGTTCTTCTCCGCCGTGCTGCTCCTCCCAGACTTGCCGGCTTTCTTCTGGCCCTTCCCCACCTTGGGAGGAGTCCCAGCTGAGTCCAAACTCCCCCCGGGACCCCTGGGTGCGGCTTGGGTGGCTGGAGTCTTCCCCCTCTCCCGCCGGGCACTGGCCAACTTCTGGTGCTTCACAGGGGGGGGGACTGTCTGTGCTGTGGCTCCGTGCCACACTGGCTGTCCTGGTGGCCGGTGCACTCCACATACCTGTGACAACAGGCACCATTGGTCCCGTAGATATTGTGGCTGAGGTGCTAGTTCGGGACCTATGAGTTGGACGGGGGTGGTGGGAAATAGGTTACGGGTGGACAGGAAAAGTTGTTTGGAGACACTGGGACGGGTAGCTGGAGGGGGTTTGGGAGTGGAGGAAGAGGTGGTGGTTGTAGGAGGTGTAAGTTTTGTGGTTTTGGGTGCAGGTGCATGCGCTGGAGGCTGTTGTGAGGTGGATGTATGTTGGGTGGGTGTGTGCCTGCGTTTGTGTATCTTCGGAGGGGGCATCACAGACACACTGGGAGAGGACACAGGGGACGTGTGAAAGGTAGTGGGGGTGGTGACTGCACGTGAGCAGGGTGTGCTGGTGGGTGTGCTGGTGTGGGACGTAGTGGCTGTAGAGGTAGTGCATGCAGGTGTGAGTGTAGACGAGACTGGGAGAGAGGAGGGAGACGACGAGGAGGGGGACACAGTGGATGCAGTGGATGTTGGTGTGTCTGTATGTGTGTGATGCTTGCGTGAGTGCCTGTGGGATGTGTGGTGCTTATGTTTGCCTGAGCTTCCCTTGTGTGTTGAGGTGTGTGCAGGCTGGTCTGATGGTTTGCTTGGGATAGGCAGAGGTACAGGGGATTAGGTCTGGGTGGAGGAAGTTGGAGGGGGGAGGCTAGACACAGGGACAATGGCTGCCATCAGTGCTGAGGCCAAAGTGTGAAAGGTTCGGTGAAGGGCAGCCTGACCAGAACGAATGCCCTCCAGGAATGCATTGGTTTGTTGCAACTCCCTTTCTACACCCTGGATGGCATTCAAAATGGTAGACTGCCCAACAGTGAGGGACCTGAGGAGGTCAATTGCCTCCTCACTGAGGGCAGCAGAGGTGACAGGGGGAGGGGCTGAGGTGCCTGGGGCAAAGGAGATGCCCACCCTCCTGGGTGAGCGGGCACAGGGCGAAGGCTGAGGGGCTGCTGGGAGGGCGGCGCTGGTAGGGGGGTGGCGGCTGTACCTGTAGAAGTGGGGGGCACAGATGTTGCCGCCACCACAAGGGAGCTCCCATCGGAGGACGAGTCCTTGTCGCTGGTTTCAGCTCCTGTCACCGCCGTGGTGCTCCCCTCGCCCTCCGTCCCACTGGTGTATTCAGAGTCCGTAGTGTGGCCCTCCATGGCCATGTGGGATGCATCTCCCTCGTGCTCCGGTGCCACTGCTCCGCTGCCTGATGATGCTAATGCACAGAAGAACAGGGAGACCACAAAAAAGGGGGGGGAACAGAAGAAAGACATGTTGAGTACATGGCTTACCGCTACCGTTGGCGGACAAGACAGGCACAGAAGCCCCCTGCACTATGTCGCACTGTTGGGCTCTACAGTGCAATTCCTGGGAAATGGCCTACAAAGCTATGGACGACATATGCACACATAGATGACACAGGTGCATGAATAGCATTAGTTGGCACTCTACAGAGGTGGGGTTGGGGGCCACAGGGCCATGCCTTACGAAGGGGCCTAGCCTACGGAACTCGCCCTGGCCTACGGAAACCCACAGCCCTCCTCCCCCACCCAGACATTTCCACTGCACACAAAGTCAGCTGAATGAGAGTGTACTCACCCCCTTGAGTCTGCTGTGATGCCCGCAAGCGCCCATCCAACTCCGGGTAGGCCACCGACAGGATCCGGAACATTAGGGGGGTCATGGTTCGACGGGCACCCCTCCCATGTTGGGAGGCCATCCCCAGCTGAGCCTCTGCCGTCTTCTTGCTCCAGCGGCGAATGTCCTCCCATCTTTTCCGGCAGTGGGTGCTCCGTCTGTGGTGGACCCCCAGGGTCCGGACGTCCTTGGCGATGGCACGCCAAATATCCTTCTTCTGGTGGGCGCTGACCTACATGAAATGTACAGGGGAAGAAGAGAAGTCATTACCAACTGCGCCGTCAAAGTGAGTGGCCCCCATCCCCACCCTTGCAATGTGGCACATGCACCCACCGTCTTTCAATCACTCAGAACTCTGCCCCCTTCCTTCTTACAACCAGCCCTCTCCACACAGGCATAGCCCATACAACATGCTCCCTGCATACTTACCTGTTGGTCTGGAGGACCGTAGAGTAGCGTGTACTGGGGGAGGACCCCATCGACGAGCTTCTCCAACTCCTTCAATGTGAAGTCAGGGACCCTTTCCCCAGACGCACGAGCCATTGTCTCTTCCAGACCGAGGTCACAGCAGCACTTGCAGTATAGGTCCTCTCCTGTCGAAGATCAGGTATCGAGTGATTCAACAGATAGAAAATGGCGGTCACTTCCACGGCAGTTACGTCCGCGGCAGTGCGTACCATTACCGCCGGCGTACATCGTCATTGGCTCCTGGGACCCATAGGGTCCAATGTTAACCAATGCAGCATTGCGCCGCAGTCTTCGACCGCCTACCGCGACGGTGTACAACGCCAGTGCAGTTACCTCGCATCCCATTGTCCCACTTTAGAGGTCAGGCAGCCGCCATTTCAGGGGCCCACATGGCCTAATTACCAACTGCGTCACACATACCTAGGCCTACTCTCAACACATATACAGGCCACATTTTGTGATTGTATGGTGTTCTGTGTAGATTGTGGGTACATAACTCTGAGTTGTTTGACTCGGTGCTCGCTGTTGTCCTTCATAGGCACCGTCCCTGGGACATGTGAGGAGATGGCGGAATCCTCCGGTGTACCAACCGCTGGTGGACCTGTCGACAATGGAGGAAAGAAATTTGATAATCACCTACAGGTTTGACCGTGCCACAATCGAGGAACTGTGTACACAGTTGGAGCCTGACCTGATGTCAGCAATCCGCCATCCCAAAGGAATCCTCCCTCAAGTGCAGGTGCTATCAGTGCTCCATTTCCTTGCTAGTGGGTCTTTTCAAACAACTGTGGCCATGGCATCAGGGATGTCCCAGCCTATGTTTTCAAACGTATTGTAAAGAGTGTTGTCTGCCCTGCTGAAACACATGCGGAGCTACATTGTTTTCCCTCAGGTGGAGGATTTGCCTACAGTGAAAGGTGACTTCTATGCCCTTGGACATATCCCCAACATCATAGGTGCCATTGATGGGACCCATGTGGCTTTGGTCCCCTCCCACAGGAGTGAACAGGTGTACAGGAACCGGAAGAGTTATCATTCCATGAATGTACAGATGGTATTGTCGCGTGGGCTCTCATTATTCTAAATGAGACTACTGGATTTCTAGGTAGCAGGATCTATAACGGTGTGGGGGACTGAGTCTGACCCACGTGTAAAGAACTCTGTCACCCTAAATCCGTTTTTTGCTCCGGCTAAGTAGCAGTGCCTCATTTCTCCCATGTGGAAGGAATGATTTGACAGCCGAGCGCATGACATCTTTGGAACTTCTCAGGGAAGTCGTGGTTACTCAGATCCAAACCAAACTCTCTTATTTCCAATATGATTTCCAATATGATCTCATATACAAATGACAAAGACAGTATAAGTTTTATATAATGTTTTTTAATAAAACGACTGTATTTTAGATATTAAGGCGTGAGCCGCAATAACCAGAACAATACAACACAGTAGGATTGTAATAGTCACCAGGAGAGTAAAACATAAGAACAAAGCTATCATATTGTCTAACAGTTTCTACTCCCTCTCTGCTTGTTTTATTTAGAGCACAGCATGTTAAGCTTCTAGCTTGCCTATTAGAATCACTGTGGAGACATCAGCCCTCATACCTGAGCAAAGACCTGTGATCTTGGTTCAGCATCTGCAACGAGGCAGTCAGCGTCTAGTTGTGGTTCCCTGGTCGGAATCTCCCTCTTGCGTGTATTGGGACAAGGAAGTGATTTTATAACTAACATGTCATTGTGATCACAAAATGTCCCTACGCAGGAATGCCAAGTCTAAACTCCTACCACGTCTATCGGCAATGTACCAGACTGTATCCTTGACTGAAGCACAGAGTAAATATGTTATGGAGAACTCCAGTGTTGAAGTAGGCAAAACAGTGTGATATGAATAAAAAACAACACCGTAGAACTGGCTATTTGAAAAATAACAGCACGAAGCCTAATAAAAAGCATGTAGAGCAAAGTGCACAGAGGCTCTAAGCTGTCAGCAAATGAATAAAATATATTCAGGGCAAAGTGCACAAAGGCCTAAAGCCTAAAGCTAAAGCGCAATGAATACGTAAAACTAACCACACTACACCCTCCCCTTGTCGGTAGCAAGTGGTTCCAATAATATAAAAGGATGCCCCAAATATAAACAATACCTAAAACAAATTCAATATAGTGTAAATTTCGTAAAAATCCAATCGTCAGATAGAAGCAATAGAACGCAGGAGTTCCTCCACTTCGATATATGTCAATATCGGAAGATCCATGCCACAAAGTACCATGGAGCAGGTGTGATCCAAAGCCCCAAAACCATTCAGGGCGGCACCCCGTGCAGGGCCTATAAAAGAGACAATACCATCTTCCTCCAGGAAGGGAATCTCATAAACTGCCTCACGAAGCAAGCGCATCCGTAGTACCCAAGTCTGGGAATGAGCCCTAATCGGGAACATCAACAGATCAGTATCGACCACTGGAGGGCGCTGCAATGAGAGACAGAGAGCCAGTGCATGTTCAAACGAGCACCAAAGGCATCGAAACACGGGTTGCACACAATCCAAAACCGGTCTGAATGACAGAGACCAGTCGCACTCCAAATGTCCCAGGAGTGTCGCTCCAAAATGCTGCATCATGCGTTCACGACACAGCTGCGCTGACGGGAGCAGCAATACAGGATCTCGTTGTGACGGGACAGCCATTGCGAAAAAATAGCAACAACAGCAAGACTCCAGCCAATAAAGCCAAAGTAATCGGGAAACCCCCAAGAATGCTTCCGAAAATAGAATGTATAGCCGAAGGTATCAAACCGAATATGGAAGAGAAGGTATGGGCAAAACCAACACCAACGACTTTGAAAAAATGTGCAATACCAGCAGTGCTGGATGCATTAAATATACGTCCCACAAGTTCACCGAAGTGATTTGGAAAGTTAGTATTCAAAAGGGACTGTATCTCCGCCGATGGCCTTGCCACTTGAAGTGCATAGGTCTCGCTAGCAGATGTAAGGGCCACATGCTTTTGAAACAATAAAGCTTTTAGCCGACTCAACTTGTCGAAATCAACCTTGGAAGTAGCAATATGAGGCCAGATGTCCGCTACCTCCCTAAATTGAGTGGGGGGAAACAACACATTCCCGCAGCACGTAACGGCCTTGTTGACAACGACGATGTAAACTATTCCGGCACGCATGCCACAGCAGCGTTCGCTGTTAAGAACAATGTAACTGCCGTTAGAAAGCACCTGGAAAGTGTTTTTAATAACCGGGACTGGAACTCCATTCAGATAACAAGCTAAGTTAGCAATCGAAGCGTTACACGCCCCGTGCAAGGACAGCTGTTTACAAACCATTGAATGGCTGACAGAAGCTTCGCATTCGCTGCCGCTAAGAAAAACCTCCTTCAAACCATTAACACATCTGTACTGAAAGGGAAGGTCCCACATCTCGTGTATGTAACTGTCTCCCAATAGTTCATATCTACCCACCGGAATGTGCTTCAAACATGAAGTAAATTGCAAAGTAGAGATAGGCAAATTAATAACCCCATGAATCAACCATTCAGCTAACGGAATCTCAGCTACTGTGAAAGGCAGTTTCTCTAATTTCTCAATATTTAACATAACATATGTCGCTTCCTTTTTAGCCATCAGTTGTTGTTGACAAGTCATATTAAAAGAGATAAAGATCTCACTGGCACGAACGTGCTGCCATGGAACGCGACCCGCCTTCAAGGTCTGAAGAGTCCAACCCAGCTGCATGATGGACCGCGTCTGACTCTGCCCATGATATAAAGAAGAAATGTCCGATTTAATAGTGTCAATGGCAGAGGAAACAATGCTGTCAATTGTGTAAACACGGTCAGAAAGGGTATGCATGCCATTATCAACAACAGACAAAGGGGGTGATTCTGACCCCGGCGGTACAAGACCGCCGGGGCCAGGGTCGGCGGGAGCACCGCCGACAGGCCGGCGGTGCCCTGCAGGGCATTCTGACCGCGGCGGTTCAGCCGCGGTCAGAAGAGGCAAACCGGCGGTCTCCCGCCGGTTTACCGCTGCCCTTAGAATCCCCCATGGCGGCGCAGCTTGCTGCGCCGCCATGGGGGATTCTGACACCCCCTACCGCCATCCTGTTCCTGGCGGTTCGCCCGCCAGGAACAGGATGGCGGTAGGGGGTGCCGCGGGGCCCCTGGGGCCCCTGCCGTGCCCATGCCAATGGCATGGGCACGGCAGGGGCCCCCGTAAGAGGGCCCTACTGTGTATTTCAGTGTCTGCCTAGCAGACACTGAAATACGCGACGGGTGCAAACTGCACCCGTCGCACATGCCCACTCCGCCGGCTCCATTCGGAGCCGGCTTCCTCGTGGGGAGGGGTTCCCGCTGGGCTGGCGGGCGGCCTTCTGGCGGTCGCCCGCCAGCCCAGCGGGAAAGCCAGAATGGCCTCCGCGGTCTTTCGACCGCGCAGCAGCCATATGGCGGTTCCCTCAAAATGACCCCCAAAGTCTGCATCAGATTTTCCTGATCAATCTGCCTCACCCGGGCTGCAGCCTCTTGTTGTGAAAGCTTCTAAATCTCATTATAAACTTCATATAAGAACCATTTCTTCCGTGGTACTTTGGGACCCGACAAAAAATCTTGTAAATCAGTATCATTAGACAGTAACGTGAGATGTGACTTAACTGCATCCAGCGTGGATGACTTCAACCATTGTTGACAAAGCTTCCCCACACTGTATGTAGTTATAATATCAGCATGTTCTGGTGATACGTAACGAGGGTCTGCCCTACTAGTCCTGAACCCCCCTGAAGAGGTGACAAAACGTTGATGACACACATTAGTGTCTACAGGCCATAATAACCACCCGCCTGGATGTAACGATGAATTGTTAAGCGTACCATTCTGGACCCAATGTGTAAAGTCACCAAAAGTAGCATTTACATAGTGCTGCCAATTTTTTAATTTAGAAGGGACAGGTATACTAGGCAAAGTCAACTCCCTAATTGTCGCTAAGCCCAAACAGCTAGTCTGTTGTACTGTGTCATTGAGGAAAATCATCTGCACAGGGATAATACATGCTCTAAATAACGTGTCCCTGCCTTGCATTTGCCAATTTTTCGAACCCCAAATACTTTTCAAGTCAACAGTTTTAAACCAGTATTCATATCCCTCGACCGAAAGTTTAGATACAAACAAATTGGAATACAGTAATTTAGTATCGGTCAATAACATTTGCTTATTAGAATACGGTGCAACTTTGAAATAGTAGGACTTAGCATTACGTTGATCATGCCCAGAAAAATATGCAAATTTATAATAATACGTTTTCGAACTCTCTTGTGGAGGAGTCGAGCAATGTTCCCATTGCACATAATTAAACATGGGCTTAGGGCTACTAGCTTTATGAATAAAGTGGTGTCCATAATAGTTGTAACAAAACATGTCACCATGATTATCTCTAAACTGGTAAGCATCATCATCGTCATAGACAGTATAATATTGCAAATCCGTTAGCAAAGAATCTACTGTCTTCACATCCCAATCATCAGAAACAATGCCAGGTATAACAATATCATTCATTGATAATTTGAGGACATACGGTATTTGAATCAATTCAGTGGGACCATATATATCAAACATTACTTTATCCCACACAATTCCATCCGGAACTGGTATTGCAGAAATGTTTACAGTGGAAAAGTCTCTTCGAACCATATGAGACGAAAAATGCGGTTTTAACACAGTCTCCATGTGCTCAATGTCAGATCGATCAGGAAGAAAATGACCATGTATTATCAGAAAAAAAAGTAACCACAAATCCCAACCATAATAAAAGAGTCATCACGGCCAAAAACAGCCAAAAATAGTTCCAAGAAAAAACAAAATATGTGCGTTTAAGCCAACCCAGCAGCCGTCGTGGACCGTGGACAGAAGACATCAAGGACGAGGAGCCGGCACACATCATTATCAGCGTCGTTGAAGCAGCCAGAAGCAGTTCTAGCAAAAGGTGCAACTGTGAACAAAGAAGCAGATGGAGGCTCTCGCCGTGGCACACTATAAACCACATGTTCAGAAACATCAGTAGAACGTACAGCAATTTGATCAAAAGATTCCATATTAATCGCCGTCGGTGGAACAATCGCAAGATCATCATCCACCCTCCCCAAGCTCGGAGAGGAAACAGTGTAGGTGAAAATCACCTGCAGCGGGACTTCTTCCCCAGTAGTGAGAGGGATTCCGGAACTACTGGGTGTCCCTCTTGGTCTGCTGTGCAGAATCTGCCACATGTTGTAACTTGACATTATCAATGGAAACAAAGCGATTTCCTTTGGCCCCTCGCAGCGGCGGTAAAATCACAGTTCTCGTGCCGCTCACCCCCAACACAGGGACAGGTTCTCGATAAGAAGGACCAAATTCTTTTTTAACTGCGACCTTTTCACGCACTAGATCCCCAATCCTGGGTGTCCAACCAGTAGGTGTTACGGGCTCATCCTGAATTCCTGAGGAGGCAGCACTGGCAGAAGAGTTATCTTCACGGAATTGTTGTAAATCCTGCAAAACAGTGACACGATCATTTATGTCAAAGGGCGTATCTGCCGCCTCCACACCAGGACCATCTTGATCAGGAACATACATTTGTGTTCCAAACAGGCACTCATATGAAGTACGACCCCCCAGTGACCTCCTAGGCAAGTTATTAAGTGCTCTCTGTACTCCATATAGGTGGGCTAGCCAACCACGAAACATACCTAAAACTCTGTCCGTTAAGGACTGCTTTAAATCACGATTTAAATGCTCCACAACAGAATTTCCCTCGGGATGAAATGGAGACGAGAATTGGAGTTGGACCCCCAACGAAGCCATGGTGTCCCTGAATGCCTTAGAGACAAAAGCAGGGCCCTGGTCCGAATGAAAAGCCGCAACTGCAAATATATCGACAAAGATGCGCAAATCTTTAATAACAGTTCGAGCGTCAGCCGAGCGTTGTGGCCAGACCCACACAAATCTGGAGCACGAATCTACAGCAACCAATATATATTTGGTCCCAGTAAACTGCCTGATCCGGCTGAATCCACTTCTGAAAATGACCCTGTTAGAGTAATTGGTGTAGTTTCTGGCTTTGGTACTGGCTCTTCCCCCCACTCCATCCCTGCAATCTGTTCTGTGGCTTCTCCAGCGCACATGAGACTAATTTGGTGGAATGTGGCTGGTTTAGCCAGCAAACTGGGCACCCAAGATTGGATAACTTACATTGAGTCCGGGGATGTTTGCATGTTCCAAGAGACTTGGGCAAGGGAAGATTGTAACCATCAAGGTTACGAGTCATTTTCCATCTCGGCTAGGTGAGAGGGTAAGGGCCGCCCCTCTGGTGGACTCACAACTTGGGTGGCTTCCCACTTAGGATGTCAGGCTTCACGCCTACCGGTGCCATCAGATGATATCCTAGTGGTTTTATTAGCCTGGCCGAACCTAGCAAAACTTGCCCTGATAAATATTTACTCTAGGCCAGTGGGAGCCTCGCGGGAATCCCCCACTATAGAGGAGCTTTCAGTATATTTAGCGGAAATGCCAAGAGATATCCCTTACATAGTGGGAGGGGATTTAAATTCCCATTTCGAGCCGTTGGTCGGTCTCGTAGAGGGATTTCCCATGGAAGAAGAGTTCAGGTGGTCACTACCCTCTGTTGTAGCACCTTCTCCAAAGGCATGGACGCCTGTGGCTTTGCAGATTACTGCTCTCACTCTAAAGCATGGAATTAGAGCCTGCAATGGACGTATTAAGTCTGATGTACCAAGCAAAACCACGTACAACAGAGTGGGAAGAGAGTCCCGCTTGGACTATGCTCTTGTACAGATAGTGAACTGGTCTTCTATCCTGGACTTTAGGGTGGTGGATAGACTGGATAGTGACCATAACGCCCTTGAACTCGATCTTAGCCATCCTGGGCCAAAGGCCTCCATAACAACCATGGGGGAGTCCAAACCTGAACTACTATTAGACAATAACAGGAGAAGAATCAGGTGGGATAAACTAGCTACGAGCCAAGTGAAACTTTCGAAGCTCTACGCAGGTTTAATCCCCATTTTGGAAAAAGTAGGAGAGCCAGCCAACGATGTGGGCAATATAGTCCACCATGAGAAATTATATCAGGCTCATGAGGACCTTATAAAGGGAGCGGCCTCTGAGCTTTTTACCAGGGTCCAGAATCAGAAGAGGATCCAACAACATAACTCCTTATGGTACAATGCAGTATGCAGGAAGGCAAAGGGAGAACTCCTCAGATGCATCAAGGTGGGAACAGATAGAGAGAAGCTGCGAGAAAGTAGACGGGCTTATAAAAAACTGGTCATCCATGCTAAAACCGAATGGGAGGAGAACCAGTGGGAGGAGCTTACCACTTCCCTCGCAACAAGAGATCACCGAATGTTTTGGAGAGTAGTAAACGGGGGGTCGGGGAACCTCCATTCGGCAATAGAACCAAATATTGCAGCAGGGGTGTGGCAGGCACACTTCCAGTCTCTCTACAGTTCCGAGCAGGGAGAAACTAAGATTGATTTCGGTACTGGACTGGTAGAGTATGGCGGGGATTTGATAACAGTGGGGGAGGTGAAGGTAGCACTAATGGGACTTAAAGCTGGAAAGGCGCCAGGATTGGACGGCCTGCCCGGGGACCTGTTCAAGCAGGAGCCCGGTGTTTGGGCCCCCTATCTGGCTGCAGTGTTTAATGGAGTTTTGTGTGGCATGGAAATTCCGAGTACTTGGCTGGGGGCAGAGGTGGTTCCTATATTTAAAAAGGGCTCGCCCCTGCTCCCAGCCAACTACAGACCAATCAGTCTAATTGACGTGTCACAGAAGCTGTTTGGCAGGATACTGCTGAATCGGCTTCAGGACTGGGTGGAAGAAACGGGTGCCCTCAGTCCGTATCAGGCGGGATTTAGAAAGGGAGTTTCTACAGTGGACCAGGTTTTTCGTCTGAACGTTATCTATTGGAGGGCAGCAATATTGGAAGGGGGTAGTTTATACACTATATTTGTGGACCTGAGGGCTGCGTTCGACCTCGTGCCCAGAGGGAAACTCTGGAGTGTTCTGGCTGAGATGGGGGTCCCCCCAGACATCCTGATAATTTTAAAGAGATTGCACCATAATAACTATGCCCGGGTCAGGTGCGGGAAACACGGGGAATTAACGGACAGATTCACCGTTGACAGGGGGGTTAGACAGGGCTGTGTATTGGCACCGACCCTGTTCTGCCTCTTCGTCAACGGGGTAATCGCCCATCTCAATGGAACTGAATACACTGATGCCCCAAATTTGAATGGCAGCAGGGTGCCTGCAATCATGTTTGCAGATGACACCCTGTTGCTGTCCAAAACCCCCATGGGGATACAGAGGATCCTTGATTCTTTTGTGGCTTTTTGCACAGATAGGGGGTTAGAAATCAATGCTAACAAAACCAAGTTTATGGTTATGAACCCAACCCCAAGATCACGCCCGAACCCCTTACTGGGAGCTTCACGTTTAGAGAGAGTCTCCACCTTTGAATATCTAGGTGTAACGTTGAATGAAACCATGTCCTGGGGAACTCACCAGACCAGGGTTAATCTTAAATTAGTGCAGACCACTGGCGGCATTGCTCGGTTGATGAGAAGCTCCACATATCGACCGCTGGGGCCGCTTATCCAGATATACAAGGCACAGGCTAGAGGAGCTCTGATGTACGGGGCGGAACTGTGGGGTCACACAGCTTCCTGCAGTTTGTCTATAACTGAGAACAACTTCATTAGACAGATAGTAGCACTCCTGCGCAGTACTCCGCTCCTCCCCCTGAGGATGGATCTGGGTCTGAGACCAATAGCAGATGAATTAGGTCTCAGACCCATAGTCTTCTGGCGAAGGCTATGGAGCACCGAAGAACTCTCTTATTATAGGGCGGAACTGAGGGAGTTTTTAACCCACCCTAAAGCTCTACTGATCCCGTGGATAAAATACATAAAAAAGTCCTGTATGGGATTGGGCCTCCCTGACCTGTGGTCGGATCCAGCTAACGCCTCACTAAGGATCCCACGAAGAGCTTTGGTCAGTGCTTACCACGAGCAGAAATTAGCTATGGCCCTAGACTGCAAGAATGAGGGGTCATTAACATCTGTATTCGCGCAAAGCAAGGACTCATACCGCCTGGAGAGGGTTCTGGATGCTATGTCTCCTGTGCTGGCCAGGAAGCTATTTCTCCAATGGAGATATGGCACATTGCCTCTGCGATCTTACACCTGCTCCTGGTCAACACTGCCATCTACCAAGCTATGTCCGACATGTGTGGGAGCAGAGGAAAGCGATCTGCATGTGGTCTTGTTTTGTCCAACTTACAAGGCCGCCAGGAAATATTGGCTCCTACCACTTATTAGAAACCTTGGTTTTAGGGAGTACCTCCCGGTGTACAGAATTTTAAAAACTGATGTTTCAGGTCCAATTGTGTTTGCACTAGCCAAATTCCTTACCAATGTCTGGCATATTCGTACCCGTATTTTAAAGTTGCAGGCTCCTATCTAACTTTAAGTTTTTATTTTAATTGTATGGTCTTTTATCTGATGTGTTTCCTGTTTACTTTTCCTTGATGGTTTTACATGTTCATATGTGTGTTTTTTGTGTACATCTTTTATGGCCAAATTGGCCGAAATAAAGATTAATTGATTGATTGAATATATATTTGTATGCACTATCTGGTGTCAGCGGACCACAATGACCAAAGTACACACACTGTAATGTTCTATTTGAAATCAGAAGGGGCGTCTGCTGCGGGCGTCTAGCCGAAGATGCTTTAATTTGTTGACAAACGTCACACAAAGGACATATTGCTTCGTCTCTTTATAGAGACCAGGCCACCAGTAACGAGCCTGTAAAAGTGAAATCGTGGCAGCCACCCCAGCATGTGCAGAAGCCACCCCCTCATGTGCTGCAGAAATCAATCGAGGTCTCTCAATTTTATTGGGAATTTCACGTACACCAATGCCTGGAATTGTAACAGTAGCATTCAGCGCACCATTCAAGCAGTAACTATATTTTGAAGGAAATCCTTTAGGAAAGGGTGTGCCATCAACCGTAGCCTTTATGGCAGCCGAAATTTCTGTGTCTGGTTTGGTACTCGAACGAGTCACTGCGGCCACAGTGGCGACAGCCACTGCCGATTTCGCGGCTTCATCAGCCAAAGTATTTCCAGCAACGTGTATTCCAACGCGCTGGTGTCCAAGTGTATGTAAAACATGGACTTTTGGAAGCGTTTCCTTCAGATCCGCAACCTTACCCCACAACATTTTATGTTTAATGGTGTTGCCTTTAGAATCTCTGAACCCATTCATCTTCCAATAGTGTAGATATTCGTTGAAAGACTGCACACAGTAGTAGGAGTCACAGACCAGCAAGGTTAAAAGCGCCGGATCCGCGTGCTCCAACGCTAACAATAGAGCTTTGAGCTCAGCCAGCTGTGCCGTGCAATCTCCCAAGGTTTTAGTATAAGTATGTCGGGGGCAGAACACTTCCCCCTCCATAGTGCCGCTCACCACCGCACATGCAGCAGAATACTGTTGTTTAGTCCCAACCGCTGGTTGCGCAGAGCCATCGGTATACATGACCACTTGATATTGGTCAATAGGCAACGTACCAGCAGGAACAGGGTATTCCATTTCATATTGAAGAAATTCTTGAGTCTGCAGTTTAGGGTCAAATACATAATCTACATCAGTGGCTGTCAAAGACGTAGCCCATTGTATCCGTCGCGGGTGTAAAGCTTTCGAATTTGGAACACTCGCTTTTGTAACTGCCTCTAAGGCCGGAATTGGGGAAACAACAACAATGCGTTGACCCTGGGCCAGCGGTCTTTCTTTAATAACAGCCATCTGTACTGCAGTGAGAATTTTCTCAGTTTGTGCAAAACGTTGCTCTGCAGCAGAATACAAGTGAGACTTGTATGCAATCGGGACTGTCTCCCCCTCATTAAAGGTGACATAAGTAAACCCAACAGCCCCAGGTATCACCCTGATGACTAAATGTGTCTTATTGTCCCGTGTGTGTAAGTGTCTAACTGCTAAGAGATCACTCTGTAATTCTCGTAGTATATGTGTATGTTCAATCGTCCAAAATCTACTCGAAAAATTCGGGCGAATCAACTCGTATAAGGGTTTTATACGCGTCGCATAATCAGGATTGTAAGTTCTGCCAAAATTCAGAAACCCCAACAATGACTGGAGCCTTCGAACCGTATTAGGAGGCTGCAATAAAGCACATTTCTCCCAAAAATGTGGCGCTAAGCTCTTGCCCTCACTCGACAACTCATATCCCAGGAAAATGACGCTGAGGAAGGCAATCTTTGATTTCTTAAAATTAAACTTATAGCCAATATCAGCAAACCCCCCAACAATGCGAGATACACGCCTTAGTTGTTGCAGAATCTCATCATCTGTCAGATATATGTCATCAACATATGATAATGCTTCAGGGTCGAACTCATGCAGCATTTCAGTTACACGAGCCGAAAACAGTCTTGGGCTATTCTTATACCCCTGAGGCAAACGACAAAACATTTTCTGAGAGCCAAACGCACTGAAACAGGTATAGTCCCGACTCTCGGGCGCTATATTCTGGCAGAAAAATCCATTCGAGATATCTAATGTTGTCTTGTATTTTTTACGCACTATATTATTCATAAGCGCTGCGCTGTGTGAATTCTGTATTGCATATGTGCGTGTATGACTATTCAAATGTCGGTAATCCACCACTATCCTATATGAATGGTCCGGTTTAGCTACCGGAAACAAGGGATTATTCATCGGCGAGACACAGTGCTCAATTACACCCTGATACTCCAATTGTGTAAGAATTTTTCTAACCGATGCCCTTGCTTCAAATTTGATAGGATACTGCGGTTGTGGCTGAGGTTCGCCCTTTATCGGAATTACATGATAAGGTGATTGTCTGTCCCACCCCACGTTATTTCTATACAAGGCGGGAGCCTGTGCTAGAGCCCATGATTTACTATAGGACTCTGCTAGTTCTCTCGGAACAAGTGGTGAGAAGGAAGGTGTAATAACCTCCTCCCCAACCGGACAGTCGCGAACAAAGTCAGGTGGCCAATCTTGTTCGGCCAACAGAACATCATATGATTTTACCACATGGTCCCAAAAAATGGCGTTTACAATACGGTCAATGTCCCCTTCCAATCGTAGAGTCACTTTATACACTCTATCAGGATCAGAGACTCGCATATCCGCCGTCTCGACTTGTATGAAGTCATCAGTTGCTTTCACCTCCAGATGCTCTAGAAGACTCCGGCGAACTATTGTGACCTCTGCCGCGCTGTCTAACAGTGCTAACGCCCACGTCTTGTTCGTCAAGAGAACTCTCTTCTTGAGCGGCATGTCTAACTGAGACTGCTGCCACTTTCTTCTTTTTAAATTGCTGTTTTTGTTGCAGCGGTTTCTCTTCTTGTTTAATGGAAACCTCTGCTGAGCGTTGTGAATCCTGTCTCGGTTTCACGTACTCCGTCCTCCGCTCTGACCGCCCACCTCTCTCACTTCTCTTTTCCGAGGAGTCCTGAAAGGAACGAGATTGGCGTGTATCAGTATATTGATATCTATCAGGCGTCTTCAAAGTATCCCTATTCCTGAGATTATACTTATTCTGTGGGGTCTCCGGTTGCGGAGACTGCCCACCATCTTTCTTAGGTGTTTGCTGTTTCTTTTCCCAGCGCTTTTTCGAACCCTCAGGTTGTTGCTGTTTAGCATTATCTTTATTATTTTTACCCTGTAACTGGGGTTTTTGTGGTCTAGCCCCTAGGCTATCACGACCAATACTAGAATATGTTTCCGCTATTATTCTCGGAAGCTCCCGCTCCTGATTAAGCAGCGGAACATCCAGAAGACGCATTCGCACTGCTAGTGCTACTGCCTCTCCTTTGAGATTACACAAAATAATAGAAGAAACTGTGGCAAAATTGCCCAGCAACTGCATGCCCAAATCTAAGGCAGGGGCAGCCCCATATTCATCCTGAATCTGTTTAAGCACGTCCGGTAAATTAGCTAATGTCGGTGTACCGTGTGACGTAGTGTAGAGCGCGGCAAACACCGTGCCCCAGGTATTACAAAGGTCCACCGGAGGAACCATCCCATACGGCAAACACATCGTCAAAATTCTATGTTTATCCTGAGGTCCCTTATGGGGAAATACTGCTTCCAGCGTATTCATTTTTTGCGCCAGACAAAATGGAGTCTCCTCTCGTTTAGCCGGTACCTTACCCATAACTGAGTGTACAGTGGCGGATTAATACCCGTGCGCTGGAGCAGCACGCGTTGCATTCGTATTTAGTGTCTGCATTACAAACTGAACTAATCGTCTATATGTAGCCGTTAATTCTGTATATAAACGACGAACTTCAACCACTGCCAATTGAGCAACCGCAGGATGAGGTGTATATGTAGCCAATAAAGGCCAGGTAGGACCATCATTACTCAGTGGACCTAACCTAACTTGTGCTACTGAGTGTGGGACGGCGCCATCAAGCCAATTATGGTGTTCTTGATAAGATAGAGGTGTTTCTAAATAAGCGTAAGCGCTGTATTGTCCAGGGACATTCGCAACAGTGGATTCGTGAAAAGTATTTGTTCCCCCGTCCACTGCTGGAAATCCGACCCAAGAATAAAAAAGTTCCGTTCTATAGGCTGCATGGGCGTCCACCACAAAAGTGACTGGACCCCCCTGGACTGTCAGTCCATGTGTCAACAGATGTCCCGTGAGCGAGTGACGCATATTAATTGCTATATTCACTACATTAGGATTCGCCATTTTATAAAAAAATAGCTTCAGGTCAGAGAAAGCACACCAATATCGGGGTTTTTCCTTTCAAAGTTCAAGCTTGAACAACCAACCACTAAGCAATAGGAAGTACCAATGCCGTGGCAGCGGAAACCCTCAGCCCCACGGACGTCTCCGTATACGGAACCGAGGAGTCAAACTATATATGAGACCAAGAGAGTCAGGCGGACCTAATCATTAGAGCCAGACCAAACGTTGGCGGCGCCATGTCGCGTGGGCTCTCATTATTCTAAATGAGACTACTGGATTTCTAGGTAGCAGGATCTATAACGGTGTGGGGGACTGAGTCTGACCCACGTGTAAAGAACTCTGTCACCCTAAATCCGTTTTTTGCTCCGGCTAACTAGCAGTGCCTCATTTCTCCCATGTGGAAGGAATGATTTGGCAGCCGAGCGCATGACATCTTTGGAACTTCTCAGAGAAGTCGTGGTTACTCAGATCCAAACCAAACTCTCTTATTTCCAATATGATCTCATATACAAATGACAAAGACAGTATAAGTTTTATATAATGTTTTTTAATAAAACGACTGTATTTTAGATATTAAGGCGTGAGCCGCAATAACCAGAACAATACAACACAGTAGGATTGTAATAGTCACCAGGAGAGTAAAACATAAGAACAAAGCTATCATATTGTCTAACAGTTTCTACTCTCTCTCTGCTTGTTTTATTTAGAGCACAGCATGTTGAGCTTCTAGCTTGCCTATTAGAATCACTGTGGAGACATCAGCCCTCATACCTGAGCAAAGACCTGTGATCTTGGTTCAGCATCTGCAACGAGGCAGTCAGCGTCTAGTTGTGGTTCCCTGGTCGGAATCTCCCTCTTGCGTGTATTGGGACAAGGAAGTGATTTTATAACTAACATGTCATTGTGATCACAAAATGTCCCTACGCAGGAATGCCAAGTCTAAACTCCTACCACGTCTATCGGCAATGTACCAGACTGTATCCTTGACTGAAGCACAGAGTAAATATGTTATGGAGAACTCCAGTGCTGAAGTAGGCAAAACAGTGTGATATGAATAAAAAACAACACCGTAGAACTGGCTATTTGAAAAATAACAGTACGAAGCCTAATAAAAAGCATGTAGAGCAAAGTGCACAGAGGCTCTAAGCTGTCAGCAAATTAATAAAATATATTCAGGGCAAAGTGCACAAAGGCCTAAAGCCTGAAGCTAAAGCGCAATGAATACGTAAAACTAACCACACTACAGTATGTTTGGCAGACCAGTACATCTCCCATGTGAATGCCATGTTCCCTGGCTCAGTGCATGACGCCTACATCATGCGGAATAGCAGCATCCCTTATGTGATTGGTCAACTCCAGAGGCACCGTGTGTGGCTATTAGGTGACTCTGGTTACCCCAAGCTGTCATGGCTACTGACCCTGGTGAGTAATCCCAGGACAAGGACAGAGGAACGCTACAGTGATGCCCATGGGCGAACTAGGAGGGTGATCGAGCGGACCTTCGGCCTCCTGAAGGCCAGGTTCAGGTGCCTCCATATGACAGGTGGATCTCTATTCCACTCACCAAAGAAGGTGTGCCAGATCATCGTGGCCTGCTGTATGCTTCATAAATTGGCTTTGCGACGCCAGGTGCCTTTTTTGCAGGAGGATGGTCCAGATGGCGGTGTTGTTGCAGCTGTGGAGCCTGCGGACAGTGATGAGGAGGAAGCAGAGGAAGAAGACATGCAGACCAGGGACTCAGTCATCCAGCAATATTTCCAGTGAAACACAGGTGAGAATAAATTCCTGCCTACTACATGTACTTAAACACTTCTACCTCTATCCTGTCTGTCGTTTTCACCCACTGTATGGTCACTGAGTTGTCACTTTCCCTTACGGTTTCACAGGTGTGAGTCACAACGTGTGTCATCTGCTTAGATTCCTCAGGGACTAGAGCTGTGTGACATAGGTATGTTAACATTACTATTTCCTGAACATTTTGTCACTGTAATTGCAAATACACTATTTCGAAATCACAGACAGACTCCTGATCTTGTGGTGCTTTAGGTGTGTTTATTTAAATACAAAATATTGGAGGGGTGATGGTGAGGGGTGATGGCTGAGGAATGTCCATGGCAGAGTCCAGTCTATTAGTCTCACAGGTGCATTGCCCATATGGGCATAGGAAGTGGAGCTGGGGCAGTTTCAATATGGACAGGGTGACAAAGTGGGACAGTGGGATGACAATCAGGGTGGTCTCATTTCTTGGCGGGGTCTTGGCATCTTGCTCTGTCTTGTTCCTGGATCTCAGGGACCGTTTGCGGGGTGGTTCTCCCTCTGCAGGGGGTGGGGTGCTGGTGTGGTGGTCCTGTGGCGGGGCGTCCTGTCCACTAGCGCCGGCGGAGGTGGTGGGCAGTTCATCGTCCATGCTAGTGTCAGGGGCCCCTTGTAGTGCCACAGTGTCCCTCCTGGTGTTGAGTACTTCCTTCAGCACCCCTACGATGGTGCCCAGGGCGGAGCTGATGGTTCTGAGTTCCTCCCTGAACCCCAAATACTGTTCCTCCTGCATGTGGTGGGTCCCCTGAAACTTGGCCAGTACCGTTGCCATCGTCTCCTGGGAGTGGTGGTATGCTCCCATGATGGAGGAGAGGGCCTCGTGGAGAGTGGGTTCCCTTGGCCTGTCCGCCCCCTGTCGCACAGCAGCCCTCCCAGTTCCCCTGTGTTCCTGTGCCTCCGTCCCCTGGACCGTGTGCCCACTGCCACTGCCCCCAGGTCCCTGTTGTCGTTGGGGTTGGTGGGTTATCCTGGGTTCCCTGTAGTGGTGGACACACAGCTGATTGACTTGTCCTGGGGACTGAGGTATGGGCCCACTGGGTGGGTGCTGTGCTGGTGTTTCCAGAGGGGGAAAGGTCTGTGGTGGCCTGTGCCTGTGTCAGGGGAACCGACTGTCACTGTGGGCCTCTTCTGTGGGTGGAGTGGAGATGTCTGGACCCTCCTGTCTGGTGACGTTGGGCAGTGGTCCTGCAGGGGTGGAAAGGCATGGGTATGTGATAGCATGCAGGTAGGGTGGGGGATATGGTAGTTAAAGTTTTGACTTACCAGAGTCCATTCCTCCACCGACTCCTGCGAGGCCCTCAGGATTCAGAATCGCCAAGACCTGCTCCTCCCATGTTGTTAATTGTGTGGGAGGAGGTGGGGGTCCGCCGCCAGTCCGCTGAACCGCCTGGTGGTGTCTTGAGACAACGGAACGCACCTTCCCCCGTAGGTCGTTCCACCTCTTCCTGATGTCCTCCCGATTTCTTGGGTGTTGTTCCACTGCGTTAACCCTGTCGACTATTCTTCGCCATAACCCCATCTTCCTTGCAATTGAGGTGTGCTGCACCTGTGCTCCAGATAGCTGTGGCTCTACCCGGACGATTTCCTCCACCATGACCCTGAGCTCCTACTCCGAGAACCTGAGGTGTCTTTGCCGTGCCATGGGGTGGTGTAGATGATGTGTGGGGTGGTGTGTGTGGTGATAAGTGTGGTGATATGTAGTGGTGTGTGCTGTTTTGTGCGTGGAAGTTGTGTGGGTGATGGTGTTGTGTTCCTGTGGATTCTAGTTTGTTGATGGTGGTGTCTCTCTCTGGCCTTCTCTCTGTAATAGTGATCATAGGGGTTTGTGGGTGATGTGGGTGTGTGTTTTATATTGTATTGGGTGTGTGGGAGTGGTGTGTGTATGTGTATCAGGTGTGTGTACTTGGAATTGTCCAATGTGGTAGTGTTTTGTAAATGTGTGTGTATTTTGAGCGCGGCGGTGTGTACCGCCAATGGATTACCGCGGTTGAAAGAATGCCGCGTAGATTCGTGTGTCGTGATAGTGTGGGCGTATTTCTGTTGGCGTGATGGTGGAGGTTTTTTTTTTGCCAGTTTATCACTGACCTTTGGTGTGGCGGACTTGTGTGGGTGTTTGAGTATTGTCGGATTCCGAGATGTGGGTCATAATAGCTGTGGTGGAATTCCGCGGCCACAGCGGTGTGTTGGCGGTCTTCTGCACGGCGGTAAACGGCTTTTACCGCCAATGTTGTAATGACCGCCTAATTCTTTAAAAATTCATATTTCCGGTTGCCCTTATCTGATTTTATTCGGTTTGGTGTCATTTTAAAGCTAAACATATTTCCTGTTTCTATAAATTGATTTTGGATTTTTAAACTGTTTCCTGTGTTTTATTTAATTACTGTTTTGTGATATTTGAATGCTTTGCGCTTTGTCTTCTTAGTTAAGCCTTGTTGCTCGTTGCCAAGCTACCAAGGGTTGAGCTAGGTTTAATTTACTGAGACCTAACTGGACCTAAGTGGAGGTTAGTGGCCTACTGCTAAGTGTAGGTACTTACCTGCCCTTACCAATAACCAATTTTCCAACACCCATCATCTTTTGTGTGTTTGATGTTACGCCCTAAGTGGCCAACGGTGTGCTTAGACATGGGTCTCTTGTTCACTGTGCTACTGTAACGAAGCTACATCAGACTGAAGAGCCCAAGTCAGGGTGAAACCAGCCTTGGATTGTCTATGTTCCGGGCCAGAGAGCCCTCACTTGCCAGTTTTTATTGGAGCAGGGGCAAGACTGATTTGTATATAGCTGTGTATAATCTGAGTTGACATATTGAGCAAAAGAACAATGGATTGGAATACTACCCCAAGCAATTGTCAGTGATAAGACTTAGTGTAAGTATCCTTCCATCACCTTTTGTGTTCTTGAGTGCAAATTTTACATCACGTCACAGCACCACTCTGGAACAAAGCCTGACAATAGGTAAACAAAAAAAATATGCGAGTGCAAGCATTATGTTGGCGTGGGCACCATAGCGACAGGAGTGCCATCCATACGTAAACAATTACCACATTTATACTTATTCATATGTTATCTATCATCTTGCATGTGTTTGAAGATTTGCTGTCAGAAATATTGGCTGTCAGACCAGATTAGCACCAGTGCTTAGAAGAATTGGCTACATGGGCACATTTGCACAATCACTCATTTATCCTAGCACATGTTTAGATGTGTGCGATTGCACAGTGATCATTGGTTACTGTTGAGATTTTCACCATCACTTACAAGACAACAGTATATAACCATATTTGCATCATTATGTAGTAATGCAGTCAAATCCCATTTGCAAACATATTAAGTAAAACTTAGCATGTGAAATTTGTATTAAGTAATTTTCATATGTAAATGGCACAGTGTGTATGCTAAGAAGACTGCACTCCTTACCATATGCCCCTAAAAATTATTTACTTATCTATTTCTCCCTCTCTATGCTTCCAGCTGCACACTAGTGGAGTAGTATAAGTCATTAATAGATATCTCATCAAAGCAAGTAGAAAGCAGGGGACACCTCAATGGAGACACCTCTTAGTTCAACAACAGTTTGCAGTGGTTCAAATTATCTGTCAGCAGAATGGGTGCAGTATGGCATATGATTACTAAAGTTCCCTTTGAACTAAGCAGAAAGAGTACAAGTTATTATTGGATGTTCTAAAGCCAGCAGAAGAGTGTAGTACCACACTCTGTTACCAGATGCCATGTGCACTCAGAAAGCTCTACCCACCTTAAGTTATGAAATATAACAATGTACTTTTAAGCATCCCATTTTGTAAATATTTAAAGGGGGCTCTGTGACAAGAAACACATCTTGCAAGGAAAATGTGTTTTGTAATATATATTCTGTGGCCAGTAACTTCCTAAGAACATTTCATAAAACATTAAATAATGTTCCTATTGGGAGATATCAACTATGGGATCACAAGGCTCAAATGTGACTGTTAGAAGGAGCATCAAGGAGCTTCAGGGCTGGCACTTAGGAAGTCTAACCTGTTAGGCCAACAGACACAGTGCTGATAAACTTGGGTTGTGCTTTGTGTCATTTACACAAATGAGCACTCCTGTGCCTTCCAGGGTATATGCATGCACATGAAAGAAAGCTTGTACACTCACGGGTTCAGTACAAGGACCCATGTGAGCAGGAATACAGGCCCAATTACAGTAGGCAGGACTTAGATATATGATTAAAGGCTTTCTAATGATCACAGGTGCATTGAAATAAAGTGTGATGAAATATGATTGTTAGCAGACAAAGTAGTTGTGAGTCTGGAACAGTACGAGGAAAACTGGAAATTTGCATACCCATAACCACAATCCTTTCTATGAAGTTGTTATCATTAAATGCAAGCAAAACCTTTAACATTTGTTTTGCTGGACTACAGTTTATCATCAAGAAAATTTGTACTGGCTTTTCTACAGTGCTTGTTTCATACAATGACTTGCACCTTGTAAGGAAGTGATTTGGTTGGAATACAAAATCATTTAACATGGTAGTAAGAAAGGCATGGTGGCTAAGTAATGGTGGTCATGTCTCTGTAGCCAGAGCACCCATGGTCCCTCTGTTGGAGTTAAATAATTATTGCATGGAGTAATAGGGAGGCCTGTGACACGGGGGCAAGTATTATGCATTTCTTTTCTTGCTTTATTAAACAGCAGCAAGTGAACAGAAAACTACAAATCCCAGAAGTGAAGAAGAAATGAGCCAATGGGAAATAAAGGGTAGTTCAGACACAACAGCCAATCAGGATACATGTATGCTATTATTTGGTCACTTGAATGCAAACAGCCCTCTTTTTTTGCACTAAGAGTCAGCTAGAACGAAATAAAGGAGAAATAGAAACCAAAATAAGGTTTGCCATAAAAAAAGGATAACAAGTCCGAACAGAAGTTCATGAATCCAGGAAACTGAAGATGAACAGGAACACATGGATGGGTCGCTAATCCAACTGGTGAAGAAGGTAAATGAAGAGACGATAGTCCTGTATCCAAATCACGAAATGATGCTATATGAGGAAGGTTGAGCTCAGGATGATGACACTGAAGGGATGGGATAAAAAACAAATAGTAGTTACAAGAAGCGGTGGGAGAATACTCACCTCTGTGTCTTTCATAAAATTAAGACTTTCCATCATTAAAACTAGGAAAATCTGCATTTTATAACAAGACCGGAGGCTTCTATTATGCTTGTTTAAAGCAAATTAATTACATTCATAGAGACAGTATCAACAGGTTTGCAATAAAAAACTCTAAATACATTATCATTAGACCAATCTGCGGATCTAAGAATGTCCTCAAGAAGGGATCCCGCCCAAAAGGCTTTAGATGCCATAGCTCCTCTGGAAGAGTGCGCTCCAAACCTGGAGGTATCAATCCCCGCTAGCGACATTATCCATCTAACCCAACGGGCTAGAGTGGCTGAAGATACAGGTTTGTAAGGTTTCCTAAAAGAAATAAGTAGTTGGGGAACTGAGGACGTTCTTAGATGTGCAGTCATTTGTTCGTAAACTTTCAAACATTGTGCAACACATAACTTGGGATGATCAGGAAAATATGGATAAAAAACTGATTTTAAATTTGTTTTTGTTCGACGAGACACAGTAAATAACACACCAGAAGGAGTAAACTATCTAGATGAAATATCTAAAGCTTTAACATCAGATAGACGTTTAAAGGAAATAAGGCACAACAACAGAGTCAGCTTGGCGGATAACATCTTCAACGTAAGGAAAGAATTATCTGGCCATGACAAGATAAAATCTAAAACCACATTAACGTCCCATAAAATTCTGTATTTTGGTAATGGAGGATTAGAAAAGTTTACTCCCTTTAAAAGCCAGCAAATAACATGGTGTTCTCTTACTGGTTTTCCATTTACAAAAACATGGTTGTAAGAGATCTGTACAAATTAATGGTACGGGCAGCTTTGCCTTTACTAGCCTCAGCAGCTAGAAAATTCCAGATGAAGGTCACATCTGCTGAAAGGGAATCAACGTGTTTTCCCAGACACCAGCTGTGCCATAAAGACCAAGCTGACTTGTACGCTTTTCTGGTCCCTGGGGCTCAGGATTGTCTGATATATTCCAAAGCTTCTGACGAAAGGACAGGGAAAGGTTGGGAATTTCTGAGATCTTCCATGCTGAAAGAGAGAGAAGATTGTCCAAAACGAGGTTGTGTGGACGATGTATAGGATCCAAGAGGAGGTCTGGAAATGAAGCAATGAGGAAAGGAAAATCTATTGAAAGTTCCAAGAGAGTTGGGAACCAAATTTGGGATTGCCAGAATGGAGCTATGAGAACTAAAGTGGCCTGCTGTCGTCTCGCTTGGGCTAATACCCTGCTGATTATGAGAAAGGGGGGAAAGGCATAATTGAGTGACTTGGAACAATCCTGAAGAAATGCATTGAAAGCCAAGGCCAAGGGATCTGGACGCCAACTGCAAAATTGAGGGAGCTGAGAATTGAGGCGAGATGTGAACAATTCGATTGTCAAAGGGCCCCATTTGTCCTGAACTGATTGAAAGATCAATGGATGAAGCTTCCAGTCGCTTGAATCGTGGAGATGATGAGAATGCCAATCGGCAATAGAGTTGAGAGCTCCTGGAAGATACTCTGCATGAACCAAAATTTGGTTTGAAAGGTAAAATTCCCAAAAGCCCTTTGCAAGTTCTGCTAACGGTTTGGATTTTTTGCCTCCGAGAAGATTTATGTAACGGACCGCCAAAATATTGTCCATTCTGAGAAAGATAGCACAACGAACTTTGGGGCATATTTATGCTCTGTTTGCGCCGAATGTGCGTCAAAAATTTTGATGCACATTCTGGCAAACCTTGCCCCATATTTAAACTTTGACGCCCGAGCCCGCGAATGTCAACAATACCTCTGTGTTAGTCATTTTTTGGATGAGGGAAACTGCCTTGTGTTAATGACATGCAAGGTAGGCGTTCCCGCCCAAAAAATGTCTTTAAGGCCTGTGCGCCTTATTTATACTCCTGGGTCATTTTGATGCACAGGAGAGGGCGGGCCTTAAAAAATGATCTACACCCAGATGTGCGCCGTTTCTTTAACGCCTGGGTCAGGGTAGGCATTAAGGGATCTGTGGGCTCACTTCCATGCCCTTCCCTGCCCTTAGGGACACCCCCTGCCACCCTCGCCCACCCCTAGAGGACACCCATGGATGGGGGAGACCCATCCCAGGTAAGTACATGTAAGTTGAGGTAAGTAAGTTTTTATTTTATTTTTTTGAAGTGGCATAGGGAGGCCCAATTTAGGTCCCCCTACATTCCACTATGCCCAATGGCCATGCCCAGGGGACAGAAGTCCCCTGGGCATGGCCATTGGGCAAGGGGGCATGACTCCTGTCTTTGTTAAGACAGGAGTCATTTCAATGGGGGTTGTGCGTCAAAAAATGGCACAAGTCCGGTTTGAGGCATGATTTTTGCCTCAAATCTGACTTGCACCATTTTATGATGCACAACCCCCATTTCCCCTAACGTCATTCCTTACATAAGGCTCCTGCATGGCACGTAGGAATGGTGTTAGCCGGCGGTAACATTTTTTACGCAAACCAGCACCAGCGCTGGCTTGCGTCAAAAAGTATACATATGGGCCTTTGTTGTTTGTAAGACTTCTGATTGCAAAGGAGCCGGTAAGCATCTCTAAACAATTGATATGCAATCTGGACTCCTCTAAAGACCATGTACCTCCAGTCGATATTGGTCCACATCGGGCCCCCCAGCCTGTTTGGCTTGCATCTGACTCTAATACAAGATCTGGGGCTGATGCAAAGATAGTTCTTCCGTTCTAGGCATCTAAATAGTCTATCCACCATTGGAGCTCTGTTCGAGAATCGAGGTCAAGAGGAATAATGTCTGCATACGAAAGACCTTTTCTTAAATGTTGAATCTTTAAAATCTGGAGAGCCCGGTAATGTAAAGGACCTGGAAATATCGCCTGTATGGAAAAGGAAAGAAGACTGACTACGCGGGCAAGAGATCTTAGAGAAATAGAAGAGTGGCGTAAAATCTGGAGGATTTCTGACTTTATGGATTTTATCTTTGCTGAGGGAAGAAGGAGAATAGCAGAGACTGAATTTATTTGGAAACCTAAGAATTCTATAATTTGGGTAGGAAGAAGAAAAGATTTTTCTTTGTTGATGATGAAACCTAGATCAGAAAGTAGAGAGCAAGTTAGGTTCAGGTGGGCTATCAGAGAATGTGGTGATTGGCTCAAAATAAGAAAATCGTCCAGATAAATAAGAAGTCTTACACCCTGAGCTCTGAGGAACGCTACCACCAGTTTCATGAGCTTGGTGAAACACCATGGAGCTGATGAGAGACCGAAAGGTAGAGACGTAAAATGGAAGTATTTGTCGAGCCATTGGAATTGGAGGAACTTCCTGTGGTCCGGATGAATTGGGACAACAAGGTTTGCATCCTGTAAATCCAACTGAACCATCCAGTCGTGCTGGAGGAAAGAGTCCCTGAGGTGGAGGATTGTTTCCATTTTGAAATGACGGTAAACTACAAACTGATTGAAAAACTTGAGGTTGATAACCGGTCGCATCCTCGTGTTCTTCTTTTGAACCAACAAGATGGAATTGGAGAAACCCGATGAATCTGGATGGGTAATTGCTATAGCCTGTTTTTGGAGGAGAGAATGAATTTCTGAAGAGATAAGGTCGGACATTTCTGCCAAAAAATGAGGAGGAGGAGGAGGAAAAATGACCTGAACAGGAGTTGAATAAAATTCGATCATGTCACCTTGAATCGTGTTTAGTACCCAAGGATTGGAGGTGATGGATAACCATTTTGGGAAAAAATGAAAAAGACATCTGCCTACTGGAATATGACCAAAGGGTAGGCATACCTGATTGATTGGGAGGCCTGGAATTCCTGTAGCCTTTGGAACAGAAACCTCTGGCCCTTTGTGGATTAAATTGTGGCCTGAATTCTTGATAGGATGAGTTGTAGGCACCACGGGAACCTTGATTGTAGTAGCCACGGCCAGCAAAGCAGTTCCTGCCTCTGCCGGCCCTGGCAAAAACCTGTTGGTTAACATTTTCTTCAAGGACTGTTGAGTCTTATCTAATGAAGTAAATGTGGCTACATATTTGCCTGATTCTTTAATAAAGGTGTCGCCGAAAAGTAAACCTTCTGTTTTAATCTGGGGTTGAATCGTCGCTAGATTAATTAGTTTTGGGTCAAGTTTGAGAAGAAGACCTTTACGTCTTTCATGTGAAAGAGCGGCATTAGCAGCTCCAAGGAGACATACCATCCTTTGAACCCATAACTAAAGTTCTTCCTGGTCAATAAAAGAAGCATCTATTCTGGCTGTCTCGGACATATCGAAAATTCGAGTAAGAGGACCGATGACATCTAGAAGTTTGTCCTGATAAGAGGACCAAGCTTTGTCCACCCTTTTTCGAGGATCTTTGCCAAATTTTTTGAAAAATGTTTAAATGGGTTGGTCGATAGAAGGAGTAATGGTAGCTTTGTGAGAAAGAGAAGGACGTGGACATCCAGATTTGAGTTTGGCTCGTGTTTGTTTGTCCAAAGGACAATTAAGTTTGGCAGACACATAATCACCGACATGAGAGGCCGGGAACCACTCACTTGAATTAGGGTTAAGCCTTAAGGACGGATCAAACATAGTAGACCCTTGCAATCCAATAGTTGCCTGGGATTGGAAGACTCAAATGATGATAATTTAGGTTTTTTGGGGATAGGAGAAGATGTTAAGTCATCACGGTCAGAAGCATAAACATCTGAGTCCACATCAGGCATATCATCATCAGTGTCTGGAATTGAAGTAATAATCATAGGAGACATAAGGCGCCAGATGTAGGAAACTGTTTGCGACTCGCAAACGGCAAAATTTGCCGTTTGCGACTCGCAAAACGCAGTTTCCTATGCAGAAATGCATTTTGCGAGTCGTCCGACTCGCAAATAGGAAGGGGTGTTCCCTTCCTATTTGCGACTCGCAGTGGGATGCAATACCGTACGCGGTCGCAAATGGCATCGCATTTACCATCCACTTCAAGTGGATGGTAACCCACTCGCAAATTGGAAGGGGTCCCCATGGGACCCCTTCCACTTTGTGAATGGACCGAAAAATATTTTTTCAGGGCAGGGAGTGGACCAAGGGACCACTCCCTGCCCTGAAAAAATACCGAAACTAAAGGTTTCGTTTTTTTTTTTAAGTGCAGCTCGTTTTCCTTTAAGGAAAACGGGCTACACTTAAAAAAAAAAAAACTGCTTTATTTAAAGCAGTCACGAACACGGAGGTCTGCTGACTACAGCAGGCCTCCATGTTTGCGAGTGCCTTGACTCGCTATGGGGCCGCAATTTGCAACCCACCTCATGAATATTCATGAGGTGGGTCATTGCGACCCCATAGCGAGTCGCAGTCGGTGTCTGAGACACCGTACTGCATACCAAATTGCGAGTTGCAATTTGCGAGTCGGATGGACTCGCAAATTGCAACTCACAATTTTGTTTGTTGCTACATCTGGCCCAAGGTGTTTTGTCTTAGTTTTACCTTTTTGACCATTTTAAATTGTCTTGATTTTTATTCTCTTTAGATGGAGCTGTGTGAGGAACCGCGTCCTCTGCCATAAGTGAGGGAGCCTCACAAACCTTTAGTGCCAATTTCTGAGAATTTTTTGATTGAGACATAGGAGAAAGGTGCTGTCTGCATTCCCCCGCAGACTGGGCCGAAATCGTATTGTTAAACATCTTTAAAACTGAGGATTCCAAATTTTTTGTCAATTTTTGTATAGAATTTTTAACTGCCTGCTGAACAGAATTCTGTATGAAGACATTAATGTCTTGTTTTATTGCAGATACTTCATTAGGATCCACCTGAATTGAAGAAGAGCTGCCAGATTCCATGTTACAACCAATAAACTATAAACAAATGCAACAGAGTGGGAAAAAACTGGCAAACACAGGGCTAATTTTTTGAAGCAAACATAAACCTCCGCCTCTGGGCGGGGTCGAAACAGGAGTGAAAACAAAAGCGGAAAGGTCACTAGGAATCCGGCAACTGGAGATTACTCAGTGAGTAAACAAGAAGGGAAACGAGGGTGACGGAATGAAAATCCGGGAAAGGTAGGAGAAAGAGAGAAAAGCAGGGCGAATGTTAAAGCGGGAAAGAAAAAGGAGGTAGAAAGAGAAGAAAAGAGAAAGTGAAAAGTGGACAGAAAAAAAGAAAAAAGAAGAAGAAGAAGAAAAATAGAGGAGGAGGGCGACATGGGAAACAAGATAAGGGGAAGGAAAGAAGAAAGGAAAACAAAATGAGCAGAGGCACAAAAAGAGAAAAAACAAGGGAGAAGTAAGGCTGAAGGAAAGAGGAAGAGAGAAAGAGAAAAGGAAAAGAAAAAGAAGCAAGGGGGGGAGGGAGGGGGGAAAAAAGGGACCCAGGAGTGAGGGAAGGAAAGAGAAAAAATGGGCAAAAGAAGAAGGAGGGGATGAGGGAGACAAGGATTGGAGAGGAGAAGAGAGAAGAGGAACTAAAGGCAGTGGACCATGAGGGCTGTGGGTTCAGACAGGGTGTTTCCGGTGAAGAATAAGGAGAGGTCCCAAAGGCAAAAAAAGCTCAAACTTACCACTCCAAAGGGATTACCGGGGGTAGTACCTACATGCCAGTGCCAGGCCACTCTGGTACTCAATGGAGGGCTGGCCCGGTTAAGAAGGTGGCAGTAACCAATCAGATGAGAGGTCAAAGGTAGCAGGCAATCAACGAGGGAAATACGAAAAAGATGTGCCCGGTATCGTAAGGCAACGTGAGTCTTGACTGGTTAGGACGCATGTGGAACACCTGACCAATATCGGCGAAGTGCCGCCGGGCGCGTTGCAATGACGCGCTGGGTCCAGGTGGGCGCAGCCCACCGCGGGATCCGTGGGAAATTGAGTCCCACGGCGGCGGACCGCGCCCGGGGAGAGCATACCCAACGGGGAGCTCTCCAAACGGCCCCCGTCGGTGGGGTGCCCAGTAATGACGCGCCGTGAAGGGTGCAGCGCGACAGGCTCAACCGCGGAACTCTGGGAATGAGAGTCCCACGGTTGTGGCCCAGCACCTCTCGGGTGCCGCATAAGTGATGGAAAAGGAAAGGGACAAACGGGGAAATAAAAATTGAGAACAAAAAAGAAGAACTGGAGGGGCGGGGGGATGGGAAAGGGAAGAGAAAGGGGGAGGGAAGGAAGAGTAGTATACACATGAGAAGGGGAGGGGGGAAAGAGCAGAGAAAGCACGGGGAGACCCCTAAAGGGAGAGCCACCCAGAAATGATGGAAAGGAATGGAGACAAAGGGCAGGAAGAGAGAAAAAGGAAAAGAAAAGAAGAGAAGGGGGAAAAAAAAGGGGAAGAGACTAGGAAGAGAAGCAAGAAAAAAGGAAAGACTGGGGAGAGAACAGGAAAGAAGCTAAGAGACACAGGAAAGGAGGCAGGGGAGCAAGGGTTTGAACCAAAGAAAAAGCCAGGAGTGGGGGGTTAGAAAGGGGGGAAAAAAGGGGAAAAGAAAGGGGAAAAAAAGGGAAGAAAGAGAAAAAAACGGAGAGGGTGGGTAGGTGAGAAGAGAGACAAAAGGGAAAAAGAGGAAAGAAAGGAAAGGAGAAAGCAGAAAGGGATTGATCAAGCTGCAAAGAGCTAGGCAATAAGGGAAAAAAGGGGAAAGAATGAAGGCTGGAAGGGAAGGGGCATGAAGTGTAGAGCGGTCAGGGAAGAGAGGGAAGAAGGGGCGAAAGAGAGAGACAGGGGGGTTTTAAATGACAATAGCTCTTATTAAGGGGTTAAATAGAGGTTGTATAGTTGAGCCGAGGACATAAAAGTACTAGGTGGTGATTGTCATAGCAGGTTATTCCTAAAAAGAGTGAGTGGAATATAGAAGTCATTAGCATGTTGCCATTGGCAGGGGTAGTTATCTGCTGGGTAGTGATAATACGAAGTCTACCTTGGAAGTCTATCTCAGGACCGTTCTAATAGTGGCAGGTTATTGACCTAAGGCTGACCACTGGATATTGTCATTTAGTCCTGTGGTATCAGTTCGCAGTCTCCATATCCATCTCTGTTCATATAGTAGGAGTTTATGTTTAACGTTGGTTGCTGTAGGTTTTAGTTGGTCCAGTACCACCCATTGCATGTGGTCGGGATGGTGATTATTGGTGATGTAGTGTTCTGTGAGTCTCGTGGCATCTCTTTTGCAGCGAATGGTGCTCCTATGTTCGCATATGCGTGTGCCCACTCTTCTTGTTGTCATCCCAATGTTTCTATGACCACAGGGGCATGTGATCATGTACACAACATTTTTACTATTGCAGTTTGTTAGTTGTCTGAGTTCCCAAGGTGTTTGTAGACCCAGGTCTACTGTGAGGGTTTTATTGGTAAAGGCACATACACTGCAGTTGCCGCATAGGAAGTGTCCCTTTGGGGGAGGGAGATCCCAGAGAGTCTTTTGTCTGCTCGTTGCGGGGATCACCCGTGGCCGGGTATGTATGATCATATCCCGAATGCTCCTAGCTTTTCTGTAGGCATTCATAGGGAGCTGAATGGGGAGACCCCCCGAGGTAAGGATTTTCCAATCCTCTTTTATTATTTTTTTGATCAAATTGGATGCTGGGTTGAAAGTGGTCACACAGATCAGTTGATCTCCCTTGTTGGTTCTGGTGCTGGATTGGAGTAGCGTATCCCTGGGGCTAACACGCGCACGCTTGTCGGCTCTCCTCAGTAGGTGGTCCGGATACCCTCTTGCTCGAAGCTTGTTGGTGAGTTGCTGTGCATGTTTTTTATAGTCTATTATTTCAGTGCAGTTCCGCCGGAGGCGGAGGAATTGACCCACTGGGAGATTCTCCCTAAGAGAGCGCGGGTGGAAGCTCTGGAACTGAAGGAGAGTGTTTCGATCAGTGGGTTTATGATATACCTCAGTTACGAGGGAGCCATTCCTTTCTGTTATTAAAAGGTCGAGAAAAGAGACTGCCGGGTCTCCCAGCGTGGCTGTGAATCTCAGGAAAGGGTTAAGGGTGTTTAGCCAAGTGACAAATGTAGTCGCTTCTTCCCTTGTTCCTTTCCAGATGACCAGGACATCATCAATATATCTTTTCCATAACCTGATATGGTTAAGGTATGGGTTGTCTTCTGTGAGGATCATTCCTTTCTCGAAATGGTCTACATACAGGCATGCCAGGCTTGGTGCGAAGGTGCTGCCCATCGAGGTCCCCTGGATCTGTAGGAAGAAGTTCTTGTCGAACTCAAAGAAATTTCTAGTAAGAGCCAGATGGGCTAGATCCAGGATAAATTCTGGTGGGGTGATATAGTTCCAGACACACCTGTTTAGTAGGTCACTGACCACTTCTAGAGTGGCCTCCTGTGGGATATTGGTGTATAGTGACTCCACATCCAGGGTCATTAGATGTTCTTTTTCTTTGTCAAACTCAAGAGTGCTTAGTAGCGCGAGCACATCTGTAGTATCTTTAAGATACGTGGGAATCTGTTTTACATGTGGTTGGAGGAACCAGTCGCAGAATTGGGACAGCGGTTCCAGGATAGAGCCAATCCCGGAGACTATTGGTCTCCCCGGGGGTGGATGTTTGTTCTTATGGATCTTGGGCAGAACATAGAAGTATGGTGTTTTTCGGTCTGGTTGAATGAGGAAGGCGGCCTCATGCTTGGTAATCCAGCCATTTTCGATGCCCTTATCAACCAAAAAGGTGATTTCTTCCTTGATCTCTTTTGTTGGATCCTTTGACAGTCTTCTATAGTGATGGTCGTTGTCTAATAGGCGTAGGCATACTGTGTTGTACATAGCCGTGGGTATTATCACTATTGCCCCGCCTTTGTCGGCAGGTTTAATAGTGATAGCGGAGTCATTGCTGAGATTGTGGAGAGCTGTGAGTTCTTCAGGGCTAATATTATGGAAAATCTTCATCTGTGTATTCTGTAAGTCATCGATTTTCCTGCTTACTGATTTTTCAAAAGCCAAGACTTCGGGTGGCATAAGGTGGGAGGTGGGGGTGAACTTCGATTTAGGACATAGCCCAGTGTTCTTATCTTGTTCAGTGTTGGGTTCAGGGTTTTGGAGGAAGAAGGAGACAAAGCAGACATGGTAAGACAATGCCACGGCTGGTCAGTTCTTTATTCATATACCTCCTGGTGCCCCCAGCCATATTTAACGATCCACTTTGCAAGCACCATCCAGCACTCCTTTCTCCAAATCCGTATAGGAGCTTTTCCATCCAAGTATTTGGTCCCATCATGGAAGCAAACTTGGCCAGATCCATTTTGCTACCTTTGTGGTCTGTGGAACAAAAATGTCTTACTCAGCAGTCACTCCTATGGGAGAGAAATTGTTATGTCCTTCTTTGAAAGCTTTACGAATTAGATCTTGCCGCCCAGCTGTGACGGCACTCTGAAACAGGCATAATGTAGAGTTAGTGACTAGAATCACAACATTTTTATCATTTTTATTGTATGTGAAAGAGCTCCTCATTCACTCAGTAGAGAATTAGGAGGGTCTTCACATTTTTATAATTTTATTTCTTAAATTGAAGATGGGTAACTCCAGCATGCATTGTGCCATTCCTCATCAATGGGCCAATGTGGGATGCTTTGCAATATGCATTCTTTTCAGGTTTCTTGTGCATAGATTGTGAGCTTTTTGACTCTGCACTGGATAAGTCTGCCTGATTTTGCTCCCCCCTGCAGATTAGTGACCGGCTAGCTCCGGCCACTGTAATATTCATGTTTTAGCCAGCAATTTTAAACTAGTAACCAATGTACTAGGGACAATAGATTTAAAGTGCAACTGTGCAACTGTGGTTTTTGCTTAATCTTACTAATTCAAATATAGCAAACAGGAGTACCTAATATGTGCATGACATGACAAGCTGCCAGCCATTCAGTTCAAACATGTACAGTCACCTTGTCTTCTAAATGCTCAGGTGCAGACCGTTAAAACAATGAGTTTAATTATAGATTCACCTCTTTAGTCAAAGTGGCTAATTCTACTGTATTGTTTGTGTAACTAATTTTTTATTAATTACAATTTTAAGGTGGTTTTATTATACAAGTACAAGTATGGTAATATTTTAAATTCCTTTTATGTATATATAGATGCTTTAATTAACTATGCATAAATAAGTACTACTAGTACTTTGGTTTTGGTGCAAATATTTTATTAAAATGTACCCTAATTTTTAAATGGGTAGTAGATTTTCTTGCAGTGTGTTTCCACTTTATTACTGTTTGTGTGCTGCATAAATAAATTAGATATTGCTGCTAAGTTAAACTTGACAGCTTTTTGTACAAAGCTACCCAGGGTTAAGTACATGTTGATTTAGTAACTTTTTGTTGTTCACCCTACAAGGGATTGCGGCTATTGCTTGACTAGAGCTAACACCCCAGTCAATCAACAAACCAGTTACTCATAGTGCTCCTTTGCTCCTCACAATATGATGGTTAGCTGCCTTAATTATAGATTTGTACTCCTACTCTAGTGTTCCAGGTTTCTTTAATAGCATGAATGTAGTAGTTCAGGTCTGCATATTCACAGTTTGGTATGTGTTCTTTGACTGTATTGCCCTTGCCTTGCTGCCACAGGGGTGGTAGTGAAGGTTATGGTGGTGGTGCTGGTGTTGGTGTTGCTTCTAATGCTCTTCCACCCCTTGTTGTTCCCTGGATCGTCCATAAAAGCTTCTAATCCTCCTGAATCCCCAAGCCATTAGCAGCATGCAATTGTATCGTGCTTGTCTTATAGAACTTTTTGTTTATCATTCAATTTATTTAAAAAATAAAGTTAAAATGCATTAAACTTTGGATATCTATAAATTATGTTTTTTTAATACAGCATTTGACATTTGATGTGGTTGTGTGTCAACACTTTTAAAAAGATAGATTAAATCAAAAAGTGTTTGCAATTGCAATCACAAATGTTAGTTTTCAAATATTTGAGTTTAATAACATGTTGAGAATTACTACACTGGGTAAAGTAAAACATGTTAGTAGATTTGCATTATTTGATGGCATCATCAAGGAGTTTCCAATAACTGCTTATGTGTTTAAACATTTCCTGTATCATAAATCTTTACATTTGAAATTAATTTACAATCAATGATTGTCTGACGTTTTTGAAATCTTGCAGTCACTTGTTACACATATTGCATATATTTTAACTATAGTACCAGTAATGAAGAAAATAAGCATTTTTCAGCTGCTATCCCATTTATGGCTTACAATTGTCTTTCTTTGCAGTACGTACAGATATTCAGTACTCTATTATATTAACCATACATCTACTTTGTATAGGTTTTAAGGCCTAACACTGTTGTTTGACATGGGAGAGGTCAATGACTTGCCCTACACTTGAAGGGTCTAAAAGGTTCTCCTCTCGTACATTAGACAGTTGTGAATTGAACCTGTCATAGGTGGTATATGTAGCACAGCATTGGAAGTTTTATGTTTTAGAAAATTGTGAAGTAGCAGATGCATATAAAAGGTTGCTGGAGATCATTATGTACATTTATACCAAAATGTATCTTTTCAGCATTAAGATGAAAATGTTGTTCATCTGCTCCACTCTTTATGTATTCATTATAAATGTAGGTACTGTAAAGAGTTAACATAATATTTCTTCATGTTGTCTTTGCAATCTAGATTAGATTGGATCAAATTTGTAATTTATTGTAAAAATAATTGGTGAATGTTTTTAAAGCAGGAGTCCTAATGTACTTCAACATGTTCTACATTGCTACTGATTATTGTTACTGTTTTGAAATCATTGCAAATAATTCATTCAGGGAAATGTGTAAAACCATCATCAACATGCTAGAGCACAACATCCAAGCAACAGGATTATAGAAAAAGAAAAAACTTAATGCACAATGTTGCTTTCTATATCCTTTTTTAAATGGTTATCTTTTTAAATAACAATGTTTACATTATTCACTTCATGTAAAGCACAGTTTTGTTACTGTAAATATTACATTCTAGTACACAATATCTGTTGCTTTAACTTACTTTTATAATTTTCCCAAAATGCATGTCTGTTAACAGTGCAGCACACATGCAATTTTAGAAATGTTTATATAATATAATACTTTTTTTCAAATGTACACCTTTGTCAAGGAGGTGTAGCTTCGATGCACAAAGACCTGTGAACATTATTAAGTATTCTGATCAAAATCCATGAATGATTGCATAAGAATGCCAATTTATGACCAAACTAGCGTAGAGTAGCACAAATCACTACTTATAATACTTTAGGGCGGCTTTTCAATTTAAAGCCTGATTTGCATTATAACGTAAATCCTAAAACAATACTTTGCACCAGTTTGTGTAAAATTGTCACACAAACCTGGCACAAAATGCTAGTAAAGCTCTGAAGAGAACAGGGATATTTTCATCCCAGAAGAGATAAGCTAGTATCCCGAAATGACAATTCACACTAAAAATTATTAAACTAAAACTAACATTTTTAATTTAAATGGTAACAGCTGCATTATAAAACAGCAGTACACAAAATAGACTTCACATCTCTTACCCATTAATGTGGTTTGGTTCTCAGGTTCAGAGGTATCATTGCCCTCAATTCCACCAGCCATCTCTGCTCCAATGACTGCTGCCACCGGCACCACCCTGGGTGTCAAGTTCTCATGAATGTCTGAACATCCACCAAGTTCCGTTGCAGCCCTCAGGTTCTTTTCCAACTATTCTTTAGTCCTGTACTTTTAGTCATGCCACCTCTTCTAAGGTTTCTCAGACTTTGTGCATTCTGGTGCCACTGTGTTGGCTTTATCAACTGTTGTTCCTATAAAGCTGCATACTTGACTAGTGATAGTTTCATGGTGGCAAACAGTTCTTTCTCTTGTTTTGTCAGATCGGAAATCAAAATGTTACTCTTCTTTTGGGCAGAATTAAGCTTTCTTTTTCTGGTAGTCTTCTAGGACCTCCCCCCTTTTTCCTCAGCAATCTCCTGCTTGGTATAACCTTCCTAATTTGTGATCTTGTTGGTAGGATAATTCCAGAAAATCATCATTTTGTACTGGAAGACTAACTTTCAGTACAAAGCGTCCAAATATCCAGTAGACATCACACACTCCGCAGCACAAGGGTGTAAGTGTGGTGCAACACAGCCAAAATAGCACCAACAGAGGGGGAGAGCTCAACAGGGCCATATATTGTTCATGCAACATAGTGCAGGTGCTTTAGCTGTTGCAATTTATGTGATCTTTTCTTAGTAAATTTGCCCCCTTGTGTTTGTAAATCAACACCTATTAAAAAAAGCATTGCAAGATTGACTGTCATCCACAAATCAGTGGTGTGCCCTATGGTAAGCAATACATGATAAAGACTGAACAGCAGATACTGAGGTTGGTCCCTACTATGGGTATACTTTTAGAATTATGTGATTCAAGTTATAAGCCAGTCCATAAATTGAGATAAAACATTTCAGATGTTAATACATCCTGTGTTTGTTCCTCTTTGATCAATGAAAAATGAGTTGGGTTGTCAGATACACTAAGGGCCAGATGTATCAAAGGATATTGGATTCACAAACGGTGCAAATTGCTAAATTCCACCGTTTGTGAATGCAAAATCGCCTTTCACAATGTATGAAAGGCATTCGCAGTGCAATATTAAGGAATCGTTAAAAGCAAGATTCCTTAAAATTCTGACTAAATTTTGCAGAACGCAGACTGCGATTCATAAATAACGAATCGCAATTCAATGTATTGAGCATTCAATTAGTAGCAAAATGGGTTTTTGCGTGTGCAATTTAACACAAATTGAAATCAGGTGGTAAACAGGTGCAACATAGATAAAGAGACCCAGAATGCATCAGCCCTTTTCTACAATGGCTGCACTCTACGTCATGATGAGGAGAATGAGGATGCTGGCAGGTTTGAGGCGAGGGAGGAGGTGACAGGAGCATATTTTTAGAGTGCTCACTACACTATTTGATCAGACAGAGGAGGAGATGTTTGACAAGTACAGGTGGAACACTGCCATAATACTTGAGTTAATAGCTGATTTCCAACCCCTACTGCAGTGACACACACACAGAACCAATGCCATACCCACTCATTTGCAGCTATTATGCTCCCTGCACCTCTTAGCCTCAGGAATATCTCGAGGGTACATAGCAGAAGCTGGAGGTGTACCTCAAAGTGCGCTTTCACACTTCTTTAATGCATTCCTAAATGCTATGTTAACAAAACTCCATCTGTACATAAAATTCCCCAACACGGCACAGGAATTGCAAAAAACTCTATTTGATTTCTATCAGGAAACCCAATTTCCACACCTCATTGGCTGCATTGATGGGACACGTGTAGCAATCTGTCCACCATCTGCCACAGAGTATATATATAGGAATAGGAAAAGCACACATTCTGTGAACATCTAGGTCATATGCAATGCCTCCAACATAATAACTGATCTTGTGGCCAGATACCCTGGTAGCACACATGATTCATACATCTTCAGGCACAGTGGAATACACACAAGACTTCTTGCTGCAGAGTTTGGCGAAGGATACCTACTCTGCAATATAACAGTGAACAATGTTGCATAACGTCTATGTGATGTCACAGATAACAATAACTCCTTTTAAACTCCTGTCATTGTAGGAGACAGTGCATATGCAGTGTGGGCCTTCATCTTGACACCCTATCACAATCCTGCCATGCCAAGTGAATGAAGATACAATGTGGCACACAGGAGGACATGTAGCTTGATTGAGAGGGCCTTCAGCCTGCTGAAGAGTAGTTTCCGATGCCTGCATAAGAGTGGGGGTTCACTGCAATACAGTTTGGAAACCACCTGTAAGATCGTGCGCACATGTGCAATGCTACACAACATCGCAATGACAAGAGGCATACGAGTCGAACCCACAGAGATGAACTCCGATGAAAATGACTACCCCTTGCTACTCTTTCAACCAGCAGACAAAACCAGAGCAGCAGGGGGCAGGCAAAGACATGCTAAGATTACGCACAACTATTTCTGATGTAATTAATGACAACACCACATCTACTTTTATTTATTTCTGTAGGCATCACATTTGTTGCCTTGACTTCAGGTAATATATGTGAATAGGACATAGGTATACAAAATATACAATCAGGTCCCAATTAAAGTGTGAAACTATTCACATCATAGTGCCAATGCATTGCTACATGATATGCAAGGCCCCAGTACTTCTCAACATTACTTTTTACGTCCAGTCACTCCACTTTAACACTCAGTAGGCTCAGTGGCACCTCCTGTTGCGGGTTCAGAGACAGAACTGTGTCTGGAACTGTGATGCCTAGGATCCATCACAGGGGCTGTGACACTGCTGAGGTTAGAGAGCTCCTCACTATCCACACACCCATATTGCTGTTTAAAGCACTCCTGGCTGTCTGCATTGTCTGTAATGCATTGGTGACTTGCACCAATCCTCTTGCAACATCCCGATTGCAATGTGCCATTTCCACTTGCATGCAGATCGCACGTCGTGACACCAAAGCAGTTGTGGTAGTGAGCCAATTGACAGACCTGCTGAACCCATCCAACCTACCTCAATTGGTGATGGTGCCTACGGTGGGTGACATGCTCCTGGTGTATTACAGTGCAGAGTTCCTTAATGGCATTTGTCATCTCCCTTACGTGTTCTGATGTAGCTTGCTGTTCCTCATGCAGCTTGAACATGCTGTTATTGAAAGACACCAACTGCCTGTGCATTGATCCCATGTTGTGATTGAGAGACACCAACTGCCTGTGCATTGATCTCATGTGTTTACATTGCAGGGGCTGCACTTTCAACATGGATGCCTCAAGACCACTAAACAGTGATGGGTCCTCACCTTCTTCTGTCCACTGTCTGCCTTCTTCACAATGCCTCCTGAGGGGAGTAGACTGATGCTGGAACAGGGACTGTTGTTTGTCAGTGCTTCAACCCTCGGAAGGTGGTGTGGGTACTTCTTCCTGCAATTCATCGGAGTCCAGAGTAAACTCAGGGTGGGGTAGCACTCTTGCCCTGCATCTGATTGGTGCTAGTAGTATGGACTCACTAATGTTTGACTCTGACTGTGGCTGACTTTCGTCATTCCCCCCTTTTCCACTTTCTGCTGTATCAGGGCCCAGAACATATGCAAAAACAATGCACAGCATGTCATTCATGATGTTCACCTTGCATTTGTAATCTTACAGTTACTTTCATGATAAACATTTCCCCTGGTAAAGCGTCTTTAGTTGTCTGTTGTGTTGGTTCTCTGTTTGGTTTTATACTGTACTGCTATTTATGTAGTAGATGCAGTTTTTGGGTACGGACTACCACTCCCATAAGGCACTGTTGTGTTGAATGGGATATTTTGCATGGACTACTTATCACTGTGCATAGTGCCATTGCAATTTTCTAAGGGGCATTTGTACATGCACATATGGTGATTCAAATCATTACTGCCCTTACCTTTCCTGGTGCCTGGTGTACCTGAGCTGTCAATGTCAATGACACCACTTACTGCTTCAGGCAGCCATGTTGACTCCACCATGTCTGCCATGGGTGTGGAGGGTGTCTGGGTGGGAGGTTCTCCACCAGTGCTCCTTGCCTCCTTTAGCCTGCTTACTACCCTCTCTTTGGCACGTGATTACAAGTCATACCAGCGCTTGCGTATCTCCTCAATTGAACGCTGTGCAACACCCACCACACATATTTTGGTTTGGATGTCAGTCCACATTTTCCTCTTCTCACTTTCTGGAACCTGTAGTGAGTGTTCGCCAAATAACTGGCCATGGTTCTTGACCACCTCTTCTGTGAGCACCTCCAATTCCTGCTCACTGAATTTTAGTTTTCTTTTTCTCCCTCCTGTGTCCTTGCCATTCCCATCAGTGGCCATTGTGTTTTGTGGTCCTGGCTGACTCTCCTGAATATCTCCCTGGTGCTGTGCTGGGTCTCTCTGCCTGCTCCTGTGGCTCGGGCTTCTGGAAACAGCATTCACTGAATCACTTCCTTTTTGTGATGTCATCAAGCTGCTCTAGAATACAGAAATCGCAATCTGAGATTTCTAAATACTTATTCGCTATTTTACCAAATTGCTTTTTGGTACTCGCTATTTTCGATCACCAATTTTAAGTAATCACAAAAAATTCTGCGATGGTGTTGTTACATCGCATTTTGCGAATCCCAGTTAGCAATTTGGTAAAAATCGCTATTTGGTATTTGCAAAGGAGAACCGTCTTGCATCTAGCCCTAAACCTTTCTTTTATCTAATGAATTGCCCTTTTGCAGAGAGCGACAGGAACTGATGAAAAATAATATATTTTGCATTTTCTTAGCAGCAACAGAGAAAAATGGCTAACAGTAAAGCTTGGGTAACTGTTGTTAACATGGTTGGTGTTGTCAGTTTGTCCCTGGTGTAGCTATTTATAATGTCAATGTAGATATTTTTATATATTTTTCTTGCACACGCCACTTTACCAGAGAAAGAAAGGAAGGAACATGTGTCCTAACACATTCAATAGCACTTAATTGACACCTGCCCTTTTCTGAAAATGAAAACTGAGCAAAATCAAAAAATATAGATCACAGTGTAAGAAAGTCACATGAAAAGGCACTCAATAGCATTGATCCAAATGCTCCTAAAACTCAATATGAGGGTCTTGTCAAAATGCCTCTATGAAGCCAGCAGGCACTTAGAGAAATCAGTATTTTATACATAGACTTTTTCCTTCAGTATATGTAATAGGATAATAACAACAAACACACTTTTTAGGTAACTGTGCAGTCTTAGCAGAATATTCTCAAAACACCTTCATTCAGGGTTTCTAAGATTATTTATACTTGCATTGTCTTATTCTTCCTAGCCCATCCAAACCCTTCTTCAAAAGGAACAGAGGTTCTTCTCCCTACTGACATGTTACAATAAACTATGATAGGGTCACAGATAAGATGCCACAGTAGAAGACCAAATTATACCTCTGTGTTTAAATTCTCTGAAAAGAAAAGTACAATTATTCTTCATTACACTGCACATTCTGTGGAAATTCATTGATACGAAAATGATTGCAATTATACAAAAGGGATTCCAATGCTATGCCAAAAAATAAATTTTTCTTAGTACAGGAGTGGAAATACATATGGGAATATCATGAAAGAATTTTTGAGAATTGTGAATTTCACTACTTTACACACTCACAAATGCTATTAACTAACATCCGCATCAAAATTCTCCCCAATGCCTGCCCTCCCTCCTATGTGCAAGGATGCATGATATGAATAAGGATATCTCCACTGACAGAGATGTATACTTTAGTAGTAAGTGTGGGAGGGAAAAAAGGCAGTGATTGCATAATAGGAATATCTATAATAAAATGGGTGGAGTTAAAGGGAATATATATAAATGCTAAAAAAGATAAAAAATGGTACTGCAAACCACTGGCACAGAAATCAATAGAAGGGATGAAAAAGGCAAACACCACGTTGGAAAAAGTTGAAAATGAATGAAAAATATATTCTAAAGTTTATTATTTTTTATTTAAAAAGGGGGTGGGCTAACAGTCAGGACTCCGATACATTCATGAACCTGTGAAGGCCACTAAAACAGCACAGTCACACACAGCCTGTTGACATAAGGAAGCACGGTATAGACCATAAAAAATCATTTCACCATGTCAGTAAATATTTAGGCCCTCATTATGAAATTGGCGGTGAACACCGCCAACCGCCGTTCTGACGGCCGACAAAAGACTGCCAGTAGCGGCAGATTGCATACTGCCATATACAGTAATGATGCCAAAAAGACAGACCGCCAAAAAAATTGACAACCTCCACCCACCGAAAAGGCCATCGACGATTGAAAGGCAAGACACATCACCCCACCACCGCCACACACACAAACCCCCTGCCCATCAAATAATGATGCGGCTTTCAGTGAATGCCAAATGACCATTGGCAGTACGGACCTCCGCGGTCAGCAATGGGACACCCCAACAACAAATGCACACATTGGCAAATTTGAAAACCACACACCTGACACACATCCACATGCCTCACATACCCACCTACACCACTATAAAACACACACATACACACTGCATAATCCTTTGCAACTCCAATAGCATGACAGATATTGACATCTCAACACGCATACACTGAACTAACCATTGCACAAATCACACACCCAACCACACAATTGCACTGTCACCAACTCGCCTACAACACACCACCCACAACTCACACCATGGCACTCCCTAAGCACCCCCGCTTCACCAACAGGGAGCTAAAGACCATGGTGTAAGAAATACTCAGGATCTAGCCATGGCTATTTGGGGAACAGGTGCAGCAGACGCCCATGACCAAGAAAATTGAGCCATGGCAGAGGATAGTCAACAAGGTCAATGCTGTGGGAAACCATCCATGCACAAAAGATGACATCAGGAAAAGATGGAACGGCCTGCGGGGGAAGGTGCACTCCATGGCATCAAGACACAAAATCACAGTACAGAAGACTGGTGGTGGTCCCCCACCTCCTCCCCCCGAATACACCAACTGGGAGGAGAGGGTCTTGGCTATACTGCACCCGGAGGGGCTCACTGAACTCCCGGGAAGACTGGACTTGGGTAAGTCAACTACAATGCCCTAACAGTCACCACACCTGTAATGCATGTATCACCCCGTCACTCTCACTACCACCATGCCCCCATCCCCTAACCAGCCCACAACATGCAGACACTCCTGTCCATGTTTCCTGCATGCCCAAAACACCCCATACAAAACACTATCCAGCCCCCTGTGCACAGTCACCAACCCGTGCATGAAATGTCAGGAGCACTACGACACCCAGAATGCACCACCTCCCCCTCACTAAATGCATCAAAAAGAATACAAAGGGATCCTGCATGCTACCACATGGGAATGTAACCACCAATTACTGGTGACCAGTGCTGCAAAGGATATGGCAATGGCTGTATAGGGAGCGGTAGACAGGAGACATACAAGACAAATGCAATTAACTCCCAGACAAATACCCAAACTACCCCTATGAGACCAAGGGACAGTACTGCCAATGCCATATCCCATACAGCACTGCCACTACAAAAAACACACACACCATTATGCACAAGAAAGTGCAGGATACCCACATCTCTATTTTCTCACACACAGGCACCACCACCCATACCACCCGGACAGAGACATCAAGGAGTGCCATTCCTCCACCTGAAGACGAAGCCCCCACTCAGGAGGGTGCAGAGGGATGTCTGGACACAGAGGAAATCCCACACTAGTGTCTTCAGGCCACAGACTATCTGCCCACCTGTACAGGGGCCCGAGTCTCCACCCACCACCAGGCAGGATGATAAAGGGCCCAGTGCAAGTGAGACTGCCAGACCTGTGCAGGGGACACGGGCAGAGGGGGCTAGGGCCAGTGGGAGGGTAGCATTGGCCCTAGTGGGGTGGCCCAAGAAGGGATGCGGCTGCCAGGGAGGCCATTGCTAAGGTCCTGGGAGCATATCACCATTCCGAAGGACAAGGTGACCCAGATCCTGGCCACATTGGAGGAGGATCAGAGGCTGCAAGTAGCACACCACCAGGAGGCCATGAAGCAATGAAAACAGCTCTATGCTACCATGGCCTCCATTGCAGGGGTGCTGCAGCGCCAGACCAAACATCCAGCCTGAGTCTTCCACCCCCTCAGGCCCCTTCCACTACCCAGTACACTGCCCTGCCATCTACATCTGCAGCAGCTAGTGGACTGGTGGCACTTCCAGAAGACTCACAGGACACCAGCACCCTTCCCATTCAGCCCAGGTTCTCCCTTGAAAACGTGGCCTCAGACCCAGACATCTTAGTGAAACACCAGCCAAGACCAAGCCCGCTGCTGGGAAGTGACTCTTCCCTGAACTGTCTCCCTTGTGGGCCACTAAGCTACCTTGTTGACATGTCACTGCCATTTCACCATCTTCCAATGGCCCCATGGACTCTGCCCCTGTGATACAACAGCTGTGGAAATATACCTGGGTATATTGTTCACCATATGCCCACTACCTTCCACTGTCCCATCACTCATGTATGCTATATCTTCAAATAAATACACTTGCACACACAAAATATCTGTCCTTATTTAATATAAGCAATCAAATGTTAATGTGTGTGTATTAGCCAGTTTCCATCATAGTGTCACACTGTACATTCCATTGCTGTAACACACATCTTTTTCTTCATTCATAAAGTTGCCAGATCACTGTTAAGGGACGCCACCGCAGCATGTCTGCAAGTTAAATGTTACAAATCAGTACTACACTGTTCAACCACAATTTCCATTTCTGATGTACAGACACACACAATTTACCAATTGCAACATAAGAGAGAGTGTCAGTATCACTTATGCTATCAATAATATTATCAACATGTGACCTAGCACAGTTTCTATCATACATTAATGTAGATAGGCAACTGAAAAGTGCTTTCTGCACCCATCACCGCAGTGTAGACACATGGCAACATGCCAGAAGCATAGTCTGCCCCTGCCCAAACAACACTGATGTCTCATAATGAAGCATGCAGACCTACTCCAGACACGTACACTGTCTGAGGGATGTTGATTCTAACCATGCTGCAAACACGTAACTATGGGGTGTCCTCAGTAACATTATGCACACTACAATACAGGAATGTGCCCCATTGGTGGTTTCCCAAAAACACCTTAGTGAAACATACCCAAGGACACACAGCACTGTGTTGTTACTTAGTACATAAGTCACCCTGAAACAATGCAGTGAACCCATTTGCATAATATAAAATGTACCTGAGAGTCACTGGAAGTATAGCTGGATTAGCTTGCTCCTGGAGTTGATGTCTTCCCCCTTTTCTTCTCCATCACTCTCATCCATCCTCTGAGGTGGCAGGAGTGGATGGACAGCTTTCCTCACAGCCAATTTTTGAAGCATATGCAGCAGACCACCACTATCTGACACACCTTGTCAGGGACATAGCACAGGGATCCTCCAGAGAGATGCAGGAAATTAAATATTGCCTTCAGGAGTCCTATGGTTTGCTCAATCACCCTCCTAGTGCGATCATGTGCCTCGTTATAACGGATTTATGTATCTGTCCTGGTCTTTCTCACAGGTGTCAGGACCCACTGCATGTTTGGGTATCCAGAATCCCCTGGAAAAGTGGGTGAAAGGGGGTTAAAATAAACATTTTCTACTTGCATACAGCCTGCCTTTCAGGTATGTAACTAATACAGTGTCATACACACTCACCTATGGGCCAAGCTCTGTCCCCCTGTAGTTGCCCCATCATTTGTGACACACTGCTGTTTCTCAGAACAAAGGAATCATGGACTGATCCTGGGAACCTTGCATTGACATGAGAAATGTACTGATCAGCAGGACACACCAATTGGACATTAATGGAGTGAAAGTTTTTACGATTTCTGAACACCTGTTCATTTCCTCTTGCGGATATGACGGTTATGTGGGTACCATCAATGGCACCTATCACATGGGGGATATTTGTAAAAGAATACAATCCTGATTTGATGGTGGTGAGATCAGCTCTTTGGGAAAACTGGACATTACTTTGCAGGTGTTGCACGAATGAATTCAAAAAATTAGACAGGATTTTGCTGAACATTGGCTGAGATACACCATCTGCCATGCCCACTGTCACTTGGAAAGAGCCTGTTGCCAAAAAATGTAGCACAGATAGTGCCTGCACAGTTGTAGGTATGGCATGGGGATTCCTATTAGCTGCCATCAGATCAGGCTCCATTTGCTGCTCAGAGTTCCCGGATTGTGCCTCGATTCAGACGGTAATTAATAATGATGTGACATTCGTCCATGGTGGCCAGATCTATCAGAGGTCTGTAAACAGATATAGCCCGTCCTCGCCACATGGGTCTGTACCTATGGGGGAGGAAAAGAGACACAGTCAGTTGGGACATACACTTCCGTAACAAGTTTCCTCTGTTTATGTTGTACATGCGACACAATTGTCCCTCACACAAACACAAAGAATGTAGTAATCCTGTCATGGTAATGTGTGGTGAGGTGTGCATGTTTTATTGCATCACAGTGTAGGCACACTTCCCACCATGATTCTATGAGGAGGACCAGTAATTATAACAGTATTCAATGAAGGGAAGAACTCCACTGCATGTGCTGCTGTGTTTTGACTCTGGTTCTTGAGATGGCACGTGCTACAGGGGAATGGGCCGTAGCCTTCATCACGGAGGAGCTGCAGAAGCTGGTGGGTGGGGTCCTACCCCTATATGCAAAGCTGTATGGGCGACCAGAGGACCAGGTGAGCTGCTATTTGCCCTCCTTGAATGTGTGTGAATGTGGAGAATGCTTGTACTCATTTTTGTTGAATGCTTACCCGTAGTGTGTTTGGCAGTTTTTAGCTTGGCTATTGTCTATATGTGTGTCTCCATGGGATATGTCAGGGTGAACTGGCATGGCTTTTGAGTATTGGCGCCCACACTGACATCTGTTACATTACTCTGTGTGTCCCATGCAGGTCAGTGCCTATCAGAAATAAGGACTGTGGCAAGTCATCACCAAGGAAGTATGGACCCTGGGGGTCTACAACCGGTCGAGCACCCACTGCAGGAAGCGGTGGGAGGACCTGAGGCACTGGGCCCAGAAGACCAGAGAGGCCCAGCTGGGGAGGGCCTCCCAATGAGGGAGGGGTGCCCATCAGACCCTGACTCTCCTAATGGCCCGCATTTTGGTAGTGGCCGATCTGGATTTGAATGGGCGTTTGAAGGCAGCACAGCAGCCATAAGGGGATGAGTACCAACACTGTTGTCATGCTACTATGATGAGTGCAGTTAGGTGCAATGGAGTGCATGCATTGTGGTGCCAGGCCCATGGACAGGTGTGTCCCTGCAGTTCTGCCCCCCTCTACATCCGTGGGATAGTATCCTTAGGTAGATATGTCTGGTAATGTAGGCCTGTGAGGGGTTCCCTGTTTTGGCTATTGGTTTTAATGTGGCCTCATGGATTTGCAGATTTGTTTTCTTGGCATTGTCTCTCATTGTTTCCCATTGCAAAGTGTAGCAGTGTAGAGGGCCAGGGTGGTAGTGTAGTGTACTGTGGGATCATGCCTAATGGGGCACATTCATATATTGTGTCTGCTGAGGGTTAGTGCCTGCGATGGGTGGGAGTGTATGTGTCCCTACATGTATATTGTTCCCAGAATATACATACTTCTTTCTCATTTTGTCCCCCCGTGCTCTTGTGTCCTTCTGTGATTTAGCATCATCTGGCAAGGGAGCTGAAGAACCTGTGAGTGGGGATGCTGTAGCCCATGGGACCCAGGAGGCAGAGTCCACCGACACAGAGGGGACCAGTGGGTTGGAGGGCGAGGGGAGTACCACAGGGATAGCAACTACCACTAGAGGTAGTGACTCTGACACCTCCTTCGATGGCAGCTCCCTGGTGGTGGCAGACCCTACTGGGTCAACCCATTCTTTGCCATCTTCCACCACCACCATAACATCACCATCCTCCCAGTAGCTCTCCACCGAGTTGCCCGTGCCTGCTCACCCAGGATGGTGGGTGTCTCCTTTGCTCCAGGCATCTCCTCCCCCACCCTAGTCAGCTCTGCTGCCCTCACTGAGGAGGTTATTGACCTCCTGAGAAACATCTCAGTAGGTCAGACAACCATTGTGAATGCTGCCATCCAGGGTCTGGCATCTGAGATGCAGCAATGCATTGCCTACCTGGAAGGCATTCAGGGTGCCATGTCTGACCTAGAGACATCTTTTCAGGCTCTGGCCTCCTCTTTGACGGCAGCCACTGTCCCTGGTATTTCCATCTCCCCTCCCACCACCTCTACCCCTTCCAGCACCCCATTCTTTTCACCCATCCTAAGCACACATACAGACAGCCATGCACCCAAATCAACACACAAGAAGCACAAAGAGAAACACAAGCACCACACGTCCCACCACATGCAGGCACACCCAACATACAAAAGCAGACACATCAATATCCACCTTCCCCACTTTGTCGCCCTCCTCTCCTCCCTGTCTTTCACCTCACCATGCACACCCACATGCACTGCACCCTCAATCACTGCTGCTGCCCCCATTCTTGCAGTAACCACAACAGCTGACATCAGTCATGCACCCCAGACACAAGCCTTCACTCACCACGACTACATTCACAGACACTTGCAGAACACTCACCAGACCGGCCGACACCCACACAACATCCATATACACTGGCAGCCTGTCTTTTCCCACTGTGTCCACCCCTCCTTCTCCCAAAACAGACAAACGCTCACACTCCACACACATCCACCAAACATAAGCATACTAAACAGGCACCTGCATCCACGTCCAGCACACCTACACCTCATACCACCACTCTATCAACCTCCACTCCCAAACCTGTCTCTAAACCCATCCAGCTGCTCCCGTGTTGACCTGTTTGAACCCACTGACCCACACCGTCTTGTCCCTAAAGGTTTCCTTCGCCTTCAATATGGACTGGCCTATGGCCTTGTTTGGACATTGTTAATTATTTGTTTAACATTAATTTTAGTGCCCAGCAGATATGTTGGTGCAATATTGACCAGCTGTGCAGCGTTTCACTGTGGGGTTATCGTGTACACAGGTGTGTGCATTGGTGCAGATATTTGTTGGCTTGTGTCTGGTAAGTACATTTTGTTAGGGTATGTTTGTCTTGGCGTGGTGGGAGGGGTTGGGCGTGCGTTGTGGTGCGGGTGGGGTGGGGTATGAGGGTGTGTAATTGGGCCCTTTCCTCCCATGTTTGCTGGGCTTCGGTTCTTACCGTCGTCGTCTTCATCAGCAGTCCCGGTCCTGGAGAAATATGGCAAGGAGAAGCACTGGGATTATTTCCAACTCTCGCTGTATGTCGGCGTCGGCGTGTTCTCTGTGCCTGCTGTGAGTGTTTCCCTTTATAAGGGTCGTTTCTGCCAAGCTTTGCATGGCGATGGTTCTCACCCTGGAACTGATGGCGGTGTGGTATTTCATTATCTGGGGGGCGGGTAGGGCCTTTCCGCTCGGCTGAAGATGGCCTCTGCCATCGTCGACGGCGCTACCAAAATGGCTGTGAGTGGCTGGGCCACTGCTGCTTCTCATGTGCTTTATTATATGGCGGTCAGGACCGCCAGCCTGCTGGCAGTAGTTATTGTGACCGCATGCGGGGCGGTATTTCCCGCCAGGTTCATAATGACCACCTTAGTAACCTTGCCACGCATTTTGAGGATATCCAAAGAAGCAATAATTGAAAGATACCACTTCTCACCTGATGTAATCCTTTACATGGTTGCAGACTGGTGGAAGGAGCTCAGTCCACCTACAGCCAACTCAGAAGTCATTGCTGTGAAAGTTAAAGTACTAAATACTCATTTTTATTTTACTCCTGGAGATTTCCAAAGCATTAGTGGGGCCACCATGGGCATCACACAGAAAATGCAATCATGCCACCTCTGACAAGTGCAAGTATTACCAGCAAAGGCACTACTTTATTGCCCTACCACACTGTCGTATTGCATTGTATTGTAAAAATGTATATGGCAAATCACTACCCCTATGTGGCATTCTTCAGCCCTTGCCAACTTGTGTAGCATGGTGCAGGATGTTCAGTTGGAAGGATTTTGTCCTTGTTTTGTTCTTACGTGACAAGTGTTTATCATGTGTGAGGACCACCAAGGTGTGGTTACCATGTTATTGGACACAACACTTAGCAGTATGCTATGGGAAGAAATGTGTTAAATAGGCATTATGTGAAGAAGTGTGACAGGCATTACATTTATGTTTTTAATTTAACTGGCCAGTATGATCAGTCCTGCATATTCCTTTATGGTATTTCCTATGATTGCAGTCCTCTAAGTTGGTTACTGTAAAAGTTTCTCGATTCTGAGATTTTGTTTATGGCTTTGGTTCTGATCAGCCATGTAGGAAGAGATGGCCAGGAGAGATGCTGGAATGGACTTTGTTACAATCATCCGACAAATTAATGTAATTGTGAGATGTCAAGAAGTGGTCATAGAAAGTAATGAATTTGATCTGCAGTGATGGATTAAATTGGAGCCCTCCTGTGAGCAGCAGTATGTGGCAGATCGTTTAAAGTATTTCATGCCTGCTCAAAAGAAGGTGGATAGTTTGTTCCTGTGGGCTGGTAAGGTACTGGATGGTAGACATGACCTGCAGCAGTTCTGCCTTATGTGAGCATATGACGGGGCAACTTGTACAAGCACATTTTTTTGCAACCTGTTTGAACTACAATCAAGTGTACAACAGCTATTTGTGGTAGCATTGCAGATCATATTCCAGTTGCTTCTGTTCCTATCAATACACTTGAAATGAGGACTGATTTTTAAACAGTGCATAATAACTAGCATATTCATTAATAAATTCAACAATACCTGGAAGCTGTATACAGGTGTGGTGTCAGATGTATGCCTGATTGTGATGAAGGCTTTTACCTTAGCTTGCACTCGGAATTCCTAGAATAATCTGGCCATATAGCAGGTTCGGGTTTATTGTGGAATGGGTGCATGGAACAAGAGGGGTGAAACACAAACGAGATCCCAGTCTTTTCAGGAAGAGCCATTCCCACCTCTATCTTGGGCAGCAGTGGCTGCTGGAAATCTCAAGGGGAGCTGCATGCAAGGGGAGGGACAGGGTAAAAAAAAAAAAAAAAACGTACCTTTTCCCATTGTTGCCGCCTCACTCCTCCTCTTCTTCTGGTGTCCCAGCATTCACTGGGATACCAGCACAGCCTCCCCAGCAATCCTGGCCCTGCTCTCATGCTAAACCTAGCATGAGAGAGGTGCCAGGATTGGTCTGAGTGGCTTGTTTTGCCACTCAGATAGTGCCCTGGGGGTCTGTGCAGTTTCTCCGGCTGGCTGTGTAGCACAGCTGGGTTAGAGAAACCTAAAAGCGCATGTGTGTTTGATTGACTTAAGACGGCTTTCTAAACACACATGCACAAATACTGCACAAACTCTACTCCCCCTCCCCTCTCCCCCCTCGCGTGGTCCAACAAAATGATAATTTAATATTATTTTATTTTACAGGTCCTGGCTCTTAGCCAGGGGGTCAACTCTCCTTTGCCATTGCGAAGGAGCCGCCCCTGATCTTGAGGAGCTACTCTTTTGCGTTCCTCTTCTCTCCCTGCCACTTTTTTTTAGGTCTTCAATGCTGCATAGCTTCATCCCCAATGGAGCTCCTAAATCTTGCCATTTGGATGCCTTTTTTGCTCTACTGATCATGTAATGTCCCAGCCCAAAGCATTAATTTTTATAATTATAAACACAGATAACCATACAGTCTGCCTCCTCCTTAGTGGAGTTCCTCTTCCTCTTAAGCCTCTAAGTACATAATGGAGAATAGATGAAGTTATTGGTGCCCCCAAGGTCTCATAGCCCGAGGAAAAAAGGGAAATCCCAATAAGTAGGCTGAAGTACAAGGTTAATGATAGGTGTGTTTTTGTTCAGGTGAAAGCTATTTGCTTATACTTCTCATTCTGAGTTCTCCATAGCAGTGGCAGAGATTGGTGAATAACAGCTTATTTAATACCAGCAATATATATATATATATATATATATATTTTTTTCCAGCAGTTAGAACTCGTGCCCCAAGGTAATTATAACTCACGCCCTCGCCATGCACTGCTAATTACCCCACATATTACATCACTCATGACATCTTTGATAACCTCATTGATAATATCAATGTAACACTTGCAGTAACATTATTGAGACAAAAACTGTGCATGGCAGAGCTGCGAGGTATGGTTACCTTAGGGCACACGTTATAGTTACTTGAGCTAACCATAACTATAGCTGCTGAATTTCTGTGGTTTTGTGTGACTAAATTCAGATCCTAATGATAACATCCCAGTATCCTTTGGATCTTTAGGTGAACAAATATATATATATAATATGTGTGTGTGTGTGTGTGTGTATACACTCAATGAAAACACTATGGTTAGTGAGAAGGTATATTTAGTGGAACTTTATTTATTATTTCGATACAGTCCCAACTTAAACTAAACAAGCCTTAGAAAGTCTAATTTTATTGTTAGAACCTAAATTTGTAATTTATGAACCACCTTCAATTTGCTATAAGTCGCACACATCCATATCCAGTATTGTCACCTTACTGGCCACTCTACATTACCTATAGCTCCCTCCTCCTCCTTGCACCTTGTTCTCACAAAATGATGTCATTTAAGACAGCATAAGTGTTTTTATGACTGCCGTAACTTCACATGGTATAAGTGAAGTAATATGGAAGGGTATAATCAGCACATGGAGAAGGTGTGAGTAAATGTATACATAGAATGTTATCTCATTTAAATAAACGACATGGGCAGATTTATAGAACGTGGCATTGCACCGAGTGCAGTGCCACTTTCCTTGCACCCTTTGGTACCCCCTACCGCTACCAGGTGTGCACCATATTTAAAATACGGCACACCATGGCACAGGGTGGGAGGCAATAATGTTATTTTTTATGACACTATTGATGCGCTCTGCAGGAGTGGCACCAAAATATTGGTGCTACTCCTGGAGAGTACATAAGTGCCCATTCTTAATAATGGAAGCCCCCTTTTAATGCCTGCTCTGAGCAGGGTGTAATACTCTGTCTGGAGAGGAAAAAGGCTTTTCTCATTTTTCAGCTCAGCATGATGGTACTGTGCGCATCCTATGCTCAATAACCTTGCTGAAAAAATTACAAAAGTCTTTGTCCTTTTCTATCTTGATGTGGATTGCGACTGTTCTAATCCTATTCTTAAAATGCATCTAGAAATACAGACATTTAAGGTGAGCACATCCAGAGTGTCGATGGATAAACTCTTTAGTCATGCCTGCAGCCCAAACGTCTGGACAGAATTACACTAAATTTGGCAAAAAGGTAGCTTTTGGTCCACAGATCAACCTATTTCATTTGGAGTACTTCTGCTCAGTAGTTTTCAGGATATTAAAGGAAAAATAAATTTGTAAATCTAGTGCTACAGATCCCGGGAGATCTCCTACAGAGATATAATTGTCTGCCGAAACTTCAAACAAGAAGAGTTGACAGCCATTTTGGGTTTCTGCTTCAACCGAGTCCCAAAACAAAGTAAACAAAAAAAAAAAAGAAAAGGGGGTAAGGTATGTGTACCCCCATAGGGCATATTAATAACCCTGGGACAACCACCTCCCCAGGGCTGAATGATTGAATATCAGGAGTCATGCAGACCTCCCCAGGCCCTGGGGACCACCACCTGCCTGAGGCATAGATTGTTTTATGATGGGTGGGCCGTACAGACCCCCAGCACCCTGGGGACCGCCACCTGCCTGGGGCAACAACAAAGTATGAAGGGAAGGCAGGTGGACCCCAGGGCCCCAAGGACCACCACCTTCCTCGGGCCACAATAACTAAATAAAGCATGGGGCAGTGCAGCTCCCCCATATACCCTAGGGACCACCACCTCCTCAGTTTTGAAGTAAATAAGATACGATGGGGGCCTGCATGGACCTTCCCAGACCCTGAGGACCACGACCTCCACAGGGCTAAAAGAAAGTATACTGGGGACTGCATGGCCCTAACCAGGCCCTTGGAACCACCACCTCTCTGTGGTCACAATAGCAAAATAAAGCAGGGGGGCACAAAGGCCCCCCATGGCCCAGAGACCATCACCTCCCTAGGGCGAGCCTAAGCCAATGAAAGGAACAGCTCCCTGCGTGCAGAAGCAGTGCCAGCTCCTGCAGGAGACGTGATTCAATGGGACCGTGGGGTCCTTGAGGCTCCCACGCAGTCCTGTCACTTTTTCCCTCTCTCTCTCTCTCTTCCATCCCATAATGGGATGACGAGAGAAAAAGATAGATTGTTATTGCAATGGTCTCTCTATAAAATGACTTCAAAGTGTCACACTAGCAAGATGTTTGGCACGAATGTTATAGTTACATTTTGAGATATAGAAGACAAAAGTCATTTCTGACCTACTGGAAAAACTCTTGGGCTGTCATTCAGAAGGTTGAAGGTTCAAATCCTCGCATCTCAGGGCAGTGCATCTGTCTATTTACTTGTGTTTTGAATGTTAACATTGCTAGTGTTGGAACATTTACGTCTTTTTCCCCATCAATAATCTTTGGTTTGAATGTCATGGGTATGTCTGGAAAACACACAATAAGGAGTCACCTATTGCCTAGTGGTACTCTGAAACTGTTCCCAGGATCCTTGTTTTTGGTCCAGGCAGGGTCTGGCCTGGAGGTTTATGCTGGACTATTCCCATGGGCAACAGGGTCAAGACTGATTTGCACATGGCTGGGTCCAAACTGGGGTGTCATGGTGACAAATACATTGATGGATTAAACCCAGATCTGTAACTGGGAATGAAAGTTTTATTTGTTCCGCATTCCATCAATCATTTGTGTTTGTTTGCTGATGCAAAACAAAGCAGACGTGGGTTTGTGAAAAGTACACATGGCCCTAGGGCCCCATCCTTTGGATCAAGAAGGAGAACGTGGTCCACAGGAAGCAACTCCTCCCTGCCCCGAGTTATCCGACTTTGAATCCTTCCACTTGCCGGTCTACTCAGCGGAAGGTAAACAGCAATCTACTCACAACTCCTGAAAACAATATGGGCAGGAGGGGACAGGAAGACTGGCTTCTGTAGGGAGCCAATTGGGCTTGGGCACTTGCATAAACCCATCCATAAAAGCTAGAGAAAGAGTGTTGTGTGAAGCCATGCTCACCCAAACAGCCATGTGCAAAGCTGCTAATAAAGTATTCAGGCCCATATTTATACTTTTTGACGCAAAAATGCGCTGGTGCAGTTTTGCGTCAAAAATATTACCGCCGGTTAACGCCATTTAGTGCCACTTCAGCAGAGGAGAGCCAAAATGGATCCCAGATGCCTGTACAGAGCCCAGGAAGATGACAAAAGACCAGGAACCAGCCAGGAGGACCCACACAAGACCCAGGACAGGGAGAAGAAGAAAAGAAAGTGTTGTTCCAGTGCAGAGGAACAGAAAATTCTGGTTAAAGTGGTGACAGAACACCAGCACCAACTGTTTGTCACCTCAAAGTTGCCAATGAGTAGGAGAGAGGCAATATGGCAACAAATTGTTGACAAGATTAACAGTGTGGCAGAAGTATGCAGAACAGTCATCGAGTGCAAGAAACGCTGGCATGACTGCAAGCGCAGGACCAAGGAAAAGATGGCCAGGAACAGGAAGGCAGCACTGCAGACTGGAGGTGGGAGTCCAGCACAGCTGGAGGCCCTGGACCACATGGAGGAGATGGTCGCAGCCGTCATCCCTGAGGAGATTGTCACAGGGATTCAAGGACAGGACAGCGCAGACTACCACGAGACAACGAACATGCAGGGTAAGTCGCATAGGGAATTAAAATGCACTAATGTTAACTGCAACCAGGGGAATACCTACTACACAATGCATGTAGGTCATCATATACATGGAGTGGCATGGGTAAAGAGGCACGGGGCATGGCCCATTCAGAGAAAACCTGCGGCCCACCATTACACAACACCAACAACCTTTTCATGGGGTATGCTGCCATGCCAACAGTGTAGCAAAGGTAAAGCCACGCCAGGAGGAAAGGGCACAACGTCAAACTGACATCCCATCACACATCAGCCACTATACTCCCTACATTAACTAGGGCCCAATTAACAACCTCTAGCCATAACGTTAACTGGAATGTAACATTGACAACAGTTGTCACTACCACCTCCGCTGTGTGTGCTGGTCAAGTAGCCAATGGCAGTAACGTCCCCATGGATCATACACACCCAAATTAGAGGGTTTAGGATGACAACGTTAACAATCCCCTGAAACAAGACAAATGTTCCAGTCCTGTCAAATGTGAATGCCCATAGTTGCCGCAAACATCAGCCAATGTCATCAACATTAGGAGGTACACAGCTCTAAGGTCACACCCATGCTGCATATGTCAGGGTCCATACTGTGCCTGGGTCACAATGCAACATCCCAAATGTCATACTGCTCAGACAACAGCATTGAGGGGCAGGACACATGTAACTGATCACTGAAATACACCTGCACAGTCAGAGGAGGAAATAGGACTCTGCTACGACTATCAGGGCAATCCAATGTACCACACATTCCCCAGCATCAGCTATACACATTAACAATGCTGACATCCATATCATGCCATAATAATGCTATGCATAGAGAATGGAAGTAGGGGGAGGGTTGAGTAGGACAAGAAGGTGGCAATTCACTATTTGGCCAAAACCAACACCTAGAGGAGATGATGGTGACAAGTCCACTAATTGACCACAATACATGTGAAATGCAGGTGGGGAATAGGCTTGGGAGAATGCCCATCTGAAAGACTGGATCAATGAACAGGAACCAAGATCACAATGTGAAAATCATCACAAGGCATGCATGTCACATCACAAATGCCACAACACAGACACACTAATTGTACTGTATTTCATTGCAGAGGACGATGGATCTCATGCGGATATGCCTGTCCAGGACTACCCTGATGACATGGATGACGAGCTGAGAAACATCAGCCACCAGACCCTCCAAGAGGTCCATGGAACCCTCCAGACCCCACCTTCGGTCATAAGGAGGAGCACAGAACAAGCAGCCATCGCAGAGGATCCACCCGCCACCACAATTGTACAACCTGCCAGCTCCAATACAGCTGAGGACTCTGACGACACTGGCACCAACTTTGAGAGATCTGTACTGGGAGTACAGCGGGAACTGGCCAAGGAGGTGCGGGTGGGGATGCAAACTATGGCAGCCAGCCTAGAGGGGGTGCGTTTGTGCATGATGTCAACTGAAAAACAGGCAGCAGCTCTGCAAGGGCGAACAACTATCTTGCAGGAAGTAGAACAAATGCTGAAGGAAATCAGCACTGCTGTAATACAGTTGACCCAACACCTACAACAGCAATCCTGTCAACGCGTGCATGAATGCAACATTGAACCCCTCAGGGCCGACCTGGCTGCCTACCATCGTGATGTGGCTGCTATTCTTAAGAACCAACAGATCCTCCTTGCAGGAGTACTGCCCTTAAGACCCCCACAGGTAGCAGCTACCGGGATGTCTGACTCCACGTCTACACACACTGAGGTGTGTGTTGCCCCTTCACAACGACCACCACCAAGGGCAGAGGAGGCAACACACACATCAGAATGATGAAGACCAGCAACAGATCACCTTCACACGTAGAAGTACCCGGAACCACTAGTCCCTGCCACATGGCCACCTATTACCAAGGTCCTGTGTTTTGTAACATGCCAGTCTTAAAACAACTGGACTCAGGCACTGTTCTGCAACCCACTGTCTATCTTGTCAACCTGCCCAGTGATTGTCTCTCACTAACTCATTGACAAGTCCTGTCCCTCTGCACTGTCTGACACTTCACCCCATCATGTCCAATGACATGTCCTTTTGCACTTGTGTAGGATCACAATGAAAGATGTCACTATAATGGACTTACAATCATGGACAATGTACATGTAGCACTACAACACTGTTCAATAAATAGCCCTTACACAACCACTTTGTCTCTGTGTAATGTGACACATCAACTGTGCAGTAGATCACGGAATTTTGCCTCCTGTCAAATATCATAGATTGTCAGTACAACTGTCCAGAAATAATGTGGGCTGATAACTATGCACAGTGGCCTGGATTCTATCATACTCTGCCCTTCCTGAGGGTAATATCTGAGGAAAAGAGAAACTATACACCATAATGCTGTGTTGGACAGATCATCGCTTCCTCAAGGGATATTTAAACCATAAAATAGTGCCTTCAAAATGTAGCTTCAATGCAAAACTAACATATGTAACATTGCCCACAAATATAAGCTAACACTCACCAAACTGCATGAATGGAGGTGTATGAGTTTACATCCAAATAGGTAATCATGCTGAACAGTATAACAAATGATCGATGTGAGTTATGTACACTATACTACAAGAGAGCTTACTACCACTCACCTTATAAGGGTTTCCTTGGACATGAGACTGCAGTCAGACATAACACAGTGTCCCCAATCCTAAATCTGGAAGCACTGTATGTGACAGTGAAAACATACATTACGAAAAAAACACACTTTGGGATCCATAGTAACTGTGATTGGTGGTTGCAATGAATGGCCGAATCTTTGCAAGGTGGCTTTTGGGTAGCTGCCAATGTTACAGCTCAGTTGTGATTTGTTAGCAGAATAGGACAGAAAATGTAAAATACAAAAGAAACACTGTACACTCATGCCGAGGCCCTGTTGTACAAGCATGTCACACATACTGTAAAGGGTTACCTACATATTTATTAAACAGTAAACACAGAAGTGAAAACTATGGGAAAAGCCTTACCTACCCTAATCTACTCTAACTACTCATTACCCACAACTGTCCCTAACTAACTTAAGCTAAACTTACTTATCACATTTAACGAAACATTCTAAACATCATCCCCCCACCCCCCTTATGAGACGGGACACATGAAGGACAGCAGATACTAACCTAAACACATACTATCCTATAGTAAACAAATATATATTTTGGGGGGGTTTTTTGGTTTTAATTTTATATATATTTTTTTTGTAAACACACAAGAACCCCAACATTGCCCCCCACTCACCCACACACTTAAAAATAAACAGTAGAAATATTCAGGACCCCCCAACCCCCATCCACTAACACTAACTAAACTAACATCCTATACTAACCTAACACTAAGCCCCCTAAACCCACAAAGTATAAGAACCAGGAAAGAGGAGGGAGTGGAGAGAATCATGTCCGTCTATTCAGCTACAGGTTGGCCCTCCGGAGGGTCCTCTTGATTAGACGCACCCGCCGGTTGACCTGTCGCACCTCCTGCCGCAGTCGACTCATCTTCCGAAGGACAGGTCCAATTTTCGCTGCATGTGTCCAAAAGCAGTAGGGCCAATGGCTGCAGATGGGGTGGTCTGGGTGCCAGCCGAGGAAGTATAGGGCTGTGTAGTGTCCATGGCTGTGGGCTGCCCTGCAGGTGGTGCTGTGCTTGGGCCTGGAGCACTTCCTGAGGGTGTTCCTGCAACGGTCCCAGCTGCTGGTGGTGCCACCTGGGTGGTAGTGGTGGTGGTGCTGGTGGTGGTTGTGGTAAGCAAAGAAGGTCTGCCTTGTTGAAATGCCCTCCAGGCTCTGGAGGCTCATTCATGCCGATATCTGCGGGCCATTTTTCGGTACCCAGACTTGACTTAAAGTATGTTGTGGTACCTCATTGCCCGCCGTTGAAACTCCCTGACCTTGATGGGTGTCATATTTGCAGCTGTTAAGACAAATAGAAAATCTAACATTGGGTACTGCATTGTGTGAAATGGCACAAGAAGAAAATCAGACAATACATCTATTGTACTTGTAACAGCTCATATCATCATACAGATCATTGATTGTTGCTGAGTAAGTACATGGCAAGCCAGCCTACAAAGTTCCTATCACACATAGCACATCCAAACCCTACAAGATGGGTAACAACAGCCATGATTTTGGCATCTATGTTCTGCCAGTTGTCAGCTAACAATCATGCTGCACATCCTCCACCACTGCCAGGGCTACAAATGTCTTTGTACCGGATGGAAATCTAGGGCCACATGATCTGCAAGTTGTAAATGGACTTGCCAGTATAGTACTCATGTGCAAAACATGAGTGTGTATACTAGGTTCAGACAAGTGATTCACTGATTCACATGTCTGTGTACCAAACTTGTATCATCAGTCCTAGGTACACTACTCACAAACTTGTGCCTTTGTTTGAGGGTGGGGGGGTGGACTAACAACTAGTAATTTCTAACAACAAGGACAACCAGGAAGCTTAGGAAAGCTGGACATGTGTTTGGCTCAGCACACACACCACAGGTAAGGAGGATCTCCAAATAGGAGACAGTAAACCCTTGACCAATCCCAGCGCCACTCATATTTGTAAATGCAGACCTTTGTCCACATCATTTACTACCAGTAAGCCATGACTTACAACAAACACAGAGATGCAAGAACACCCCTGGCCATGAGCTGCATGCACACCTAGGCAATTGCACTCAAGTGCCACATACTCATAGCACTACATGTGGAGTTACGTGCTGCTAGGAAGTTTAACCTACAGTTTAATAAGTACATTAGTGAACTGGGAAGCAGAAGTTTGTGGGTAAGCATTTGGCAGCCCCATTCTGGGAGGATTTGGGTCTGACTGGCTGACTTAATCACAAATTTGGTTCAGTGCGACTCTTTCTGATTCAAGTTTTATCCACATGACTCATCCCTATTCACATTGCGGTGCCTACCGGTCTGACCTAGAATACCTAAATAATACAAGATGATAAGGATTGGCCAACTCGAAGATGGTGATAAAATGATATTCCACGCATGGAACAAAACCAATGATTGGCCAGTGCATCACACCTTCCTATGTGCCGAAAACACAAGAGTCCATCACACATCACCAGCAAACACAACACATAACACACACATCAACACTTACTGGAGTTGTCTGGGTCCTCAAATCGAGCCACCTCACCAACAGTGTAGGGTGCCGGTCCACCTGTAAGGCATGGAAGGGAGAAATGTGCTCAATGTCTGTGCACTGTACAACAATTCCAAAGACAAATACTATGTGTAAGATTACATCAGCAAGTAAACCCTCTCAGACATGATGATACTGCATCCTATATAGCACGGCTAACATGTACATACCATGGGTCTCCAGTGTGTGTTACACACATATCTGCACACATGCAGTGGCCCTACCTATCATGTGGTAGCAAACATGCTCCTTCATTAGTGAGCAGACATAATAATGGAGTGTATTCATCTCATCATGTGTATCCAAGAGAGACAAGCCACCTTCGTGAGGACTGCATTACCAGTCAACCAGCCATTGTGACCATGACAAATTTATGACACACAGGTACAATGTACAGAGGGGCAGGGACAGTTGTTAGCCCTCATGTTGTTACAGTTTCTTCATTTGATGTGGCACAGCTATGATGAGTTCCACCAACCATAGAGATATGAACCCATGTGCATACCTTTGGCCAGCCATCCCTAATCGAAATGTGGCACAACTAACTCCAAATACCAGTCTAAGATGTTAGCTGAGTGCAGCTAGAACTTGTTCCCTATGTGTTCAAATCCAGATCAGACATGTATCCGAAATGAAGGAGGGACACAATAATCCCTGTGATTTTTGGAATTTCCATGATCGGTTTCCTTACACACTTACCAGACACACATGAGACATATGTTCGGGCCACATTGCTATCATCAATTGACGTGAAGCCTGCACTCATTTTCAGCCTCATGTAGTGTTTCAAAAGTTAGTCTAGCTGTTGTGTCAACAAATGATGGTAAATATTTGGAAATTTCTATACCTCACAGGCAGCTGTGGCCTATATCTATACATAATTGGCTCCTGATTTGTGTTGCTGTTTGACAGAAAGGCGGCACTAGCTTACATAATGCAAATGTATTCACTAAGTTTGCGGAGCTCTTGCTTCCTAACAGCTAGCAATTGTGTTCCTTAACAAAGTAGATATATGACCCTGTATGTTTCAGTAGCATTCCACACACTCAACAACATTGCCGGCAGATATTGTAAAAAACAGCTGATGTCACTACAGAGCATTTAAACGTGCACATTTACATGATTTGTACTCACCAACATGGCCACCAATCACAATCCCCAGGCGATCCAGCAAATCTTGCTCCCTGGAGTTAAGTTCAGCCCAGCGGTGCTTCAGCTGTTGGTCATTTCTTGGTGTCCTATAAATCCCTTGCAGATGATGCAACACCTTTGCCCACCTGAGCCTCCGTGCCTCCCTGTATCACCCACCCACCTGCCTCAATCATTAGGGGTAGGAAAGGGCACACCAGCCATATAACTCCACTAAGCTCCTCCTCTCCCATCTTGCCAAGACGAGGCCTACCCAACATCTTAGCAGCAGCAGAGAAATAGGGGATAAAGGGGAACAAACGAGAATAGGGGGAAAGTAGAACAGGAAAAACTTCAAATAAACAACTAACACAGCCCAACTATACCCAAACTAACACTACCCACAACAGACTCCCAACAAAACAAAGACAATATTTTACAACACAAATGAGCACAAAAAACACTCAGACAGGATACTACAACAGATTTTTATTGACAAAAAGACAATAAGAAGACAACACAGGAGACAAAAGCACAAATTGAACAGACAAAACTCTGAACACAGCCACACAGTCAGAAAATATCACAAACTGCAAAGTGAAAGTGAAAGTACACCCACTGTACATAATCTGTAAACAGGATATCCTATTACATCACTTCCTGCCTAAAATGGTGGGCGTTTTTATCGACATGCGTCAAAATATTTTTACGCATACAGTCTGCGCGTCATTTTTTTCAGCGCACAGGAGTAGATTTGAGCCCGCATCCATATATTTGGAAATAGTTTTACACTTAACCAATTTTCTGAGTGTGGAAGATACAGCTCAGGGGCAACGGTTACTTCAGGGCATTATGCATCGTTTTTCGGCCATAAGTGTCATTTTTGTGATGCTTGTGTGTCATTTTTTGATGCGTATGCGGCAAAATTTAAGGCATTAACTAGGTTTGGGTCATTTGACCATTTTAATGTTATATTACAGTTGTGACAATACTGCGATAGGCTGATTGCACCCACTTTGGTCATGACGGTGCATGGGCACATGTGACACATTATACTACTGCGGACCATGATCCGCTACTTCATGTACATGATTTTCACTCTTGACTGATGCAATAGATGGCCAAACGTGTGGCCTTCATATCCGTATTGCACAAATTGGGCATGTTTGGCATCAGGAGAGGATATCAAGGTGATGCACATAAGTACAATGCCTCAATGCCTATGGCTCAATGTGTGTGCATTGGCTACTAATATTGTTGTTGGCCCACTGTGTGAGCATCACAAGATCCATTATTACAAATATGCTTGTATGAATGTGGAGTCAATGTGCCCTCAGATGCAAGTCAGTGTGGAAATGAGAGAGGACATGTGTTAGTCATACATGTAGCAACATCTGCTATGTGCACTTTCTAGTTTTGGGGTAACGTAAACACCAAAAATGACAAAGCATGCACCGGATAGATAGCAGACGCTTGTTCATGTCAATGGTCCAAAACTTGCCCATCACATGTCCTGGAAATTTGGATACAGCTTCCTAGGCACTTGTTGGTGAACCCACCATGAGTCAGGCACATGTACAGACTAAGTGGGTACTGTGTTATTGACACAGAAAGCCAAAGGTGAACCACAATTGTAATATCACGCCACAGTTGTGGTCACATGACTGAGCCACAACTCTCCTGTGGCAGTGGTGGACCAGCAGACCAAGCAGCATGTGGCCACATATTTCCAGTGATCAATTGCACAGAGGTGTCTGGTTCATGTGTGTGGTCCAATGTTGATCCTGTATATTTTTAGGGGTCTATGTTGTCACAGTTACGTCCAGGTCTAGTCATGAGTCAGTGGCGGCTATTCCTGTATCTTCTGCGTATCCTTCTGAGATCAATGGAAATAAAGCCAATGAGGATATAAGAACCAACATGGGGATGGTCCCACCCTGTCACTGCAGACATGTTATGAGACTGTCAACAAGGCAACCTTGGTGTGCTGAGTGAGATCATATCTCTTGTACCGGCAGGTGTCATTACAACATTTGTACACAGGTTGGCCTGTAAAGTTCTCACTGCATCTGGGAACATCATAGCCTCTGTGTTGATTAATCTTGAAGCTAATCACCATGCACAGCCCATCAATATGTTGTGAGCAATGTGATTCAGCGTGTGAACTGTCAGGGTCCTAACATGTGTGGACTTTTCATGCACATTATCTGACGTTGATGGTTCTGCTGGAGGCACCATACCCAATCCCTGCATACGGCCATGGTACACTGTCACACTTTGTCGCTCATGCATACATGAGACCCAGACAAGGGATAGGCCATGATTTGGGTATTTGGAGACAAGTTCCCAATTATGGTATGATAAATAAGCAGATTATGCTAAGTAACTTACTTGAGTATGCATTGAAGAACCACCTGACAATATAACCCCGGAGGAATGTGAGGGTTGGGAAAGCATGTATGATACATATGTAGCCACAAGGAACCTTTAGGGTAATACACAGACTGGTGCCAGTCAGGCTGACAGGATGTAGGGTAAATCAGGATCCAGCAATTTCACAAGGTACATACTCAGTGGTCTGACTAAGACTGGTCGGAGAAAGAACAAGACAGTTGACATGGAAAACTGTGTTTGTCCTGTGTTTTGGAAGGTGACACATAAACCCAAGGGCTGGGTTACACAGCTTATTTTTCTAGCAATGCATAACAGTGTAATCAACAAATTAGCAGCTTCTATGCTGTTTGAAGCATCTGCAAGGGCAGTGCATGTTCAAATGGCTGGTCTGCATGGAGGTGCTCACAGGTGTGTGCTGCATCAGTTTCTCACACGTCCTGTAGGTGAGATTTGAGTTCAATTGGCGAACAGTACCTTTCACATGGGAAGCAAACTACAGGTGATAACAGGGCTTAGAAACTACAAACCAGTGCATTATTTAACCTGACGTCCATGCAGACAGATGCACAATGACTATGGCATACCATACTAAAGGATGAAACACACTGGATCAATATTGTTAGTCTGTGTGTGTGTAGAGGAGGGAATATCTGGGTACACATATTACCATTCCAGGGACCTCTTGAGACAGGTGGGGTGAGACCAGGAACATTGGTGTGTCAAGATTTAGGACATGGGCTGACATTTACATGGAATTTCATGTGCGCAATGCTTGTTATAGGTGTGACACTTGTGCTCTCTATGGTCTGCTTATATGGAATTCTAGTCACAGATAGTCCTTGCAAAGATAGGTGCTGTACGACTTACTGCTGTCAAGGGTCTGGTCATACATTCCTGTTACCAATGCAATAGCAAATCCACTGCCTCATGTATGAGGCATTTTTTTCCCTTATTGACTGATGGTGTCTTAGTTGTGTGCCATATGCTGCAATGAAACATTTTGACAACATGTATGTGTGAAATAGGTGTGGTCCTCTGCTATTGCCCTTCAAAGGTGAAATGTGCAGGATACATGTCATTTACAGTGTGTGTGAATGTGACTGTTGAATTATACGCATCACAATTGCTTTGGAATTTCTGTGTCCTGATCAGTATATCAGCAATGCTCCACAAGGCTACACTCTTATTCTGATAGTTAGAGATAAAGGTGAGCAAAAATGATTACCCAGACCATGATATGGTGATTATTATAGGTGTTTATTTACATATGTTGATACAGTGGTGATGGGGAGTTGTTTCAAAAGAAATTGTTGACAATATGTTGGCGCCTACGCAATCCAGCAGCTGTGTTTGGTTGGTCCCCCTCATGTTGCAGGGCAGCATCCTCCTCTTCCTCCTCTTCAGGCATTTGTGGCTCTGGTTCTAATAGGGGAATGCTCCTTCGTACACAAATGTTGTGCAGGATGGCACATGTTAAAATGATCTTGCAGACCAATTCTGGTGAGTATAGGAGGCTGCCACCAGTGATGTCGAGGCACTTGAATCTCGACTTCAGGATGCCAAAGGTCCTTTCGACTATGGTGCATGTCCTCCTATGTGCCTCATTGTAGGCACGCTCTGCTGCAGTGCTTGGGTTGCCAAATGGTGTCATAATCCATGGCTAGATCCCATACCCTGATCAGCTGAAAGAGAAAATGATTGAGATCATGTTGATGTAGCTTGCCCCATTAATATCACCTTGCATGGCAGTAGTTGTCTTGTCTGTAACTCTTTTGTGTTATTGTGTTGATTCCTGGGCTTCTAGGATGTACCATCAGCATTGTGTTGTTTCCTTGGCTGAACGAGTGTCTGCCCCCGACCGGTTGTCAGCAGTATGTTTTGGGAGTTGCAGTACAGTGTGTACTCCCTAGCATTGTGACTTGTGATACAGGTGTTCCTGTGTCCTTTAGACATATGCAATGGATTAATTTAAACATCAGTGAGACGCTTACATTTTGCAAGGTGACAATTAGCCAAACCTCTCCATACGTTATGATCATTGACGTCTTAACATTTGACTGTACACTAATTTCACATGTGTGACAGGTTCACTGCAGACCTATCAAACATGCCTAGCGGTGTCACAACCTCAGTGTGTTTCTGTTCACATGTCGCTATCGTGGTGTATGTGTTGTTTTTCCTAGAGGGATTCTGTGCAGTGTGTATATGAGTAGGTTTATGTACTTAGCCACAAATAGTCCATTTCCATATCATCCATACTGGAAGTGTTGATTGATGGTACAGTGACGGAAGATGCATGAATCATGTACACTCCCAGGATACTTTGCCACAATGTTGGTGATCAATCCCTGGTGATCCACAATGGCCTGCACATTGATAGAGTGTGTCTGCTTCCTGTTGCTGTATAGATGTTCAGTTGCAGCAGGTGGCACAAGGCGTAAATGTGTGCAGTCAATGGCACCAAGGACGTGTGGAAATCCATTAATGAGGTAAAACCCCTGTTTTGTCTCCTGCTGCTCCTACTGTGTGTTTGGGAAGCAGATGTGGCAGGGTGTGAGTCTGATGATGGCATCCAGTACCTTGGGCAGGAAGGCGGAGAATGATGGCTGTGATATCCCAGCAACCAGGGCGCCAGTGGTTTGAAAGGAGCCACTTGCCAACATGTGTAGTACAGCTAGCAGCTTGGTTTCTGTTGGGATGGTGCGGGGTGTCTGCAAGCTGGGTGCCAACTGTGGCTCAATGTTGCGCAACAGCTGCTGAATGGCTTGCCGGTTCTACCTGTACCTCTGGATGATGTCATGTTCCCTGAGGCCATGAAGAGTTGTCCTGGTGTGGAATATCCTGCCTTCTGCATTGCCTTTGGGGTCCCTGCTGGTGTTGTGGAAGCTGCTGTTGTTGTTGCTGTGCTCTGCATCTGTGTGCACGCTGAATGAGAAGCACCTCCATGTCTTCCTTTTGCTGCTCTGCTGTTGCTTCTGTGTGTTTTGATTAAATACAGGTGTGTTTGCCCCATTTTAAACGCCTGCCCTGACCCAGGCATTAATTTTTGATGCAAATCGGGCTGTGCGTCATTTTCCGATTCCGCCTCCCGGCCTTGCCGGATTTTTGCGTGGTAGCATAAATACGATGCACGGGTGTTTGTGTAATTTTTTGGACGGGAAAGCCTACCTTTCATATCATTAACGCAAGGCGGTTTCCTGCATCCAGAAAATGATACACACGTTGGGATTTTGACATCCGCGGGCTCGGGCGTCGAAGTTTAAATATGGGGTAGGTTTGCGCCGAATGTGCATCAAAATTTTGGACGCACATTCGGCGCAGAAGGAGTATAAATATGCCCCTCAGTCTCTGATTTAAGAAAAGTGTCACTTAGCACCACCCTAACGCCACCATGTGTGTGTCGTATCTTATAATGCTACCAAAGATATTTCCACATACCTAATGTTCATATTTTGTAATTTATTAAGTTGTGTTTAGTAGCTTGTGTGTAATAATATTACCTTTCTTTTTTCAAAGAAAAAGCACCGACTTATTGGGACTTCTAGCACACCCACTTCTTTGAGTAGGCCTTGAACTGCTCTGCTTCGCTACCCTGACAGAGTCAGGTGTTACAATGGAGTGCTTGGTTTCCAGTAAAGAGACACTTGTGGACCAATTGTGTGAGCAGGCCTCACATCCTGCACAACTAACTAACTAAATTTCTTTCAATATATACATAAATATGTCTGTATGTATATCTGTATGCATGTATGTTTGTTTATGATAATTCTATAGGGTAAGCCTATCCAAAAGGTACAGTTCTGTACATGGTCAAAGACAAGTATAACCTCAATGAGTGATACAGGAGCAAACTGGGTTATGAACAGTTAATGCATTATGATGTAGTGCTCTTTGAAGAAGTGAGTCTTCAACTCTTTCCTAAATTGGAACAGTGTTGTGGGAGCCTTGATGGATACTGGGATGTTTTTCTAGATGGAGAAGACCAGATGCCTTGTTTTACTATTATGCACTTCTCGAACAGCAGTCTGATGTGTCCTGGCTGTGGGGTGCTGAGAACCATCAGAAATTATTGAAGGTTTTATAAATGATAAAATACAGCTATGACAAGGAAGTTGCCCCTTATTGTGTGTCACACATAGTAATCATTTACATTACCTTGAAAAACAAGTGAACAATCCTATGTTAACCACAACTTTCCCTCACTCCTCCCCCTCCCATTCCATTTGAGTCGTTCCCACATCACATATAGATGAACTTTCTGCTGGCAGGCCACTGTGTCTATGCTAGGTGAATTGCATAGGCGTGTGAAATGTGTCGGGCCCCAGGAAGAAGACCAGAAGGAGTGCCAGCAGGTGGCACCCAAGAGTCAACAGACCTTGAGCACCTCTATTTCTCAGTGTAATTAGTGGGTAGGGGGTGGTGATGATCCATTGAGGAGCCCTGGGATTGAATTTCTGCTTTTTTCAAGCAGTCAACTAGGGCCTCCCAGGCTCATGCTTCCATCAAGGGATGCCCTCCCCTTCTGACTTCCCAGAGGAGTACCTCACCTTCACATGTGGCCCATCTTTCGAGTTCACTATGCCAAGCATCTATGAAGGGTCTCCATAGTGCCTTCTAGTGTCGTGTGTTTTCTCTCTTCACTAGGACGAGTACCAGATCTTGGAATCTGCTGATGAACTTTGTCTTACTAGAGGAACCGGCCCAAAATAGAATGCCCCAGTAAACATTGGACCTCTCTGGTAGTGGTATTTGCTGTGGTCTTAGTGACAGCCTCACAATAATCTCTAGTCAAGGGCAGTCCCATAATAAATACCTAAACTCAGCACCAACCACCCCATTGCATGGGCAGGCTGCAACTATTATGTTGAAATAGCTGTTAATATGTCCCAAGGTGAGATAGACTCCATGCAGGATGAAGTAAAAAAATCAATTTAAGGCCCATGTTATGGGATACTCTTGTGCTTCTACTTAGTATGTTTGCTCAGTCTTGATCGGCTATGGGGGCTTCCAAATCTTCCGTCTATTGCTCTTCAAAGGCATCCAAGGGTTGACACATGTCCCACATATTGCATAGGCACATGACTGCTATAATCATTTTAGTTGATGAGACCAAGTATTGACAGGCAGCGTGGGGCTGTGGTTCTACCAGGTAGGTTCCCCAATGCTTACGGAATGCCACAGTAGCAGCTATATGAAGTCAAAAATGACCCTGGGGGAGATCAAACTCTGCGTGGAACTCCTCACATGGCAACAGCTCACCCCCATCCTGAACAAATCCCCTACTTTAGTTGTCACCGTCATTACCCATTCTGTCACCCCCTCTCAGCTGCCTACAGAGGAGTAATGCTTTCAACATAGTCATCAGTAGCTCAGGGGATTATGGGTCAGACAATTGTGTTTTGGGCAGGCAACTGATCCAGCAGCGACACATCACTCGAAACTCGTGTGTCTTTCTCTGATGGACATCCCACCCTCAGCAAAACTCGGGTCAGCCTTCCTTATGTAGGGGTTGTTGGAATTTGCCCTTTTGCAGGGTCAGCCCCAATCTTTTTGCCATCTGCCTCCTATTTTTTTCTGACCTGTTTCTGTTGACTTTTGAACTGCTAACCAGTGCTTAAGTGCATATGCTCTCTGTGTAAATTATACGGTTGATTGGTTTATCCATGATTGTCATATTTGATTTACTACTAAGTCCCTAGTACAGTGTGCTAGAGGTGCCCAGGGCCTGTAAATCAAATGCTACTAGTGGGCTTGCAGCACTGGTTATGCCACCCACATTGGTAGCTCTGTAATCATGTCTCAGACCCGCCACTGCAGTGTCTGTGTGTGCAGTTTTAAACTGTAAATTCGACTTGGGAAGTGTACCCACTTGCCAGGCCTAAACCTTCCCTTTTCTTACATGTAAGACACCCCTAAGGTAGGCCCTAGGTAGCCCCAAGGGTAGGGTGCAGTGTATGGTTAAGGTAGGACACATAGTAATGTGTTTTATATGTCTTGACAGGGAAATACTGCTAAATTCGTTTTTCACTGTTGCCAGGCTTATCCCTCTCATAGGTTCACAGGGGGCTGCCTTTAAATCTGATTAAAGTGAAGATTCCCTTTGGGAGCGGATAGACATATGGAGTTTGGGGTCTCTGAGCTCACAATTTAAAAATACATCTTTTAGGAAAGTTGATTTTAAGATTGTGTTTCTGAAAATGCATGCTACTTTTAGAAAGTGAGCATTTTCTTGCTTACACCATTTCTATGACACTGCCTGTTTGTGGTTTCCCTGTCTAGGTCAGTTTGATAGTTGGGCTGGTTGCATCTCTCACTAGACAGTGACACAAAGGGAGCTGAGTTGTAGTCTGCCTTTCCTGATGGGCCATCTGTGCTAGATGGGAGCGGAGGAGTGTCACTTACACCTGAAAGGGCTGTGCCTGCCCTCACACAATGCAGTCTCCAACCCTCTGGTGTGTGTCTGGGGCCTGGCCTGGGCAAGACTGGATTTCACAAACAAGAGAGACTTTCCTTTGAAGTAGGCCCACACTACATGAAGGGACATTAACCCAACATTCCGTCTGTTAAAGAATCCGGACTCCATCTACACAGTGTTCATGCCCAGTAGTAGCTGGTTAAACCATGTATGTGTGCAGCGAGCCCACGTGCTCTCAGCTGTACCTGTCCACCACCATCCTGCGGAAAGCCTCTAGAGGCTGAGAGACTATGTTGGTGTCTACTGTTTTCGGTTTTATTCTTACAGTGTGGACTTGTTTTTATTTTCTATAAAGTTTAGGAAGAATATTGTGCCCTGATGGACACATATGTGCCCTTCAGCATGTATTAGGCCCTCATTACAACATTGGCGGTAAATGCCACTTACAGGCGTGCAGAAGACCGCCAACACACGGCCGCGGAATTATGCCACAGGTATTACAACCCACAGCTCGGGATCCGCCAAAATCTAGACACCCACACAAGTCTACCACACCAAAGGTCAGTGATAAACTGGTGATAACAAAACCAACACCGTCACGCCAACAGGAATACGCCCACACTATCATGACCCACGAATCCACATGGCAGTCTCTTAACTGCGGTATTCCATTGGCTGTACACACTGCTGCGCTCAAAATACACACACATTTACAAAACACTACCACATTGGACAATTCTAAACACACATCTGATACACATACACACACCACTCCCACACACCCAATACAATATAAAACACCCACACACATTACCCACAAACCCTTACTACCAAAAATGTTGACGAAGGCCAGAGAGACAGCACAGCAAGACAACACCAGCATACAGAGGCACACAACACCATCAACCATACACTTCTATACACAAAATACCACACCCCCCTAAACATCACCCCACACATCACAACACACACCACCTCACACATCACCAACACCACCCCATGGCACCACAAACACACCCCAGGTTTTCTGAGGAGGAGCTCAGGGTCATGGTGGAGGAAACCATCCAGGTAGAGCAACAGCTATTCGGTTCACAGGTGCAGCACACCACCATAGCAAGCAAGATGGAGCTATGGTGCAGAATCGTGGACAGGGTCAACGCAGTGGGACAGCATCCAATAACACGGGATGACATCAGGAAGAGGTGGAATGACCTACGGGGGAAGGTGCGTTCCGTGGTCTCAAGACAACACATCGCAGTTCAGAGGACTGGCGGCAGACCCCCACCTCCTCCCCAACAACTAACAACATGGGAGGAGCAGGTCTTGGCTATACTGCATCCTGAGGGCCTCGCAGGAGTAGCTGGAGGAAAGCTTTAACTACTTCATCCCCTACCCTACCTGCACGCTATCACATAACCCCACCCTCGCCCTCACCCCCATCACTCCAACTCCTCACAGATGTCCCACTATCACAAAGCACACATCCCAACACTAGGCCCTGCATGCAACAGCAAAGCATGGACACCAATCACCAATGCATGGCCACTACACATACCCACACAGACCCCTAAACAATTATCACACAAGGTCCTACACATGAATGGAAGCACTGGGGTACAGGGTCACCCACCCATTGCACACCATGGCACACACAGATGTAATAATCATGCCTTCACACCCCTGCAGGACCCCTATCCAACGTCACCGGAAAGAAGGTTCCAGACATGTCCACTCCCCCCTCAGAGGAGGCCCACAGTGATGACAGCAGCTCTGTCCAACGGGATGTAGATGACCAGCCCGGCCCATCTGGGACCTCGGGACAGTCGGTTCCCCTCACACTGGCACAGGCCACGACACAGCCTCCCCCCTCAGGAAACACCACCACAGTACGCACCCAGCGGGCCCATACCTCTGTCCCCAGGACATGTCAAGCAGCAGTGTGTCCACCACTACAGGGAACCCAGGCTAACCCACCACCCCAAGAACAGCAGGGACCTGGGGGCAGTGGTAGTGGGCACACAGTTCAGGGGACAGAGGCCAAGGAAAACAGGGGAACTGGGAGGGCTGCTGTGCGACAGGGGGAGGACAGGCCCAGGGAACCCACTCTCTACGAGGCCCTCTCCAACATCATGGGAGCCTACCATCATTCCCAGGAGACGTTGGCAACGGTACTGGCCAAGTTTCAGGAGACCCAGCGGCTGCAGGAGGAACAGTATTTGGGGTTCAGGGAGGAACTCAAATCCATCAATACCACCCTGGGCACCATTGTAGGGGTGCTGAAGGACCTCGTGAACACCAGGAGGGACACTGTGGCACAACAAGGGGCCCCTGACACTAGCCTGACGATGAACTGCCCACCACCTCTGCCGGTGCTAGTGGACAGGAGGCACCGCCACAGGACCACGACACCAGCACCCCACCCCCTGCAGATGGAGAACCACCCTGCAAGCGGTCCCTGAGATCCAGGACAAAGATAGAGAACAATGCCAAGACCCCCGTCAAGAAATGAGACCAACCTGAATGTCATCATTCTGTCCCACTTTGTCACCCTGTCCATCCTTAAACTGCCCTAGCTCCACTTCCTATGCCCCTTTGGACAATGCACCTGTGTGACCAATAGACTGGACTCTGCCATGGACATTCCTCCACCATCACCCGTGACCATTTTACAACCCCCTCCACCATTTAGCACTTAAATAAACACCCTTGAACCACAAAACAATCTGGAGTCAGTCTGTGCTTTCACAAATGTGTATTTGCAATAACTGCGGGAAACAGCAATGTCCATTCTATTGTCAACATACCTATGTCACACAGCTCTAGTCCATGAGGTAACATAGCAGAGGTCACACAGTGGGACCCTCATCTGTGAAATCACAAGGGAAAGTGAGAAATTAAGGTCCATACACTGGGTGAAAGTGACAGACAGATGAGAGGTCGAACAATTTTATCAGATGTAGGAGGCAGTGATGTCTTCTTACCTTTGTCTCAATGGAAGTATTGTTGGATCACGGTGTTTCTGTTGTCTACGTCCTCTTCTTCTGCCTCCTGTTCTTCATTGTTCACAGGCTCCACAGCTGCCACAACACCTCCTTCAGGACCATCCTCTGGCAGAAAAGGCACCTGTTGTCGCAAAGCCAAGTTGTGCAGCATACAGCAGGCCACAATTATCTGGCACACCTTCTTTGGTGAGTAGTAAAGGGAACCACCTGTCATATGGAGGCACCGGAACCTGGCCTTCAGGAGGCCGAAGGTCCTCTCTATAACCCTCCTAGTTCGCCTATGTGCCTCATTGTAGCATTCCTCTGCCCTTGTCCTGTCATTCTTCACTGGGGTCAGTAGCCATGACAGGTTGGGGTATCCAGAGTCACCTACAAATGTCGAGGGACCACTGTTAGACACACACTAACCCTTACGGACAACCCCAGCCCCAGACAACTATACACACTGTATAGGGTCCCTGTCCTCACCTAATAGCCACACACGGTGCCTCTGGTGTTGCCCCATCACATAAGGGATGCTGCTATTCCTCAGAATGTAAGCGTCATGCACTGAGCCAGGAAACTTGGCGTTCACATGGGAGATGTACTGGTCGGCCAAACACACCATCTGCACATTCATTGAATGGTAACTCTTCTGGTTTCTGTACACCTGTTCACTCCTGTGGGGGGAACCAAGGCCACATGTGTCCCATCAATGGCACCTATGATGTTGGGAATATTTCCCAGGGCATAGAAGTCACCTTTCACTGTAGACAAATCCTCCACCTGAGGGAAAATGATGTAGCTGCGCATGTGTTTCAGCAGGGCAGACAACACTCCGGACAACACGTTAGAGAACATTGGCTAGGACATTCCTGATGCAATGGCCACTGTTGTTTGAAAGGACCCACTTGCCAGGAAATGGAGTACTGACAGGACCTGCACTAGAGGTGGGATTGCTGTGGGATGGCGGATAGCTGACATCAGGTCTGGCTCCAACTGGGTGCACAGTTCCTGGATTGTGGCACGATCAAGTCTGTAGGTGACAATTACATGTCGCTCTTCCATTGTCGACAGGTCCACCAGTGGTCTGTAAACCTGAGGATGCTGCCATCTCCTCACCTGCCCCAGCGGACGTGCCCTATGGACGAGAACAGCGAGCACAGAGTCAGCCAACACTGAGGTACGAAATAAACAAATCTATTGCACACATTTGTCAATCCGCTATGTGCCTGTCTTAGTGTGTATGCAAGGCATAGATATGTGTGACGCATTTTAAATTGATGCCATGTGGCCCCCTGATATGGCGGCTGCCTGACCTGTAAGGTGGGACAAGGGGATATGAGGTAACTGCGCTGGCGTTGTACACCGTCGCAGTAGACGGTTGAAAACCGCAGCGCAATCCTGCATTGGTTAACATTGGACACTATGTGTCCGAGGAGCCAATGACGATGTATACCAGCGGTGACTGTACGCACCGCCGCGGACATGACTGCCATTTTCTCTCTGTTCACTCACTTGATACCTGATCTTTGACAGGAGAGGACCTACTCTGCAAGTGCAGCTGTGACCTCAGTCTGGAAGCGACGATGGCTCAAGTGTCTGGAGAAAAGGCCCCTGCCTTCACATCGGAGGAGTTAGAGAAACTAGTGGATGGGGTCCTCCCCAGTACATGCTACTCTACGGTCCTCCAGACAAATAGGTGAGTACACTGTGAGCATGCTGTAGGGAAATGCCTGTTTGGAGTGGTGTGGATGGGAGAAAGGGGGGAATGAGGCATGCATGAAATGACGGTGAGTGGATGTGCGGCAGGGCAAGGGTGGGATTGTGGGCCAATGACTGTGACGGTCCGGACGGTTAAATTTTTTCCTTTTCCCCTGTACTATTCCTGTAGGTCAGCGCCCACCAGAAGAAGGATATTTGGCGTGCCATCGCCAAGGACGTCCGGACCCTGGGGGTCCCCCACAGACGGAGCACCCACTGCCGGAAAGGATGGGATGACATTTGCCGCTGGAGCAAGAAGACGGTGGAGGCCCAGCTGGGGATGGCCCCCCAACGTGGGAGGGGTGCCCATCACACCATGACCCCCTGATGTTCTGGATCCTGGTGGTGGCATATCCGGAGTTGGATGGGCACTTGAGGGCATCACAACAGCCACAAGGGGGTGAGTACACTCAAATCCATCTGATTCACGCGCATTGGAGGTGTCTGGGTGGCGGAGGTGGGCTGTGGGTTCCCCTAGGCTAGAGCGAGCTTTGTAGGTAAGGACCCCTTGTGAGGCAGGCTCAGTGGCACCCCATCCCCACCAGTGGTAAGAGCCATCTACACCTAGTCAGGCTCCTGTGACTTGCATGTTTGCAGCAATCGGGCATAGGCCTTGTACCCCATGTCCCTGTACTCAAATAGGGAACTCTAAGTGCATGGCGTAGTGCAGAGGCCTGCTGTGTCTGTAGTGTCCGCCAACGGTAGCGGTATTGCATGCACTGAACATGTCTTTCTACTTTCTTTCCACCCCTCTTTGTGGTCTCCCTGTTCCTGTGTGCATTAGCATCATCAGGCGGAGGAGCTCTGCCACCGGAGCAGGAGGGAGCTGGATCCCACATGACCCTGGAGGGCGAGACTATGGACTCTGAATTCACCAGTGGGACGGAGGGCGAGGGGAGCTCCACAGCAGGGACAGGAGCTGAGACCAGCGACACTGACTCCTCCTCTGAGAGGAGCTCCCTTGTGGTGGCGGGCCCCTCTGTGCCCCCGCATCTACAGGTACAGCCACCACCCCCACTACCAGCACCGCCCTCCTAGCAGCCCCTCAGTGTGTTCCCCGTGGACGCTCACCCAAGAGGGTGGGCATCTCCTTCGCCCCAGGCACCTCAGCCCCTGCCCCAGTCAGCCCTGCTGCCCTCAGTGATGAGGCCATTGACCCCCTCAGATCCCTCACTGTTGGGCAGTGTACCATTCTGAATGCCATCCAGGGTGTAGAGCGGAAGTTGCAACAGACAAATGCATACCTGGAGGGCATTCATTCTGGCCAGGCAGCCCAACAGCGAGCTTTTCAGACTCTGGCCTCAGCACTGATGGCAGCCATTAGCCTGGTGTCCAACCTCCCCCCTCCAACTTCCTCCACCTAGACCCAATCCCCAGTACCTCAGCCTATCCCAAGCACACTATCAGACCAACATGCACACACCTCAACACACAAGGGTAGCTCTTGCAAACATAAGCAGCACACATCCCACAGGCTTTCACACAAGCACCATCCCCATGCACACATGCCAACATCCACTGCCTCCACTGTGTCCCCCTCCTCCACGTCTCCCTCCTCCCTCCCTGTCACGTCTCCACTCACACCTGCACGCACTACATCTTCATCCACTTCCTCCATCACCAGCACGCCCATCACCACACACCACTCACGTGCTCTCACCACACCCACTACCATTCACGCATCCCCTGTTTCCTCTCCCAGTGTGTCTGTGAGCCCTTCCCCCAAACTACACAAACACAGTCACACACCCACCCAACAGCCATCCACCTCATGACAGCCTACAGCCCATGCACCTTCACCCAAAGTCAGCAAACGAACACCTCCTACAACCACTGCCTCTTCCTCCACTCCCAAACCCCCTCCATCTACCCGTCCCAGTGTGTCTAAAAAACTTTTCCTGTCAAACCTTGACCTCTTCCCTTCACCTCCCCCACCCCTTCCATCCCCTAGGGCCCACCTTTCCAGGTCCCAACCCAGCACCTCAGCCACCTCATCCCCGGGAACAGTGTTGCCAGCAGTAACTGGCTTCTGGAGTGCGCCAGGCAGCAGGGCAGCCAGTGTCCCAAGGAGCGAGGCCAAGGACATTCCCTCACCTCAAAAACAAAAGAAGTTGCCCACAGCCCGGAGGGAGAAGGCCAAAACACCTACCACCAAGGGCTCAGCCAGAACAACAGTTGGGAGTGGCAAGACAGCTGCGCCACCATCCAAGGTGGGGAAGGGCCAGAGGAAGAAAGGGAAGTCGCCGCCAACCTGCACGGCGGTCAAGACCGCCACCACCACATGCACCGCCGCTCAGGACACCGCCACCAGCAGCACGCTCACTGAGCCCCCCACAAGCCCGCCGCTCAGGACACCGCCGCCAGCAGCATGCTCACTGGGCCCCCCACCAGCACACCGCTCAGGACACCGCCAACAGCAGAACGCTCACTGAGCCCCCCACCTGCACCGCTGCCCAATGACCGCCCCAAGCACCATCGCTACTGAGCCCGCTGCCAGCACCGCCAGCGCCCACCCCACATCCTGTTCCAGTGGCACCACCGCAGACATGGCTGCCATCCCCATTGGTCATTCGTACGAGGCTGGTGGTCAGGTCCAGGGGCATGGGCAGCTTCCATGTTGCCCCACCGTCAGTGGAGTGTCACATCCACTACCTCTGTCCTTGGCAGGATGAAGCACTCTGGGCACAAAGCCCCCTCCAGAACCAGTGGAGAAAGACATCCACTACCTCAGGTCTTGGCAGGATGAAGCACTCTGAGCACAAAACCCCCTCCAGAACCAGTGGAGAAAGACATCCACTACCTCTATCCTTGGCAGGATGAAGCACTCTGGGCACAGAGCCCCCCTCCAGAACCAGTGGAGACTGTTATCATCTGAGAGACTGTGGCTTTGCACTCCCCAGGATGCAGCAGTGGGCAAACCAACCAATGGAGATACTTGAGGGACTGTGGCTTTGCACTCCCCAGAATGCAGCAGTGGGCAAACCACACAATGGAGAGACTTGAGAGACTGTGGCGTTGCACTCCCCAGGATAAAGCAGTGGGAAAACCACCCACTGGAGAAACTTGAGAGACTGTGGCTTTGCACTCCCCAGGATACCTCAATGGGCATGGAGCCCCCTTGTGGAGCTGGCGTCGTGCACTCATCCGGCTTTGGTGCCCCCCTTCCCTTCCCCCTGAGGTGCCTGTTTTATTTCGATCTGATGCCCCTGCAGTGTTCTCTCCGTTTGGATCGGGTATTGAGTGTGGGCCTCGCCCATGCACTTTGTGCCCAGTGGTCCATGCACTATGTAGGTGCAGTACATGGACTTGAATTCTTGGTGTACATATTTGTTAATAGTGTATATATATATTTGACAAATGGATTTTACATGATTACATTCGTTCAAATAATTTCCTTTTGTCCTTGCTTTCGTCCAGGGAGGGGAATGTATTGTTTCATCATGTATTAGTGTGTGTGTTGTTGTGGGTGAGGGTGGGGTGGGGGTTTTGTGTGTTGTGTGTGTGTGTGTCACTCTCTTTTCTCTACCCCCTCCCCTGTGTCGTAGGTGCAGTACTCACTGTGGTCGTCGCTGCCATTGTTCGTGCTCTTGGTAGAGGAGCAGGAAGACAATGGCAGGGAGTATGTGGATTTCCAGCTCCATGGTGTCCTGGTTCCTCATGGGGTGTGCAGAGGTGAGCGTCTTCCCTTCCAAGTCCTGTTTCCGCCATGTTTTTGTTCGCGTTGAATCCGCCCCAAAAAAAAGTGGCGGATTGGCCTCTCATAATGGTGTGGGCAGTACATTGTCTTCCGCCTGTCTGTTGGCGGTGACCGCCATGCTGTTTCTTTCTACCTCTGTGGTGGTCGGAGTGTTAAAGTGGCTATCTATGTTGGCCGTCATAATTCAATTTTTTTTCTGCCGGCCTATTGGCGGTTTTACCGCTGATTTAACACCAACCGCCAGGGTTGTAATGAGGGCTTTAGTTTGCAAACCCCTCCGAAGGGCTTGCCTTAACATCCACAAACACAGGCTTCCTGGGTTAGGTGAACCTGCAAATAAAAGAGCCCAAGTGCATGTGCTTGTGGCTAGTTAAGTACAGTTACTCTCTGTGTCTTTGTCATTATAATCCACCATGTGGGCCTAGGGTCCACGATACCACAACCATCATTGTTCAGCAATGCTCAGAGCTTTGACGGCTAGGCTTGTTGGCCTCAGGCAGTTGTCGGCAGTAGCTTGGCTTTTATTGCTCTTATGATGGATTTTGCTGTAGGACTATACATCAATCTGTTTAATTTACACAATTAACATTTCACCCACAGTATGCAGCATGCAGCATGCATCATGTTTTAGGTGTTTGCTAGGCTTTCTGCTTTCCGACAATCAGACTCCCAAATTATGGTATTTTGAGGTATATGTTATTTTTAGAAAGTACAGCCAACAGCACTGGTAAGCTATGTTCTTTTCTTTCTCAAGACCATCACGTTCATTTTATTTGTGTTGACCAATAGCTTGTTGCATGAGTTTTACTTATTTAGCTCGTAAAGTGACTGCTGCATGCTGGTCTTTGTCAAGAATTACTAAGTTAATAAGTTATGCGCATACTGAATAGCCAGCAAACTGCAAGCTCCAATTTCAGCTACAATAGTGTTTACCTTGTTCAGTGCACTTCCAAAATCAGCTGTTTAAAGATTGAATAACATTGAGGGTAAGACGCAGCCCTATTTTAACCCTGGTTAGTCAAGATACGGCTAGTAACTTTGTTTTAGTGGACTAGCTTGATGCTCACCCAAGTGTCTCAGTATAGAGATATAATTGCTTTGAGAAGAGTTAGTGGGATCTCCTATTTTGTAACTTGATCCGTAGGGAATAGAGATCAACCCCATCAAAGACCAACAAATAGTCCAAGAAGCATGCAAAAAGAGGGGGAAATTCCAGCTGTAATAGGTGATGGATCATATATAACAGGTCCCCTATATTAGTGTTGCCAAAACTCTGTTTGATAAAATGGAATTAGATATGCTCCTTATGCTCAATCTTCCAGTTCATGCAGCAAGTTTTTAGCAAAGGCCTTTCCCTCAATACCCAAAACCAATATCCAAAAGAGTAATCAGCTGGTGAGTGGCTGGTTTCAAATGGTCTCCTTATTTGTATATAGGGTGTAACATGGAGCATCTCTGTGACTGTGGCACTTTTGCAAATTGTATAAATGCATGAAAAAGGGGTTTCAGGTTATAAACTCTGTGTATGCTTTCAAGAGGGAGCATGATAGGCCATTTGGACCCCAGCCCCAATTTCCATTTCTGTAACAAATTCAATCAATCAATCAATCAATAAATAACTTTATTTCAGCTAAAAGCCATAAAAGTATCCATTAGGCACCATATCATGATCATACAGTAAGCCAGTTAAAAAAGAAATAAAACAAGAAATACCACATGATACATTAAGAAACACTAAAATTCCTTCTGAAATGAATTGCAGAGGCACATAGTTATTAAAAAAGTACAAAGAGACATCAGACTTGAAACCTTATAAGCCTTTGCGTCTTAATTCCAATCGGTAATCTGCTGCTACATTGAGTGATTCTAATCAAAATAAGTTTATTAAAACACACAGTTATAACAATTCTCTGGTTCTTATGGCCAATGCATTTTGCAAGTACCTTGCAACTGCAAAGACTACCTTGTCGCTTCTGTCACTTGTCAAGATACGTAATGATGAATTGCATTTCCTTATCCCCATTGTCCTACATAGAGGAATAATCCACTTCTTCCTGGGAGCCAGATATCTAGGACAAAAAAACATGAAGTGTGCAAGTGACTCTAGGTGCTCCTGGCAAAAATTACAAGAGGTCAGATTGTAATCCTCCGTGCTCCATCTCGCAGTAAATGTCTTGAGAGGCAAAATTCCTAATCTAAATTTAAGAAAAAGGGTTTTGGTGTGGGGGCGTTTACGTTGTCCTTATAGGCCTCAAACTTGGGGCTACATTTATGATCCAAAAATTGTAGCATCCTGCTGTCTTGGGTTTTTTTGGACCAAATTTGCACCAGGATAGTCTCCCAGTAGCACCTCCTTATGCGTGCTTTTACATCCTTGGTCAAATTGCGAGGATCTCTCCACACCTCCTCCATTTTAAGTAATTTGCTCGTATCTCTAATATATTTAAACCAAGGGATTTTTTAGGCACAGTCGTCCACTAAGAACTCATATGTTGCAGTTCGGTAGGTGGACAAGTGTTCAGAAGTCCAAAGACAGACCCAGTACATAAGAGGTCTTAGAGCAATTCCATTATGAACCTCGTTTAGTGCTAAATCAAATCTAAGGGGTATAAGAGGGGTACTCATCGGCAGGCACAGAAAGTTACGTATAAAGTGTTTTTCTACCGTCGTCAAACATATGGAATTGTAGTACCCCCAAAGCTCAGCACCATAGGTTGAAGCAGCCACTGCCGCTGCTTTATAAACTGTGATAGCAGGTGAGATTTCTCCTTCCGAGATGTTGGCTATTTCCCTCCCTATCACTGCTGACCTCTGCCTGAGGACAGACAAGCTCTTCCCAATCTGTGCCAATCACTGTTGGTCATCTGCTAATCTAATCCCCAGGTAGTCAAATTGCCTTACTCTCTCTACCGGTTGACCTGCTATGGTCATTATCCCCCTAAATGACTTATGCGGGTTGAAGACCATAAACTTTGTACAGAATTTAGAAAAAGCATCAAGTTCGTTTTGTAGACCCATTGGGGTTCTTGAAATCAATAAGGTGTCATCAGCGGACATTAAAATGGGGACAGGGGCTCCTGCTAGCTTTGGAGCATCATGGTGATAATGCATCAGCTGGTTCACCACACCGTTGATAAAAAGATTAAACAATGTGGGGGCCAGGACACACCCATGCCTGACCCCCCTGTCAACGGGTATGGCTTCTGTCAAATCACCACCTTGAGCTCAACGCACCTGGACATAAGTACCCCCATGAAGATACCTAATCAATCTCAGCAATTCTTTGTCAAGTTGGTAGGTCTCCAGAACATTCCACAGTTAATCCTGTGGGACCATGGCAAAGGCGGCTTTTAAGCCAATAAAAGCCACATACAAGTGGCTCTTGTTAAGTGTCAGGTATTTCCAACAGAGGAGGTTAAACCTAAACGCCTGATGTATTGTACTCACTCCTTTCCTGAATCCTGCCTGAAAGTTGGAAAGCATATGAGAATCCCCTATCCATGTCTGCAGTCTAATCAGGACCTGTTTACAGAATATTTTTTGGCTGACATCAATTAAGCTTATTGGCCTGCAGTTAGTTGGTTCTTCCCTTGACCCCTTTTTAAAAACAGAGATTATGATTGCTCCTTGCCATGTGGGGGGAAGTCCACCACCCCTCAGTATCTCATTACTGAGTACATTTAAATATAAAGACCAAGTTCTGGGTCGAGACAAATACAAGTCACCTGGGATACCATCTAGCCCAGGGGCCTTCCCTTTGCGTACTGTTTGGAGAACCGAAGTTGTTTCTTTTAGGGAGAAGAGGTCCAAGTCAAATTTAGATGATATAACTGACCCGACAGTTGGTGTATGAGAAATAAAGAGCCCCTTATATTTTGGTAGAGGAACAATAGTGTTGTTAATTTGGGCTGCTCTATATAGGTTTCAAAAATGTAAAACCCAGGTTCCTGGCTGAATTACTGGGTAGTTCTCCACGTTTTGGGAGCAACTTTTGCCTGCCACTAATTTCCAAAACAGTTTAAAGTCCTTCTCATGGAGTGCATCTACCAACCTATTCCAATATTTGGTTTCCCACTCCTTTTTAGCATTTTTCAATGCTGTTTTGTAAGCAGTCCTGGTTTCTCTCATCTCTCGGCAATTCCCTGCCTTCAGTGCTCCTAATAACTGTATTTTGGCCTGACGGCAGGAACTAGAGAACCACTGCGATGGTCTATCCCCAGTTTCTACCCGCCTCCTTACTACCTGGAAGTATGGTCTTAGCCGATTGATCAAAGTGCTATGCAAGTTAATCAGATCAATCGGTACAAGATCAATATTCTTCAAGGGGAGGAGCGTCGATATGACTATTTTAAAAATTAATAATTGGAAGTTTTCATCATCCTCCACCAATTCCCATTTCACATTTTTATGGTCATTTGTCATAGTTAGGGCATTACCCTTAACCCACTTAGTCAATGTGTTACAGTTGAATGTGGTGGTTGAAAAGGAAGTACACAGAGCTTGATAATCACTGTCATCATGTGGAAAAACAACCATATCAATAAGAGAATTCCAAAGCGTGTCATGTACTAGGACATCATCTAAGCGGCTCGAGTATGGGCGTCTCCTATATGTAGGCAATGCCGGGGTGTCTGACTTCGTATTCCCATTTACTATTCTTAGCCCCTTTACTTTTATTAGGTCCTCTAATAGGTCAAATACTCCCCCTGCTTTCTTTGTTACAATCTGGGCCAGCCCAAATCTATCCCATGAATCTGCAAACTGGATTCCTTTTTGCTGATGGTCATCCTTGCAGTTCAGTTGCATATTATAATCTCCTGCAACAATTAAGCCCTGCCCCCCTGGTAGATAGTTCAAGAGGTCTGTGAGCAGATTTAGCAAAGCAGTCTGGGTCCTTTGAGGGCCAGGTCTAACATACATATTTACAAATACTATACGAACAGGCCCCCTTGGACTGCTGAGTTCAACCTCAACAGTTAGTATATCCCTGGTGGGGGTAAATAGCCCCTTTGCCTTTGGAAACAGATCATGCTTTAGCCAGATTATCAAGCCCCCTGATGCCCTGCGAGATGTTGATGGAAGAGCAGCCTTCTGAAAGGTCCAGTGACCTGCTCTGTTTATCGCAGAAGGGGCCCATGTCTCCTGCAATAAAATGATGTGATGTTGATCTATAAAGCTGCACCAATCAGGGTTAGTTATTTTTGGTAGCACACCTGCCACATTCCAAGATAAACATTTAATTAATGGGTCAGTTCCATCCCCAATGTTTTGCAGCCTCTCTTTGTTCTTGTTTAGGGAGGATATTACTCCACAGTCCTACTTGGTCATTTCAATATAATCCTACCTCTACTCCCACAGTACCTAATATCAGGTTACTTAGGTCTCAGGGGTCCAAAGCCTTTTTGCTGGGTATGTCGTCCCTCCCAAACTTCGCTATGGGGGCTTTGCGTCAATCCACAATTGAAGTTGGACTGCTCCTACAATCCCGTCTGGAAGTACATGTACTGGGGGGCATTGGAATGTTGGGTCTCCTTCTAAAAAACAGGGTAGCCATTGACTGGGGGATCGTTTGGACAAGGGACACTTGGGATGAGGTACCAGGTCTCGATCTTTGATCGAGCGCCAAGAGACTTTTTACTAAGCTCTGGCTATTCAATTTCAGCCCTATAAGGTCTGTTCCTGAGCAGTCTCTTGAGTATCTCTGGACAGTTACTATATCATCCCTTATAATAGACCTACACTTTTTTACCCCCCTTATCCAGTGAATTACTTTATTTTTAAGTGAGTCCCCTTGTTCCTTTAGTCCATGATTTAGCTTGGGAATATTCGTCATGTATACATCATACTGACTGTGCTTAGTCTGACTTATTGGAGCACTTTGTGGGGGATCTATATTACTATTATCTTAAAGTTTATTTCTGCACACCTCATGATTAGCTCCTCTTCTCCAATTTATATCACATTTATTTGAGTCGGCCACAACAGAAGGTGCACATACTTCCCCTTGACAGTTTTGCGTTACCACTCCAGCCTTCTTTCCCCTGTGCGTTCCTGCCATAATATTTCAGCTTGTTGGATTTGCCTAGGTAGAGGGTTACACTCAGATTTAGAAGACGATTTCCTTATGCCCCCAGTTACAGCAGTTATGCCGTCCAACTTCTCGTGTATCATGTGACTAAAGGATGTAAGATACTCTCTTAGACTCATTATTTCAGATCTTATTTGTACTAGCTGTGCCTCAACAGGGTGTTCACCCTGAATTGGTAAATGTGTTAGTTGCTCCCCATCTACCCTTAATAAACTCCTCTCTATGCTGGGGGAAGCCAGGGAGGCAAGAGGTAAAAAATGATTAGAACAGTTTGTAAGGGGTAGTACACTATCCTGCTGACTGAGCACACTCAATTTGGGGCTCTCTAATAGGTTAGCTGAGGCTTCTAGCGTAGTAGATTCTAAATGAGGCCCTTGTGGTGACGTTAGCAGTAGCTCTCTGTTCGCAGGGGTAAAAAAGGATTTTATGTCATTAGTTGAAGCAGTGATCCCTCTCTCTTAGAAGTCTTGTAAGGTTTGGTAGCTAACAAGCTTTCTACTTCCTCTATTAAATCGTCGATTTGGGTCAAAGTACCATTTTCAGCAGCATGTCGAGGTACTTTTTTTCGCCCCTCCCAGCCCAGTAGAGTTGCCACTGTTTTCCTCTTCCCCATCCTAAGTGACTAGTTGGAATCCCTCAAGTTAGTTAACATGAGGAAAAAGCAAAGGGAGCACGAAAACAAATTTATGAAGGGAAAGTCTGGCCCCCAGCAGCCACAGACAAGATCAGGTGCTTCAGGAGGTCAAGTGTATAGGGGCTTGATCCCACCCCGGTAACCACAGACAAAATCCGGCGCTTGTAGCATACACACAAAGTCAAATTTATGGGGGTTTAGTCCTGCCCCCCATAACCGCAGGTAGACATGTAAACAGCAGTGAAATAACATCCTTTGCAAATTAAAAAGCTAAAAGAATACCTCTTAGTGGCCACGCGCCTATACGTCCCCAGATCAAAAGTCATAGAAGAAATGTCGGGGGGGCCCTGCCCTGTCTCTACCTGGCAATGACTGGCAAGGACGGGCCCGCCCTTGGCCCGGGCTTTGCCCGGGCACCGCCCGCGCGCGTCCTGCGAGCGGGAGCGCAAGAGTTCGATTTAAAGGGGCCTCCTGGCCTGTCCCACCTCCTGCAGCTGGGCCGTAGGATCGCGCTTCCCAAATTATATTGTGGATGTTAGTTATGTTTATTGGACTGCACTCAACTTTGCTCTGCACAGCTGCATATTCCGGAGTTGTGGCGTACTGTGTTTTTGCATCCTAGTAGAATTCACTCATGTTTGCTTTTCTGCTGGGGGAACACCATTTTCTTGGGTGTGAGCCCTGTTTTTAAGCAAATTAGAGGCATATTTAAAATAGATTGGCATAAGGCAGCGTTACAAATCTTTTTGCTGCTCTGCCCTACACCAATGTGAAAGAGCAGGAATGCTCCATATTTATGAAATCCAGTGTATTCTTGTCCTTTCAACCAGAGTCAGCACAATTTGGTGCAGCCAGGTGCAAGGGTGTCTGCAGTGCATGCAGGATTGTTCTTGTGCAGGAAAGGGCACCTTCCTACCCAAAAACAATTCAGAGAGGTGTATTCCTCTTTCTATGGAAAGGGGAAAAATGAGGAGAAATAAAAATATTTCCCCCGGTTATGCCACCTCTGGGAAGGTATAAGGTTTTGGCACCTTACTAGATTTACGTCATTTAGTAAATCTGGTGTAGAGTCAAAATCAATGGATGCTGCATTGAGAAACCCACCACAACCCCCATGGATCAACCCCCTGATGCAGAGTAAGGCAACACAGCGACTTGTGCTGCATTGCCTTGCTCCACATCCATGAGGCCATGAAAAGCCACACAAAGAGGCTTTGTGCGACCTCATAGATATGGTTTAGCAGTCTGTGCTGCTGAAGCATCAATAAAAGTGATGTTGAAGGGGCACACAGGGTTTGTAAATTTGCCCCTTAGTGTACTGCCAGAATTGAGCTTGATTATGATGACTAAACAGAGCGTAAACATATTTCCACTTAGATTTTAAGGGCCTGATTTATGAAAAGTTAGCGCCACCTTTGCATCATTGTTTGACGCAAAAGCGGCATACACATACAAAATATAATTATATTTTGTAAATTTGCGACGTTTTTGAGTCAAAAAATTACGCAAAGGCTGCGCTAACTTTTCATGAACCAGGCCCTAGGTGTTTCACCTTGGACAACCAGAGTAAGGCCTGGTATTCTTTTTTAGAAATGTTTCAATGCTGTTCGGCCTCCTAGTTGTTTTTACCCTTCTTGAAGTCTTGAAGTTTTTGACTGCCGCTCTGTAAACTGATTTAACTTTTCTTAACTTCAGTAGTGTACCATATGTTTTATTTTTTTTTTAAGTGGGTTGGCTTCCTTTCTGAAGTTGGGTTAGAAAGCCCTTTTCCTCATAAGGCTTTATATGAGGAGTTTGTCATCATGTCCCAGTTAACTTGGAGATGTTTCCCCACAGCAGAGTTGTCCAGGGTTTTTATGTAGCTGCTTGGTATTTTCCACTTGTTAAAGTGGGATAAACTGACCTTGCTCCACTTTCGCTTTTTTTCAATAAGTACGTGATTCAGTTCTCCTTTGTAGACTCACAGAACTTTGAACTGTTCAGCAAGCTAAGAATTCAGTTGAAATGTTGTTCTGGAAGGGTGATGGTTCTAATGCAGTGAAATCCTTGAGGGTGCTGATAGAGCATAACTTGGCTGCTCCACTATGCTTTGTCGTGAGAAGAGTAATGAAGCATTTAATCATATATAGATATAGATGTATATAGTGCCTTTAGGAGTAAAGATACAAGACATTATTTGTTAACAGCCTTTATACAATGTTAACCAAATTCATTTATACCTTAGTATTTTAACAAATTATATATTTTACAAATCACTCTTCATTTATTGTGTGTAGGAAACCTACATTTGTAAGTGTATAACTATATTGTGCCCTTCTTCGTTGTTCAGGCTGGAGTGAAGGTCGACATGATTCCTTTGTTAAATGTCGACATGAAGCCTGTTATCTTTGTGCTTTTTTTTTCTTCTGCAGGTGATAGTTAAGGAAGCATGGGCTGGGTTGCCAAGGACAAGAATTGGTAGCAGGGAGACATAAGAACAGGCTCCCCTTCCAAATTCCTGAGAGTGGTTGCATTCCAAGTTTGAGCAAATGTATTCTGGAAAGGATAAAAGTTAATTGGATATAATTCACAATGATATTTTGTTAACAGAAAATTCCTTGAATGTGATGTTAGCTACAGGAAGGTTCTGAGGTCGATTAAAGGGTTGTTAAGTTAGCCAGTACTTCAGAATCCCTTTGCCCCTTGGCTGTAGGGGACCGTTAAGGGAGAGACAGATCTCCTTTCTTTTCCTAGGCTAAGTGACTTTTAGTTACTAACATCTCTCAACAGGACTTTTACCAAAGTTTCCTGTGATACTTACGCTTTCCTGTCTATTCATCGCCAGTTATTAGAATAGTTAGGGACTTAGATTGAATGTCTTAGCACCAAATGCTTTTCCTTGTTTTCTGCATTGTCGTTATTGAATTATCTGCCTTTTCTATGTAAGGGAAATTAACATTGTTCAACGTTTTGATTCTCCTTTGGTGATCATATATTTTCATACCATGTTCATATACAAATGTTTTCGACACTCATTTAAATAAGTTTGGCTTTGAGTCTGTAATAAATCCCTTTCTAAACGCCAAGTTTGTTTTTCAGATTTAATAAGTTTGGCTTTGAGTCTGTAATAAATCCCTTTCTAAACGCCAAGTTTGTTTTTCAGATTTAATGTGTAACGAAGTGGGTTACACAGTCATTTAATACTGTGAGTGAAGATGTTTCTCTTTGTCCCGCAGGACTCCTAAATGTATTCAGTGGACCTAGAAAGAGAAAGAAAGGGTGGTGTTGTATAAGAGGGTAGCAGAGTGAGGATGGTTCGGTTCCCAAAGTAAGAAGAGCTAGAACCCGGTCTTCTAGATTAGCTTGTCCTTAGAGGCCAGTCCCTGAGTCCATGCACAAAATGCAGAAGATGGCTAAAGTTGTTCAGGTGCAGAAGAGTGTTGCATTTGAGAAGGAAGTGTGAGTATTAATATAATTATGAATTGTCGTGACTTGTACTTAGCTTCCATGGTAGTGAGTCTGGATGATGTATTTTGGAGATGTTTTCTTGTTGTGAGTGTAATTTGTGAAACAGGTTATCTGGTCCGACATGACCTAAAATCCCAGGATAGTTTTAAAAGGTGCCGGAGACACCATAAATAATTGTCTGCTAGGAGGTTGTGCTCATTGTGAGACGCCATCAACGGCACAGTTAAGATATGACTCACTTTGTGTGAATGTGAGGTGATTTGTACAGTGAGTCTGTTGTGTAGCCATTTTAGTTATAGCTTCATGCATGTTATTTTAGCAAACTAGGCCTGCAGCTGTGCACTTTAACCTAGATATATTTTATTCAGCTTTGTTTATTATTTTAACAATAGCCACATTTGCGGTCTTGTTTTCTTTTCTCTATCTAGCTGTTCTTTGCCTAGGTCAGCACTGCGTTCTTAAACAAGACATTTCTTTCACTCTGTGCTTTTCTCAAGGCTACAGTAAGATAGGTTGCTGGTAAACGTGGTAACACTTTGCCTATGGTGTTCATAGAAACATACACGTCCCTATGTAGGGACACTTTCTCAGAACATCAGCTATTTTATTATAAAAACACTTCGCTGCCCCATACATGTTAGAGGGAGATCCCAACCATCTGACCACAACTGTGTGCTGATTGCTGAGTGCTTCGCTACAGCTGCTGCTGTAGACTTCATGCCTCTTGCTCAGGTATGAGGGATGATGTCTTCTCAGGGGAACCTGACGGGTAGAACTAGAGCTTAACATGCTGTGCTCTAACATATCCTAGGTAGGAATTATTTTAATGACTCTAGTAACAACATGGTACAGTTATTCTTATGCTTCACTCTCCTTGTCACAATTTTAATTCAGTCATGCTTTATCGTCCTGGTTATTGAAGTACATGCTTTTTTATCTAAAATGCAGTTGCTTCATTAAAACCTTATTGAAACATATATTGTCTCTGATTGTCCTTGTATATGTGAGACTAATATAACTGAAAGAAACAAATGCGATCTGAGTGACCACAATTTCCGTTAGGGGTTAATTTTGTCATGTGCTCGGCTGCCCAATCATCCCTGCTCTTGGGTAGAGATGAGGCACTGCTAGTTAGCTGGAGCAAAACCTGGATTAGGCCGACAGGTGTCACCTACAGTGGGTGAGACTCAGTCCCCCACACCGCAGGTGATTCTGCTGCTCAAATTCAGTAGTTTTATTAGAATAATGAGAGCTCACGCAGCATGGCGCCACCAGTGTTTGGTCAGGCTCTAATTTTTGGGTCCTCCTGAGTATCTATTTCTCACTACATGCCAAGACACCTCAGTACTATATACGGAGATGTCCGTGATATTGCGGATTTTCCTCCTCAGCTAAGTAGGGAGTACCTAACTAATGCTGTAGGTTGTTCAAGCTTGAACTCTAAAAGGATAATCCCCATTTGGTGTGCTTATCTCCGAACAAATTTACCATTCATTATGGCGAATCCATAGCAGGTAGCAATTGCATTCAATATGTGACCACCTCTTACTGGACATTTACTGGCACATGGCCTAACGGCCCAGGGGGGTCCAGTCACATTTGTTGTTGAGGCTCATCCAGCCTATAGAACAGAATTTCTTTATTCTTGGGTTACATTTCCAGCAGCTGATGGAACACAAATACATTTCATCACTAACCACCTTCAAACATACCTGCACAATACAGAGCATATGCATATTTAGTAATACCACTATCTTATCAAGAACATAATAATTGGCTTGATCGCGCCCTATCCCATACAATTTTACACATTAGATTAGGTTCTTTAAGTAATGATGGTCCTACCTGGCCTTTATTGGCCACTTATACACCTCACCCTGCTGTAGCGAACTTAACGGTAGCTGAAGTCCACCTCTTATATGATGAGCTGGCAGAAATATATAGATGATTAGTACAGTTTATAAAGCAAATATTAAATACAAACCCAGCACGTGCTGCTCTGGTACAACCACATGGAGTAACGCCAGGCATCCATCCATCGACTGTCTCTTAGATCATGGGTAAAGTACCCTCCAAACGAGAAGAAATTCCTTTTTGGTTAGCTTAAAAAGTAAATGCACTGGAAACAGTGTTTCCCCATACGGGACCTCAGGATATGCATAGAATATTAACTATGTGCTTGACATTTGGGATGGTTCCCACAATAGATAACTGCAATACGTGGGGCACGGTATTTGCCACGCTCTATACTACCGCACACGGTAAATCGCCACTTGTCAAGTTACCGGAAGTGCTGAAATAAATTCAAGATGAATACGGGGCTTCCCCGGCCCTGGACTTGGGGATGCAGCTATTGGGAATTTGCCGCAGGTTCCTCAATTATATTAAGTAATATTAAAGGGGAAACAGTTGCACTAGCGGTGCACATGCGGCTCTGGGATGTTCTTCCACAGGATCAAGAACGTGAGCTGCCAAAGATTATCGTGGTCACCTACCCTAGCATTGGTCGAGATAGTCTGGGGGCCAGACCTACAAAACCTCAATTCCAGGGTAAATCTAATAAAGACTCTACCAAGCAAGCTCCTGAGGGTACTAAGAAACGCTGGGATAAAAAACCACAAACACCTAAAAAAGAAAGGGGAGAATCTCCTCATATGGAGACCCCCACAGAATAGATATATCTCTGAAATATGATCAATATACTGGTACATGTCAATCTCGTTCCTTTCAGGACTCACTGAAAAAACGCAGTGAGAGAGGTGGGTGGTCAGAGTGAAGAACTGAGTATGTGAAACCGATGCAGGAATCACAACGCTCAACAGAAGTTTCTGTTAAAAAAGAAGAGAAACTTCCCCAACATAAACCCCAATTCAAAAATAAAAAAGTGACAGCAGTTGCAGTTCGACATGCCACTCAAGAGGAGGGCTCCATTGAAGAACTAGAAGCGGGCATTAGCGCTGTTAGACAGAGCAGCAGAGGTCACACTAGTTTGCCGGACTCTTCTAGAACATCTGGAGGTGAAAGAAACTGATGACTTCCTACAAGTAGAAACTGAGGACATGCATGTCTCCAGGCCTGGTAGGGTGCACAAAGTAACGTTACAGTTAGAAGGAGACATTGAATGCACAATTGCCGCAATCTTTTGGGATGGCGTCATAATTATATATGATATTCTACCTGAATTTGTCCGTACTTGCCAAAATGGGGAAGTTGTTATCAAACCTTCTTTCTCGTCCCTTGTTCCTGAGGGGCTCACAGAGTCCTACGCCATCGATTGGGCAATGGCGCAGGCACCCGCATTATATCGCAACCATGTAGGGTGGGATAAAGATTCCCCCTATCATGGAATTCCAATAAAAAATCAACCTCAACCTCAACCACAGTATCCAATAAAGCATGATGCAAAAGTACTCGTGAGGGAAATCCTCACATAACTAGACTACCAGGGTGTAATTGAACCCTGTGTCTCACCAATGACTAATCCCTTACTCCCAGTAGCTAAACAAGACCATTCATACAGAATAGTCTTGGACCACAGACATTTAAACAGTCATACACACACATACGCTATACAACACTCATATAGCACAGCACTCATGAACAACATAGTGTGCAAAAAATACAAAACTACACTGGACATTTCCTATGGTTTCTTCTCCCAAAATATAGTGCCTGAGAGTAGAGAGCTAACAAGTTTCAGCACACTGGGCTCCCAGAAAAAACTTCTGTTGTTTACCCCAGGGGTACAAGAACAGTCCAGGACTGTTCGCAGCTCGTGTGACTTCAATATTGCACAACATTGACCCTGAAGCATTGTTCTATGTAGAAGATATCTATCTCACGGATGATGAATTGCTGCAACATTTAAGATTGGTATCCCACATTGCTGTGGGATTAGCTGAATTTGGCTATAAATTTAACGTAAAGAAAACAAAAATAGCCTTCCTTAGAGTCCTGTTTTGAGCTATTGAGTGAAGAAAACAGCCTAGCGCGTCACTTCTTAGAAAAATTTGTGCAGTTACAACCTCCAAAAAATTAAAAAACTCCAATCCTTATTGGGTTTCCTAAATTTTGGCAGATCTTGCATTTCTGATTATGCATCATGCATAAAACCCTTATGTGAGTTGATATGTCCTGACTTTTCAAGTACATTTTGGACAGTTGAACACACACACACTCTCAGAGCATTGCAAACAGACATGCTTGCAGCACAACACTTACACACAAGGGACAGCAAAAAACATTTGGTCATCAGAGTATTTGCTGGTGCTATTGGTTTCACCTATGTAATTTTCAATGAGGGTGAGCCGATTTCTTATAAATCACATTTGCATTCAGCCGCAGAACAACTCTTTCCTCCCACTAAGAAAATTCTCACTGCTGTTCAGATGACCATCATTAAAGAAAAACCACTAGCCCAGGGGAAACGCATTATTGTTGTCTCTCCAATTTCAGACCTTGAGGCTGTTACCACAGCCAGCGTTCCAAATGCTAAAGCATTACATCCACATTGGATTCAATGGGTAACGTCTTTGACAGCCACTGATGTTGACTCATTTTCGACCCAAAATTACAAACTCAAGAATTTTTGCAATATGAACTAGGAAATACAATACCTATTGATCAATATCAAAGAGTCGTGTACACCAGTGGCTCAGCACAACCCGCAATTGGCACAAAACATCAATCCTCCACTGCTCACGCAGTCGTAAGTAGCTACATGGAGGATAACATTTTTCGTCCCCAACATACAATCATGCAAACCCTAGGGGATTGCACAGCACAACTAGCAGAGCTAAAGGCTCTGTTGATGACACTGGAATATACGGCTCCTGTACAGTTAACACTGATTGTGATTCATACTACTGTGTCTAGTCCTTGAATGAATACCTGCATTACTGCGCCAGAATGGTTTAAGAGATTCTAAAGGCAACACAATCAAACACAGACTTCTGTGTGGGAAAGTAGCGGATCTGAATGAAACACTACCAAACGTCAATGTTGTACATACATTTGGACACCAGCACGTTGGAATACACATTGCTGGAAATACATTGGCTGATAAAGCCGCCAAATCAGCAGTAGCTACGGCTGCTGTTGCTGCAGTAACCCGTTGTGGAACAAAACCAGATGATGACATGTAGGCTGCCGTGAAAGCCTCAGCTGAAGGCACGCCCTATCCAAAAACATTTCCTGCTAAATATTCCTACTGAATGGGAGGCTGCCTTGAGGCCGAAGTAAAAATACCTGGCATGGGGGTTCGAGTAATTCTTAACAAAGACATGAGACGAGAGTTGATTAAAGCAGCGCATAAGGGGGTTGCAACTGCCCATGCTAGTGTTGCAGCTACAATAGCATTATTGCAAGCACGTTAGAGGTGGCCGGGCCTATACAAACAAGCCAAGCAGTATGTCCTTTGTCGTGACATCTGTCAAGTATTAAGGGTTCAACAGTCAAACGCCCATCGCAGACACCCCTCCTGATTTCCAACAAACCATTACATTGTGTGTACTTGGACCATTGTGGTCCCCTAACACCGGACAGTGCATACAAATACATTTTAGTCACTGTTGACTCTTGCTTCTGATTTATATGGGTGTCGCCACAATGCTTGGCTGACGCTCGGACTGTTATTAAAGATTTGCAAGTCTTTATTGGCACATATGCAGTTGCGGATTTCCACTCTGACTAGGGCTTTCACCACTTTGGCATTCAGGGACACCATGGTTTCATTAGGGGTCCAACTCCATTACTCGTCTCCATTTCATCCCGAGGGAAATCGTGTCATGGAGCAATGAGACAGTGTTTTAAAGAAGTCCTTAACAGCCAGAGTCTTAGGGAAGGGATCGTAGTTGGCTTAATCACCTGCATCAAGTCTAGAGAGCACTTAATAATCAGCCTAGAAGGCCCCTGGGGGGTTGTACTTCATACGAGTGCCTGTTTGGAACTCAAATGTATGTTCCAGATCTTGATGGTCCTGACATGGAGGTGGCAGAAACACCTTTTAACATAAATGAACATGTCACTGTCTTGCAGGAATTACAACAGTTCTGTGACGACAATTCTTCTGCCAGTGCTGCCTCCGCAGGAATTAAGGACGTACCAGTAACACCTACTGGCTGGATTCCTAAAGTTGGGGATCTGGTATGTGAAAAAGTTGCTATGAAAAAGGAGTGTGATCTTTCTTATCCCAGTCTTGGCAATGTAGGGTACCAGAACTGTCATTCTACCACCGTTGGCTGGTGCTAAAGAAAATCGTTTTGTGTCTATCGACAATGTCAAGTTACATCATGTGGCCGATCCTGTACAGCAGACCAAGAGGAGCAGCCAGTAGTTCCCAAATCCCTCTCACTACTGGTAAATATGTCCCTCCATATGTTTTGAGCAGCAATGCTGACACCTCTCCGAGCTTGGGGAGGGTGGAAAATGATCTTGCATTAGTTCCACTAACATCTGCTACAACAAACAATACGGAAATTACTGATCAATTTGACACAACTTCAACACAGACGGATGGCGTCATTTACTATGAACCACCACAGGAGACCCCTACCATTTCTCTTCCTACAAATATGGCGACAGTTTTTGCTCAAACTTCTTCTGGATACTTCGCCAGTGTCAATGACACTTTTTCAGACTCATTTCCCTCCACTACATCTGAACTGCCAAAAACATGTAAGCTGATCAACTGGCTTAAAACAAATTACTTTATTTTCCCATGGAACTATCTGTGGCTTTCCTTGACTACATTAGCTTTCCTCCTTTGGATTGGCTTTGTTATAACATTCTTTCTATTAATACATGGTCATTTTCTTCCAGAAAAACCAACAGTTGAACTGGTGGATGAGGTCCTAAAACCCAATTTTTCTTCTCACAAGGTCCGCAGAGACTTGTCTTTCATGAACATTTCCGCTATACCAATTCCTGATGGGATTGTTTGGGATAAAGTCACATTTGATATATATGGCTCCACAGAGGTAATTCATACTTTCAATGAACGATGTAATAATACCCGGTGTTGTTTCTGATGACTGGTATGTGAAAACAGTTAATTCAATGATGACTGAATTGCAGTATTTTACTGTATTTGAAAGTGAAGATGTTTATAAATCTAAAGAGAATTATGGTGATATGTTTCGCTATAATTATTGTGGATGCCATTTCATTCACAGAGCAAGTACCCCAAATACTATTTTTAATTACAAACAATGTGAACATTGTCCAACTCCACCACAAGGGAGTTCTAAAAGGTATTCTGAATAGTTTGCATATTCTTCTGGGCACAATGTTAAAAAATGCTGAGTCATATTATTTTAAATTGCCATCAATGGAAAATGCACATATATTATTGACAGATACAAACTTTATTTATTCGGATTCCTTTGTTTCCCCTTTGGCTATAGACTGTTATGTATATTGGCTGAAGTCGATTGACTTAAAAGTGTGTGGGGAACGAGAAATTGGCAAATAAGGGGGAAGAAAGCTTTATTTAGAGCATCCCTGAATCCTGTCCAAATTACATTTTTAAAGTAAACTGTACAACAAACAAGTTGCCCAGGATTAGCAAAAATTAAGGATTTGAATGCACCCAGTATTCCTGCCCCTGCAAAATTTTACAAATGACAAACGTTTATAAATGCAAGTGAAGCTGAGCTCGATGAATGGGTCAAGAATGGTACGTTTGATGCTTCACTGCCACGTCCTGGTGGGTGGTTATTGTGGCCAATAGATAACAATGAGTGTCATAAATGTTTTATAAACTCCACGGGGGTTTAGAACAAGTAAGCCAGACCCTCGCTATGTGTGCTCCGAACATGTGGGTATAGTAACAACATACAGTGTAGGGAAACTATGACAGCAATGGTTGAAGAGTTCCTCATTTGATTCTGTTAGAGAACACCTCAGTCTCCTGTCTAATAACACTGACTTACAGGACTTCCTGTTAGGCCCCAGAAAACAACACAGAAAGCACTTCTTATATGCAGTCTATAATGAAATTTGGAAGCTTTCCCAACAAGAAGCTGCTGCCCAGTTAAGGCAAATAGATCAGGAAAACTTACAGAAGGCATTAGCTGTTGTAGATAATGGGACTAATACCCTGTCCGACCAGATATACACCTCAAACAACATTGTTTCTTCTGCAATAGACATAATACAAAGTGATACATCTTCTTTACACCGTGGACAGAGTCAACTAAGGTCCACTATGCAGTTGGGTTGAACACTTCAAACACTGAAGGCAGGTTGCGTTCCCTGGCAACACTTTAACATAAGGGACACATTTTCCACATTTTCTTTAATGCGACAACAACAACTAATGGCTAAGAAAGAGGCAACTTATGTCATGTTAAATATTGAAAAGTTCGAAAAGTTTATTTTTACTCTGGCTGAAATACTATCTGCTGAATGGTTCATAAACTTGGTCATTAATCTGCCTATTTCAACACTCCAATTCACATCCTGCTTAAAACACATTCCAGTAGGCAGATATGAAAGGCTAGGAGATAGTTACATCCAGGAGGTATGGGAGCTGCCCTTCTCCTACAAATGTCTCAGTGGCATGAAAGAGGTCTTTCTTAGCAGTAGTGAATGCAAAACGTCTGTCAGCCATTCAATGGTTTGTAAACAGCTGTCTTTGCACGGGGTGTGTAACACTTTGGCAGCGAATTTGGCTTGTTACCTGAAGGGAGTTCCGGTCCCCTTGATTAGACATACATTCCAGGTGCTCTCAAATGGCAGCTATGTTCTCCTCAATAGTGAAAACTATTGCGGGATGCGAGCCAGATAACTTTATGCTGTTTCAGTCTCTAAGATTGTAACATGCTGCGGGAAAGCACTTTTTCCTCCCACAAGACAGAGGGAAGTGGCTGAGATTTGGCCCCATATCGCTACTTCTAATGTGAATTTTGACATGTTGAGCAGACTCAAGGCTTTATTGTTCCAAAAACATGTGGCATGTACATCTGCACGGGCGACCTATGCACTTCAGGTGGTAAGGTCATCTGCAGCGATACAGTCCCTTTTAAGAACTAACTTTTCGAGAAACTTTGGTGAGCTCGTGGGCCGAATATTTAATTTGTTCAGTACTACTGGAATTGCAAATTTCTCCTCTATATTCGGTTTAATAAAATCAGCCATCCACTCAATTTTCTCCAGTATGTTCGGGGGATTTCCGATAAGTTTGGTGATACTAGGTGGCATTTTGCTATTGCCACTTTTTCTGTACAATGGCTGTCCTGCCCAACAAGGAGGACTGAAAGCGCTCCCACCAGTGGAGCCCTGCGTGAATACATAATGCAGTGCTTCAGAGCAACATTTCTGGAGCAATTGGAGTGTGACTGGTCTCTGTCCTTTAGACCAGTTTTGCATTGTGTGCAGCCCATCTTTCGGTGCCTCTGGTGCTCGTTTGAACATGCACTGAAAGTTTGTCTTTCTAAGCAGGGCTTGCTTTCATTGGTTGCTGATCTGTTGATGTTCTTGCTGGGTCTCATCATCAGACATGCGCGTTGAGGGTGAGTTTGCTACAGGAAGCTGCTTATGAGTTGCCCTTCATGGAGGTTGCAGCTCTAAAATCATTGTTGGGCACACCACGGAATGCTGCTGCCTTGGCTGGAGCTCAGGCTTTTAAAGATGAATGCTCCCTGGTTTTCCTTGTCGATGAACTTCCTACTTTACCACCTGACGAAGTGGAAGATTTCCTGCCTTCAATTATCCTGGATTCGATTGGCAACTTCCAAAACAAATTTGACTGTTGAAATTCAGCTTTTTTACGCCACAGTCACCACTTTAAATTGTCCTTTTTATACATGCTTAAGTGTCTTTTTTAACTTGTCATTATTCACATGTATATCTTAGGTTGAGTTTAGTAGCTTTTATTCATAATTAGGCTTTGAACCACCTTCGAACTGGCAGGGGGAGGGTATAGCCATTTTAGTTATAGCTTCATACACATTATTTTTGCAAACTAAGCCTGCCTCTGTGCACTTTAACCTACATATATTTTATTCAGCATTGTATAATATTTTAACAATAGCCACATTTGCAGTCTTGTTTTATTTTCTCTATCTAGCTAATCTTTGCTAGGTCAGCGCTGCGTTCTTAAATCAGACATTTCTTTCACTCTGTGCTTTTCTCAAGGCTGCAGTAAGATAGGTTGCCGGTAAACGTGGTAACACTTCATCTCTGGTGTTCATAGAAACATACACATCCCTAGGTAGGGACTTTTTCTCAGAACATCAACTGTATTATTAGAAAAACACTTCTCTGTCCCATACACGTTAGAGGGAGATTCCAGCCAGATGACCACGACTGTATGCTGATTGCTGAACGCTTCACTACAGCTGCTTCTGTAGACTATAGGACTCTTGCTCAAGTATGAGGGATGATGTCTTTCCAGGGGAACCTGAAGGGCAGAACTAGAGCTTAACATGCCGTGCTCTAACATAGCCAAGGCAGGAATTATTTTAATGACTCTAGTGACACATGGTAGCGTTATTCTCATGCTTCACTTTCCTTGTCACAATTTTAATTCTGTAATGCCTTATCGTCCTGGTTATTGCAGTACATGCTTTATTATCTCAGATGCAGTTGCTTCATTAAAACCTTATTGAAACATATACTGCCTCTGATTGTGAGACTAATGTAACTGAGAGAAACAGATGCAATCTGAGTGATCACGATTTCCCTGAGGAGTCAATTGTGTCTTGTGCTCGGCTGCCCAATCATCCCTGCTCTTGGGTAGAGATGAGGCACATCTAGTTAGCTGGAGCAAAACCCAGATTAGGCCGTCAGGTGTCACCTAGACTCAGTCCCCAACACCGCAGGTGATTTGGCCACTCAAAACCAATAGTCTCATTGGAATAATGAAAGCCTACGCAACAAATCTTAATGCGCAGAGTGAAGCTGTACTGATCAGGATGATTCCCCACAGGTCGAGATTTCATTTTAGGTGTTTGAAAGTTTCTTGTGTGTTTGGAAACTATTTATTTCTTTGTAGAGCAGACAAATGTTATTTTGTATTGTGTTTGCTCTATATGTGTGATATTGTGGAGAGAGGTTTTTTTTTTTTTACTTTCACTTTCTTGAAGAACTTTGGGTCACCAAAATTTTAAAACAAAATGGTTGGCAGCTCCGGCACAGTTTCTGTCATGGCCCGAACATACCACCAATTGTTGTAGTATCGGTGAGGCAAACAACACCCTCAAGTTCCTCAGTTTGAATGCCCATGCGTAGAGTTGTAAGTCCGTCAATGATAAACCTCCCTTCTCTCTACTTCTTTGTAACGTTTTCCATGCAATCCTAGTACACTTGGAGCCCAAATGAACAAATGTATTGCTTTTTTATTCTTGTTGAGCTATCATTCATTCATTTGGAGTGGGATAGAGTTGTGGATAAAATGTATATTGGGCAAAATTGTCATCTTGACTGGATCAACTCTCCCCAATATCATCAACAGGAGATGAGCCCATCCCCTCATTAATTTACTGCGGTCCTCCAGCAGCTTTTTCTGACTCCTCACTGCAAGTTGTTCAATGTCCTGAGTTATCATTAGGCATAAATACCTAATTTCTGCCTTCCCTTGCCATGTGTCACCCTCTGGATTCCAGGACATTATTTCCGTCTTCTCTGGGTTTACATGAGATCCAGAGACTGTACCAAAATCCTAAGCTAGTCACAGCAGTGCTGGAAACGCGGTTCACAAATCTGTAGTATACACCATTAAGTTGTCCGCATACAATGCTACCTTTCTCTCCCAATGCTTACACTTGAAGGGAACTATTACAAGAACCCGCCTTATTTTCCTAGTAAAGGGTTCTATATATAAGTGAAACAACAGCAGGGACAAAGGACAACCCTTCCTAGTACCTCTGAATATCCCAAAGGATTCTGTTGATTTCCCATTTACCAGAATTCTTGCAGAGGGGGCATGATAAATCTGTCTAATGGCCCTGCAGAATTTGTCACCTATATTATAATACCTCAAGATCAAAGTTAAGTATTCCCAATTAAACCTATCAAAATCCTTCGTAGCATCCAACGTTATGTTTCCTAAAGGGGTCTTATAGGTAGTTGCCAAGTCTATTGCCCCAATCAGGTTAAAAGTAAGTTCATGTATATAACTGCCCCTAATAAAGCCTTTCTGATCCACACCAATCAGGCCTTTCACTACCACATTTAACCTGTCTGCTAATAGTTTTGCATGTATTGCTTGTAATCACAGTTCAACAGAAATATAGGTCTTTATGACTAACACCTGGCTGGGTTTTTGCCTGATTTCAAAATTAATGAAATACTTGCCTCATTCCAGGAGGCTGGAATGGGGGAGCTGTTCCCAAATATTGCAGTAAATAGTTCAAACAGAAAAGGTGCTAATATGTCCCACACAACTTTGTTCAGTTCCACTGGGAGACCATCTGGACCTGGTGCTTTCCCTCCTTTACTTCCCCTTAAAGCTGCTTTTATTTCTGCTAGTGTGATTGGGCTATTCAACCAGAGCTGCTCTTCTTGTGATACAATAGGGAGTATATCTTTCCCTAGCCAGGTTTGAACCGCTTCCTCGCCAACATTTACTTCTTCAATATGGAGCTGTGAAAAAAACTACAGAAAAGCACTGTCTATTTTTTATTTATCTGTAGTCCTTTCCCCTAACTGATTTAACTAGATTTCCTTGATACAGTTCCTCGTTTGATCCTTTTTGGCCTTCCAACCTAATAGCTTCCATGGGCTTTCACCATATTCAAAATGGGCCAGCTTACTCGCCTCCCACCTATTTATGACTCTGGATTGTACAAGACCATCAAATTGCTGTTTTATAACGCCCAACTTTTGTTGCAATTTCAACTTCTCTCTCTCCTCTGTACTATTAGTTAGCTGATCCCTACCTTACCCCATCTCTGTTTCCAAGGTTCCTATTTCAGCTCTGCACTGATTATTCCTATGACTAGCTAGATTAATGATTTCCCCAGTATAACTGCTTTAAAAGTATCGCATACCACATTTAGCGGGGCTGACCCTAAGTTCACCTTTAAAAAACTCCTCTACCTCTACATGCAAATTAGTTGTAATTTCCTCATCAAACAGTAATGTGCGATCTAACGTGCACCACCTGTTCTCTCTATCTTTTGCTAGCTTAATTTTTAATACTACTGCCCCATGGTCTGATAAATGGACAGGGAGGTATACTATATCCTCCATCAAGTCGTACCACAACTGATCCACCAAAAAATAATCAATACGTGAAGAGTGAGTGTATTTTTCAGTATTATATGAGAAGGCCTGTTTCACGCTTGCTCTCTGCATTCACAGATCGCACAGGGCCCAATCCCTCCTCATCCCTCTCAAATAGTCGATCTGTCAAGTTTACTATCTAAAACTACATTGAAGTCTCCCGACAATCGATCAACTGGATCAGGGAAATACAAAAGCTGAGCGAACAACTTCCTAAGTAGTTCTAATTTGTTGCAATTGGGGCCATAGTACCCTACCAACGTGATATTCCTTCCAAATATCTGTGCTTTCACTATTATCCACCTACCCGCTATATCTATGTTTACCATTAGTACTGCTGCGTCGACCTGATGCTTGAACAAGGTAGCAACCCCCTTAGTATTGAAATCATGTTCAGTGCAAAAACAATGATGGACCTACTTTTGTGCCTTAAATAATTCTGTGCATTCGTCTCTGGTTAGGTGTGTTTCCTGTTAAATTAGCACTTGAGCAGGGAAGTCCCTCAAATACTGTAAAATCCTATTCCTTCTACCTCTCATCTTCAAACCGTTCACGTCCCATGACAATATTTGAATGCATTGTTTGCCACTGATCCCCTGGCCCACCCCCTTACTATCCATTTATTGCAATTGGTTTAATAGTGCCTAAGGTGCATGAGGCTCTTTTTTCATGCTTTCTCCCACATGCTCCCCACCCAGTGATCAACTTCCCCCCTGCCACCACCCCCTCAATCCTTCCTTTGGAGAAGCCCCCCTTCATGATGGACTGATGTTCGTCCAGTTCTGAAGCACTTAGGGTCTTCCTCTGTGGGCAAAATACTCTCGACCTTAAGCTTCTCTCAATACCCCCACTTTGGATGTCCTCCAATAACTCATCCGCTGTTTTAATCTCCCTTATATTGTATATTTTATTATTGTAGATGACTCTAAGGGCAGCTGGGAATTTAAGCTGCACTGATGCACCATACTTTTTAAATTCATCCATCCGTCTCCCAAGGTCCCACTGTTTGTTTATAGTTACCTTAGATGGATCTGACCTGATCTCAAATAAAAAGTCTTCTCCTTTTAGCGTTTTCTGCCTTAGCGCCGTACTCAGAATCTTTTCTTTCAGTAAATATGTTTGGAAGTTTATCTAAATCATCCGGGGCTTTTTGCTATTAGCATTTCTTTTAAAAGGATCTCTGTGGATCCTCTGGATATCACTCGCTATTTCTTCTGAGCTTTCCTCCAGCGAGAATGAAGCTTTAAGAGAAAGCTCAGATACATTTTGCAATTTTCTCCTTCCGCTCCTTCCAGAACATTTAGAACTCTCAAATTATTCCTCCTGGAGCTATTTTCTAACTGCTCCAACTTGTTTTGTAAATCTTGGTCGCTTTCCTTTAATGCATTTATTTCTTCCTTATGTGCCCTCATTTCCTCCTTCCTTATTTGCACTGACTCTTCTAATACCTGAGTTCTTAACATCAGTAGATCCAGTTTTTATTTCCAAGGCTCCACAGGTCTCCCTTATCTCCCTAAGTTTGTTTCAGAGATCGCAAAGTCCCTTTTAATATCCTTTGACACGGCCGAGAACACCTTCTCAATGGAGAAGTCTAATATGTTTGCAGCCGAAACTGAGCCCGGGGTAGGGATCGGAGACAGGGGGGGTAGGAGTATGAGAGATAGCTAATTCCTCACTTGACTCTGCCATCCGTGCAGGTACTAACAGATCCGAAGTATCTGGTGGTTCAAATCTAGTTCCTGAATCCAGACAGTCCACCCCATGTCCCGGCTGTGAAAGGTCAAAGTTCTCTATGTTCTCCCTGCTTCCCTTGAGGAGGCCAAATGTTGCCTCGGATGCTGCTGAAGGCAATCGCAGCTGACTGTGCAGATTGTTCCCTGTTTGATGGTCCCCTGTTCCCTTGTGGAGAGAGTTTGTGTGCAGATTGTAAAGGAGAAGACTGCTGAAAAACACAAGATCTACATCACAGTGTACCGCACTGATATAGAACGGTTGGTGTTGTACCATGCTGTTATTGATTGATAACAGCATAAAGGGTAGGGATGGAATTGGCAGTTTTTTATGGAGCAAAGGATTGTGGATACAACACTGTTTCTGAGTTGAAATTCAATTGTAATTATTGACATTCAGTTGTGGAGAATGAATTGTTTTAAAGGTATGCAAGTGTTTTTAGAGGTGATGTTCATATCCCCCAGAAGAGAGGCTGAAGAGATGCATCTAGAAGATATCCCAGGTCACTATATGAAAATTAATTTAGGACTTCAAACATGCGTGTGACTTGGTCAATGGTACAAGATCACAGAAAATGAGAGTATATTGAGGTTTACTGTGTCATGGCACATTCAGTTTGAGAATTATTGAAAAACCTGAGGAGGGTATTGTGCGTGATGAACCACTTCCTATACCTGCACAATATGAAGCATTTAATGCTTGGGAACATGCAGCTCATGCCAGTGAAAAGGAGAAATACCAGGGTAAGGCAAAGAAATCTATACATACTTATGCGGATCCTAGGTGGGCTCTGAGCAGAAAAGATGGAGAATAGACATAATAGAAGAGGCTAGGTTGTATCGGGCTTTGACCACCAATGTGGTTGAGGGAGAGCAGGAAAGAAAAAGAATTAGAAAACAGGAGAAGAAACAAAAAGATTCTGATAATATGAGTGTAGATAGTGATGACAACTCTGGAGATAGTCTTTTGGATGTGCTATCATCTAAACACCCACCCCCTTATATTGAGACCAGAAACAAGAGTAAAAATCACAATACTGGTTGTAATAATCCAATCATTTTTGCCACTGCCCCATCTAAGATGAATCCTGTGAACAAAGTAGTGAAGATTTGAGAGACTGTGTACCAGTTGATTCTACTGTGAATACAGTTGATGCTCTTACAGTCCCAGTTACTAGCAGCCTGGCAGTTTCTTTCCATAAATCTGAAGGCTCTAGGAAAAATATTACAATCTGACTGTGCCTAATACTGCTAGAGGGTGAGGGTGGAATTCCAAATAGTCCAAATGTTAGGGAGTTTGTTCCTTTGGTTCCAACGCACACTTGTACCCCATGTGGAGCAAGTGTAGATATAACTTTAAACCTGTCAGGATGCACATTGATAGCTAATTATCAGAAAGTGTCTTTGCATACCACTCTTTGTGGGAGCTGCCTTTCATTTTAGGAAATAGTGCGCAAGGAAGTAATAGTATATCTAAGATACCTGTGGTGACTCGATCCACTAGTGCGAAGGAGATATATGATTGGGTGACATTTTATAATGAAGGCACTCCATCTGTAGAGAGTATGAGAATGAGGTGAGTCAGGGAACAATTCTATCAACACTGAAAGAAAGAAATTTGGATGTAGCAAAGCTTACAACAGAAATGGTTGCAATGATTGTTGGAAATCTTGGATTGGATTGGAAGACCTAACATGAGGATGAACTCACATTTATATGTAGGGATATTGCCAAGCAGGCCAAGTTCAAAATAAATTGGCAGAATTAACTCAAAAATATGAAGTGCATTTAGGCAAAACTAAGGCCATACAGAAAAGTTATTGACTGTGTTTCAGTGAAAAAGATATCGCTGACATGAGAATTCTAGAACTGAAAACTCATATTAAGGAACTAATTTACAATATCAGGAAACGAAAGACAAGTGAGAGACCAAATGGCCGAAAAAAAGAAGGTAAGGAATCTTTCAGGTGAACTGCCCCTGTAGCAGAAGTTATCTTGCTTCATTTACTAATGATTTCCTAAAACTACGAGAAGCCAGTTGAATGGTACAGACAGGTTAAGATAGTTATAAAGTACCACAGGTGTTGTGGGTTGATTACAACACATTGGCCCTGATTTAAGAAAAATGCCGCCAACCTGCACTAGAGCAGTTGTGCATCAAAAAATTACTGTTGTCTAGCGCTATTCCTTAGCACTATCCATGCGCCATATTTAAAAAATGATGTACAATGGTACTAAGGAAAAGATAGCGTAAAAAAATATATACGCTAACCATTGCGACATGCCAGAAAGAAAAATGATGCTAATGTTGTAAAAGTGGATTCAAATGTTTTGCGGCATTTGTTTTATGCTTAATGTGTCAGCACCATATTTAAGAGCATTAGCGTAAGAGAAAAAAAAAGCGTGAGCAAGAAAAAAACAATTGGGAGACAAGATAGAGAATGCAGGGCAAGATAGACCCCAGGGAGATTTCAATGAGGCCAGTACGAACCAGGGGGAACCAGCAAAGTCCCAGTAGAAGGAGAAAAGGAAGCAGAAGTGTCACTTTAGTGAGGAGGAGAATGACATATTGGTCAGAGAGGTTACAGAGCACCAACAACAGCTCTTTGTCACCTCCAAATTGTCAAAAGGCAGGAGAGAGGCTGTATGGCAGGCAATAGTAGATAAGGTCAACAGCGTGGCAGAGGTGAAGAGGACTGTCACTGATTGTAAGAAGAACTGACAGGATTGCAAGCATAGAACTAAGGTAATGAACCGAAAAGCAGCACTGCAGACTGGAGGTGGAAGTCCCACATCCCATGAGGACCTGGATGACCTGGAGGAGATGGTGGTAGCCGTCATCCTAGAGGAGATGGTCACTGGAATCGCAGGACAGAGCAGGCTATCAAGACTTACCGCAAATGCACGGTAAGTTGCAGGGGGGACTATCTGGAATTTTACAAATGGCAGAATGGGGAGTCACATAGGCCACACTGAATGCATGCAAAAGTGTTGCATCAGGGCACACAGTGCCAGAATAGGAAGGCTCCAACTCCACCAGAGCCTAACTTTTAGTGACGTTCTGGTGGCGCTATGCACTATGCCATATACGCAACATGGTGTTAAGCCAATTACTGTGGCTTAACACTACCTTGTAAAATGGCCCCCACACATGCCTGGAAGGGGTATGCAATCAGTGTGTCTGTGGCAGTGCCATAGCAACACCCATTGCATATTGTTGTTGCCTCAGAGCTAGGTGTACATCTAAACCTGAGGCTGGGACTAAATCCAACACCACCCCAGGGGTGGTGTTAGGATGGCGTACCAAGGCAAAATGCTTTTTTTCTTCCTTGTCTCATTGCCTATCTTATGTGTGCTGCAGCACACATAGAAAAGTGGAAATGCCTGAAAAGATGGTATTTTTAGCATGAAGGTGATCCTTCTTGCCCAAAATCCATCCCCCCTGCATTGTAGCCATCCATGTACCTCGCGCAAGGTTGTGTGCGTTGGCGCTCAGCAGCAAAAAGTGCTCTGATGCAAGGGCCAACACAGGGCTGAGCCACATACGCTTTAAAATGGTGCATCCAACCATATTGAAAGTGACGGACTGTGGCACTGCTAAATGTGGTGCTATGTTGCACTCCCGCATTTTCCTTGAAACCTCAGCAATAATGGGACAACACTTCAGATGCTCCCACACCACTTCCCTATACACACCAAATATTTTTCAGCCATCCCAGCAATCACTTCACTGTTTCCACTGATCTACCTGCCCATGTGTAACACTCAGGGCAGTTTAAGAGTTCTTAACGCCACTGGAGTGTCACTTTTTTGTGACTCTCCGGTGGCAATGCCCACTGCTCGATACTTACAAGGAGCTGTATTACCACTTTTTGGGGTGTTGCGTCTCCTTGTAAATATGGGCCACTTCATAGCAGTTTTCTGCATCAGAGGGGCTTGCAATCGGTGTTGCAGTGGGTGTTCCACTGCAACACCCATTGCTTGTGACAATGACCCAGATATACGATAAATCATAAATCTGTAGCATTGTTGTAAATTAACGCCACCTCAGTGGTGGTGTTAGCATGGCGAAACAAAGAGGAATTATTTTTATTCCTTTTTGTGTTTTGCTATTTCCATGTGTGGTGCATCACATAGAAAAAGAAAAATGCCATGGGTGATTGTTTATGTGCATGAAGGTGTCCCTTCCTGCACATAAACAATCATTCCAAATTGACAGTTTGGTACTTCTATGTGTGCTGCATTTTGCAGCACACATAGAAGTGCCAAATCGCCATTATAGATTGTTTATGTGCAGGAAGGGACACCTTCCTGCACATAACCAATCTATGCCCCCAACGCAGGCATCTTGCATTATGGTGTAAGGGTGCCTGTGTTGGCCCAAGGACCTTCAATCAACACTGGCACCAGGGGAAACGCAGGGGTGTTCTGTATTCCTGTAGATATGTGCATCCCTGTGTTTCAAAATTGGCTCAGGGCAATGCTACTATTTTGAATATATCAGGGCCTCTATGTGCAACATATCCTACACTAGTCACACAGGGTGACCCAACAACTACTCTCACACACCTCCATGCATCATTTGGGAATGGCCACAAAGTGAAAATATACAACATATGGAGCAGGTCTGTGATCATCATTTGTGCTGCTGTACAAGTAGCTTCCATTTCTCCATGTAACAAGGTTGCCTGTGTTGTTGGAAGGGTTGGTGTTGTGCACAAAGGGATACCTTCATGCGTAAGAACAGAAACAAGTGGCATTGATGTTGCACTGCAGGCCCAATGTCACTAGCCTGTAATGCAACAGTACCAATATACAAATAGTTGCCAATGTGGATCCAAGCTGCCCATTCCTCTTGTGACACTTAACTAAGTCACAAAATGCATGCATTGATCCACATTGTTCATTCTTACACCAAAATATGCCTGTTGCAGATATGGTGTACGCAAGGAAATGTCCCTTATGCAGGGAGGGATGAACTAATGGGGCTGAAAACCCATAAAGGTTGCACTGTGCCATCTAACTGTCACATGTGGGAGGTCTGCTAAATGCAGATGACAAAGTGACACAAGCATTATAAGCAACAGACCTCCCTGTGCTTTGCTTTACTAATGCCATCATTCATGGTGCCAATGCAGAAAAGTGCCAAAATAGTGACACCACTCCTTAGACTACTGTGGGAATGTCCACCACAATGAACAGGCATGTAAATGACATGCTACCATGGTGTCAGTGGCTGGTGGAAGGGGCCTGCAAGGCGTATGGTGGTGTGGGATCAATGCATGAAATACTCTAAAAGGTTGCCCTATGCTTGATGCACAATGCAACACATAATAAACAACTATAACCTGGGGTCTGTAACATGACACTGAGCCACCAGTAGCAAGTAAATGATGAGCCATGTCAACACCCACTACAGTCAATGATTGACATTTCACCATCCCATTGCAGAGGATAATGCCTTAGCTCCTGTTGACCAGCTGCCAACCATCAATGAAGCGATTCTCCAGGATGCCCTAGGTTCCTTCCAGACACCACCTCCAGTTGGAGGGAGGACACACAGCAATGCGGGGACTCCACATGAATCAACCAACTGCCAGTAAACAGCATCAACCAGTCCTTCCACAGCCCTGGACTCTGAGGACCCAGACATCACCTTTCAGAGGACAGTGGTAGAAGTCCAGCGGGAGCTGGCACAGCAGCTGCGGGTTGGGATAGAAACCATGGCAGGCTCTGTTGGCATCTGCTTCCCAGGTTGTTGATGTCTGCTGCTTTTCATACTCTAGGCACTTTACCACTGCTATTCAGTGCTAAAGTGCAAGTGACCCTATGTAAAAGGTATGTTTAATTGGCTTTCCATGATTGGCATATTTGATTTACTAGTAAGTCCCTATTACAATGCACTAGAGGTGCCAAGGGACTGTAAATCAAATGCTACTAGTGGGCCTGCAGCACTGGTTGTGCCACCCACATTAGTAGCCCTATAAACATGGCTCAGACCTGCCACTGCAGTGTCTGTGTGTGCAGTTTTTAAACTGCTAATTCGACTTGGCAAGTGTACCCACTTGCTAGGCCTAAACCTTACCTTTTCTTACATGTAAGGCACCGCTAAGGTAGGCCCTAGGAAGCACCATGGGCAGGGTGTAGTGTATGTTTAAGGTAGAACATATACTAATGTGTTTTATATGTCCTGACAGTGAAACACTGCCATATTCAGTTTCTATCTCTTTCGTAGGTTAACATGCGAGCTGCCTTTAAATATTATTAAAGCGCAGATTCCCTTTAGGAGCAGATCGAAACATGGAGTTTGGGTCTCTGTACTCACAATTTAAAATACATCTTTTAGTGAAGTTTGTTTTTAGATTGTGGGTTTGACAATGCACTTTTAGAAAGTAAGCATTTTCTTGCTTAAACCATTCCATGGCTCTGTCTGTTTCTGGATTCCCAGTCTGGGTCCGTTTGACAGTTGGGCTCTTTTCACCTCTCCTCTAGACAGTGATACAATCGGAGCTAAGATGTAGCCTGCATTTCCTAATGAGCCGTCTATGCTGGCAGGGAGGGGAAGAGTGGTCCCTCACACCAGAAAGGGCTATGCTCACCTTCACAAACTGCAGTCTCCAACCCCCTGGTGAGTGTCTTGGGTCTGGTTCGTTCAAGGCAGGATCTTACACACAAAAGAGACTTTCCTTTGAAGTTTTCCTTCTTCAAAGAAAGAAAGGGGTATAAGTAGTTGACCCAAAACCCCAGGAAATTAGATCACTTCTGGATTCAAGAGGAACTTCTGACAAGGAGAAGAGCTGAAGTTCTGAGGAGAAGTGCTGCCCCTGCCTGTGCTGTGCTTTGTTGGGCTATCCTGCAGTTGCTGCTTCTGCCTGTGAAAGAGGACAAAGACTGGACTCTGTTGTGCATTCCAGCTTGAGAAGAATCTCTAAGGGCTTGAACTGAATTTGCCTCCTGTTCGGATGCTGCTGAAGGCAATCGCAGCTGACTGTGCAGATTGTTCCCTGTTTGATGGTCCCCTGTTCCCTTGTGGAGAGAGTTTGTGTGCAGATTGTAAAGGAGAAGACTGCTGAAAAACACAAGATCTACATCACAGTGTACCGCACTGATATAGAACGGTTGGTGTTGTACCATGCTGTTATTGATTGATAACAGCATAAAGGGTAGGGATGGAATTGGCAGTTTTTTATGGAGCAAAGGATTGTGGATACAACACTGTTTCTGAGTTGAAATTCAATTGTAATTATTGACATTCAGTTGTGGAGAATGAATTGTTTTAAAGGTATGCAAGTGTTTTTAGAGGTGATGTTCATATCCCCCAGAAGAGAGGCTGAAGAGATGCATCTAGAAGATATCCCAGGTCACTATATGAAAATTAATTTAGGACTTCAAACATGCGTGTGACTTGGTCAATGGTACAAGATCACAGAAAATGAGAGTATATTGAGGTTTACTGTGTCATGGCACATTCAGTTTGAGAATTATTGAAAAACCTGAGGAGGGTATTGTGCGTGATGAACCACTTCCTATACCTGCACAATATGAAGCATTTAATGCTTGGGAACATGCAGCTCATGCCAGTGAAAAGGAGAAATACCAGGGTAAGGCAAAGAAATCTATACATACTTATGCGGATCCTAGGTGGGCTCTGAGCAGAAAAGATGGAGAATAGACATAATAGAAGAGGCTAGGTTGTATCGGGCTTTGACCACCAATGTGGTTGAGGGAGAGCAGGAAAGAAAAAGAATTAGAAAACAGGAGAAGAAACAAAAAGATTCTGATAATATGAGTGTAGATAGTGATGACAACTCTGGAGATAGTCTTTTGGATGTGCTATCATCTAAACACCCACCCCCTTATATTGAGACCAGAAACAAGAGTAAAAATCACAATACTGGTTGTAATAATCCAATCATTTTTGCCACTGCCCCATCTAAGATGAATCCTGTGAACAAAGTAGTGAAGATTTGAGAGACTGTGTACCAGTTGATTCTACTGTGAATACAGTTGATGCTCTTACAGTCCCAGTTACTAGCAGCCTGGCAGTTTCTTTCCATAAATCTGAAGGCTCTAGGAAAAATATTACAATCTGACTGTGCCTAATACTGCTAGAGGGTGAGGGTGGAATTCCAAATAGTCCAAATGTTAGGGAGTTTGTTCCTTTGGTTCCAACGCACACTTGTACCCCATGTGGAGCAAGTGTAGATATAACTTTAAACCTGTCAGGATGCACATTGATAGCTAATTATCAGAACGTGTCTTTGCATACCACTCTTTGTGGGAGCTGCCTTTCATTTTAGGAAATAGTGCGCAAGGAAGTAATAGTATATCTAAGATACCTGTGGTGACTCGATCCACTAGTGCGAAGGAGATATATGATTGGGTGACATTTTATAATGAAGGCACTCCATCTGTAGAGAGTATGAGAATGAGGTGAGTCAGGGAACAATTCTATCAACACTGAAAGAAAGAAATTTGGATGTAGCAAAGCTTACAACAGAAATGGTTGCAATGATTGTTGGAAATCTTGGATTGGATTGGAAGACCTAACATGAGGATGAACTCACATTTATATGTAGGGATATTGCCAAGCAGGCCAAGTTCAAAATAAATTGGCAGAATTAACTCAAAAATATGAAGTGCATTTAGGCAAAACTAAGGCCATACAGAAAAGTTATTGACTGTGTTTCAGTGAAAAAGATATCGCTGACATGAGAATTCTAGAACTGAAAACTCATATTAAGGAACTAATTTACAATATCAGGAAACGAAAGACAAGTGAGAGACCAAATGGCCGAAAAAAAGAAGGTAAGGAATCTTTCAGGTGAACTGCCCCTGTAGCAGAAGTTATCTTGCTTCATTTACTAATGATTTCCTAAAACTACGAGAAGCCAGTTGAATGGTACAGACAGGTTAAGATAGTTATAAAGTACCACAGGTGTTGTGGGTTGATTACAACACATTGGCCCTGATTTAAGAAAAATGCCGCCAACCTGCACTAGAGCAGTTGTGCATCAAAAAATTACTGTTGTCTAGCGCTATTCCTTAGCACTATCCATGCGCCATATTTAAAAAATGATGTACAATGGTACTAAGGAAAAGATAGCGTAAAAAAATATATACGCTAACCATTGCGACATGCCAGAAAGAAAAATGATGCTAATGTTGTAAAAGTGGATTCAAATGTTTTGCGGCATTTGTTTTATGCTTAATGTGTCAGCACCATATTTAAGAGCATTAGCGTAAGAGAAAAAAAAAGCGTGAGCAAGAAAAAAACAATTGGGAGACAAGATAGAGAATGCAGGGCAAGATAGACCCCAGGGAGATTTCAATGAGGCCAGTACGAACCAGGGGGAACCAGCAAAGTCCCAGTAGAAGGAGAAAAGGAAGCAGAAGTGTCACTTTAGTGAGGAGGAGAATGACATATTGGTCAGAGAGGTTACAGAGCACCAACAACAGCTCTTTGTCACCTCCAAATTGTCAAAAGGCAGGAGAGAGGCTGTATGGCAGGCAATAGTAGATAAGGTCAACAGCGTGGCAGAGGTGAAGAGGACTGTCACTGATTGTAAGAAGAACTGACAGGATTGCAAGCATAGAACTAAGGTAATGAACCGAAAAGCAGCACTGCAGACTGGAGGTGGAAGTCCCACATCCCATGAGGACCTGGATGACCTGGAGGAGATGGTGGTAGCCGTCATCCTAGAGGAGATGGTCACTGGAATCGCAGGACAGAGCAGGCTATCAAGACTTACCGCAAATGCACGGTAAGTTGCAGGGGGGACTATCTGGAATTTTACAAATGGCAGAATGGGGAGTCACATAGGCCACACTGAATGCATGCAAAAGTGTTGCATCAGGGCACACAGTGCCAGAATAGGAAGGCTCCAACTCCACCAGAGCCTAACTTTTAGTGACGTTCTGGTGGCGCTATGCACTATGCCATATACGCAACATGGTGTTAAGCCAATTACTGTGGCTTAACACTACCTTGTAAAATGGCCCCCACACATGCCTGGAAGGGGTATGCAATCAGTGTGTCTGTGGCAGTGCCATAGCAACACCCATTGCATATTGTTGTTGCCTCAGAGCTAGGTGTACATCTAAACCTGAGGCTGGGACTAAATCCAACACCACCCCAGGGGTGGTGTTAGGATGGCGTACCAAGGCAAAATGCTTTTTTTCTTCCTTGTCTCATTGCCTATCTTATGTGTGCTGCAGCACACATAGAAAAGTGGAAATGCCTGAAAAGATGGTATTTTTAGCATGAAGGTGATCCTTCTTGCCCAAAATCCATCCCCCCTGCATTGTAGCCATCCATGTACCTCGCGCAAGGTTGTGTGCGTTGGCGCTCAGCAGCAAAAAGTGCTCTGATGCAAGGGCCAACACAGGGCTGAGCCACATACGCTTTAAAATGGTGCATCCAACCATATTGAAAGTGACGGACTGTGGCACTGCTAAATGTGGTGCTATGTTGCACTCCCGCATTTTCCTTGAAACCTCAGCAATAATGGGACAACACTTCAGATGCTCCCACACCACTTCCCTATACACACCAAATATTTTTCAGCCATCCCAGCAATCACTTCACTGTTTCCACTGATCTACCTGCCCATGTGTAACACTCAGGGCAGTTTAAGAGTTCTTAACGCCACTGGAGTGTCACTTTTTTGTGACTCTCCGGTGGCAATGCCCACTGCTCGATACTTACAAGGAGCTGTATTACCACTTTTTGGGGTGTTGCGTCTCCTTGTAAATATGGGCCCCTTCATAGCAGTTTTCTGCATCAGAGGGGCTTGCAATCGGTGTTGCAGTGGGTGTTCCACTGCAACACCCATTGCTTGTGACAATGACCCAGATATACGATAAATCATAAATCTGTAGCATTGTTGTAAATTAACGCCACCTCAGTGGTGGTGTTAGCATGGCGAAACAAAGAGGAATTATTTTTATTCCTTTTTGTGTTTTGCTATTTCCATGTGTGGTGCATCACATAGAAAAAGAAAAATGCCATGGGTGATTGTTTATGTGCATGAAGGTGTCCCTTCCTGCACATAAACAATCATTCCAAATTGACAGTTTGGTACTTCTATGTGTGCTGCATTTTGCAGCACACATAGAAGTGCCAAATCGCCATTATAGATTGTTTATGTGCAGGAAGGGACACCTTCCTGCACATAACCAATCTATGCCCCCAACGCAGGCATCTTGCATTATGGTGTAAGGGTGCCTGTGTTGGCCCAAGGACCTTCAATCAACACTGGCACCAGGGGAAACGCAGGGGTGTTCTGTATTCCTGTAGATATGTGCATCCCTGTGTTTCAAAATTGGCTCAGGGCAATGCTACTATTTTGAATATATCAGGGCCTCTATGTGCAACATATCCTACACTAGTCACACAGGGTGACCCAACAACTACTCTCACACACCTCCATGCATCATTTGGGAATGGCCACAAAGTGAAAATATACAACATATGGAGCAGGTCTGTGATCATCATTTGTGCTGCTGTACAAGTAGCTTCCATTTCTCCATGTAACAAGGTTGCCTGTGTTGTTGGAAGGGTTGGTGTTGTGCACAAAGGGATACCTTCATGCGTAAGAACAGAAACAAGTGGCATTGATGTTGCACTGCAGGCCCAATGTCACTAGCCTGTAATGCAACAGTACCAATATACAAATAGTTGCCAATGTGGATCCAAGCTGCCCATTCCTCTTGTGACACTTAACTAAGTCACAAAATGCATGCATTGATCCACATTGTTCATTCTTACACCAAAATATGCCTGTTGCAGATATGGTGTACGCAAGGAAATGTCCCTTATGCAGGGAGGGATGAACTAATGGGGCTGAAAACTCATAAAGGTTGCACTGTGCCATCTAACTGTCACATGTGGGAGGTCTGCTAAATGCAGATGACAAAGTGACACAAGCATTATAAGCAACAGACCTCCCTGTGCTTTGCTTTACTAATGCCATCATTCATGGTGCCAATGCAGAAAAGTGCCAAAATAGTGACACCACTCCTTAGACTACTGTGGGAATGTCCACCACAATGAACAGGCATGTAAATGACATGCTACCATGGTGTCAGTGGCTGGTGGAAGGGGCCTGCAAGGCGTATGGTGGTGTGGGATCAATGCATGAAATACTCTAAAAGGTTGCCCTATGCTTGATGCACAATGCAACACATAATAAACAACTATAACCTGGGGTCTGTAACATGACACTGAGCCACCAGTAGCAAGTAAATGATGAGCCATGTCAACACCCACTACAGTCAATGATTGACATTTCACCATCCCATTGCAGAGGATAATGCCTTAGCTCCTGTTGACCAGCTGCCAACCATCAATGAAGCGATTCTCCAGGATGCCCTAGGTTCCTTCCAGACACCACCTCCAGTTGGAGGGAGGACACACAGCAATGCGGGGACTCCACATGAATCAACCAACTGCCAGTAAACAGCATCAACCAGTCCTTCCACAGCCCTGGACTCTGAGGACCCAGACATCACCTTTCAGAGGACAGTGGTAGAAGTCCAGCGGGAGCTGGCACAGCAGCTGCGGGTTGGGATAGAAACCATGGCAGGCTCTGTTGGCATCTGCTTCCCAGGTTGTTGATGTCTGCTGCTTTTCATACTCTAGGCACTTTACCACTGCTATTCAGTGCTAAAGTGCAAGTGACCCTATGTAAAAGGTATGTTTAATTGGCTTTCCATGATTGGCATATTTGATTTACTAGTAAGTCCCTATTACAATGCACTAGAGGTGCCAAGGGACTGTAAATCAAATGCTACTAGTGGGCCTGCAGCACTGGTTGTGCCACCCACATTAGTAGCCCTATAAACATGGCTCAGACCTGCCACTGCAGTGTCTGTGTGTGCAGTTTTTAAACTGCTAATTCGACTTGGCAAGTGTACCCACTTGCTAGGCCTAAACCTTACCTTTTCTTACATGTAAGGCACCGCTAAGGTAGGCCCTAGGAAGCACCATGGGCAGGGTGTAGTGTAAGTTTAAGGTAGAACATATACTAATGTGTTTTATATGTCCTGACAGTGAAACACTGCCATATTCAGTTTCTATCTCTTTCGTAGGTTAACATGCGAGCTGCCTTTAAATATTATTAAAGCGCAGATTCCCTTTAGGAGCAGATCGAAACATGGAGTTTGGGTCTCTGTACTCACAATTTAAAATACATCTTTTAGTGAAGTTTGTTTTTAGATTGTGGGTTTGACAATGCACTTTTAGAAAGTAAGCATTTTCTTGCTTAAACCATTCCATGGCTCTGTCTGTTTCTGGATTCCCAGTCTGGGTCCGTTTGACAGTTGGGCTCTTTTCACCTCTCCTCTAGACAGTGATACAATCGGAGCTAAGATGTAGCCTGCATTTCCTAATGAGCCGTCTATGCTGGCAGGGAGGGGAAGAGTGGTCCCTCACACCAGAAAGGGCTATGCTCACCTTCACAAACTGCAGTCTCCAACCCCCTGGTGAGTGTCTTGGGTCTGGTTCGTTCAAGGCAGGATCTTACACACAAAAGAGACTTTCCTTTGAAGTTTTCCTTCTTCAAAGAAAGAAAGGGGTATAAGTAGTTGACCCAAAACCCCAGGAAATTAGATCACTTCTGGATTCAAGAGGAACTTCTGACAAGGAGAAGAGCTGAAGTTCTGAGGAGAAGTGCTGCCCCTGCCTGTGCTGTGCTTTGTTGGGCTATCCTGCAGTTGCTGCTTCTGCCTGTGAAAGAGGACAAAGACTGGACTCTGTTGTGCATTCCAGCTTGAGAAGAATCTCTAAGGGCTTGAACTGAATTTGCCTCCTGTTTTTGAAGTCTCAGGGCCATCAAAGACTTGCCCTGCCAGCACCTAGACTCTCTGCTGAGACTCCTTCCCTGCCAAGTGGCGCCCTTTCCTATCCCTGGGCCCTTGAGGCGTGAAGCTGGCAGACAAGAACTGAAAATCTACGCACAGAGTGCAGTGCGGGGAAATTTACGATGCACCTTCAGCTACGCAGCTGATAAACGATGCGTCACCGGTTTAGTGGCTGAAATCGGTGCTCAACCTACATCATAGCTGGGAGATTGATGCAATGCGGCTGGAGAAATGACATGCAACAACCACTTACGGAGGCTGATAATGACTAAAACCCACATAGCACGGTTTTCTAACATTGTGCAACCGGATTTTCCATGCATCATCCCTGGCATCCAAGTCAACCTGACTCTGCACGGATCAGAGGTGCCCCATCTGGAAATCAATGCATCACTCTTTTGCGGGGGAGAAAAATGACGTATCATCGACCCAACCAGAGAAGGAAAGGACACTTGGCCTCACTTGCGAGTAAGGAATTAACGCATAGCTACCCTTTTCTGATGCACGGTCGCCCCTGCTGCATTATTTTTTACGCCAACCAGGTACTTTGTGTAACAACAGCATTCTCACTGTTTTCTAAGTATTAAGACTTATTCTTTTGAAAATTCATATCTTGGCTTGTGTATGCTGGAATTCTGTTATTTTAGTCTTGTCTTGTTTAGTTAAATATCATCTATGTTCCTAAACCTGTGTTGTGTCATTTTGTAGTGGGTCACTGTATTACTGCGTGTGTTGGTACAGGTACTTTACACATTGCTTCTGAAATTAAGCCTGCATGCTTGAGCCAAGCTAACAAGGGGGTGAGCAGGGGTTAACAGAGTGTGATTTTCCTTTAACCTGACTAGAGTGAGGGTCCTTGCTTGGACAGGAAGAAACCTGACTGCCAACCAAAGGCCCCATTTCTAACAATGAGGGTGCGGGACCTGAAGGAGTAGCACAGATTCTGGGTGCTGAGGACACTCCTTTAGTTGAGGTGGTTGAAGGCTTTTGAGCTGGTCCACCTTTAGGGAAGGCCTTCCATACCTCTGATGACTTTTTCATGTGGTATCTCCTTGCCAACTTCCTGTAATCAACCTGGACCACACAAATGTGCCAGAACAGTTCTTCATGTTTTGTGGATTTCTGTTTCTGGACTGGAGTCATTGTGCCAGCTAAAACATGAGGAGAACATGACATCAGTAACTGGGTTGGGTAGCCGAAGAACAAGCATGCATAGTAGACAGCATTTTCTGATGACACATGTTGTCAACCAGTAAGCCAACTACAAAAAAGTGTGTCACCATTAGTCACAGTGGACACCTATGTACAGCCCAGGGTTAGCATTAGATTCTCTTATACTAACCATGAATAGTACATCATTTCCATTAAGATGGTAACCACAATTGGCACATACCCAGCGCCAAGCAGCGCCATATATCATATATGACACACACATGTTGGTGGATAGAGAGGAGCTAAGGATAGCAAGAGAAGTGGCACAGCACTGGGTGCAGTGCCAGGTTACTTGCAACTGACCCTGTCTGTGCATAAAGTTGATACACCTCCTAACTACCAGGTACACACTCACCTTGCACATTTCATAAACACGTGATGTGATCATGCTTGCTCACAACTATCATGTTGATTAAAATCTGTTCTTTCATCTGCAGTCATCTTATTTGCTATAATCCATGGACTTGTCCAACATTCATCTAGGGAAGAGTGTAAATCTCAATGTGTATTCAACAAACTGTTGTCCTTCTCAAATGAGCTCCTTGCATGTCCAGTTCCTCGCTTCATTATTGAAGAGCAGTAAAGCCTCAGGGGTGCAAGTGTCTCCTTGCGAAAGGCCCTTGGAGAGCTCCAACCAGGTACATATATTGTACCATGTCCTGACTTGATTTGCGGAACCTGGAGCGCACAGTGCTAGAACAGGTGCTGTGAAAATGTATGTTTGCAACATCCATTCACTGCAGATAGCCAGCACCTGGTACACATATCATGACTGACATCAGTGTGTCTGTAGCCATACAAAACATTTCCTCAGACCCACGAATCAATAGCAGCACACGTTGCGCCTGTGCAACATTATATACTTCACATCCTCAGCATATCATCAGAATAATGTTGATAGACAAGGATAGACGATGGTGTGACACGCATGCATGTGACATATAAGGTGACACTTACTGGTTGCATCGGGGTTTTCAACAGTGGAAACCTCTCCTATGGTGTAGTGCGGAGGTCTGCCTGCAAGACATGAAAGGAAAACATAGCTTTCTGAATCATAAACAAGGATTAGCATGGACAACTGTTACAGATTGCACTTGTTTAGCTGAGTGACCTAGTCAATTTATTGCTAGGAATAACCCACTGACATCTACACCATGTTAGTCAGACACACATAGTTAGCACCCAAAAGCATATATAGAAATGTGACTCACCTATAAATACATCTCTCTGGTTCATATGTCACACTTACTGGGGGACAGGACACTGTTAATTGGGTGAAGCTTTGGGGCAGATAATAGGGAAGTGTGGCTGCACCCAGTGCAGCGCCACATTCCTAGCACCCCCTACTCCTACCATGTGTGCACCATATCCGCCTTCTCCCAGCTCACCCACAAGACGCTTTGGGTGCATATTCAGTGCCACATTTACGATTCCATGGCTCCCTGGATCCGTTGAGGTGATCAGGACGATGTCCCAGGATAGGCAATAAGGCCCTCATTATGACATTGGAGGTAAATTTCATTTACCGCAATGCTGACTGCTGCCAACATACCACTGCCTCAGTGGATATCTGCTAACGATATTATGACACACACCAATCCGTCACTATTCAGCCACGCACATAAATCCGCCACGCCAAAGGTCAGTGATAAACTGGTGGTATCCAAACCCACACCGTTACGCCAACAGAACAACGCCCACCACATTATGACCCACGAATCACCACTGTGGACATTCAATGGCGGTAAACCATTGCCAGTACATACCGCTGCGCTCAAAATACACACTCACATACAAAACAACACTACATTAGTCAATTTAAACTACACCCATACACACACCACACCCACACACCCATACCACTATAAAACACCCACCCACATTACCCACAACCCTTTAGGATTACAAACATTTGCCACCAGAGAGAGACAGCAAGAGCACTCACACAGCCAGAGTAACATACCACCATCACCTAGGGGAGGGGGCAGAGAGGAGGAGAGTGACACACACAAGAAACATACAACACCCCCACCCCCAACACCATACACCTAAGCAGATGCACAAACATTACATATCCACCCCGTACCCCTCAGGAATAATGCAAGGACAAAATGATTGGAAGAAAGTGAGTGTAATACGATAAAATAACATGAATAAGTGCATTAAAATACAAACGTATATCCAAATTTACAAATGTAGGGACACTGCCCAGCACCTCAGGGGGACGGGGAATGGGGGCACCTCAGTTGGAAGATGGTACAACACCACTGGTCCTGGAGGGGGCTACATGCCCTGTGCGATGTCCTGGGGAGTGCAAGGCCACAGTCTCTCTAGTGGGTGGTTTGCCCACTGCTTGGTCCTGAGGAGTGTAAGGCCACAGTCTCTCAAGTGGGTGGCTTGCCCACTGCTTGGTCTTGGGGAGTGCAAGGCCACAGTCTCTCTAGTGGGTGGCTTCTCCACTGGTTCTGGTGGGGGCCTTGTGCCAGCAGGGGTGGGGTGAGTTGATGGTTTCTTTCACTTGTTCTGGAGGGGGCCTTGTGCCCAGTGTGCTTCATCCTGGGAAGGATGAGGTGAGTGGATGGATTCTTCCACTGGTTCTGGAGAGGGCCTTGTGCCCAATGTGCTTCACCCTGGGAAGGATGGGGTGAGTGGATGGCATCTCCACTAGTTCTGGAGGGGACTTTGTGCCCAGTGTGCTTCATCCTGGGATGAATGGGGTGAGTGGATGGCATCTCCACTGGTTCTGGAGGGGGCATTGTACCCTGTGATGCAGATCTTGGGGAGTGCAAGGTCACAGTTTCTCACCTGGGTGTCAGACAAACAGGATTTGCAGGGGCCAGGATGCACAACAGCCCATGGAGGCAGGACTACACACTGTCCATCGGCGGTGATGGCTGCTCCGTGGTAGCAGTGGCAGTGGCGGTGCTGGTGTTGATTCTGGCTGTGGCGGGGGGAGGCTCCAGCCCATCCCCTGCAGCCTCGGACAGCTGCCCACTGGGGCTGCTGCTGCTGGCAGTGGTGCTGGTGGCGGTGCTGATGGCGGTGCTGGTGGCAGTGCTGGCAGTGGTGGGGGAGGCTCCAGCCCATCCCCTGCAGCCTCGGATGGCTGCCCCCTGGGGCTGCTGCTGCTGGTAGTGGTGCTGGTGGCGGTGTTGGTGGCAGTGCTGGTGGCGGTGCTGATGGCAGTGCTGGCAGTGGTGGGGGGAGGCTCCAGCCCATCCCCTGCAGCCTCAGATGGCTGCCAACTGGGGCTGCTGCTGCCGGCAGTGGTGCAGGTGGCAGTGTTGGCGGTAGAGGGGGTAGGCTCCAGCCTTTCTCTGTAGCCCCAGATGGCTGAACCACCATGGTTGGTGGTGGGGGCTCTGAATGAGTCCCGGCACCAGGCCCCCTGTCCTTCCAGTCTGCTGGTGCAGGCCCCTTGCCCTTCATGTCAGCAGCTGGGGATTGCCCCTTGCCCTTCCCTCCTGCAGCTGGTGGTGCCTCCTGCCCTTCCTAGATGTTGCTGGTGGTGCCTCCTTGCCCTTCCCTGTCGCAGCTGGTGGTGCCTCCTTGCCCTGTCCTGTCGCAGCTGGTGGTACCTCCGTGCCCTTCCTTGACTAACCTGGTGCAGGCACACTGTCAGTGTTGCTGCCTGGTGCCAGGGATCCTCTCCCACCTGCAGTAGCTGTCAACCCTACTGTGGCCGTGGACTAGGTGGCTGAGGTGCTCTCCTGGTTTCTGACCACCCTGGCCCGACGTGAAGGTTGGGGGGGAGTAGTAGGGAAGAGGTCAACGGTGGAGAGGAAAAGTTTCTTAGGGACATTGGGGCGGGAAGATGGTGAATGTTTGGGAGTAGAGGAAGAGGAAGTGGTTGTAGGAGGTGTCTGTCTGCTGTGTTTGGGTGCAGGTGCATGGGCAGGATGCTGTTGTGAGGTGGATAGCTGTTGGGTGTTTGAGTGCTTGTGTTTGTGTACTTTGGGAGGAGGGGGCACAGACACAATGGGAGAGGACACAGAGGACGTGTGCATGAATGTGGGGGTGGTGACTGGCAGTGAGGGGCGTGTAGTGATAGACGTGATGGAGGTAGTGGATGAGGATGTAGTGCATGCAGGTGTGAGTGTAGATGCTACTGGGAGGGAGGTGGACAATGAGGAGGAGGGGGGCACAGTGGAGGCAGTGGATGTTGCTATGTCTGCATCTTGGTGGTGTTGGTGTGAATGCCTGTGGGATGATGTGCGGTGCTTGTGTTTGCCTAAACCACTCCTGTTTGTTGTCCTAGGTGCATGCTGGTCTGCCTGTGTGCTTGGGATAGGTTGGGGTTGAGGGGAATGGGAGTGGGCAGAGGAAGTTGGAGAGTGAGGCTAGAAATAAGGACAATGGCTGCCATCAGGGAGGAGGCCAGAACCTGGATTGATCTCCGTGGGCCGCCATGCCAGAGTGAATCCCCTCCAGGAATGCATTTGTTTGTTACAAATGGGCTGCCAGCCCCTGGATGGCGTTCCCAATGGTTGACTGTCCAACAGAGTTTGATCGCAGGAGGTCAAGAGCCTCTTCACTCAGGGCAGCAAGGCTAACTGGGGCAGAGCCTGCGGTGCCAGAGGCAAAGAGAAGCCCACCCTCCTGGGTGAGAGGGCATGGGAAACACACTGAGGGGCTGCTGGGAAGGTGGTGCTGGTACGGGGTTGGCAGCTGTATCTGTAGTTGGAGTGGGCAAAGAGGTGTCCGCCACCACCAGGGAGCTTCCATCGGAGGAGGCATCACTGTCAGAACTGTCCAATCCAGTCTCTGCTGTGTTGCTCCCCTCGCCGTCCATCCCACTGGTGCCCTCACCGTCGGTAGATTCAGACTCCTGGGCCCTATGGGATGAAGCTCTCCCTGTTGCTGGTGCCTCTTCTCCTCTGCTAGATTATGCTAATGCACATAAGGACAGGGAGACAAAACAAAAAGGGGGCGAGAGACAAAGGATACCCTTGTTCAATGGTGGCAACAACACCACCGTTGGCGTAAACCTCACACACACACACAGCGAACAGCCCTACGCACTAGGCAATGTACTAACAGTCACAATGCTAGTCACCAGCCCATGGACAGGGATACCTAACGCCAATTGCAGCATACCTGAGACCCACAGACACCTGCCCAGTAGTGGATGCCTACCATTTTGGTTGGAGGAGGTTTACATCATACCCTGTCCAACAATGTCTGGACTGTCCTAGGGGCACCCACAGGCCCACATCCCCCACCCGGACGCCATCCCACCACGCGCAAGTAGTATATTGGGGTACTGTACTCAACCCCTTGTGGCTGCTGTGATGCCCCCAAGCACCCATCCAGCTCTGGATAGGCCACCGCCAGTATACCGGCCATCAGGGGGGTCAGGGTTCGACGGGCACCCCTTCCTCATTGGGAGGCCATCCCCAGCTGGGCCTCTGGTGTCTTCCATGCCCAGCGTCTCAAGTCCTCCCACTGTTTCCGACAGTGGGTGCTCTGCCTGCCGTAGACCCCCAGGGTCTGCACGTCCTTGGCGATGGCACGCCATATACCCTTTTTTTGATGGGCGCTGACCTGCAGAGAAATACACATATGAAAAGGTATCAGTCTGACCGTCCTGCCTGTTACACTTATGGCCCACCATTGCCCTCACATCCCCTTATGCACAGACATTGCCCACCATACATGCAGCATGCTGCCCAGGGCCCTTCCACCAACCACCCACTACAAGAGGCTCTCACACACAGCACTCCATGCATTCATGCCCCATGCATCGTGCTCACAGTGTACTGACATGTTGGCCTGGAGGCCCATACAGCATTCGGTACTGGGGTAGTACCCCATTCACCAGTCTCTCCATCTCTACAGTGGTGAAGGCAGGGGCCCTTTCCCCAGTGACATGAGCCATTGTCGGTTCCAGACACAGTTTACAGCAGCACTTTCAGTGTAGGTCCTCTCCTTTTGAAGGTCAGGTAGCAAGTGAGTGAACAGATAGAAAATGGCTGTCATGTCCGCTGCGGTGCATACCATCACCACTGGCATACATCACCATTGGCCACTGGTATCCAATGAGGAGTTGCACAGCGGTTCTCATGCGCCTCCCGCAACGGTGCACAACGTCAGTGGAATTACCTCATTTCCACATGTCCCTCCATACATGACAGGCAGATGTCATCTCGGGGGGGGGCAGGCCACAGATCCTAACTGCGTCACAGTACACAATGGCACCATTTGGGCCTACCCAACAATATACTGTTACAGTCACAACATGCAATGCAGTGTAGTGTTTGGAAATATGGAATACTGACCAGCTGCTCACCGTTTGTCCCCTAGATTGCAACCTGCTGCAGATTAATAGGAGATGGAGACATCCCCCTGTGTACAGTCCCCTGGTGGACTTGGGAACAATGGAGGACAGGCACATTATCCTTACCTATAGACTGGGCAGGGCCACAATCATAGAGCTGTGTGCCCAATTGAAACCTGACCTAATATCTGCTATCCGTCAGCCTACCGGGATTCCCCCTCCTGTGCAAGTCCTACCAGTGCTCCATTTCCTGGCAACTGGCTCCTTCCAAGCAACAGTGGGCTTGGCAGCAGGAATATCTCAGACAATGTTCTCCATATTGCTGACCCGAGTGTTGTCTGCCTTGATTAAACACATGCGCAGCTACATCATTTTCCCCCAGGTGGAGGATTTGACCAGAGTGAAAGTTGATTTCTATGCAATGGGATATATCCCCAGCACTATTGGGGCAATAGATGGTACACGCATTGCATTTTTCCCCCCTGGAGAAATGAACAGGTGTTCAGAAATCGAAACAGCTTTCACTTCATAAATGTGCAGATAGTGTGCATGGCGGACTAGCACATCTCCCATGTCAATGCAAAGTATCCTGGGTCTGTGCATGATGCCTTTATGCTGAGGAATAGCAGCATCCCATAAGTGATGGCTCAACTCCAGAGGCACCGGGAGTGGCTAATAGGTGAGCCCTGGTTCCCACCTAGTAGGTGTTGGAGTATGGGTATAGTGTGGGCCATAAGGGTTAGTGTGTGACTAACAGTTGTCCCTCGATATTTCAGGTGACTCTAGTTACCCCAACCTCTCATTGCTACTGACCCCTGTAAAGAATCCCAGGACAAGGGCAGAGGAATGTTACAATAAGGCACATGGGAAAACTAGACAAATAATAGAAAAGACATTCAGCCTCCTGAAGCCAGGTTTCATTGCCTCCATCTCACAGGTATATCCCCGTACTACTCACCCAAGAAAGTGTGCCAGATCATCGTGGCATGCTGTATGTTGCACAACCTTGCCTTATGTCACCGGGTGCCTTTTATGCAGGAGGATGAGGCTGGAGATGGGTGTGTGGCAGCAGTGGACCCTGTGGACAGTGAAGATGAGGAGGCAGAGGATGATGATGAGGACAACAGAAGTGCAATAATACGACAATACTTCCAATGACCCACAGATAAGACACTGTAAATTCACTTTACATTGTCAGTTTTGTGTTTGACATTGTCACTGGCAGGCTGATTTTCTGGCTTCTTTGGCCACTTACTGTACCCTTTGTCATCTCTACTTTCAGATATTCATGCCCCACTATCACTCCTGGTGTGTTGACTGCAGCCAACTACTGGTCATTCCTATATATACATTACAGTACAGTTGTATTGCAGTGTTTAAAGCTTGATAAACGAATACATAGTTCAATCATTTGACAGACTCCATACTTGAATTTATTCAAATGGTGTTTATTTAAGTAATAATAAGTAGAGGGGGATGTGCAATGGGCTGTGGTGATCGTGGAGGAATGTCCAAGATAGAGTCCAGTCTATGAAGTTCACAGGTGCATTGTCCAAGGGGGCATAGGAAGTGGAGCAATGGCAGTTCAAGGTGGACAGGGTGACAGAGTGAGACACGAGGGTGACAATCAGGAGAGTCTTATTCCCTGGTGGGGCTCTTTGCAATAGTCACTGGCTTCTGCCTGGATCGCAGAGACCATTTGCGGGGTGCTTCTCCTTCTGCAGGTGGTGGGGTGCTGGTGGCCTGTTGTTCCTGTGGTAGGACCTCCTGTCCACTAGCTGCAGCGGAGGTGGAAGGCTGTTCATTGGTTTGGCTAGTGTCAGGGGCCCGCTGGTGTGACACTGCCTCCCTCATGGTGTTGACCATGTCTGCCAGCACCCCTGCAATGGTGACCAGGGTGGTGTTGATGTCCTTCCTCATCCCCAGGTACTGTCCCTCCTGCAGCCGCTGGTTCTCCTGCAACTTGGCCAGTATCTGGCCCATCATCTCCTGGGAATGGTGGTATGCTCCCAGGATGTTGGTGAGTGCCTCCTGGAGAGTCAGTAACCTGTGCATGTCCTCCCCCTGTCGCACAGTAGTCCTCCCAGCTTTCCTGTTGTCCTGTGCCTCTGTCCCCTGAACCGTGTGCCCACTGCCACTGACCCCAGGTCCCTGATCGTCCTGTGTTTGTGGTGTAGCCTGGGGTCTCTGTAGTGGTGGACACACTGCTGATTGAAGTGTCCTGGGGACAGAGGTATGGGCCCGCTGGGTGGGTACTGTGCTGGTGTTTCCTGAGGGGGAGGATCTGTGGTTGTATGGGACTGTGCCTGGGTTACCGACTGTCCAGAAATCCCTGATGGGCCAGGTTGGTCATCCAGATCTAGGTGTCATCACTGTGGGCCTCTTCTGGGGGGAGTTTGTATGTTGCTGGCACCTCCTCTCTGGTGACGTTGGGTGGGGGACCTGTAGGCATGTAAATGCAGTGTTATTGTTTCTGTGTGTGTCATCTTGTGCATGGGTGTGTTGCCCTCTATTGTTTTTATTGCCCTGGCAGCTTTGCCTTGTGTCAGTAGTTATTTTGTGGGCTAGGTGATTCTCTCTAGTGTGCATGCTTTAGTGATGGGTGTCCATGTAGGTCTGTGATGGGGGGTCCATGCATTGGTGATACATGCAGGGCTTGGTATTGGGAAGGGTGTGTTGTGATGGCGGGTTGTGTGTGAGGTGGTGGAGTGATGGGAGTGAGGGTAAGGGTGAGGTTTGTGATGGCATGCAGGTAGGGGGGGTGATAGTAATAGAGATTTGACTTACCAGACTCCTCCTACTCCTGCCAGGCCCTCAGGATGCATGATTGCCAAGACTTGCTCCTCCCATGTTGTTGGTTGTGGGAGAGGAGGTGGCGTCCACCGCCAGTCTTTTGTAAAGCTATTTGGTATCTTGCTGCTGTGGAACGCACTTACCCCGTAGGTCATTCCAGCTGTTCCTGATGTCATCTCTTGTTCTGGGGTGCTGTCCCACGGCGTTGACCCTGTCCAGGATTCTCCACCATAGCTCCATCTTCCTAGCAATGGATGTCTGCTACACCTGTGATCCGAATGGCTGTCGCTCTACCCGGATGATTTCCTCCACCATGACCCTAAGCGCCTCCTCTGAGAACCTGGGATGTTCTTGTGGTGCCATGGGTGTAGTGTGAGCGGTGTGGGTGATGGTGTGTGGGGTGATGTGTTGAGGTGTGTGATGTAAGGTGCATGGATGATATATAAGTGATGGTGGTGTGTGTCTGTGGTCTTGTCTGTGGTCTTGCTATCTCTCTTGTGGCGCTTGTTTGTAGTCGTAAAGGGTTGTAGGTTATGTGTGTGTGTTTTATAGTGGTGTGGGTGTGTGGGTGTGATGTGTGTATGTGTGTCAGGTGTGTGTTATTCAAATTGTCCAATGTGGTGTTGTTTTGTTAGGGTGTGTGTATTTTGAGCGCAGCAGTGTGTACCCCCAATGGTTTAGCACCATTGAATGTCCCCCACAGTGATTCGCTGGTCATAATACTGTGGGCGTAGTTCAGTTGGCATATCAGTGTAGGTTTTGCTACCGCCAGTTTAGCACTGACCTTTGGGCAGGGGTACTTGTGTGTGTCGCTGTATAGTGACGCATTGCTATGTGTGTGCCATAATATGGGTAGCGGTAATCCGCTGCAGCAGCGGTATGTTGGCAGCAGTCAGCATGGCGGTAAGTGTGATTTACTGCCAATGTTATAATGAGGGCCTTAATGCCTGTTGCAGACATTCTGTGGCACAAGTTACAAGGTGGCACAATGCCTGACTTGCGCCACTATCAGTTTCTGCTGTTTAGATATTTGCATAGTTGGGCCACATTAGAGTAAAATGTTTGACACCAATGTTGCACAAGGATGCACTAGGCCCTCGTAAATAAGGGCCTATGTCCCAAAGTTGTTTATAACTGCTGTGGTGTAGTCACGCTCTCTGAAATATGGGCAAATTACAATTGGTATGTGATGGTGCAAAAGAGTATGCCATGTTCATTCTGACTTTACATGATTGTATTGATTTATTTACATGGTGATTCTTGGATTACAGTTCTATGTGAAAAAGATTTGCACAATTAGTTCTTTTCTGTGTATTCCAGCAACAGTGTTTTGTTATTCCCCCTCCTCCAGTTGTACACCATTGTTGTCATCCTCCTCATTGGGAACATCTATTTGGTCATCCTCGGGGACATGAGTGCATAGACAATTATTGTGCAAAATAAGATACACACGGATCATTTTGCAGACAATGGTGGTGCATATCTTTGTCCTCCACCTATGAGATTTAGGCAGCTGAATCTTGAATTAAGGAGACTAAGGGGGTCGTTTTGACCCTGACGGTCTCGGACCGCCAGGGCTAAAATGACGGAAGCACTGCCAACAGGCTGGCGGTGCTTCCTGGCCTATTACGACCGCCCCTTTTGCCCTGGCGGTGATAATCCACCTGGGCAATGCTGCTTGCAGCATTTGCCCAGGGGATTACGAGTCCCCGACTGCCAGCCTTTTTCTGGCGGTATGAACCACCAGGAAAAGGCTGGCAGCACAGGGAGTCGAGGGGCCCCCTGACAGGGCCCCATGCCGCTTTTCACTGTCTGCTATGCAGACAGTGAAAAGCGCAATGGGTGCAACTGCACCCGTCGCACGGCCGCAACACCGCAGGCTCCATTTGGAGCCGGCTCCCATGTTGCGGCCCACATCCCCGCTGGGCCGGCCGGTGGAAACTTGGTTTCCACCCAGCGGGGATGTCCAAATGGGCACCGCAGGAGTGCGGCCGCATTGGCGGCCGCCCAGCGGTTACAGCTTGGCGGGCGGCGGTAGCCACCTGCCAAAGTTGTAATGACCCCCTAAATGTCTGCTCCACAACATTTTTGGTCTTTATGTGGGCTTCATTGTAGGCCCGCTGTGCAGACCCATGACTGGAGCTGTAACCTTGGTCAGCATCAATGGATTGTGAGAACATATGTCAATCATGCACCTTGGTTACCTACTATGGCACACTGTTAAATATGCGCCATCTTCATCCCAGGCTCTCGTGCCTGAGGAACATGCCCTCTTGTGTGGTGGTCTAGCTGTGCACTCCTCCGCCCCCTGACTCCTTTATAAGGTTCATGCAACAGCGAACGCTCAGTGGAGCAGCAGATCGTGAGTTAAGACACAAGTTGCTGTGACTGTTACTGGTGATTTTATATTTGACTCAGACGCTGCTTTTTTAAAATTATCTTCCCACCACTCTTTTACTAGTTATCCCTACCTGTGTTCAGTGGCAGCAGGTGGTGTTAGCCACTTCTTTTGTGGCTTGTGTTTCATTTTAATTTATCCTTCCCACTGCTAAAGAGGTGCCATCTTTTCCCCAGGCCTTCATGCCTGAGGAAGACACCATCATGTTTAGAGGTCTAGCTGTGTGCTCCACCAACCCCTCACCCCTTTATAATGGTTGTGTAACAGTGGACGTGCAGCGGACCAGAAGATAGTGAGTGAAGACACAAGTTGCTGTGACTGTTAGGGGTGATTTTATATTTGACTCAGATGCTGCATTTTTAAACCTCCCCTCCCTCCACTCTTCTACTTTTTACCCCTGCTGCCCATTTTCAGTGGCAGCAGGTGGTGTTAGCCGCTTCTTTTGTGGCTTATGTTTATTTTTAATTTATCTCTCGCACTGTTAAGGGGTGCCATCTTTACCCCAGGTTATCATGCCTGAGGTAGACGCCATCTTGTGTCGAGGTCTAACTGGGTGCTCTGCCACCCTCTGACCCTTTTATATGGGTCATGCAACAGCGGGCGCACAGTGGATCGACAGATCATCAGTGAAGACACAAGTTGCTCTGACAGTTAGTGGGGATTTTATATTTGACTCAGATACTGCATTTTTAGACCTCCCCCTCCACTTTTTTACTTTTTACCCCTGCTGCCCATGTTTAGTGGCAGCAGGTGGTGTTAGCTGCTTCTTTTGCAGCTTATGTTTAATTTTAATTTACCTCTCATACTGTTAAAGAGGTACCATATTAACCCCAGGTTCTCGTGCCTGACGATGACACCATCTTTTGTGGCAGTCTAGCTGTGTGCTCCGCTGCCCTCTGACCCTTTTATATGGGTCATGCTACAGCGGATTAACAGCGGACCGGCAGATTGTGAGTGAAGACACAAGTTGCTGTGAGTGTTAGTGGTGATGTCATCATTGGCTCAGATGCTGCATTTTTAAACCCCCCCCTCCACTTTTTTACTTTTTATCCCTGCTGCCCATGTTCAGTGGCAGCAGGTGGTGTAAGCTGCTTCTTTTGTGCCTTACCTTTAATTTTAATTTTTTCTCTCGCACTGCTAAAGAGGCACAATCTTTACCCCAGGCTCTCGTGCCTGACGAAGACGCCATCTTATGTGGCAGTCTAGCTGTGCGCTCTGCTGCCCCCTGACCCCTTTATAAGGGTCATGCAACAGCAGATGCGCAGCAGACATGTGCAGCAGGCGCACTGCTGGCACTCTAAAGGCACACCAAAGGCAAGCCCATCTGCCCCTGTCTGCACCCGGCCGGGACCAGGGGCCAGAGATCCTGCCCTCCCCAACCTAAATACAAGAGTTTTTTCAGCCAACCAACTTTTAGCCCTCAGAACACTGGTCCTGCAACTACTGCCCATGGACCTCCCAGAATATGGTTGGGCACGTGCAACGAAAGCTCACTGGGTCAGCTGTCAGGTTCCTATTACTTAATTGCCGATCTCTACTTGCCCACAAAATTGGCATTCACTTACGACTGAGTGACCATGCCACAGAACTCCTTTTTTTAACAGAAAAACAATTCCTCTCCGGATATCGTCCTGGACATGCCCCATGGATATTACACAATCCGTTTAGATAGGGCACACACAAGGGGAGGGGGAATTGCTCTCATTTATAAAGACCGCATCAAATGTCTTTCTCAACCTCTGACAGTTCCTGACTATGAAGGCATGATATTCTCCTTAGTGGTGAACCCTACATTCACCCACTCCAGAGCTCTGATTTACCACCGCCCTGGGCCTCATGATAGGTTCACCCTTGCCCACCCTGAATCGGTGGCAGACCTAGTCTGCAGTAAAACTAACTTGACTATCAGCAGGGATTTTAATATCCATGTAGATGAGCCTAGTAATGCCGCTGCCAAAAGAATTTTCACAGATCTTGCAGCGTTAGACCTTAAGCAAGGGATTAAAGGACACACGCATAATAGAGGCCATACTCTAGACCTTGCGGTCAGCAACATCACTGGATTGTCAACCCATCCTCCTCTCCTTTTATCATGGTCCAATCACTTTCTAATCAGACTCATACTACCCTTTTCTGCTGATGACTCAGGTGGAGAAAAGAATAACTTATCTGGTCGGCACTGGTCCAAGCTAAACTGTAAGGAATGGATTTCCTCTCTCACGAACACTAGTGCCATTCTCCTTAATTCAACCTCAAGCTCTGCAGGCAATTTCAACAAATTGATCTCCACTTACTTAGACTCCATACCACCAATAAAACCTACCACTCGAGGTACAGACCACAGAAAATCCCCATGATTCACTCCTCCGCTACTGCTGCTAAAAAAGGAGTGCAAATGTCTGGAAAGAAAATGGAGAAAATCCCATTATATGTCCGCAAAGAAGGAATACAGGGAAGCAATTAGACATTTCCATTCTGAAATCAAAATTGCACAGTCTTCTTTTTACACATCTAAAATAGATCAGTCCTCCAACTACCCAAAAGAAATGTTCTTGATACTCAAAGAAATCATTCATATACTTGCTCATACTGATCCGATTGAAGCCTCTGAGGAGCATATTAATAATCTGACCACTTTCTTTCAAAAGGAAATTCTTGACATCTAATCAGCCCTCCCAGATATAATTGCCCAGAATGATGACCCAGACAGTCAGTCCCAGGCTTTAAACCTCTCAGATCCCCTACTAGACCTCCCGCCCCTCATGGAGAATTCAGTAATTAACTTACTATACACCATAAAATCATATCTCCACTTGACCCAGAATACCCCTGACATTCTGGCATTAGGTTCCAACATCATTGTTCCCACCCTGACCAAGGTCCTTAACGAGTCTTTAGTAACAAGTCTCGTCCCATCGCGCTGATGACATGCAATCATAAAACTGTTACCCAAAAAGCCTCACCTTGATACAGCCCTATTGAGTAACTATAGGCCTATCTCTCTATTGCTGATAGGCGCAAAACTGGTTGAAAAACATGTCAACAAACATTTTTCAGGTTTTCTTGAAGATCACAGTATCCTTCACCCTTCCCAAATGTGCTTTAGATCCCACCATAGCACTAAGATGGCCCTCCTGGCAGTGGTCGCAGATGTTTGTCGATGACTGGACTCAGGGTGCGCTGCTGTCATTATTCTACTGGCCCTAGCCATTTCTCATGCAGGTATCAAGGGGCGTGCCTTGAAATGGTTTTCCTCCTTTCTGGAGGGCAGAACCTTTCAAGTTCTCGATTGTGACTTTTTTTCTAACAGTCTTCCTCACAACTGTGGCATCCAACAGGGCTCCTCTCTCAGCCCCATGTTGTTTAATATCTATATGTCCTCACTGGCTGAGATTGTAAAGCCTCATGGTTTGACTCTAGTGTCCTATGCAGATGACACACAGCTGTTTTTTTCACTCTCCGCCAGCTCGAAGACAGATTAGTCCCACCTGACACCCTGCCTTCAAGTAGTAGCGAATTGGATGGCCAACTGTAAACTTAAGCTGAACAAAGAGAAGACAGAAGTTATGGTCATAGGTCATTATGGCCCTCCCAAATTTCCCTCTCTTTTCCTGGATGGGTTGGAAAGCCTACCTCTGCCAAGAGACAATATAAAGTCCTTGGGCTTCCCGCTGGACTCTTACCTTACCATGGACCACCAATCAAAAAACTAGTAGCGACGTTCTTTGGCCTTCTAAGACTCCTCAGAAAAGTATTTAACATTCTACCATTTCCATTTCCAGCCAAAAGACAAATTATTCAGACACTCAGAATCTCGTGCCTGGATTATGGAAATGTCCTGTATCTGAGCTCACCTAGTTATGTACTAAGAAGACTTGCAGTAGTGCAGAATGCTGCTGCATGCTTACTCTTGAATACTCCCAGACCCCTCTCAGCGAGGCCCGCCTTAGCCTCCCTCTACTGGCTGCATGTGGAACAGCAGATCATATTCAAGGCTCACTGCACTGTGCACAGGGCTCTGCACAATAGGGATCCAGCCTTCCTTAAACAGATGTTAACACCAACATCCCTCAAAGGGTTGTTAGATCCTCAGCCACCTTCCTCATTAATGTTCCATGGATATGGAAATCAAGGCGGGGAGGTAGATCTCTGGCACTTAGAGCACCTAACCTCTGGAATGCTGTTCCTGTAGAGCTCTGTCTAGACAGGCAAGAATCCTCCTTTCGCAAACAACTGAAAACCTTCCTGTTCGCAGCATAAGCTGCCTCTTTGCTTTCTGCTTCCGCTTTAATGCTGGGAGGTTTTTGGGTAGCCATGCGCTTTACAAATCTCATAGACTAAACTATTAGGTGCCATTGTCCATATTTGTTTTGAGTGGAGATACACCATCAGACTTACATCTGGTATTGTGTGTGTTCCTGTTTGGATGTATGGTTGCATTTGTCTGTGGTGGTGCACTTTCCGATCATGGGTTGTGGCTTAGGTACATGTTGATTGTAATTGGAATTTTAGTCTGACAGTTCACCCATGCCAAATGTGTGCAGTGTTCTCTATATTTGAGCCAGGGGACAAAACTTACAAGGCCCTAGTACCTCCTTGCACCAAATTAGCCTCATTTTTGTAAACACCATAGGTGGCCAACTAGGCTAATAATCACAGTGCCATGTTTACAAAGTACCATTACCCATGCAGTGCAAAACATAGGCCCTCATTATGACTTTGGCAGTCCTTGGACCACTACAGTGGAGGTGGTGGTCGCACTGCTGTGGGCCTGGTGGAGCAGGCCACCACATTATGACCATGGCAGTGTTCTGATCGGTACACAGCCAAGTCACCATCAGTACCGCCAGTGCGGACGGGCCGCCATGGCTGGCGGTAGGCATCTTTAGGCTCATAGGAATCATGTTTCCACTGACCACATTACGAGGCTGCACACCCCAGGATTTCCGCTGCGATTGCCTTGTCACAAAAAGCCTGGAGGAAATGAACTACATAAAAGGTGACACCCACGTTCAGGAACACAGGCACGTCCGCAGCCGCCTTGGAACCTGAACTGTAAGAACTGCTCCTGCTGGCCACACAACTCCAAAACCAGCAACGCCGGCGAAGACAACAACCACCTAGCACACACTGGAGGGAAGGACATTAGTACATACCCACACAAACACACAACCCTGCCAAGGCTACCCACGCTCACACACACATGCAAACAAACACCTGTACCAATACATACACACACACACACACACACACATACACACACTCACACACAACAAATCGCACATATACAGCACATACATGTAGAAGGAAAGCCAGGGCAAGTTTGTCACTCTCAATACCACTGGGTGTCTGGTGCAGATATATTAAACAGAAATGGTTAAATATTTAAAAACTATGGACAACATAGGACTACTGGCCAGGCCAACTTCATGAGATGCACCAGGCACACAGGGCTATGTCAATGGCCCTAACTTGACTCCTGACTGCAAAGTGGCTTTCACATGACAGAGGCATCAATGGGGCATGCAGGCACCTCAGGGGTGAGGGGGGTGAGGTGGGGTTTGGGTTTGGGAGGGGGTCCCCAGGTTTGTGTTTGGAGGTGCATCCTTTAGTTTCGGTTGGGGGGATTTAGGTTTGGACTTTGCTTTTGGGGGAGGGGGCTTGGCTTCATATTAGGGGGGGTAACCTTGGGCATTGTTGGGGTAGAAGTCTTAGGTGAGTGAGGGGCATGGCTTGTACCAAGGGGACCAGGGTATGGCTGGGAGGTGGAAGGCAGGGGTATGGGGAGGGTAACAGGGCACTTGGGGGAACAGGGATTGGGACAGTGGGAGGGAACAGGGAAAATTCCTACAGGAAAAGTTTTTAGGGACACAAGCGTGGTCATGGGGAAAATGCTTGGGAGTGGAAGGAGGTGGAGTGGTTGAGAGGTGTGTAAGTGGAATAGGCTTGGGTGCAGGTACGAGTGTGGATGCCATGTGTGTGCTATATGCTTTTGAGTATGTGTGTGTGGGTATTTAGGTGTAGTGGGAGGAGGGGGAGGAGATGCAGGGAGATGGCAAGGTAGATCTGTGAATGTATGTTTTGGTGGTGTCTGCAGGTTGCGTGGATGTAAAGTGGACATGCTGCATGTGTGGATGTTGACAGTTGTGCTGAGTGCGCATATGGTGTTTGGAATGCATGTATGAGGGTGCATGTTTGAGAGTCTGCTATTGTGGTGACGGCAGGAATGAAGGCCCTTGCGGCAGGATCTGGGATTGATGATGTGGTGACTGCAGGTTTGAGTGTTGTAGTGTGTGTGGGGGGAGATGGTGGGGGAGTACGTTTAGGGAGTGGATGTTGTTGTGACTGCATGTGACTGTTGTGTGTGTGCATGACGGTGGTGGCTTCTGTGGTTCTTTGTCCTTGCGAACTGTGTCAGTTGATGTCTCTTGATGTAGATGCATGTTGGTATGAAGGTGTGCCTAGGATGGGTGTGGGGAGAGGGGTGTGGGATTGGGACTGGGAACAGTTACCTGGAGGCGGGGCAGAAGAAGAAGGGACACTGGTTGCCTTCAATAAGGAGGCCAGATCCTGAAAGGATCTCTGCAGGGCAGCCAGGGCACCGTGAATGCCTTCCAGGAAGGTATTGGAATGCTGCATCTGTGATGCTAGGCCCTGGATGGCATTTGCAATGGTTGACTGCCCCACAGAGATGGACCTTAGGAGGTCAATAGCCTCCTTATTGAAGGCATCAGGGCTGAATGGAGCAGGAGCAGAGGTGTTTGCTCCAAAGGAGATGCCCACCCTCTGGGGTGAGCATGCACGTGCAACTGGGTGGGTAGCTACAGGGAGGGTAGTGCTAGTTAGGGGGGTTGTGGACAGGGATGGTGCTGGAATGGTCCCAGATGCGTCCACCACCACCAGGGATCATCCATCAGAGGCGGAATCCGAAGATGTTGTCGTCAATTCTCTCTCCCCTGTGGCACTCCTCTTGCCTTCTGTGCCACTGGTCCCCACGTTTCCGCTGGTATCAGCCTCATGGGTCATGTCGGCTGCAGTTTCCCCACTCACCGGTGACCCTTCTCCTTTGCCTGCTGATGCACACAAAGACAGAGGAGGAGAGAGAGGGAGGGTAGCAGACAAAGACAGGGTGATATAAGTCACTACTAACCCAACATTCACACAGAGTAAAAACATCATTATCTGCTGCTATGCCATGGCAGGCCATGCCTTCACCTATACATGCCACAACAGTAGGACACCATGGGGGAAACAACAGCAATGCTGATTTAAACTGCTGTTGTGGGAAAAAATTGCACTCATTTACTTGATGAGGGTCATACTAGTCACACTTGCACAGTACTTGGCACATTCTCGTGGTCATTAATTGACATTTATCCTATGCTCCTTAATCAACAGAATCCTGCATGGGTAGGTAGCATGACCACTAATCACTTAGCATTTATCACAGTAACATCTGAGGCCACTGTGCCTATCTACACATATGGTACAAGGCAGTTGAATGAGGACTCACTAATTACCTCTGTCACAGTGGTAGACTGATACTGATGGCAATGCCTTAACACCTCTGGTGTGTTGATGCTGATGGTGGGAGCTGGTCTCTCAAACTTTGTTGAAGGTGACTACACAAATCCCAAATTGGAAGTAACTGACCTCGTAAATCACTGTCTGCATGGAATAGGCACAAATCTTTGATACCAGTCCTGCCAAGGTGGCTGATACCCATGGTCGACATGCACCTACCAATGACCTACACTACATCTTCCCACTAGTAGGTAACCCAAAGTCATACAAGCATTATATAATTGAGGTGTGAGTATGTACTTAGCCCCTTGTGGCTTCTGTGCTGCCCTCAAGCACCCATCCACCTCAGGGTAGGCCACTGCCAAAATGCAGGCCAATAGGGGGCTCCCTCGTTGGGCCCCAGCTAGGCCTTTGAGGTTTTACGTGCCCCGAGTCTCAGGTCCTTCCACTGTTTTCGGCAGTGGGTGCTCCACTGGTTATAGACCCCCAGGGTCTGCACTTGCTTAGCCATGGTACGCCAAATAACCTTCTTCTGATGGATGCTGTACTGCATGGGTGACACAGACAGAAGGACAAAGTCATGTAGAGTGGCACCACAGGGAAAGCAGTGGACATCAGACACATCTCATGGCCACACTAATGTGTCTCCACCCCACTAATGCTCCAACTCCTCATCCATCACCGTGAATCCACTCTGTCTGCCTCGTCCCAACGCCTTTCAACCTCGCATACATCACTGTCAGAGAGGGCAGTGACATAAGACTCACCTGGTGCTCTAGTGCCCCATGCAACTGTCCATACTGGGGTAGGACCACATCCACAGGCTTCTCCAGCTCCTCCTGGGTGAAGGCTGGGGCCCTGTCTCCTGCAGAACCTGGCATTCTGGCTCCCAGAGAGAGTACACAGTAGCACATGCATTGGATGTTTTGCTTGCACGAGTGTCAGGAGTCAAGTGAGCTATGCTACAGAAAATGGCAGTCACCTCTGGCGGTGATCACCATTGGCCCCAGTCTCCCATAGGCAACAATGTTATCCAAAAAGGAGTTCCATGGCGGCTGAGACCACCTACCACCATGACGACTAACGCAGGTGGAATTAGTTCACTTCCATCTGTCCTGTGCATGCAGGACAGGCAGCTGACATTTTACATGTATTTAGTTAATTGTAGGTGAATTTTAGGTGTGTCATGGAGAAAATATTGTGACTACTGCATAGATTGACTATGTCCACACATTCAAGACATCAGCTTTTGACTTATCCTATTCCTATTCTCTCCTATTCACAGATGCTGGGCAATGGTGAGAATGACACATACCCTTGTGTACCGGCCCCTAGTCAACCTTGCTAGCCTGGAAGAGAGACACATCATACAGACACTTCAGCTGAACCATCAGACCATCATGGATCTGTGTACCCATTTGGAATCGGATCTGTTGCTTGCCATACCTCATCCCTATGCCATCCCTGCCACAGTAAAGGTGTTGTCAGTGCTCCACTTCCTTGCCTCCGGGTCGTTCCAGATGACAGTGGGCTTGGCAGTAGGGATGTCATAGTCAATGTTCAGCTTTGTGTTGAAGGATTTACTGTGTGCTTTACTCAAACACCTGCCCAGATACATCAGGTTTCCCCAACATGTGTATATGACCACTGTTAAAGCTGACTTCTATGATATGGCACATATCCCTCATGTGTTAGGGGCGTTAGATGGCACGCACATTGCCTTGGTTTCTCCCAGGAGAAATGAATAAGTGTACAGGAACCAGAACATTTTTTACTCCATTAATGTCCAAGTGGTGTGTCTCACTGACCAGTATATCTCCCAAGTTACGACCAAATACCCTGGTTCTATGCAAGACTCCTTCATTCTGAGGAATAGCAATGTCCGACTCATGATGCCACAACTACAGAAGGATAGAGCCTGGCTCATCAATATGTATCCAATAGTATGCGTGCCACTGTAATCTCACCTTTCTTCACAATCTGCCTTGTGTCCTTCCAGTATTGAGATGGGTCCAACATTTGTGCACACAGGTGACTCTGGCTATCTTAACCTTCCCTGGCTGCTGACACCTGTGAGATATCCGACTACAGATGGTGAAAACCATTTCAATGAGGCCCACTGCTGGATGAGGCATGTCATTGAGAGGACCTTTGGGCTGCTGAAGGCCAGATTCTGGTGTCTACACGTCTCCAGAGGTGCCCTGCTCTACAGACCACAAAAAGTCTGCCAGATATCTGTTGCCTGCTGCATACTACACAATCGGGCGCTGAGATATCACATCCCATTGCTGGATGTAGAGGAGGTGGCATCTGGACCAGTGGCTGCTGATGGTGACATAGTCAGTAATGAGGAGACAGATGATAGGGATGCAGCTGACTCTAAAGCAGAGTTGATCCACCAATACTTCCAATGAGGAAGAGGTATGTGTAGACTGTTTTGTACAATAGCCTGTACTACCGTCTGCCTAGTGACATAGCAACTCCTGGTGTGTCATCAGTGGGGGTATTGAGTGCAGCTATCCTTCTGGGTGTGGTGGGGGGCATATTGCCTATCAAGGGAGGTGTTACTGTTCAAATGTCAATACTATTTTCACTCTGCTGTTGTGTAGCATCACATCTGCAAAGTACTGTCTATTTTGTGTGTTCCCTGTACTGCTATATCAACTGCAATTGAAGTGACAAACATGGTTGTGTCATAAATAATGCTACTTATCCTCACAGTCCACAATGTCGGAATGTGTTACTTAACATTTACTGACTGTGGAACATGCCTTAAGTTGAGTTTTGTCAGCTGTGAGGGAAAGACCATTGGATATGGATGTCTAGGCAATGTGAATCTGTCATGGAAATATGGTTTGAGCTTCCAATGGCAAATCACACTAGGGAGTTCGGCACTGTACTGCATGTGTGTTGAGGGGCAAACATTGACTTCTATCATGATAGTTCTCCTTGTCTTTGTCTATTTGTAGATCATTTGTGTGGTACAACTTTGGTTCGTGCCCTGCATGGTGGATTCCTGGACACATGTATCAAGAATATGTCTGCTCCACCATCATCCCTGCTGCATATTGCTTCCCCTTCTGTTAATCTCACAAACTTTTGCAGGACAATGCATTGACTGTTTTTACATGTTGCACAACAGAAAACGTACTTGTTATAATAAAGACACGTATGCAGTAGCTGTGCTTAAAGGTGTTTAATGTGATTCACAAGTGCAATGGGTGATGAGTGGGATCATGGTGGGTGAAATCATCAGAGTAGTTTTCACAGCTGTAGGTAGTCCAGGTCCAGTATCCAAGTGAACATGGGAAAATGGAGACATGACAGTGGACAGTCAACAGGGTGAGTCAGTGGCACACAAGGGAATATTTCAGAAGAGTGTTACTTCCTGGCAATAGTTTTGGTCTTGGCATCAGGTCCTGCAGGGTGTCTCGGTGGTCGACCTCGCTTGTGTGTGAGTTCCTCAGCAACAGAGGGAGGGAGGCTGGTGGTCTACCGGTCCTCTGACAAGGCATGCATTCCACTAGCTGCCGCAGACATTTAGGGCAAGGTTGGAATGTGGCTAGTGAAAGGGGCCTGTTGGTGGGTGGAGGATGCACAATGGATAGTAGTACATTTCTTGAGCACCTCCGCAATGGATGCCATGGTGGCATTGAGGGTCTGCCACTGCTGCATGGCCTCCTGGTGGTATTCCCTCTGGAGCTTCTGGTTCTCCTGCAAGGTTGCGAGGATCTGGCCCATCTTTTCCTGGGATTGCTGGTATGCTCCCAGGATTTGGTAGATGGCATCCTGGCTAGTCGTTTGCCTTGGGTGCCCCATCGCTTGGGTCACAGGTGCACTCCCACTGCCCATGACCCCTTTTGCCTGTGCCCCTGTCACAGTGTGCCCACTCCCAGTTGCGCAAGGACCTTCATCCTCTTTGGTGTGAGGGGTTGACATTGGTCCCTGTACTGTGGGACATACTGATGATTGAAAAGTCCTTGGGACACAGGTTTGGGGATGAAGGGTTGGCTGTGGTGTCGTAGCCGCTGCAGGACTCCAATTTGTCCATGGTTGGGCTTGGGGTTGGTAGACTGACCAGTTGTCCCAGATGTGCCAGGCAAGTTGTCTATGTCCAGACATCCACTGGGGTCTTCATCCTGGGGAGGGCTGTTTGTCTATGGCATCCTTTGCAGGGTGGCAGTGGCAGGGGTACCGTGGATGGAAAGGGAGATAGTTACATTTTGGAGAGGTACTTGTTGGTATCATCATCTGATGATTGACTTACTTCCCAGTGATTACAATAACAGATGCAGCACTGCAGACATTGTTTGCGAGTGACGGATTGTGACATTGTTTCCATGTTCCATTGAGGATTGAGCAGAGTGGATAGCATTGCTGTCATTGCTATGAAGAAGAAGGCAGTTGAAGCATCTAGTTGGTGTTGCATATGCTATGATTTTCCTTGCAGGTGTTCCACTGTGAATTGGAACTGTTATCTTTCGATGTGTAGAGAATGATCCATTTTGGGAGTTGTGGAGCTAGGCATTGTGATTGGTATCTATGCATGGGGAAGGGACTGTTTGGAGATAGTGGGAGTCAGGCAGTGTGGCATGCAGGGGAGGGCTGTGTGGTGATTGGGGAGGTACAGAAGTGTGAGATGGGGGAGTGTTAGGGTGGTTGGGATGCATGCTGTCCAGGAGTGGTTGATGCCTTGGGAGTGTTGTTCACTTACCAGAGTTGAGTCCTCCGATGATTGTTCAAGACCGTCCCTACCATGATGTGAACTCAGGGGGAAAATATGGGGGCCTACCGCCAGTCTTGTTTATGGCAATCTGATGATGTGATGCCATGGAATCCACCTTTCCCCTAAGGTCATTCCACCTCTTCCTTATGTCCTCCCTTCTGCATGGATGGGTGCCCACTGAGTTGACCCCGTCAACGATCATCTGTCATAACTCCATTTTTCTGACAATGGATGTTTGCTGGATCTGTGTTCCAAATAGCTGTGTCTCTACCCTGATGATTTAATCAACCATGACCCCCAACTCTTCATTGGTGAAGTGTGGGTGCTTTTGTGGGGACATGGTGGTGGTGTAGTGGTTGGGGAGGGTGATGTGCACAAGGGTGTAGTGTTTGGGGATTGGTGATGTGTATAGAGTGCTTTATTTAGGTGTGCAGGTGTGTTGTGGTGTTTGTGTGCAATTGTGATGTGTCTGGTCTGTACAGCGTGAGATTTGTATGTGTGCCTATAGTGTGTAAGTGCTAAATATGTGTGCTGTGGGTAGCTCTGTCTGTGGTTGTATTTGCAAAGGATTGTGGGTTGTGTGGGGGTGTGTTTTATAGTGGCAGTTGTGGGTGTGTTTAGTGTGGTTAAGCATGTCAGCTGTGGGTTATTCATACTGGCCAATGTGGTGTTGGGTTCTGGTGGTGGTGATACTTTGAGCGAGGCGGTTCGCACCGCCAATGGTTTTCTGTCATGCAATGTCTGCTGTGCTGATTCGTGTGTCGTAATATGGACAGCGGGATGTTGTCGGCATGGCCGGCTGGTGGAAGGACCATCTCTCTCTCTCTCTTGGTCGGTCTGGCGGTGTCGGATTTGTGGCTGTATTTGTGCGGTCCTCAGGTTGTGACTCGTAATACCTCAGTCAGGATACCGTAATCAATGGCGGTCTTTTAGCAGCCACCAGCAAGGTGATCTTGCCAAAAGACCCCCAAACTTGTAATGAGGGTCTTAGTGTACCTTAGCAGCACATTATGCCTGTACCAAGCATCATGTATGCACAGAGTGTGTTCCACCATTGGGCTAAAGCTAAAATGGTGCAGAGGAATATAAGAGGTTCCAAAGCATAATTTCAATCTGGTACTTTAGATGCATCTACAGAGCAAGCATAAGGATGGAGCACATCATTGCTTTAAATGTGGCCCTATGTACTGTGCATGATTTGCACCATACATTTGGCACTCATCCTACACAATCTATCAATGGCATCTATCATGTTAACACTATTGAACCCCCTCACCATGGTGGACCATATTTTGACTATGGCACACATGTTGGATGTAGGGGGCTCTAAGGTGTCCAAGTGAAGTAGCACTGCTTTAGATGCTGTCAAACATTTCTGACATCTAGCCCTTGGTGCCTTCCCTTTAGACCTGTAGAAGAGTGATGGAGTAGACATATGTACTTATTTTGTGCGTTGTGTGCCATGTAATAGGTGTAGGGCCCTGTGTGATGCATATTAGTCCCACTCATTTGCCCTAGAAATACCTCCCTTGCACAAAGTGTTGTTGGCAATTGCTGGCTGGCATACATATGTGCATGTTGGACAGTTATATGGGATGAAATGTGATGTATGCATGATTTTTCAGACAGCTTCAGAACAGGAGAGGGTATGCTGTGCTTTTCAGCAGTGACCTACATCAGAAGTCAATCCCTGCTAAGTTCCATGAATCCTCATTCATGTGAATTTCTGGCCTCTCCCTGTACATTGTCAGTAATGCATCTGGCACAGTCCATTGTCTGTACCCTTGTATCATGGTACAGGGATGTGGGATTTACTGGTATCTTTGTTGATGTGCATGGGGTGTACATTTCTGCACATGATCTTTCATTGATAGGGATGTTGCATTTCAATGTGTGCTGAACTATGCACCACACAAGGGAAAGCCTTACACAATCAGTATATCTATTATATTTAGGTGATATGTAAATGGTGATGGGACCACTCGGATGACAATAGATATCAGTGTTGCCTGAGACTTCTACAGCATAGTAAATGTGAGGCAGTGCCAGTATGTGAGATATTTGACATTTGAATGCCCAATACAAATCACACAGCAGAGTGATGACTTGGTTGGGTTTTATGCGTGTAAGATCTGTGTTTTTGTTGTGAACCTGTGGACACATGTAGTTGTTTGAGTCGAGCTTTTGTATTCATAGGTGAGATTGCTCTACCTTCCCATCCAGTGATGTGTCAGTCAGGTGGTACCAGGGACTTGATGATATGGGTGTATGTGAGGGTGATACGCATTTCATGTAGTGTAGTGTGGCATGTGTTGTGGTCTATACATCTGTGTTTTCCCATCCATGACTGTTTGATGTTGTGTTTGTATTGTTTGTACTACAAGTTTGGTGTGATGTGTGTGTTGCGATTTGTATGGTATTTTACCTACAAGCATCCCATTGCCATCTTGTCCATCCTGAAATTGTTGATTTACAGTGGAGAGCCTGAAGATGTAAGAATCATGGATGCTTCCCGGATATTTTGCAAGGATGTTTGTGATAATTCCACGATGATCCATGATGGGCTGCACATTGATGGAGTGGGTATGTTTGTGGTTTCTGTAAAGGTGTTTGGTTGCTGCAGGAGGGAAAAGTTGGACATGGGTGCAGTCTATTGCACACAGTACATGGGGGAAAGCAGCAATCTGGTAGAAACCTTGCTCAGTCTCCTGCATCAGTTCCTGGGTTTTGGGGAACCAGATGTGGAGGGGTTTGAGTCTGATGATGGCATCTAGAACCTTTGTAAGGAAGGAAGAGAGGAATGATTGTGAGATCCTACCCACTTGCGCCACAGTCGTCTGGAATAAACCTGGTTCCAGCAAGTGGTGGAGAGCCAGGAGTTTATTCATGGATGGAAATGCTGTGTGACTCCGCACTCTTGCTGTGATGTCTGGCACATTGTGGTGGAGCAGGCGTACAATGGACTCCCGCCTCAGTTGGTAGAGTATGATAACCTCTTCTTCCCTGAGGGCCAGGATGCTTGCATACTGGCGAAAGATCCTCTCCTGTCTTCTATGCTGCATTTGTGGCTGCTGTGGAAGTGTTTGCGGTTGCTGTCGTGGTGCTGGTAGCACTTGTCCTCATCACTGTTGTCTTCTACAGGTGCCAAGATGTAGGATTAATACTTCCTTGATGTCCAGTTGCTTTACGATGCCCCTTATGTAGTAGCATGTGGGTCTCATTTTAATGCCTGGTCTGGCCAAGTGTTGAAATGTTGATGCTAACTGGACTTAGCTTCATTTTTTGGAGACGGTCTTTTGAGTGCATTATTTTTCCGTCAGGTTCTAAATTTGGCACTAGCAGCCTAGCGTCATTTCTTAGGAGGGAGCGCCTACCTTGCATATCATTGCCATTAAACGATGCAAGGAGCGGTGGTGCTCCCAAATGATGATGCTAAGTCAAAAGTTTTGATGCTAGACTGCGTTACCTTTTTGGAAATCTGGGCCCTTGTTTGATATTGTTCCAAGTGATTTGTGGATGCAGTGCAAGGAAGCTGTCTAGTGGCCTGAGATGGAACCGGATAGAGCTCCGATAACAAAAGGTCCTTCACCAATAGTGATGAAAAGGTTATGACTTTTTAAAGGGGAAGATGCCTCTCCAAGATGTTATTAATTTAAAATTAATAGAACGACTAAGAGTTAAAGGAGTTGATTCATGCTTATTATGAAAGGTTGCAGGCATTCAAACAGTACAGTGGTATCAAGAAATTGGAAGCTAAGGATATGGACATTTTGCATTGAGGTTTTTAACTGGATTGATGCTAGAAATTAGTCTGATGATCCAGCAACATCTGATTTGTTGGCAAATAAGCCAATTGAAGAAATGTTGAGGTGCACCAAATACTGCTACAATGACAATGACCTGAAGCAGAAGAAATTGAAGGATAAATTAATGGTTTCACAGATGAAAGCAGCTCAGATAACCAGTCAGATTCCGCCACCAGCAACCAATGTTGGTGTCATGCAAGATGTATACCAGCAAGGACTACACTAAGGGCCTGATTACAACTTTGGCGGAGGGTGTTAATCCGTCCCAAATGTGACTGATATACCACCCGCCGTATTACGAGTCCATTATATCCTATCACCCTCCGCCAAAGTTGTAATCAGGCCCTAAGTCCCATGCAAGGTAGGAATTGAGGAATGCCTATTTACCCCAATACTGAAATGGATGTCAATAGTCTGAAAAGGACAACCCTTTGTCACATCTGTAATCAGATGGGGCATTGGAAGAGAACATGTTGTTTTAATCTGGCTAACCAGGTTCAAAATTCAGGATTTTTTGCTATCACTGAATGCTAACACAGCACAGATGCAAAATGCATCGAGACAGAGAAACCAAAATTTTAACATGCCCCAAGCTCCGATGATGCAGGTTCCCCAACCTCCAATGCCACAACAAAATGTGATGAGTCCTAGACCCAATGCAAAGAGAAGTATGGCTCTGGCCAGTCAGCCTGATAATGGTGCCTGAGAGGGGAGGAAGACTTCATGCTTGGCACAGCCTTAGAGGTAGACAAGAGTGGACCATATATAAACAGCAAGGAGGACGGTCGCCCGTGTAGTTTTTGGTTGATATTGGTGCTACATGAGGTACCTTAAGAACAGTAGAGGTTCCAAATCTATCCCTTTCAGGAAAATTAGTTCAAGTTGTAGGAGTAACAAACAAACAGATGAAAGCCCAGGAAACTGAACCAGTTTTGGTGAGAATAGGATCATTTGAAGACAGACAAAGATTTGTGGTGTGCAATTCCAACCCAGTGAATGTCTTGGGAAGGGATTTGGCGCCAGGGCATACCCCTGGGTTGGCTAGTATAATACAATAATTGGAGATGGCCTCTGTTAGCATGGGGAAGACGGCAGGGGGTACCCTAGTGTTCCTAGATGACAGAGATATGTTACCCAAAGCCCCCATGCCTTCTAATGCTTCAAAATATTGGGTGTGGGTCACCAGAAATGGGCAGAGGGTGGAGTGTCTGAGAGACAAAGGAGAGAGTATGATGATGAGAAGTTGTCATCTGGTGTCCTCAGAGGAAGTGGTTCCAAATACATTCCACCAGGTTCTAATAGCAGACAACTGGGAGAGCAACTACCCTGTGGGTCTAGTGCCCTTTGAGTGGAGGATCTCAGGTCTTCTGAAAGTTGCTGTGAGCCCTGCCATGCTGGGGGATTTGGACTGCTAGGAAATGATCTTGAGCAGCACACTACCTGGAAGGAAGTAGAGCTCAGGTCACACCTAGGAATGATGGTGTTGCCTGAATGGATTTTGTGACCACCAGGTCCATGACTACCCAGGGAGTCAGAAGGGCCTGGAACTTCAAAAAATGGCCCAGACAGCTTTCAAGTGAGTGAAGGGTAAGGGGTGTTTGAAACAAGCCCCTGTATTTTCCACAGAGGAGCGGAATGGGGCACCGGAGAAGGTCGCCCCAGAGTCCACTGGGGAGGATATTGTCTCCTTTGGTGACCTCCCTTAGCTTTCTGGGTGGCAAGCAAAAGGGGAACCCACTAGGGAAGAGTTCTCTAAGGCACAGAGAGAGTGCCTAACCCTGGAGGGCATGAGGTAGCAGGTTGAAGCCCAGGTAGCTGGCAATACCGCTGGATTCTCTCCATCTATTGGGAAAACGACCTTCTGTATAGTGAACCTTAGGCACCGGTGCATGAGGCAGACAGTCACTGCTAGTTCCCCAATGCTACAGGGCCTTCCTACTGGGGCTGACTCATGCAATAGCCCCCAGAAGGATGTCTGGGATAGGACAAGACCTTTTTCTAGGCTTGCCACACTTTTACTGGCCCAGGAATTAATATTTTCTCGGATGCATTTTGAAAAATTCATCGCAATTTGGAAAGGTCTATGTCACTCACCAACAGAATGTGGGTCAAAATACCCTGGTCAATAGCCCAGGGAAGATTTCTGAAATGAATAGCAACTTTTTGAATAAAAATTCAGGTCTGCTGTGTGGCAAAAGCTGCACCCTCCACTCTCATATACAACGTGTACCCACGGGATATAGGGCAAGTTCAGTATCTCATTTAGAAATTATGAAGGGGGATAGGAAGGCAACAACTCTGGTAACAAACCAGACAATAACCTGGGCAAGAGAAGAATCGTCAAACGGAATGGTTAAGCTGTCTTCATAAACATCAAATACAATGCAACAATATACTAGAGATACACATTTCAAAGGTGAAAGTGCCATTAAAATAGAACATCCTGCTCAAGTACATCGCCTAAGGGTAGCTGAAAATAGTAATGAAAGTCAGCAAAAAAAACATTCCATCACTGTGACGCGTAGGCTCTCATTATTCTAATGAGACTACTGGATTTTGAGCAGCAAGATCATCCACGGTGTGGGAGACTGAGTCTGACGCACTGTGGGTGACACCTATCCCTCTAAATCCATGTATTCCTCCGGTTAACTAGCAGTACCTCATCTCTACCAAAGCATAGGGATGATTGGGCTGCCGAGCGCATGACGTATTAGGCTTCTCAGGGAAGTCATGGTCACTCAGGTCGCATCCGGTTCTCTCATTCACAATTCAGCCTCATATATAAATGACAGACAGAGGCAGTATATGTTTCAATTATTGGTTTAATAAAACAACTGCATCTTAGATAGCAAAGCGTGAGCTGCAATAACCAGGGCGACACAACAGGACAGTATTAAAATGGTGACGAGAAGAGTGAAACATAAGAATAATGCTATCATATTGTCACTATAACCGATGGACTATTTCCTATCTAAGTCATAATTTGAGCACAGCGTGTTAAGCTCTAATTCAGCCTTTCAGGTTCCCCCGGGAGGACATCAACCCTCATACCTGAGCAAAGGCCTGTTGTCTGCATTAGCATCTGTAGCGAAGCATTCAGCAGTCAGCAGTCAGCATACAGTCGTGGTTCCTTGGCTGGAATCTCCCTCTTAACGTGTAATGGGACTAGGAAGTGTTTTTATAATAACACAGCTGATGTTCTAAGAAAATGTCCCTACGTAAGGATGTGTATTTTCTACGAATGTTGGAGACTAAACTTCTACCACGTTCACCGGCAATGTACCAAACTGTAGCCATGAATGAAGCACAGAGTGATCAAGAATGTCTTGTTTGAGAACACAGTGCTGAACTAAGCAAAAACAGTTAGATAGATGAAAATAAAACAAGACCGTAGAACTGGTTATTGTAAAAATAAAAATGCAAGGCCGAATAAAATACATCTAGGTTAAAGTGCACAGCGGCCTAGTGTGTTAAACTAACATGCATGGAGCTATTTCTAAAATGGCTACACAACATCTGATTGTACACCTCTAGTTCATATCAAGGTAAAATCCAGGACACCTAAGTATTCTGTACTGGGAGACATAGAGCAAAATAAAAGAACAACCATTCACGGGGATCCTGATGAAGGGCTTCCATCCCTGTCTGCCACCCCTCCTTCTCATGTAAAAGACATCACGACCAAGCCTGGCCAGATGAACAATGTATCCAGAGGGGGCATCCCCATCAGTTGAATGGTAGTGTTCGGTCTACACTCCAAAGACCTGTATTAGATATCAGAGGTAAATCACAAGAGCAACTCAGGGTACAAAGCAGCCAGGGAAAAGAACACTACAAGGGCACTGAGGACCTCCTTGAAAAAAAGAAAGAGCAGGAAGCTACAATTATATTTCCTCCTGAGCACTCTTCAAGAGGGAGGCAAGATATCTTGAACAGGAGCAACATCTTATGCCTTGTTAACGCTTTGCCTGGCCTGCATAATGTAAAAACCAATGATTTGCTGTCAGTCAGATTCATATAAAGGAAAGGACTGAGCAGTGAAGAATTTTCAGAAACAGTCTTGGCCTCCCTAGGGGATCCAAAATCAGTCTAGTTTGATGAAGACTAGGGGTATAACAATAGACCCCCCGTAAAAGGAAATGTACCCCTCTATATTTCTTGAAAAAGCATGTTTACAGAGTCCGTAAAGCAAGTATGCACCTAAATACAACAGAGGTTCCTTATTACACAGAGCAATTAGCTCTTACCAACAGCTTCCCAAACGGTCAAAACTTGAGCAATATGAGTTTTCAATTACCTAGTAATAATCTACGCAACAGTTCCCATTCAGTGTTCCAGCTGCAATAATGACAGTCATTGGTAGACCAACACCAGAGAAGCTTACAGAAAAAATGTAATTCTACAGAAATAAAAGCTAAAACAAGATTGCCCCTAAAAATCTTAAACTGGAATATAGCAGGCCTTAAGCCCAAGACAGAGGATAAGGACTAGATAGATTTTATTAAACAACAAGATGTTAGTTGCTTTCAGGAAACATGGACTGTCAATGCAATTGACCTAGATGGGTATTCCTCCTTTCACTTACCAGCAACTAAAGGACATGAAGGCAGGCCAGTAGGGAGTTTGACTACTTGGATCAGAACATCGTTACTCACAAACTCTGAAGTAACCCACACTCTATGAAATAAAAATATTCACACCATCACAGTAAGAAATGAGTCTTAGACTTTTGAAATTCTCAATGTATATTTCCCACCTAGTAGCTGGACCTAAGTTAAGCCAGGTATTCGGTTGCTCAAAGAGAATATCATGAGTAGAAGATCTTGAGAACAGTTGAAACTACCAACCAAAATCATGATAGGGCAATCAACCCGGCTGTGCAAGAATTTCCTACTAATATGCAGCAACTTTAATACTAAGCCGCATCCCATAATGAGGGATGAGTTAATAACAGAAGAAGACAGTGTTTGGAATATCCCAAACCCTTCTACAGAGCAATGCTGAGGTACAAAGAAAGGCAAACTAATCTTTGAAGCTTTAATTGAAGGCAGAATCCTCACTCTAAATGGAAGAACTAAATGAGACAAATTATTGAAATCTATTTTTCAAGTTGGAAATAGGCAAAGCTCAATAGACTGTATTGCAAAAGACATTGAAGCATGGCATTACATCATAGACATGGAAGTCTTGGCTAGGATAGAAAGTGATCACGATCCACTTCTAATGAAATGATCCATCAAAATATAGGCCCCTTGATATCCACTCTTTCCCCAGAAAGGAAACGGTCCAACAAGCACTTTGAGGCCAAATAGGAAAAATATTACAATGGTCAACAAGTGTGATCCACACATCTTTAACTCTAGTCAAAATTGGATGGCATCATTTACTATGATCTTAGATCTACCTTGTATGGGGTGTCGCTGCTGCTGCAAAAGTTCAATGATCTGCAATGATCTGCTAGTACGAACATCAATGGAAAGAAACAAGAGCATCAGTACTCCCCTCAAAAACACACTTTAATAAAAGTACTATTGCAAGCCCTTGAGAATCGGCATTAGAGTAACAATAACGAGCAACAATTCTTTGATTGCAAGCAGCAATATAAAAAACTGTTAAAGTATAAAAAAATAATCTATCCATTCAAGGTCTGGGGAAATCTTCTAGACGCAATCTCTGTGGGAAACTCACAAACATTTTGGGAAATAATCAGGTGGGGTTGTGAAGGCCCTCCAAAAAACTTGGAATTAGATATCAGCCCACACCTCTGGGTTGATAATTTCACTGCTCGGCACCAAGGTGAAGGCAAGACCGCACTAAAAAGGTAAATCAATTTAGCAGGTCAAAGCCAGGAGTTGAATGGGGGAAATTACAACTCATGTGAGAAAATCTCACTAGTAAAGAACTGAGCAACAATGACTCAGCAGCCTGAGGTGACCGAATATGAAACAACTGCCAAGTTTCTCTCCATCAATACAGCCCAACTTAATGTCCTGTACAAAGCCCATGGCACACCCTGTGCCATGATGCTATACATTAATTCAGTGAGAAGGAAGTTGCGAAAGCCATCCCTTCACAAAAACCTTACAAGGCAGCAGGTCCGGATGGAATTCCATCAAACGTCTATCGCAATCACCTAGCCATATGAGTACCAGTATTAACTCACCTGTTCAATAGTGTTTGGTGCTCTGAAGAAATTATTTTATCATGAAGAAAATCAATAATTGTTCCCATACATAAAAAAGGATCGGAGGATGTGGTATTTAACTATATGCCAATTTCATTGCTTGACAATGCAGAAAAAATCTTTGCCAAATTGATACTATCTCACCTAGATCAGTGGCTATAGAGAGGAGATCTAATATCACAACTTTAAGCTAGTTTTAGGAGGGGCCAGAGCACAATAGACCAACTTTTTAAGCTGAAACTGATTTGTTCTAAATACGCCTTTGGTATTTTTTTGTATTTGTCGATCTCCAAACAGCATTCAGTAGTGTTGATTGTTTAGTATTATGGTAAATCCTGATGGAAATGGGTATCTCAGAAAAGATCTTGAAGTTACTAATCTCACTGTACACTGGCATTACCACAAGGTCAGAGATTCCAATCCAATAAGGTGTTAAATTAGGGTGCGTCCTTGCCACAACCCTATTTATTTGCTATATAAATGAAGTTGTTCAAATATTGAAGGATTGAAAGCCAAATGTGCTGAAATTATCCAACAAGAGTATACCAATACTGATATTTGCAGATGATGCAGTGTTACTGGCAAGAACAGGGATATTAATGCATCATCTACTAAAGGGTTTTGAGTCCCTTTGTGCTTCCAGACAATTGGTGATTAATCCTTGCAAAACAAAATGTATGATTCTTAACCAAAAATAGAAGCTTCAAGCAGCCTTCAAGGTCAATAATAGGCCTTTGGACTGAGTAACCACTTACGACTAACTGGGGCGGTGGATGGGAAATTAGATTGGAATTCATAGGCATATAAAAGCAACATCTCCCTGGCCCAGCAAGCTGATGTGGTGTTAAGATTTGCAAAATCCACAGGGAACCATTCTGTTGGATCGGCACTGCTGGCCTATAAAATAAAAGCAAGGGCTGCTACACTCTATGGTACTGAGATCTGGGGATCCCAGAAATGCAAATAACTGAAAATAATTCCATATGGCCTCTACGTTGTCTGGGCCATGGTACACCAATGGATGCTATAAGAACAGATCTGTAAGTAGGAAAAATTGAAGAATACATCGCATTGACACCGATAAGGTATTGGTGTCGCACTTGTTCCAAGGAGGAATTAACATCGTACAGAGCAGCAATGGCAGATCTCATGAAGTTACAACAATTTCAATGGCTGCCGTACTTCACCCATGTCTCAAATGTTTTGGCTGCCATTGGCTTAGAAGAACTATGGTTCAATCCTGAAAAAATTTGGAAAGCCAGCTTTGCTGTGGTCACAAAGGCATACTGGGATCAAAAACATTTTAATGACTTATAACCAATCCGGCCCCTTGATAAATGCTATTTTTCATTCAATCAAGAACACAACCCGGCTATTTTTATTGACAATAACTATCCAGCAGAAAGAAGATCCCTTTGTTTCAAATTCTGCATGGGTACAGTACCAGTGGCCTCAATGACTAAAAGGTGGGGAGGTTTGACCGCTGTCCTTGTACTCCATGTGATCAAGAGACATTAATTTATTTCCTCCTGTTATGCCACTTTACAACTTGTCTCCGCAAGCTGTATTTACAGCCACTTTTTACAAATCATGGGGTTAGGAAATGTAAGGAGGCCAAAGCTTTGTGTGTGTGATCCAATGATTAAGACTTTGTGATGACTGTTTCAGCACATATTTTCAAGGCATGGAAACTAAGATCACTCATCCATCAATAGCCTTTAGTGGTAACATAATAACTGTCACAATAAAATACTACTTGTACAACAGTGTTTTTCAAGCTGGACATCTTTTCGGGCCAAGTGGTGTAGGAAGTGGTGCATTAAAATAGTATTACTTTGTTCTTGGTCTTAATGGTGTCACCTGAGCCCTCAACCCAAGAAGTATTTATTGCAAACATGGTAGAAGTAGAACTTAGTGGGGATTGTACCCTAGGCTGCTAGCATCCCTGGCATTTCCTTCACATGGGTCCCTCTCGATTAGTCTCAGGATTGTCATGTCATGCACTTAAAGTTAGCATTCCTTGGACGTTATCTATATACAACCATTTTTTTTAAACCTTCAGTGCAACTAAAGATATATCACACTTGTAATGAGCTGATCAGAGCACCCTGTGATAAAGTAATCAAATGACTTGGTTGATAAATAATTGATTTATGCTTTTTAGCCCTTATAAGTTTTTATGCTATATAACTTGCAAGATTTGCACATAATTATTTAAGGAGTTTTTAGTATTGTGTGGTTGCTCAATTGAACAAGCTGGTTGTTAATGAAATTGTACAGGGCTATTGCCAAAGTAGCCCCATTACCAATGTGACGCCTTTTATGCATTTTGATGCAACATATTAATTGTAAATTGTTTAATTGTTATGGCCGGTTAGGCTGAAAACAATAAAGTTAATTTTGTATGTCTTGTTTGATATACAAGACCCAGAGAAACTCAGGGGAAAAAAACTAAAAGCTTCCCTAAATCCATCCATTGCCTGTCCTTGGCTCCCCCTTTGAAAGTATTGACTTCAACATTGTAGGGCCCGTGGACCCCAAGACAGCCTTTGGTAACAGATTTATCCTGGTCGTAGTGGACCATGCCACTAGGTACATAGAAGCCATGCCTCTGAGGACTACAAGTGCACCTTCACTGGCTACGGCCCTAAAGGGAATTTTCACCAGTGTGGGTTTCACCAAGATAATGGCATCTCACAAGGACACCAACTTTATGTTATGTCTGCATATATTCAGTCCATGTGAAAGGAATATGAAGTTACTTACAAGTTCTCCATCCCATACCATGCTCAAAAAATGGGATTGTTGACGGATTCAACAAGACTCTGAAGGGTATGTTTATGGGCCTACCTGAGCCCATGAGGCAGAAGTGAGGTGATGCATCCTCTTTCCATGCCTGCTCTTTGCCTACAGAGAGGCATCACACAAGGGGTTTACATTTAGCATCTTTGAGCTTCTGTATGGGCACCCTGTTAGGGGACCTCTTATTCTGGTTAAGGAGGAGTAGGAGCAACCTTCCCAGAATGTGGTTAGCTCCATGCTAGCCCTGTGGAACCAGATGTCTAAGTTCTGGAACAAGGCTTCTGAGAATTTGATTTGGAGGCTAGCCAGGAGGCGATGAAGCATCTTCATGTCACCCAAATATACTGGGATAACCTAATTGAATTCTCTCTCTAATTAGGGCTATCTTATCCTAAATCACAACAATAGCCAAGCCTGGTGGATTCCTCCAGTCAGAAGCTATGCCCTCTTGGGGCAGTTGGCGTCACCATCATACTGCCCATGCTTATAACACTAATAACACTAATAAGACTTGGAGGATGACTTGTCATAATTTTTGTCAGAAAAGCTTTCCTTCTGGGGGCAGGATTGAAATTGAGACCCTTTCCCTTGAGAACTATTTTGGGGGCCTTGAGAGAAATCCTTCTTTTTATCTTCCCCTCATGCTGGTGGGAACTCTGACTACCCTTTTGAGAGTCCCCCAAGGTACTTTCTTGGTATCTAGTAACTGGTGCTATCCCAGAGGCCAGCATCTGCAGCAAGCTTCCTGTAGTTAGTCAACAGTTGCTGGTGCAACTGTGTAAAATAATTGTTGAGCATGTGTGCCTCAAAATCAGGCTGTATAACCCATTGAAATAATCTACCTTGCTAACCCTCACCCAGCCCTTCAGTGCCTTGCTAGAGTAATCTAATACATCCACTCAGGACCGATTTGGGTGTATGTGGCAGTCCCTGAACCTCTGTCTGTACTTCTGAGGATCAGTCCCAATGAAGTAAGCAGAATGGCCTTCATGGGGCATACTTCGTCTGGTCATCTACCAGTCCTATACCTATGGTGTTAAGAGTATCTCTTTCCCAATGTGGACATGTACCTCCACAAGCTACTCTAAAGAAGTCCTCTCGGAGCTTGTGTACCCTTGGAACTACCTCATTAGCTGAGAACCATTTATGCATGTCATATCCCACCACAAAACTGGGTATCAGGTCCTTGGGTATGCAGACCCTGACCTCTCCAGTGGACACTGCTGGTATGCTGTCACCATTACTACTGGACTCCGCTTGCTTGGCTTTTGTGTCCAGCTCCTTACTTTTGAGTTCATGTGCCATCATTATTTCCTCCGTTCCTTAGCTTGCCCATCTCATGCTCGAGCTTGCTCTCCTCCATCATGTCCTCCAACTCTACTTGTGATAGGTCCCTGGAAGGCACGCTGCTTCCTACCCCATCCTGGTCATCCTGATTCTCCTCCTGGGGGCAGAGGAGTCCTTCCTGGAGCTCAGAGTTCTCCTATAAATCCTCGTCCTCATACTCAATGGGTCCCCCTCTGGATCTTCCTCCACTATTACAGGTTGCAGCCTCTTGTCCTCCTCATAGGCTCAGAGGGTGTCAGGAACCCCAACATTTGCAATGCTTTGACTCCTGTGAAGAAGGGGAGAAGAGCAAAATATTTGCAATTCAGAAGATATCCACAATGGCAGAGAGGGCGTCCTTATAGGAGAATATTGTGTTGAGTGATATTACAAGTATTGCATCAAAAGAGGCATCCAAGATGGCCGTCAAGTTGTGCCGGCATAGGTTACCGTTCTAGTGTTTCTTTCCCACAGTCAAGTTGTAGGTAGGCCCGCGCAGATCGAGCACCGCGCCCTTCAACTGAGCTCTGACTTGAGTCCGGAGGCAAAATATCAGAGCGCACATTTTGAGGTAAAAGTTTGGTGAAAACACTAAAGTACTTCAGAATCCTGAGGTGAAAATCACTTATGAAGGCACCCGGGTTCACAGGAATCCAGAGGTAAAAGGTATCGACAAAGGCATAGTCGTTTATAAAATAAACCAACAATTCAAGTGAGTCTCAGACAAATTTGACAAGTCAGCGAAAGCTTTTAAGGCTTCTTGCAACATTCTAAGAGTTTTGTTTGGAATTTATGTAACTATAATATAACTATATATATGGCTACACAAATTACAAAAGGAAATAAGGCAATAATGAACTATAAATATTTGCCTACAGAGACATTGATATACAAAAATAAATCTTCCAATTGACTATATCTCAAAAGAATATCAAATAGATCTTCATGTAATCTATTTATTATGAATACTAATATATATATAAAGTTGAGAGAAAGAGAGATGCAAATTCATCAGAAAGTACAGGTAAAGAGTGTGTCTATTTACAGAAGAAAAAGATTAATTAATTGTTGGAATGTTTATAGGTGTTAAAGAAAAAACAATGTGTCCCTAGTAATTGTGATTGTAATATTTCAGATGTCGCTTAAAAAAAAATGTAGAACAGTTTAGCAGACTGACAAAAAAAGAAGCAGACCTTTGAGGCAGTCTCTCTTATCCCATTCCCCTTTCCCCTTCCAGGATGATCAAAATGAGAATTCAAATTGTTACGAGCTGCTTGGGTTGGGAATAGAGGATTAGACTTCTGCTCCTGAGGAAATCAAATCGAGGCACTCTGACAGAGGGCTTACTATAGATTCACTTGTAACCTTTCCTACCTACATTCAGCACCCACTCATTGCATGGCCTTTACAGTTCAGTCCCAGTGAGGTTGTCAATATTTATCAGCTCCATCTCCATGGTGGTAGCAGAAAGTAGGGTTACCTAAATTTAGAAAAAATAACAACAGCCAATAGAGACTGAGGAAAATTTTAAAAGGGTTCAATCTAATGTCAATTTATTTATCTGGGAATTCTATGTAACACAAATCACTGTGTGGTACTTCACAAACAATGCCCTGATCCACACCCCTGAAAACCATTTTGAGAAATTGGGATGTTGGTTGCCTGGGGTGTGAGCCTTGGTCAAGTAACAGCCACAACCCTTGCAGGGTGAACCACAAAAAGTCACTATATTAACCTGTACTTAACCCTGGGTCGCTTGGCTCGTAAAGAAGTCAGGCTCAACTTAGACTCAATGTGTAAAATATTTCTAAAGCAAACAAATAGTAATAAAGTGAATATACAACACAAGAAAGGCCACGTCAAAGTCAAAAGCTAAGGCCAACTTCATGAAGCATGGTTTGGATACAAGAAGTGGATTGGGCCGGGTCAGTGCTTACCTTCGGACTTTGAACATTTTCAAGAAACATTTCTGTGAAAGTATAAGTTTAGCGGGGCAAGGCTGCAGGAGTGTCAGTAGAGAAAGTGTCATCAGATGGCTGTTGAGCAAAGCTCCAAGTCAAATTCTCTAGCGGGACAAAGAAGAAGGCTGTAGCAAAAACAATTCCATAAGGTCAGATAACCCTTTAGAGAAGGACCACTAAATCGGATTTGCTGCTGCGGAGAAGAACGTAGCAGGAGAACCTGCAAAGTTAAACAGACGGGTGATGCACCTCAGGTCGATAGGTGAGCAACTTGGCGCTGGTCTTCTCCTAGTTCTAAGAGCATGTTTTAGGACAAATCTTCTGGAAAATGGCCAATTGGGGCACCTTTAGCTGCACAGCCAGGAATACATTGAGACCTTTTGGGGGTTCAGGACTCACTTAGGTTGGGTCCAGGTGCACAATCAAGATGGTAGGAACTTTTTATTTCCCTGTGGCTCTGAAATGGATGTCAGTAAACTTGCCCTTCTTGTTACATCTGACAGTCCTGGGTGCGAATGTAGATGCAAGGCTCAACAGAAGGGCTGGCATGAGGTTTCAAGAGAGTCTACAGGCAGCAAGGCAGTCCTTTCAGGTACAGCAGCAGTCTGGCAGAGTGCAAAGCAAGTCACGGCAAAAGGCAGACGTCTAAGTTTCACTCCACAGGTCCAGAAGTGCCCTGAGGAGTGGGTCTGACAGTCCTATTTTTATACACTGGTGCCCTTCTCCCGGAAGGTAAGAGAAGTTTCTGGAAATGTTCTTTAAAGATATTGGAAGTTCCTGACTCCCCTGCCTTGACTCCAAGCTAGCTACAGTGATAATACAGGGCCGTTAAGTTTATTGTGGGGAGACAGGACACAGCCTATTCAGGTGCAAGTGGGGCTGGGCTCAGCTTAGCCCCTTCATCTTGCTAGGTGATGATCCATTGAGGTACTCCTAATCCCACTATTGTGTGACTTTCAGAGAGGAATTCACAAAGTCTCAATGGCATGTGACAAAAGACAGGCTGCAGGCACAAAGGCCTAATAGCAGGAAAATATCAAAATACTGAAAGGAGCATGTTCAAAACTGTAATGAAAAATCTGATTTTACCATTAAGAAGGGTTTATCATTACAATTCCATAGGTACCAAACATGACATATCTACCTCCTCTCTATTAGGATTTACAACATATTAATTGTAAGAAGGAATCCCCAATGTTATGCCATGGGAGGGGTAGGCCTCAATGTAGTGAAAAATGATTTGGGGAGTTTTTAACTAGCAGGACATGTAAAACTTAAACGTACGTGTCCTAACTTTTAATTACACATCACCTTGCCATATGGGTTACCTAGGGCCTATTTTAGGGGGTGACCTATATGTGATAAATCAGGAGTTTTAAGGTTTGGCAAAGGGATTTAAATGCCAAGTTGACATAGCAGTGTGACACTGCATTCATGCTGCAATGGCAGGCCTGGGACAAGTTTTAAATTCTACCTAATTGAGAGGAATATTCTGTGCTGCAAGCCCACTGGTAGCATGGTATACATCTCTACAAGGGATTCACAAGAGAATTAAATATGTCAATTAGGTATATGCCAATCATACCATGTTGAGAGTCAAGAACACAAGCACTTTAGCTCTGGTTAGCAGTGGTAAAGTGCAAAGAGTCCTAAGATCTACAGAAGCAAAAATCCAGAAAGAATAGAAATCAAAATGGCAAACACTTTGGGGAGAAGGCCATCCCTAGGTTCGAAGGCCTAACAACTATTATTTGTAAGTAATCTATTTCATTGCTGTTCATGAAGTTTTTGACTTTAAATTGTAGCATGTTGTACATTCTTTTGGTTTGTTAGTGGCAAGGGCCCCTCCCCATATTTGGAAATTCATTTTGCCTTTTTTCTGCCCCTGGTAGGGCAGAATACCACTAGACACCAGGAAATTAAAAAAAATATATGTTGGGGAGCGGCTCCTCAAGCAAGGGTCACTTTCCTAGGTATGGGGAAATTATTTGGGCTGTTTTCTGCCCTTTGGGGGCAGATCAGCAAGATTATTAGGCTCATCTGCCCCCAAGGGGGATAAAAAATCACTAGACACCAGGGATTACTGAAGAGCATAGGCATGGCCATGCACCCCACACTCTAGCAAAGTCTTTCTGATCCTCTGGGTGCAGATGGGGTAAATTCACCACATCTGCTCCTGGGTGGGGGAGTCAACTAGACCCCAGGGATTATTTTTTATATTTGTATGGAAGGAGGCTGCCCATCATGGGCATGGCCATCCCCCACCCTCCCAAACAAATGGGAACCAGTCTTTCTGCCCCCGGGGGTACAAAAAGCTAGCTAAACAGCCCAAAAATGTGAAACACTCTTTCTGCCCTCCACAGGGAGGACAGAAAGAACGCTAGACACCAGGGATTACTTTTTTCCTATTTGTATTGGTGGGGCTGCTCTACATAGGCATAGCTATGCCCCTACCCACTAAAAAAGGGAAAGTATTTCTGCCCCAAGGGTGGCAGCTGGGGGCCCCCTGGGTGATAGAAAGCCCGCTAGACACCAGGGATTACTTATTTTTGCAGGGGTGAGGCCTGCCCAGCATGTACAGCTTTGCTAGGTTTCCCTGGGTGCCAACTGAGCTCGGGCCCAAAAATCCACAATTACCCACTTTGAAAAAAAAAGAGAAGTTTTGTGTGGAAGAAATGTATGTATCCATGTTGCGCTTTGGGCCATTTCCTATCGCAGGCACTAGGCGTAACCATACAAGTGAGGTACCATTTTCATCAGAAGACTTAGGAGATTGCTGGGTGGAAGGAAGTTTGTGGCTCTGTGCAGATTCAAGAACTTTCCATCACAGAAATGTGAAGGAAATGTGTTGTTTTTTTGTCACAGTTGAAGTTTGCAATGGATTCTGTGTACCACAACCTGATAAGAGCTGCACAAGACACCCCATCCTGGATTTCCCCAGGTTTCTAGTTTTCAAAAATGTACAGGTTTGCTAGGTTTCCCTAGGTACTAGCTGAGCTTCAGTCCAAAAACCACAGCTACCCAGGTTTCACACCTGTTTCCACCATGAACTAGAAAGAGGTTAAAAGCACTAAAAATACGAAAAAGTCCCAGTGAAATGTCAAAACCGTAATAAAAAAAGTGGTTTTCTGAATTAAGTCTGCCTGTTCCTGAAAGTTGGGAGGATGGTGATTTTAGCACTATAAAGTTTTTGTTGATGCCATTTGCAGGAAAAAGGATACTTTCATCTCCAGCACTTTTTTGCATTTTTCCCCCAAAAACTCAAAATGTAGCTATAGTTTGGCTAATTTTGTGGTCCCCTTCAGCAGACTCCACAAACCCTGGGTTCCTTTAGAATTTGTCGGATGTTTGAAAAAAAGACACAAATTTGGTGTGGATAGCTTATGTGGACAAAAAGTTATAGAGGACTGTCTGCCAACTATCCAAATTGCCAAAAACATGCTTAGCACTGGTTGGGAAAAGGCCTAGAAGCGAAGGGGTTACGAAGACATAATAAGTGCTGCTTAGTTTATTTGGTAGTATGGCATCTATAAGAGGGATACTTTTATTTTAATATTCTCCATATATAGTGTATATCTGAGTCAATGGGTTGGGATACATTTTGAAGGACCCATCTATCATCCAGGTTTGACACTGGCTTGGTTCTACTAAGTGATCTGCTGTAGAAAATATTAAGATTTATTTATGACTGTTCAGGCTGTCATTCAAAAGCAAAGGGTCCTTATTATGTGTCATTGGTACATGCTCATGTATTTCTATGTCTTGCAATCTTCTTGGGGTAGGAGGAGTATTGCTGGTGGCATTTTTTTCAGTTCTTGCAATTAAAATGTTAAAGTGGAGATCAATGGTAGTTGACCTGTGATGTGCTTAAGGACTTTAAGGAGTACGTCATAAAGGATTTTGCTTACGGTTTACTGAGAGCTAGTGCTTGCTTCTCCTATATACTGCAATACCTCCCTTACTTCTATTTCTGTCACATTAGGGGGTGGTTATTGTCTCTAACATGAATTACAATATCATCTTTTGTAGGGGCCCTCCCATAGCATGCATTATAATGAAATTTAATACATTTCCAATTCACTCTTTCTGTTGATGCACTTTCTTTGTTGTAGGTATAAACTATGTGACCTAGTAATTGCTTTCCTTTCTAGGATGTTATATATTTGGCGCTCCCTGTCACGGTATTTGAAAGTCATGTAATATCATAAATAAATAAATAAATAAACATTTTAAAAGTTTATGTAGTTGTTATTTACTTATAAAGTTATCCAACTAGTTGTATTTTGTATACTTTTATGTATGTTCTTTTTAGATGTTTCACTCTGTTTTGCAGCTTTTGCGTTAGGGTTGCTGTATAATGAAACAGGTGATTTATTTTCTGTTGAAAGAAAATGAAGAATCAGTTTAATTTTAAAAGTTTATTTGTTGGTAGTTTGTAGAGATTGAGGTCATTATATTAATTTTACTTGCTATTGTTGTGAGTTAACATTTTTTACTTAAGAATGCATAATTTGTTATATATTTTTTCTGGTTTGTGATAGTTTTTTTTATTGTGGCAGCTTGTCACTTTTCAAATTTGTAGTGTTATATTTTAGAAAATACATGTAAAGAGATAGAAGTTGGAAAGTGTTTTGTTGATTTCCTATTTTACTTTTTTAAGTTACGTAGTTGTAGAGAAGTTCTTTACTGGTCTGGTCAGAGAATCTGGTAGACTTTCCTTGTCTCGCAGTGATTGTCATTCAGTTGATAAAATTAGTGTGCCTTTCATGTTGTTGGCTTATTTGTTTGTATGATTTAATGGTCAAGGTTGTTTATAAGTTGATTTTATTGGACCCCTCACCTTTCCCGGATGCCAGTGAGGGACAGACACCACACCGGCCCCAGTGACCCTCATCTCCCCAACTGCGTGCAACATCTTTGTTACTTTGGCTTTTAAAAGGTACTGTACCTGGAGGTCTGTGTGACTCCGTGAGCAGTGCCTGTGCTGTTGGATTATTGGGAACAACTCTGACAACAATCCAGTCATAGCCCCAGTTAGAGCTATTGTGTTTCTAAGGGCTTTAGTGGGATTTAATCTTTACAAATTCATAACTTTACTTGTGTACATTGGATTATCATTGTTTTGATCCTACTTTATTCAGATAAACATAATCTATGTGTCTAAACCTGTGTGATGTGTTTTTGTGACGTTTTCACTGTTACTGTATGATTATTGGCCAAATACTTTACATATTGCCTCAAAGTTAAGCCTGCCTACTCTGTGCCAAGCTGCCAGAGGGGGAGCACAATATTTATTGGGTTGTGTTGTGACCTACCCCAACTAGGATTGTGGTCACTACTTGGACAAATGTGTATACCACTGCTGACTAGCGACCCCAATTTCTAACAAATATGGTTAACCTTGGTAGAAGCTCCTTATCTTTTTGAGCAGTTGGTTATGTTTTTTTCAAGGTTAACATGAATAACAAAAGCAATAGTCTCTGAGGAAACACGAGGAAAACTGTTAGAAATTGAGTATTTGGTTGGCAGTCAGGTTACCCCTTGTCCAAGCAAGGACCCTCACTCTAGTCAGGGCAAAGGAGAAACACACATGGTTAACCCCCACTTACCCCTTTGGTAGCTTGGCAAGAGCAGAGAGGCTTATCCCAGAAGCAATGTGTAAAGTATTTGTATTAAAACAGTAATATTAATAACACTCCTGACACCCATACACACACCACACCCACACACCCACACCATTATAAAAACACACATCCACATTACCCACAACCCTTTACGATTACAAATCATTGGCACGAGACTAACACCAAGCCCACTGCCACAAGTACATACACACACCACATACACCCATAGATCCCTCATGCCCGCCACTTCACACACCCCAACACATTACCAGACACACCCTCACCAACACACATCACAGAACACCCATGGCACCACAAAGGCACCCCAGTTTCACTGCGGAGGAGTTAAGGGTCACAGTTATTTGGAGCACAGGTGCAGCAGATATCAATAGCCAAGAAGATGGAGCTATGGTGGAGAATCATTAACAAGGTCAACGCCGTGGGACAGCACTGCAGAACAAGGTACGATATTAGGAAGAGGTAGAACAACCTATGGGGGAAGGTACGTTCCATACCAGCAAGACCCCAGCTCGCTATCCAGAGGACTGGCTGTGGATCCCCACCTCCTCCCCCACAACTAACAGCATGGGAGGAGCAAGTCTTGGCAATACTGCATCCTGAGGGCCTGGCCAGAGTCGGAGGAGGACTGGACTCTGGTAAGTCAACTTTCAACAATTATCACCCCCTACCTGCATGCCATTACATACTCTCACTCCCATCACTCCATTACATCCCACACACTCCAACATCACATCTCTCTAATCCCAATGCCAAGCCCTACATGCTGTACCAATGCATGGACACTCCTCACAGCACTGCATGGACACTCATCACAAAAGCATGCACAGCATAGAGAACTAACAATCCCACTATACACTAACATTCACAATTAAAAGCTGGCAGGACAACACCGACCATAGAGAGGAAGTCAGGGCTGTCCAATGTGTCATACACATAAGGCATAATACATCATTTACATCCCCACAGGTACCCCAGCCAATGGCACCGGAGAGTAGGTGCCAGCACTATCTAGTACCCCAACTGAAGAGGCCCACAATGACAGTAACTCTGGTCTTAATGATCTGGACAATCTACCAGGACCATCAGGGACCACTGGACAGCCAGTCACCCAAACCCACTCACAGACCACCACAGAGCCTCCCCCATCAGGAGACAACACCACAGCACCCACCCAGCGTACCCAACCCTATGTCCCCAGCACACGTCAATCAGCAATGTGCCCACCTCTACAGGGACCCCAGGCAACACCTCGCCCCCAAGACAATCAGGGACCTGGGGTCAGTGGCAGTGGGCACACAGTTCAGGGGACAGAGGCACAGGCCAACAGGGACACTGGGAGACTGATGTGCACCAGGAGGAGGACAGGACTAGGGAACCACTCTCCAGGAGGCACTCTCTGATATCCTGGGAGCCTATCAACATTCCCAGGACACAATGGGCCAGACCCTCGACAATGTGCAGGAGAACAGGCAGCTGCAGGAGGGACAGGATCAGGGGATCAGGGAGGACTTGCAGACCATCAACAACACTCTGACATCCGTAGCAGGGGTGCTGGCTGACGTGGCCACACCAGTGGGCCTCTGCCACTAGCCAGTCATCTGAACAGCCTTCCACTTCCGTTGCCGCTAGTGGCCAGGAGGCCCCACCACAGGAAAAACAGGACACCAGCACCCCTACCCCTGCAGAAGGGGAACCACCCCGCAAACATTCCCTGTGATCCAGACAGAAGCCAGAGACACTTGCCAAGACCCCCGCCAGGAAATTAAAATCTCCTGATTGTCCCCCTTGTGTCCCACTCAGTCACCCTGTCCACCTTGAACTGCCATTGCTGCCCTTCCTATGTCCCATTGGACAATGCACCTGTGCTACGAACAGACGAGAACAATACCCTGGATGTTCCTCCATCATCACCCCATCACATTGCCCTTCCCCCTCTAAATATTAGCACTACAATAAACACCCTGTGATACAAATCAATCTCAAGTATGTCATGTATTTCAAATATGTATTGATTGAAACTGGTACAACCAGTGCAATTGAACTGTACATAGAATGAGCAGATAATCAATGACCTGTAGCTGGCTATTGTGATCACACCAGAAGTATATGTCAAATCACCAACATCTGCAAAATGAATAGCCAGAGGTAACAGTAAGTGGGCATAGAAGTGGGGAATTCCAGCATACCAATGCCACACAGATTACAACCAAAGTCATTGAAATGTAAAGCTGCACTGTCACACCTGTGTGTCATTGGAAGTACTGACGGATTACAAATGTTCTGTTGTCCACATCCTCATCTTCTGCCTCCTCATCCTCACTAACCAGAGGATCCACTGCTGCTACAGGGACATCTCCAGTCTCCTTCTCCTGCAGAAAAGGGACATGGCGTCTGAGGGCCAGGTAGCGCAACATGCAGCATGCCACTACTATCTGGGAGACCTTCTTCGGTGAGTAGCAAAGGGATCCACCTGTCAGATGGAGGCACCGGAAGCTGGCCTTCAGAGGGCCAAAGGGCCTTTCAATGATCCTTCTGGTTCACCCATGTGCCTCATTATAACGTTCTTCTGCCCTTGTCCTGGCATTCCTTACAGGGGTCAGCACCCATGATAGGTTTGGGTAACCAGAGTCACCTGCAAAAATTGAGGGACAACATTTAGCCACACACTATCCTATAGGGCCTACACCATAGGCATACACCAACATTTACTGGGTGGGACCCACGGCTCACCTATTAGCCATTCCCTGTGCCTCTGAAGTTGGGCCATCACATTTGGGATGCTGCTATTCCTCAGTACAAAGGCATCATGCACCAACCCTCGATAATTAGCAGTGCCGTGGGAGATATATTGGTCTACCAAGTACACCATCTGCGCATTCATATTTTGGAAACTTTTACGATTCCTGAACACCTATTCATTCTGGCGGGCAGGACAAATGCTATATGTGTTCCGTCAGTCACCCCAATTATATTGGGGATATGTCCCACTGCATAAAACCCAGCCTTCACAGTGGCCAAATCCTCAACCTGGGGGAATGCAATGTAGCTGCACATGTGTTTTATCAGGGCAGGCAACACTCTTGTCAGCACTATTGAGAACATTGGCTGTGACATTCCTGCTGCCAAGCCCACTGTCACTTGGAAAGAACCAGTTGCCAGGAAATGGAGAACTGGTAGCACTTGCACAAGAGGGGGGATCCCAGTGGGGTGACGGATAGCAGATATCAGGTCTGGCTCCAATTATGCACACAGCTCTGTGATTGTGGCCCTGTCTAGTCTATAGATGAGTATTATGTGCCTGTCCTCCAGTGTAGCCAAGTCCACCAGGGGTCGGTACACGGGGGTATGTCTCCATCTCCTATTAATCCACAGCTGTAGGTATCTAAGGGACAAAAGAGTGAGGAGGCTGTCACTAACTGAACAATGAAGCCACACCAGTAGTCCGCAATCTGTAAACATGTAATGGGACAGTGCAATTTGTCAGGTATGTGCCTATTTATCCTGTGAATCAGCATTATTCCATAGGCCTGTCCCCCCACCTGAAATGTCAACCCCCTGGCCTGTGTGGAGGGACAGGTGGAAATGAGGTAATACCACTGACGTGAACCGCCGTGCAATTCCTCATTGGTTATTATTGGGTTCTATGGGGTACAGTTGCCAATGAGTATGTGAGCCAGCGGTGACGGTATGCACCGCTGCGGATATGACACCCATTTTCTATCTGATTCCTCACTTGTTTCCTTACCTTCCATAGGAGAGGACCTACACTTCATGTGGTGCTGTGACCTGTGTCTGGAACCTACCTTGCGCTGTGTGACCGGGTAAAGGGCCCAACCTTCACTTCAGAGGAATTGGAAAGATGGTGGATGGGGTACTACCCCAGTATGGTCTGCTGTATGGGCCTCTAGACCAGCAGGTGAGTACACTGTGGGCACGATCCATTTGGCATGGATGCATGGAGGTGTGTGTCGAGTCATCATGTAAGGGGGTAGGGATGTCCCCTTGGCTGGGTACATGTTGAGTGCTGGGCTATGTGTGTGCCAACAGTGATGGCAACAGGTATAGTGGGTCATTCGTGTTACTGGCTGGACTGTTTGTCTAGTGGTGTTCTCCTGTCTGTATTGCCTCTACAGGTCAACACCCATCAAAAGAAGGGTATATGGTGTGCCATTGCCAAGGAAGTGTGGACCCTGGGGGTCTATGGCAGGCAGAGCACTCAATGTGGCAAACAGTGGGAGGACCTGAGATGCTGGGCACAGAAGACTGCAGAGGCCCAGTTGGGGATGGCCTCCCAATGAGGAAGGGGTGCCCATTGGAACCTGACCCCCTCAAGCCCCGCATACTGGCTTTGGCCTATCCAGAGCTGGATGGGCGCTTGAGGGCAACACAGCAGCCACAAGGGGGTGAGTACAGTGGCCATCATTTGAGGAAACGGCTGGAGGGGTTGTATCTGGGTGGTGGGTGTGTGTCAGTGGGTGCCCCTAGGCCAGGCCATACATAGCAGCGTAGGTCCTCTAGTGATTAAGGGTATGAAGGGGAAATACTGCCGACCTGGCTTGTTGCCATCCACTGCTGGTCAGGGCTGCATGGGTCCCAAGTGTACTGCAGATGGCGTTTGTGCTCCTCCTCATGCCTTGGTGGCTAGCAATATTACTGGTAGTACAATGCATAGTGCATAGGCCTTTTTCCTGTGTGTGAGGGTGCTGTGTATTCCAACAGTGGTGTTGGTGCAGTCATTGACCCAGTGTATCCTTTGTCTCTCTCTCCCCCTTCTTGTTTTGTCATCCTGACCTTATGTGCATTAGTATCATATGGCGGAGGAGCAGAGGCACCAGCGATGGAGGGAGCTACATTCCTCTGGACCCAGAAGGCAGAGTCCACCAAGGCTGAGGCTACCAGTGGGACGAAGGGGACAATACAGACTCAGATACCTCCTCCGACGTGAGCTCCCTGGTGGTGGCGGACACTTCTGTGACCACCCCAGCTACAGGTACAGCTGCCACCCCCCATATCAGCACCACCCTCCCAGCAGTCCCTCAGTGAGTTTCCCATGCCCGCTCAACTTTGCCCTCGCACCACAGGCCCTGCCCCAGTGAGCCCTGCTGCCCTGAGTCAGGAGGCTATTGACCTCCTGAGATCCATCTCTGTAGGGCAATCAACCATTGTGAATGCCATCCAGGGGCTGGCAGGTTAGATGCAACAATCTAATGCATTCCTGGAGGGCATTCACAGCGGATTGGTGGCTAAGATCGATCTAGGCCCTGGCCTCCTCTCTGATGGCAGCCATTGTCCCAGTTTCAACCGCTCACCCTCCAATTTCCACTTCCCAGTCCCATTCTCCTCAACCCCAACCCATCCCTGGCACAGAGCCAGCCGAGCATGCACACAAGACAACACCCAGGAGTTTCACAGGCAAACACAAGCACTACACTTTATTCACACAAACACCATCCAGTTGCAGACACAACAACATCCACTATTTCCAATGTCTCCCCCTCCTCCTCCTCCACCTACCACCCAGTTATGTCCACACTCACAACTGCATGCACTACATCATCATCCACTAACAGCATCATCACCACACCAAGCAGAACACACTCCTCACCGGCAGACACCTCCACAACATCCATGCATATGTCCCCTGTGTCCTCTCCCACCATGTCTGTCCCCCCCAGAGTACACAAACGCAAGCACTCAGGCACCCAACAGCCATCCACCTCACAACAGCATACCACCCATACACCTGCACCCAAATCCAGCAGACAAACACCTCCAACAACCATTCCCTCATCCTCCACTCCCATTACTTCTCCCTCTTCCTGCCCCAATGGCCCTAAAAAGCTTTTCCTTTCCACAATTGACATCTTCCCTATCCCTCTCCCCTGTGCTGCATGTATGGCCAGGGTATCAAGGACCCCACCAAGGCCTCAGTCAAACAGTCCACAGGCCACGTTTCAGCACCACATACTCGTGGTGGAAAGGACTCCAGGGCAAGAATACTGAAGGGGAAGGAGCCTGCACCAGCCAGTAAGAAGGGGAAGGAGCCTGCACCAGCCAGCAAAAAGGGGAAGGAGCCTGCGACAGCAAACAAGAAGGGGAAGGAGCCTGCACCAGCCAGCAAGAAGGGAAAGGAGCCTGCATCAGCAGCTGTCACAGAGCCCCCACCACCAGATGTGGTTGTATAGCCATCAGAGAATGCAGGGGCTGAGCAGGAGCCTCCCACAACCGCCACCACAGTGCAGCCATTGAAGGGTGCAGGGGCTGAGCAGGAGCCTCGCACAACCACCAGCACAGTGCAGCCATCACCACCGGGGTACGCCATATGATCCAGCCGCCATGGGCTGCTGTGCAGCCTGCCACCACCAGAACCAGTGGGCAAGTCACCCACTCACAAGACTGTCACATTGCACTCCCCAGGGCCAAGCACAGAACATGTTGCCCCCTCCATAACCAGTGGGAAAGACACCCTCTCGAGAGACTGTGACATTGCACTCCCCTGGACCAAGCACAGGGCATGGTGCCCCCTCCAGAACCAGTGGGAAAGACACCCACTCAAGAGACTGTGGCCTTGCACTCCCCAGGACCAAGCATGGGGCATGTCGCCCCCTCTTGAACCAGTGGGAAAGACACCTGTTGGACCTGGCCCTTTTACAGGGTCATTCCCCAGACTTTTTGCTTTTTGCTCCTTATTTTTCTGACCTTTGTTGGCTGACGTTTTGACTCTGAGTACTTTTTCACTGCTAAACAGTGCTAAAGTGCATGTGCTCTCTCTTACAAAATTGGTATGAATGGATGATACCTAATTGGCATATTTAATTTACCTATAACTCCCTTGCAAAGTGGTATCCCTATACCCAGGGCCTGAAAATTAAATGCTACTAGTGGGCCTGCAGCGCTGCTTGCGCCACCCACTGAAGTAGCCTGTCAAACCTATCTAAGGCCTGCTAGCGCAGAGCCTGTGTGCGCAGTTTCCTGCCACAGGGACCTGGCATCTAAATTTACTTGCCAGGCCCAGAACTTCCCTTTTACTACATGTAAGTCACCCCTAAGGTACGCCCTAGCTAGCCCTTTGGGCAGGGTGCCATGCATGTAGAAGGAAGGACATGTGCATGGCCTGTCCTGGTAGTGACAAACAGCCTAACATGGTGTCTCACTGCTGTGAGTGCTGCCTCCTCATAGGATTGCAGTGGAAATGCCCTGCCTTATGTGTAAGGGGTATTGTCTGATTTATGAGGGGTAGCGTAGGCATGTTTGGTATGGTTGTGATAGTGGTGAGAAATGCTGCTTACTGGTGTAGGTGTATTTTTATTACTAATTTTTTTTTATTACTATCACAGAAATGCCACTTCTAGAAAGTACGCATTTATCTGTGCTTATAACTTTGGTGTTTAGCAGCTTGCCTCCAATCCACGTCTGGGCAGACTGACAGTTGGAGCTTTGTGCATACTTCTCAGACAGCCTGAACACAGGGAGTGTGGAGGTGTCACAGAGGTGCATCTACCTATTGTAAATCCTTCCTGGGCTGAGGAAGGGAGCTGCGGGCACACCTGCATTTGTAAAGACTGTGCCCTGGCCTCACACAATATGGTCGTTTACCCCCACTGATGTTTGGAGCCTGTGCTGAAAGGAGAGAGGGGGCACTCCCGAACTAGTTGTAACAGGCTGGCACCTCCTCTCCCTACCATTGTAAAACACACTGTAAACCCATTATAAGTACAGGGGAATTTTCCCCACAACTTGAACATTCTTGGAACTTGAAACTGGACACAGAACGCTGATGAATGGACTCACCAGGAAACCACCTTCGACTGCTGCTGCTGTGCTGACCTGTGACTTGCCTGGTCACTAGGAGAAACTGGCACTGCTGGTAACCCCTTGTGCTGGCCTGTAGCTGGGCCCACAAGCCCTGTGCTCCTTCTTGTTTGGCTGTTCCTAGGGGCAGGGTGCTGTGGACCCTCACCCCTGCAACAATCTCTACAGCTGTGCCTTAGCGCTTTCAAAAGCGCTCTGTCTTAAATTGCTGCAGAAAATCACCGCCGCAGCCCGGGCTACAGATTTGCCGTAGCGCTTGGAAAAGCGCTTTATTTTTATCCCTGAAATCAGCGCCGCAACCCAGGCCTGGGATAGAGCCCTCGCGCTTCCCTAAGCACGCTGTTATATAAGTGCCCGAATCACCGCCGCAGCACGGGGAATCTGCCTTGCTCGAGAGCGAGTGTTACGCGCTGACTGGTGCCCCCGGGGCACAAAGAAAACCTCCTTCTCGCCATTGGGAGCAAGCGTGCTCCTATTGGTTCCCCCGGGGCGAGGACCGCTCCATGGAGCACCCCCGGGGCACCGGTAGGCCCTGCCTTGGGCCAGGATGTCGTCGACAGCAGGAGGGAGAGGAGGACGCCTCTCCCTCGCCTGTTGGAGTCCCGGAGGACTCTCCTTTGATTGTGGGCCAGGCGGTAGCCTCACCGGAGGTTCGCCCTGACTGCCGGCTCCCTTGCTGGCCCCCTCGTGGGCCAGTGGCATTTTCTGGGAGGTCTCCCCCCTGTGTGAGGGCCGACGGAGGCCCATGGAGACCCCAGGAGTTTGCGGGTCCCTGGATGGGCCCGTTTTCTAACTGGAGGGGGTGCGTGGCGTCCCCCTCCTTCCTCTGAGGATTTCCCTGACTTGGGCCCCCCTCGTGAGGGCCAGTGGAGGCCTGGGGAGGCCCCCAGTAATCTTGGTCCCCAGAGGGGCCCGTTAATGGAATAAAGGAGGTGCGTGCCGCCCTCATCTCCTCCAAAGGATATCAGAGGCCCCCGTTTCGCGCAGAAAAGCGCCGGGGGCCCCCTTGTTCATCTTCTAGGCACTGGGAGTGCCTCTTCATCAGAAACAGGTACTCTCTTGGCCTACATGTTTTACTAGTGTTCTTGCTGCGGGCTTAGGGATATATGGTTTCATGACCTTGCATATATGCTAATGTTGCTTTTAGGGGCATGTCTAACTGATGTGTAGGTTATATTATTTGTAATATACTCTCTAATGTTCCTTCTATGGGTATTTACGAAATATTCATGACAAGTGCATATAACTCTTATTATAATTCCTGACTACTGCTTATGTTGCAGAATCCTGAGCACTTATGTGTTCTAATGTGACAACTGCATATTCTTGCAGAGTATTAGTAACTTGTGTAACGATCTGACAACTGCTAAGGTAGTAGGGTATTACTTACGTATAATGTTGGTCTAATTATGTTTTGTGCAATACAGATTATTTTTACATAGCTCACTGTTGTATTTACTTTGTGGTGTACATTTTGCGTCACGTGTGTTGTGTGTGTTGTGCAAACGCTTTACACGTTGCCTCTGGGATAGGCCTGACTGCTCGTGCCAAGCTACCAAGGGGGTGAGCAGGAGTTATTTTGGACGTGTAACTGCCTTTCCCTGACTAGAGTGCGTAGGTTCTGCCTTGCTGAGGTGCATACCCTAGCCAACCTGAAACCCCATTTCTAACACCCATTTGGGAGACTGTGGCCTTGCACTCCCAGGACAAATCAATGGGCATGTTGCCCCCTCCAGAACCAGTGGCCTTGTTTCCGCATCTGGCTGAGGTGCTCCCCCTCCCCCTGATGTGCCTGCCTTTTGCCAACTGATGCCCCTGCAGTGTTGGATCAAGTGGGGCCTTGGAATTTGCCCTGTTGCCCTGTGGCCCCTGTGAACTGTAGACTGGGCAGTGTACATTTGTCCATATCTGTTGCATTGCCACATCGACTTATTATTTTTGATGTTGATCACTTTAGTCAATTCCTGTTGTCCTTGCATTATTCAGCCACTTATCAGGGACAAATTGTTTTCTTCTGCAGCTGGTTGTCTGTATGGCATGTGTGTGTAGGGTATGTGTTGTGCATGTGTGTTTCACTGTCGTTTTCCTCCCCCCTCCGTTGTGTGCTAGGCAGCTGTTCTCACCGTCATCGTCTTCACCGCATTGGTGTTCGTGGTGGAGCATGACGTAGAAGATCATCGGAAAGACCTGCAGTTCGGGTTCCATGGCGGCATGGTTCTTCCCTGTGTCTCTAATGGTGAGTCCTTTGACTTCTGTGCTCTGTTTCCGCCAGGCTTTTGATGGCGTTGGTACAGCCCCGGAAAAGGTGGCAGTTTGCTATGTCATTATATGGTGGGCGGAACTTTGTCTTCCACCTGGCTGTAGGCGGCTTCCACCATGGTGGCTATTGTTTTCGCCCTGGCGGTCGGTGTGGTACATTGGCTGTCTTTTGGAGATATCACCTCCATGGCCATAATTTGGTGGTAGTTACCGCCAGCCTGTTGGCGTTATTACCGCCACTTTATCACCAACCGCCAGGGACGTAATGAGGGCCTAAGAGTCTTACTTCATAGAAAACAATCAAAACAATTTCACACAAAAGTACCAGGTTTGCTTCAAAAACAAAACTGCACGGGCGAGCGTACCTCAGAATAGTCAACTGTGCGTTGATTCCTTACTCGCAATGAGGTTGTGCGTAGTTTCTTCTCCAGTCAGGTAGGCGATGTGTTGTTTTTCTTTCCCACAAGAGAGTGATGAATTGATTTCTGGATGGGGCACTTCAGATCCGTGCAGGTTCACAGTGACTTTGATGCCGTATGACGATATGTGACAAATCCAGCCATATGGTGTTGGTAAGCTGTGCTGTGTGGGGTTTGCGATGTTTTCAGAAGTGCAAGTGGGTGTTTCGTCATTTCTCCAGCCGCGATGCATTGATCTCCCAGCCGCGATACAGGTGGAGCGTCAATTTTAGCACCAAATTGGATGGCATGTTGTTTTCCAGTTGTGTTGCAGGTGACGTGTTGAAAGTTTCCCCACACGGCATTCTGGGCATGGATTTTAGTCATTCTGCCAACTTCACCTCTCAAGGGCCCCGAGACTGCATAGGGCACCACTTGGAAGGGCAGGAGTCTCAGCAGAGATTCCAGGTGCTGGCAGAGAAAGTCTTTGATGGTCCTGAGACTTCATAACAGGAGGCAAGCTCAGTTCAAGCCCTTGGAGATTCTTCTCAAGCAGGAATGCACAACAAAGTCCAGTCTCTGTCCTCTTTCAAGTAGAAGCAGCAACTGCAGGCCAACCCAGCAAATCACAGTCACAGTTAAAGGGGCAGTACTCCTCCTCCAGCTCTTCAGATCTTCTCCTTGGAAGAGGTTCCTCTTGATTTCAGAACTAATCTAATAATCTAGTGATTTGGATCCACTACTTACCATTCTGCCTTTGAAGTAAGCAAGCTTCTTTTCTTCCCCCTTTCCTCTTCCCCCTCTACTTCACTTTCATTTCCCCTTTTCTTTCCATTGTCCTTTACTCTCTTTCTCTCCTCACCCCTTCCCCTTCCAACTTCTCCCCCCATTTTCCCTTTCTCTTGTTTCCCTTTCCTCCTCTATTTCCCCCTCCCTTTCTTTTCTCCTCTCTTCTTTTCTTCCTCTTTCCCCCCGCACCTCCCAATAAACTTCCACACCCCCCTTCCTCGCCTTCCTCCTTTGTGCTTGTCTTCCCCTTCCCCATTATTTTCAATTTTTACGCCACACGCGTCAGGAGGCTGATTTTAGAGACTGGGAACTACGTTCACCAGCCTCCTTAGCGCCCCAATGTGCAGCGTCACGCGCTAGCCTTGTTGGAGACTGGGAACTCCAATTCCCAGCATCCTGAGCACTAAATCCCGTCATCCTGACACGTGCCTTGTACGCTGATCACGCGAAACCACCCGGAGCCGGCCCGGCACAGGACACGTAGGGGATCTCGATCATCTCCTTATTACCTGTACTATTTAAACCGCCTCCACTCTGGACCAAGAACCTCAAGCGGTCCAGCGAGGGGTCGGGCTAGGCGCATAGGGAGCGCCTCTTTTGACGTAGTAAGTGCAGGAGCACTTATTCATCGGTCGCTTCTGAGATCTTCTGCTTCTGCCACACCACAGATAAGATTTTGGTTGGCTGGGATAGAATGTGTGTTGGTTCCAGTAGCGTGTGCAGTTTCTTTTATTTTATTGTACTTCACTGCAGTTTGGTTCACTTTATCGTACTTGACTGTTGTTCTTTCATTTTATTGCACTTCACGTCACTTGATCCTGCGTCTGTGTCTCCGGCCAGGGACCTAGACGCCATGCCCTGACGTCGGTTCCAGATTGTTTGGTTATCGTTTTCTTTGCCCTGCTTTAGAAGTTTGCCTCTCTGCAGGTTCCAATTACCTTTGTGGACACTAAGGCCCATATTTATACTTTTTTAGCGCCACATTTGCGTCATTTTTTTACGCAAAAACGGCGCAACCTTACAAAATACAATTGTAAAAAAAAAGTAAAAATATAAAAAAATATAAATAAGGGCCTAACTGTTGTCCTTCTGCCCATTTTTACAGAGGTACTCTCCTAACTGTACCCGTGGGAGTATACCTACGGACACATCCATAGGACCATGATTCTGTTTACTGATATTAACTGCCGTCCATGCCTATTTCTTTATCTTTCCTCTTCCCCCAGAGTGTGACTATAAGGGGACACTCCCCCTCCAGGAATCTGGGGCCAGTAGCCTTTAGATGTTGGGGTAAGGTATTATTTTGTCGGTAGATATAAGTTTCACCGCATACATTGCATGACTTTGGCTTGCTGTGTCACCCCTCCTTGTGTGTTTTGCTGTGCTGTGTTGTTGTTTTTCACATAACTTTATCCACGTTTCTGTTCCTCCAGGCTTCCACTAGGTAGTTCCTCACCACAGGTAGGCCCCTTCAATTGTAATATTTCCTTTCCCACTCTCTTATTGAGTGTGGATGTTTGTCTGTGCATTGCATGAAGTTAAGGGATCCTAGGCCCTGAAGAATGCCCCCAGACCTTCTTTGGCTCATTGTAGAGGGCAGAAACATGTCAGCCATTTTGTAGATAGGTGACCCAGTGAGTCCTTAATCTCACTCTGGTGTCCCACCCTTGTTTATAGTACACAAGCAGACACCACTATTAAAAGTGTAGATTACACACCAGTGACTGCTTAGGTGTTTTTATATCTTTCCCTAGCTTAGCTGGATCCCACTAACTCCAGATAAATAATAATTTATGCACTCCCTCCCGTTCCTTTAACGGTGAGGTTGAGTCCGCCCAGGTGGCACTGTCCTACCTGGGTGGGGCTAGGTGGTCAAATGATGAAGTATGACACTATATAGTGTTTGAGAACACCTAGTCTGTAAAGGAAATACCCCCTCCCCCTATCCATCACCATCCCACAGCACTCACACTCCATTTTTTACACCCATTGAGGTCTAGGAGCCCCTGGATAATCTCCTGTGGTTACAGCTCCTTATCATTGGTGAACCCCATACCCTTTTGTGTTTATTGGCTTTATATGCAGGGAGCTAGTATGGATTGATTCCTACTAAATACTTTGTCCAATCTCCCTATACTCTCCGTTTGTGTTACGATAGTTAGAGCAGCTCTGAGCTGCGAGAGTTCTTCTACGATTTTATTGACTCAGGAAAGCCCTGAGACAGAAACACTACCTGAGGAATCCATTAAGAAAGGCAGGACCGTCCCCCCCTCCACTCTTGTAGGGACTAATTTAGACACAGCAGTTTGGGTTCCCCCTTGACAATGCTTACCAACATGGCAGAGGGACTCACTTTTGATGATGAAGAAGTTACAGCAATTTGTCGGCACCATTGCTTCTTGGTGATACAGCCCTTTCAAAAAGCCTGTCCCAACTAGGGGACTGGGATACACTGGTAGAACTTAAATGGACACAGGTGAAGACGATTTTACACAGGCCGTTCTAACCGACTACGTACGTAGCAACACAGCATCAAATGGTCTCATCATTTCTAATGAGCCACGTATCTTCCTAGAGGTCCTAGAATTCAGAAAAGACTGGGCTCTGATTGCATGGAAATGCACACGAGACTGGCTTATACTGATAGTTAAAACAGCGACCAGGCTGTCTGAAGCACTCTTGATACAGATAAAAACTAGTGAGAACAATCTAAAAACAGGCGTAAGCATCCTCTCCTTTAAGAAAAAGCTGGAAGAGACTAATAAGAATATGAATGAGTATTGGGAATATCTCACCCAACAAAAAATCTCTAAATTCCAGAAAGACCTGAAATGGTTCTCACAAGAGAAAGTGTACCCATCCACTAATCCTGAATATGTGTCAAAAAATAGCATGTCCGATAATTCCTCCAATAGGAATACCAGTTCGGACACTGACAGTGACTCGTCAGTTCAGACACGACAGCGCCGCGGGCACCGCGGCCAATACCGGGGAAGATGGAATTATCCACCAATGATGCCCCCATACCCCCCTCCATCAACCAGCAATGGGTCTGGCCAGCTCAGTATGGACCCCCAACTAACTTTCAACCCCCCTTTTTCCAAAACTCGGCACAATGGTCTTTCCCTGATCAACCTCCCCCTTTTTTAGACAGAGGCGAGGGGAGGGGAAAAGGGAAAAGGAAAGGGGTACATTGGAAACCAAGAGATGAGCCACCCGAGACTCAACGAGAGAGCACCCCGGTAACAAGCAAAACATAGCAACCTCTGAGATAACTAACGGGAGGGACAATATTGTGAATTAATGCAATAGAACTATTGACTACCTTGAGTCTAAGGCACTAAACAAAGGCCTCAATTTTGTCCCTACCCCAAAATAGACCTCTTCAAGACCAGAACGGAAATTGGTGATTTGTTCCGCAAAATACGCCTCAAAACTTTTTGCCTTGAAATAAATTTTGTTGAACCAGATCACAACACAGGCCTACGTCCTAAATCTACCTTTTGTCCAACTACTGGACAAATGCCTCCCTATTAGCCTTCGGAAAATCAGTGTCCCACAAAATCAACGGTCTCGCAGGAACTATGAGTGACACATTTCACAACATGAGCTCAGACGAACTGGCAGCATTGAAAAGTCTAACTTCAGACCCCTCCATTATCATAAAACCAGCCGACAAAGGTGGGGTAACGGTAATTTTACCGTTGACAATGTACAAAGAAGAGTCCCAGCGCCTACTAGACAATGCACAACATTACAAATGTCTATCCAGAGATCCTACCCCAGACATCCAGGAAGAAAGTTCCTTCCTAGTGAATAGAGGAATCGATAACGACTGGCTGACCAGACATGAAGCAGCATTTCTGACACAATCCAGTCCCAAGATACCTTACTTCTACATCCTTCCTAAAATACACAAAGGAAAGATCCCCCCTCCCGGTAGGCCGATTGTGTCTGGGATTGGCTCCATTATTGAACCACTGTCCCAGTTCTGCGATTTCTTCCTTCAACCATTAGTGAAGCAGATCCCCACTTATCTGCAAGACACTACAGATGCCTTGGTTCTCCTAAACTCAATGCCCTTTGACAAAAACTCAGAACTCCTGATCACGTTGGATGCCGAATCACTCTACACCAACATCCCTCAGGAAGCAACTCTAGGGGTCATATGCGAGCTTCTGAAAGCTAACAGGAGTGACACACGGACACCCCCTGAGTTCATACTAGACCTAGCACACCTGGCTTTGACAAGGAACTATTTTGAATTTGAAAAACAGTTCTACCTTCAGCTACTGGGGACATCCATGGGTAGTACCTTCGCCCCTAGTTTGGTCTGTCTATATGTAGACAACTTTGAGAGACAGGTGGTACTCCATGAAGAAAATACCTACCTGGAGCAGATTAAGCTATGGAAACGGTATATTGATGACATTCTGTTCATCTGGACAGGCTCAAGAGAAGAGGCGCATGCATTTGCAGCCTGGCTCAATACGGCAAACCCGTTTCTGAAATTCACTATGACCATCGGTGATAACCAACTGCCATTCTTGGACCTTCTAATTCGTGAAAGTAATGGTTCACTGGTAACTGATTTCTACCACAAACCCACGCACCGGAACAATTTGCTACAATTTAAGAGCTATCACCCGAGATCCCTGAGGGAGAACCTACCCGTGGGGCAGTTCCTACATCTACGACGAAACTGCTCAAATCTCTCAGACTATAATAAACACGCTAATAATCTGTCCACAAAACTACAAGAAAGAGATTATCCTGCATACCTTGTCAGGAGAGCATATAAAAGAGCACGGAATAACAACAAGACCAGCTATTACAACCCCGGATCGGCAAACCCAAGACGGAACAGATAGTGTGTGTAACCACGTTCAATCCACTATCTAATAAGATCCAGAAGATCATCAGAGATGATTGGCAGATTTTGACATCAGGCGGTCCTTTTCCAGCAACCACTACACACCTTCAAGAGAGCCACCGACACACATGATATGGTGGTCCATACTAGACCTACTAACAAACTCCCTACCAAACAGCTGACCCTCTGGCACCTACCTCTACCAGCCGGACACCACCCTTGTGGCCACTGCAGTATGTGTAAATTCACACAGAAATCCACCACAGTGGAACTCGGTCTAAAAACACCGTGAGTGCTAAAGGCACTCACAAACTGTAACAGCAAGAATGTAATTTACATGATTAAGTGCCTCTGTCAGCTTAAATACATCGGGATGACAACAAGAAAGGTCAGCTCCCGTATTTGTGAACACAGGAGCACTATAAGGTGTAAACGCGACGCCACAAAACTGACAAGCCATTATGTCGCACAAAACCATTCCCCAGATGACATGAGATGGATTGTTTTAGAACAGCTGCCACCTACAACCAATAACATGCCACAGAAGTTACTCTATTACGAACAACGCTGGGTCTGGAGACTACACACAGACACCAGCGGTTTGAATGACGACATACCTTGGTCCTCACTCAATAAATTACCACACCTTTGCTACTTATACTAGCAATAATTCAGTTAGTTCTAGGTACCCGCGGGCATAGTAGCTCTTTTCCCCAGCCTGGGTAACTGTTGTCGTTCCCTACTTCCTTGCTGTTCCCCTCTCTCTTATTCCCATTTTTCCTCCTTCGTTTCCCGTCTCTTCTCACCCTTTTCTCTGGCCTCCCCTGCTCAGTTTCTCTCCCCCCCCAACCCCACCCTCTTTTCCTCTTCCTGTCTTCTGCCCCGTTCTGTCCCCCTTCCCCTTGCCTTTCTCCCCCCTTCTTTTCTTTCCCCCTTTCCTCTTCCCCCTCTCCTTCACTTTCATTTCCCCTTCTCTTTCCATTGTCCTTTACTCTCCTTCTCTCCTCCCCTTCCCCTTCTAACTTCTCCCCCCGTTTTTGCTTTCTCTTTATTCCCTTTCCTCCTTTATTTCCCCCTCCCTTTCTTTTCTCCTCACTTCTTTTCTTTCTCTTTTCCCCCCTGCACCCCCTCCCCGCCTCCCTCCCCCCAATAAACTTCATCACCCCCCTGCCTCGCCTTCCTCCTTTGTGTTTGTCTTCCCCCTCCCCATTTATTCAAATTTTTACGCTACACGCATCAGGAGGCTGATCTAGAGACTGGGAACTATGTTCCCCAGCCTCCTTAGCGCCCCAATGCACCACATCACGCGCTAGCCTCGTTGGAGACTGGGAACTCCAATTCCCAGCATCCTGAGCGCTAAGTCGCGTCATCATGACACGTGCCTTGTACGCCGATCACGGGAAACCGTCCGGAGCCAGCCCGACACAGGACGCGCTGGGGATCTCGATCATCTCCTTATTACCTGTACTATTTAAACCGCCCCCACTCTAGACCACGCACCTCAAGCGGTCCAGCGAGGGGTCGGGCTAGGCGCATAGTGAGCGCCTCCTTTGATGTAGTAAGTGCAGGAGCACTTACTCATCGGTCGCTTCTAAGATCTTCTGCTTCTGCCACGCCACAGATAAGATTTTGGTTGGCTGAGATAGAGTGTGTGTTGGTTCCAGTGGCGTGTGCAGTTTATTTTATTTTATTGTACTTCGCTGCAGTTTGGTTCACTTTATTGATGCCATGCCCTGATGTTGTTTCCAGATTGTTTGGTTACCGTTTTCTTTGCCCTGCTTTAGAGGTTCGCCTCTCTGCAGGTTCCAATTACCTTTGTGGACACTAACTGTTGTCCTTCTGGCCATTTTTACAGAGGTACTCTCCTAACTGTACTTGTGGGAGTATACCTATGGACACTTCATAGGACCATGATTCTGTTTACTGATATTAACTGCCGTCCCTTCCTATTTCTTTATCTTTCCTCTTCCCCCAGAGTGTGACTATAAGGGGACACTCCCCCTCCGGGAATCTGGGGCCAGTAGCCTTTAGATGTTGGGATAAGGTATTATATTGTCGGTAGATATAGGTTTCACCGCTTAGATTGCATGACTTTGGCTTGCTGTGTCACCCCTCCTTGTGTGTTTCGCTGTGCTGTGTTGTTGTTTTTCACATAACGTTATCCACGTTTCTGTTCCTACAGGCCTCCGCTAGATAGTTCCTCGCCACAGGTAGGCCCCTTCAATACTTATATTTCCTTTCCCATTCTTTTATTGAGTGTGGATGTTTGTCTGCGCATTGCATGACGTTAAGGGATCCTAGGCCCTGAAGAATGCCCCCAGACCTTACTTGGCTCATTGTCGAGGGCAGAAACATGTCAGCCATTTTTTAGATAGGTGACCCTGTGAGTCCTTACTCTCACTCTGGTGTCCCACCCTTGTTTTTAATACACCAGCAGACACCGCTATTAAAAGTGTAGATTACACACACTGGTTACTGCTTAGGTGTTTTTATATTTTCCCCTAGCTTAGCTGGATCCCACTAACTCCAGATAAATAATAATTTATGCACTCCCTCCTGTTCCTTTAACAGTGAGGTTGAGTCCGCCCAGGTGGCACTGTCCTACCTGAGTGGGGCTAGGTGGTCAAATGATGAATCATGACACAATATAGTGTGTGAGACCACTTAGTCCGTAAAGGAAATACCCCCTCCCCCTATGCATTACCATCCCACAGCACTCACACTCCATTTTTGACATCCATTGAGGTCTAGGAGCCCCTGGATAATCTCCCGTGGTTACAGCTCCTTATCATTAGTGAACCCCATACCCTTTTGTGTTTATTAAAGGGGATTCACAAACAGCCCAACTGTCAGTCTGACCCAGACAGGAAACCCACAAAGTGGCAGAGTCACAGAATGGGTTAGGCAAGAAAATGCCCACTTTCTAAAAAGATGTATTTTAAAATTGTGAGTTCAGAGACACCAAACTCCATGTTTCTATCTGCTCCCAAATGGACACTACACTTAAAGGTTATTTAAAGGCAGGCCCCATGTTAACCTATGAGACAGATAGGCCTTGCAACCGTGAAAACAGAATTTGGCTGTATTTCACTGTTAGGACATGTAAAACACATCAGTACATGTCACGTCTTTAATTTGCACTGCACCCTGCTCATGGGACTACCTCGGACCTACCTGAGGGGCACCATATATGTATAAAAAGGGAAGGTTTAGGCCTGGCAAGTGGGTCTTCTTGCCAAGTCGAATTGGCAGTTTAAAACTGCACACACAGATACTGCAGTGGCAGGTCTGAGCCATGTTTATGGGGCTACTCATGTGGGTGGCACAACCAGTGCTGCAGGCCCACTAGTAGCATTTTATTTACAGACCTTGAGTACCTCTAGTGCACTTTACACACGACTGACTACTAAATCATATGCCAATAATAAAAAAGCCAATTACACATACAATTTACACAGCATCACTTGCACGTCTGCACTGGTCAGCAGTGATAAAGTGCCCAGAGTACCAAAAGCAGCAAAAACAGTGGTCAACACACAGTCAAAACATGGTAAGCAGATGTAAAAAAGGCAGGGGAGACCATGCCAAAGATGCCAGGTCTAACAACAACAAAGTAAAAAAAAGAAAAATTAAAAAAACAATGCTGTTGAGATAGACAATGGTGACCCAAGACAAGCTCATGATGGCTAGTCATCTCTCCTTCCTGCAACAATTACAGTGTGAAAGAGGAGAGAATTTTTCACTGTCCTGTCATATTGCTCTACTATAATTTACTTCTACCTCAAAAGATGTGTTTCCATTGCAGTACCAGCAGCAGGTTCTGGTGGAGTAACAGATGCACTGGGTGTTGTTGGAGGTACAGATAATGCTGTAGATGTACAAGGTGCTACTGGTAGAAAGGAAAATGCTCCTGGTGGAGGAGGAGCAAAGAAATAGCCAATGCCAATCTTCCTGCTTCAGTCTCTTCTATTTGCTTCTGATGCCTCGTTTCTGCAAAAGCCAACCTGGTAAAATGAGTTGCCAGCAGGGGTTTCCTCATCCCTGTGGTACGCAAGGAGGATTGTTTTATGTTTCCACTGGATATAACTTTGTTACATACTTTGCATGTAACAAATTTGGCATGCATATTTTTCTGTCCAGGTGGCAATGAAAAAAATTGATTCCTTTAATTTCTTTTTGTGACACCTTTTCTACTTCCTCTTGCAACAGCACTGGATGATCTTCTTCAGCCATTGCAGATATCCAAAAGTTAAAAGGCAGCTTTTTTTAATAAAAAGATATTCTCTCTTCCAAAGAGCACAGCCTTCCCCTTTGAAGATATCAAACTGAATGGGGATAAGAGGGATAGATTTCCTGTTTCCTACAATTGACAGAGTTTTAAGCCAATGAAATGATGTTTTACAGAGGTGAAAGTACCTTGGTAGCAACCTGAAATTACCACATCTCTATTGCAGAAGCAGTATAATTCAAAAACACAACCTACACTTACAATACTAACATATATACCATTAAGAAACAAAACTGTTTGTAAAACCCTGATTCAATGTTGTAAATAAAAAGTAACTCTTTGGTGTAAATATAATTTAAACATTTTATGAAGGTGCAGTAGTACTACAAAGGAACAAATATTGAAAGCAAAATGATCATGCAGATGATGCTGAACTTCATAATGAACTCTGACATATTGTACAGCCTTACCAAAGAAAAGGACATTAATAATGACATAATAAGTAACATTATATGATTATAAGCACGTTTAAAAAAACGCTATCCATACAAATTCAATGAAAAGAAACAAATGGCCTTTTTATGTGTTTGGTGGTCCCAAGTTAAAGTGTTGTTGTAGTTAGGTGGAAATCACAGTGAAAATAAAACCTTAAACTAAAAAAACACGGAGCTTCACCATTCAGCCCCATGCAGTGTATGGGCTTTGGCTGTGCACACCAGTAGGTTGACCGTAGGGCCTACTCTACACACCATCTCTCAATCAGAACTTCTACTGAGGTTTCTGCTATGCTGACACTTTCCTATTACTTCCATCATTTCCTTTATTTCCTTAGAGGTAATTAAGATTCCCCTATAGATCAGCTAGAATATTTAGATTATATTTGTTTTTCAAATGATAAGGCAAGAGGTCACTACATGTATTCTGATCACCAAATTCTATTTTGTATCTTTTGTATTGCTGCAACCAAGATCCTAACGTTCCTTATCCATGTATGATTTTTCTGATTTGGCATTTTACTTCCCCTTTGGTGATTCAGTACTTACATAGCACAATTTTGAGACTCAATTGCATAAGTTTGGCCTTAAATTTGTAATAAACCTTAAACGTTTACTCTCTGTCTTCAGTATTTATTGTGTGACCAAATAGTTCACATTGCTAATTGATTTTTAAGTGCTGATTTTAACTACCTTTACCCCTTGATAATCCTAAAAAGGTCAGTCGAAAGAACAGAAACTAGAAAATGGGCCCACATTTTCATCAACAGTGCAGCAACTTTGGTTGTTGTGCTATGATGTGTGACAACTTTGTAAGTCTACCTCCCAAGTCTAAACATATCTCTGCTATTGCTCCCTTTATGTGTAGGGCTCTAGAACCACAAATAGAAAACCTTAAGTAAAGATGCTGTGTTGTGTTGCCCAAAAGGAGAGAACAGAACAGCACCATAGCTTCCAAGATGTGGCACTGTTCTGCTCTCTCTGATTGCCGGGACACTTTTGGATGCTCTTGTGCCATTTTGCAAGGGTGTCTGCATTGAAGGAAACATAGGTTTTGTTCTGGAAGGTGATTCTTCTAGCATAAAAATTATGTTATGTTCTGTTATGGTGTAGAGCATACTATCACTAAAAAGGGTATCATGGCACTCAACAGGTGTGAGCCTTGTCAAAAGTAGGGCTTGGTGGGACTGCTCAATGAAGCAGGGCTTCAGCTTATTGCAGAACTAAAGAAGTGAGGAAGAGACACTTACGTGTAGGGGCAAATGATTCAATTCTTTAACAGTGATGTAGTCAAAGGCTAGAGCTTGATCTTGGGGTTCTGTATGCATGGGGAAGCAGATGAAATTATGATGTCACTTCCTGTACAGATGGATGATGGGGAATCCAGTGATATCACTTTGATAGGAAGTTCTGTGATGCCAATCTATGTGTAAATGTATGGTGAGAATAAGCCCTCTTGCTTTGCTTCTTCTTTTAGAGACGGCTTTGGTGAGAAACCAATGATGACACTTCCTCTACTGGATAATGGGAAATCTAGTGATGTCACTTCTTGTGCAGATGGATGATGGATATGCGTCATCTTGAGTGTCTTTTTATTTTAAAGACAGCTTTGCAGGAAATCAGTGCTGTCTCTTTCTGTGGAAATGGACAATGGGAAATCCAGAAATGACACTTCTGTGTAGATGGATGTTCAGAAATACAGTGATATCACTTCCTATGTAGGTGGATGATGTAAAATCCAGTGATGTCACATCCTGTGTAGATAGATGATGGATAATCATTTTAAAGCATTTCCCGTTTTCTATGTATGCTCTACAATGCAGCATACATTTAAAGTGGGAAAAAAGAGGAGAAATAAAAATATTTCTCCTCATTTGCCTGCCCGAAGAAGGCACAGGATCTTGGTGCAAATATCTGTCTATTATTCTTTTTAGATAGGGAGCTGTGTAAAACTCATATTTGGTTGCATGGGAATGCAACGTGCACCACTGATCAAATTCCCCCTTGTTGGGAATGTTGGCAATGCAAAGCATCACACTGCACAGGTTTGCTTTACTTTGGGTTACAAAGCCACACAAATCGTGAATTGCTTTGGATTGTAAATGCCATCGCAACACTTTGAGTCAGGTTTGCATTAAAAAAGTAATGCAAACCTGAAGAAAAGTATGTTTGAATCTGGGCCGTGGGTCCCACATTCATGTCTAGTAGAAAAAGTCATGTTAATTGTCACTCAACACCAAGAGGCATTATTTGAATTAACACCTACTTTTACCCCACAAGATATTGCTGTGAGAATTTTGAAATAATAATTCATAAAAAATACCAAATTACAGCACATGATTCTTTATGCGTCACTTGAGGATGACCTATTAACAATTGTCTAGAACATACAATATGGCCAGAACTAAAGTGAAAGTCCCCCCCCCCCTCAAATGAATGAGATTTCAGAGTGTATCACAACTGTAAATCACAGCAGTTGTACATATTTTGTTTTAAAGGTGTGGCAGACTACATCCATTTGTGCTTACTGCAAGCAATGTTTTTGGTAATATCTGGGAAATCGTCAGTACAAATTGGCTCCTGGGATCATAAAACAGGCCCACAAACAACCACAAAATGGCCCAACAAGTGACCTGTAAGACCAGCCCTTCTGGGGCTGCCAGATTGCCTTAAAGGCCATTCCATAACCAAAATTATAGTGAGATGGAAATTTAATCTATTCATAATCTCACAAGTAATGACTTGATAGTTATCAAACCTGTAGACAATGGGGAAGGCATCATAGTGTGGGACAGTATCAATTAGATCCAGGAAGTAACGAGTCTGCTTTCTAGCCCCCTTTTCTTGACCTTTGCCACAAGACCCCTCTAAAGACCTCATGAGGAGAATTTCAGAGTTGATAAAAGAAGCAGATAGAGAAGTCTAGCTATGTAAAAAAGAGTCTGAACTTCTCAAAAGAAAACAATCCAAGGACCACTGTCATATATATTCTGCCCAAAATTCACAAAGACTCGGTTAGCCCCCGAGGAACACCGATAATCTTGGCCTGTGGATCTCTTTTACAACCATTGGCACAATGCACAGATATTTTCTGAAAAACCTTTTTGTTACAAACTGAAGAACATGTCACAGATTTAATGGATACAATAAACAAAATTAAAGGGCTGGTATATGATGTATACAACGAGATTCTATTCACTCTAGATATTGAGTCATTGTACACTAACATTGTCCGATTGGCCAGAGTGCCCTGATTTAGAGCTCCAAGGCAGACTGGGAACCTCTGTCTGCGCTCTCCAGTCCGGCAACATTGGGTTGGAGAAATCCCAGTGCGTATGTGTATGTGTTTAGCTGGCCTGACATGGCCAGCCAAACACACATGCATATTAAAGGGAGCGCCTTGCATTCCCCCTCTGTCCCTGTCACACCCATAGCCCCGCCCATTTCAAAATAAAACAATAATAAACATAGTTTATTATCATTTTATTGTTAAAGGTTTGCAGCTGCTGCTGTTAGTGGAGGGTGGGCGACACTCCTCCACCATGGTGGAGGAGCCACTCCTGGTTTCACCTCCACCGAGTACCAATTGAGGGAGACTGGTGAGAGACTGCATTTAATAAGGAAAGGTGAGGATACATGTTACAACAGGGATCTGTGTCCTGCCTTCCTTTTTACCCCAGAATCCTCAATGCATGCTGTTTGCAAAACAATGGTCTTTTTAACCCCTTTTTATAGAGGTAACCAGTACCTTTGAAATACACAAGCAGGTTAGCACATGACTTTTCCCTGGGTGTTAGAAATGGGGTCTTTGGTTGACAGTCAGGTTACCCCCTGTCCATGCAATGACCCTCACTCTAGTCAAGGTAAAAGAGAATCATCCTCAGCTAACCCCACTCACCCCCTTGGTAACTTGGCACAAGCACGCAGGCTTAATTTCAGGTTGCTAGGTGTAAAGTATTTGTATCAACACACACAGTCACTTAATGAAAACACTACAAATGACACAACATTGGTTTAGAAAAATAGAAAATATTTATCTAAACAAAACAAGACCAAAACGACAAAAACCCACCATACACAAGTCATCAATGAAAAACCAAAAAGAGTCTTCATGTGATTTTAAACACATCACTAACGCTGTTAGTGTGTAAATGTACCTGCGTGCGTAAAAAATAACCTAGCACAGGTGAATGTGCATCAAAAGGGGCTTGCGATGTGTCAGTATCAGTCATGAGCTAGACCGTGCGTCGTTTCTCCTTTGGTTGGGTCGGCGTGCGTCATTTCTTCTCTCCGCAGGAGAGCAATGCATTTATCCGAACAGCACTCTCGAGTCCGAGCAGGCTTTGCATCGTTTTTACACACCCAGTGATGTTTGCATCAGAAATCCTGCCGCACAATGAATCAAAACCCATGCAGTGTGGGTTGCGATCTCACCAGCCTCCGTCAGAGATGCTGTGTGCCGCTTCTCCTGCCACGAGCATCGATTTTTCAGCCGCGTCTCAGAGATGCAGTGACCTTTTCCCCACATGGCAGTCTGTGCATGGATTTCTTACTCTTGTTCTGCCAGCTTCTCCTTTCAGGGTCCCAGGAACTGAATGGGCACCACTTGGTAGGACAGGAGTCTCAGCAGAATCTCCAGGTGCTGGCAGAGAGAAGTCTTTGCTGTCCCTGAGACTTCAACAACAGGAGGCAAGTTCAGTTTCAAGCCCTTCAAGAGGTCTTCACAAGAAGGAAGGCCCACAAAATCCAGTCTTTGTCCTCTTGCACAGGCAGAAGCAGCAACTGCAGGATAGCTCCACAAAGCACAGTTACAGGCAGGGCAGCTGTTCTTCCTCAGCTCTTCAGCTCTTTTCCAGGCTAAGGTTCCTCTTGTTTTCCAGAAGTGATCTAAAGTCTGTAGTTTTGGGTGCCCTTCTTATACCCATTTTGCCCTTTGAAGTAGGCTTAATTCAAGGAAAAGTCTCTCTGGTTTGTGAAATCCTGCCTTGCCCAGGCCAGGCCCCAGACACACACCAGGGGGTTGGAGAGTGCATTGTGTGAGGGCAGGCACAGCCCTTTCAGCTGTGAGTGACCACTCCTCCACTCCCTCCTAGCACAGATGACTCATCAGGATATGCGTGCTACACCCCAGCTCTTTTTGTTTCACTGTCTAGTGAGAGGTGCAATCAACCTAACTGTCAAACTGACCCACACAGGGAATCCACAAACAGACAGAGTCACAGAAATGGTTTAAGGAAGAAAAGGCTCACTTTCTAAAAGTGACATTTTCAAACACACAATCTTAAAATCAACTTTACTAAATGATGTATTTTTTTACATTGTGAGCTCAGAGACCCCAAACTCCAGATGTCTATCGGCTCCCAAAGGGAATCTACACTTAAATCATTTTAAAGGCAGGCCCCATGTTAACCTATGAGAGAGGCAGCCCTTGCAACAGTGAAAAACAAATTTAGCAGTATTTCACTGTTAGGACATGTAAAACACATTAGTATATGCCCATCCTTAAACATACACTGCACCCTGCCCATGGGACTACCTAGGACCTACATTAGGGGTGCCTCACATGTAAGAAAAGGGAAGGTTTAGGCCTGGAAAGTGGGTACACTTGCCAAGTCAAATTGGCAGTTTAAAACTGCACATACAGACACTGGAGTGGCAGGTCTGAGCCATGTTGACAGAGCTACTATTGTGGGTGGCACAACCAGTGCTGCAGTCCCACTAGTAGCATTTGAATTACAGGCTCTGGGCACCTCTAGTACACTGTACTAGGGACTTACCAGTAACTCAAATTTGCCAATCATGGATGAACCAATTACATACACATTTTGTATTGGAGCACTTGCACTTTAGCACTGGTTAGCAGTGGTAAAGTGCCCAGAGTAACGAAAACAGCAACAACAGAGTCCATACACATTAACAATCTGGGAAACAGAGGCAAAAGGTTAAGGGAGACCATGCCAAGGATGAAAAGTCTAACATTGGGCATCTTTTGTGAGTTCTTGTTTGTCTCACTCATTCAGTGGTTGAAATGAATAAAAAAAGTATGGGAATTGTGATGCTGCATGCAATGGGGACAGGGTCAATGAGCATGGGGGGTCAAAGTGTGGCTAAAAACAAAAATTCAGTAATTCTTTTGGATCTTTCAACGTCAGGTAGGTACAAATGAAATAATGCGCAGCTTAAATTTAAAAACAATTGTGGGAAATGTGCTTTAGTACATTATGAAACCTTTTATTAGTTAGTGCATTGCAGAGGTCTGTTTGTAACCAGAGAGATACAGGGCTGCTGTGCTAAAATTGGCAGCGCCACTCTGTGTCACTTCTAAAATGCAGGGATGTGCTGTGTTTACAATAATACTGAGCACTCCTGTGTTTCCCCCTGTACTGGCGCTCAAGTTCCTGCCGAGCACCAATTCAGATACCCTATGTCATAGTACAAGGATGGCTGCGTTAAGGGGGAGATTGTTTTTGTGCAGGAAGGGGCATCTCCTGGAGCGGCATTAGATTTTGACACTGGCTCAGATTTATGACATTTCGTAAATCTGGGGCAGTGTCAAAATGCAATGGGTGTTGCTGTGGAATGCTCACAGCAACACCCATTTCATGCCCCTTCCACGCAAAGTGCTCATGTGACGGGGCCATATTTAGAAGGCGGCATTAATCCACAAAAAGTGGCTTAACGTCACCTTGTAAATACGGCGCACTGCACAGCACTACCAGAGCGTCACAAACAGTGATGCTCTGGTGGCTCTAGGGCCTTGTAAATCTGGCCATAGAATTCAAACTTGGTTGGTGTAATGGAGAATTGTGACATGTATTTTTAGTGCTACGAGGTCATAGTTTGTGACAGGAAACAAGGTGAATATGTAAATCATCTTTTGAAACTTGCATTACATACATTGTAAGATAAACTGCTACAAAATGTGCAAAATTGTTTAAGATAAGATAGTGCTTCCAAAATATAGATTTTAGTAACACCCAGACTATACTTAATGTATTTCTTTTAAACTGTCCCTTCAACACCCCATCATGGGTAGTAAGTGCACTATAAAGAAAAGTAAAGTGAACCCACGCACTTCACAGCTCAGTTGTTTACTCTTCGCACTACCACTCAAAAAGAATAATGCCCTCATTATGATCCTGGTGGTCCGAAGAGTTCCAGGGTCACGGTGGCAGTCTCAACACTGATGGGCTGGCGGTGAAAACCGCAACATCCTCGCTTTTACTGCCAGGGTGGGTGGACAACCGGGTCCGGAGATTAGCATCTCCCCGACCCGGCAGTCCAATGAAGACCACTGGTGGTATCATGAGCCAACTTTCCACCAGGGTTTACGCGGGGGTTGCACCGCCACGAAAACCCTGGCGGAAAGACTACCGTTGATAGGAAATTTATTTCCTGTCATGGGTAGATGACTCCGCTAACCTCCCTGCAATCCCAATACCCCCACCACTCATCCATACCAGTATCTCCCTCACCCACCCCCTTCCAGACCAGCACCTCTATCCCTTCTCCCCACATACACCTACAAATACACAGACCCACATGCACCCCGCATACATTAATTCACCAACACTTACATACACGTATTCACTCACATGCAACCATACACACATTCACTCACACACATCCATACTCGCATTCAAACATACGCATCGATACACAAATTCACTCACACGCATCCATACTCCCATTCAAACACATGCATCCATACACACATTCACTCACACGCATCCATACTTGCATTCATACAAACATTCCAACACGCAATCAATCAACAATCATACATGCATTCAAACATGCATTCAAACACCTATACACACACACTTACATTCACACACACAGACAACACCCAAACATATACAACACCACCCACCCTCCTTCCCTGTCAGACAATCAACTTACTGTGTCTGGAGAATGGGAACAGGTGCTTCCACCGCCAACAGCGCCCTGCCATCAGGACACAGGCAGGCCATATTACAGGTCTTAATTTGGCTGGTGGAGTCCTTTTGGTGAGGCAGGCTGGTGGTACTAGAGGATTTCAGCCCAAATTGTGGCAGACAGCCTTCAGTACTTGTAATATGGTAGTCGGAAAATCGCCAGCACTGACGGTCATCTGGCACCCGTGGCTTCGGCGGTCTGCTGAAAAGACCGCCGAAGTCATAACGAGGGCCTAAATCTTTGTCATCACAAAGCTTCGAATGATTTGAACAATTAAAACCAATACCGTCCTTTACATTTGCAGATTACCCTTTACATTTGCAAATTAGCTCAGAGCTTGCATTTCTTTCAGGCAAGCAGGCACCATTGCAGGAAGGCTTTATCTGTCTGCCTAGCTTCAGTTTCACAGCACAGGAGACTCACTGAATGACACTTTAGCTGAAGCGTTTAAATTATGGAATTAACAGTCCCAAGGCGGTTGTATTTTAATGAAAAGTAGGGGAACTTCTTTTTCATACATCAAAAATGTATGGGCACGTTGGTCTTCCGTTCCTGCTCTCTTCAACCCCTGCACTCAGTAACATTAAGGTATAAACCTTTTCAGGTGGACAGTGTAGGGGTGACACATTTTTCTACAAAAACTACCATTGCACCCATTTGAAAAAGGTAACTGAGTTCTTGAGCAAACATGGTTTTTGCTATGAACCATTGTATTTATACTTATACACAACAGATACCTGTCTAACGATAGAAATAAGGGTCCCGATTCACTAAGGTCAACTTAAAGCAAAAGTCTAAGTTCAGACCAAACATCTAAACTTAGACCAAAAGTCTATCTGTACTACTAGTAAAGTTAGACTTTTGATCTAAGTTTAGACTTTTGCTTAAACCAAAAGTCTAACATTACTACGAGTAAAGTTAGACTTTAGGTCTAAACTTAGACTTTTGGTCCAAACTTAGGGGCATATTTACTAGCCCCTTTTGCCACATTAGGGCTGCCAGAGCATCATTCTTTTGAGGCTAAGGTGGTGCTAAGTGGCTTTTCTGCCACGTCATACTTAAAAAAGTGGTGCAATGTTTGCATTGTACCTCTTGGCGATCCCTTGCACCACATTATGCCTGCATCTGGCATGATGTATGCAAGGGGGAGTTCCGGCAGAGGGAGGCCCAACATTTCACTGCACCACTTTTTCTGTCATTTTTAATGCCTGCTAAGAGTATGTCTTAAATTGACTCACCCATCATATTCAATAGGCCTCCCTGTGCTGTGCTCCACTAGCGTCAATTTTTGCCAGTAGTGCAGCAAAGTGCTCAAATAGCATCAAAAATGTTGATGCTGTTGTGCTAAGGACTGCCATGGTGAGTTTTATTGAAAATATAGCGCAGTCGTGGTGTCGTTCGGTGCCGGTAAGAGGGGGGACGTATGATGCACCACTTTCTTGGAAATACGCCCCTTAGACTTTTGGTCTAATTTTATCTTTGTGAATTGGGTCCACAATGTTTAAGGATGAATTGGACGTGGTGTGTGTTTTTCAAGAAATAGCTATGAGTTTCAAGGTTGTCACACAGCAGAAATGTGAGAATCCTTGTTTCCCTCTGGCTGTGCACTGGGAATCAAGGTACCACCTGAGTCTCAACAGTACTAGATATGGTTACATGTTGTTTTCAACTGTATCTATTGTGTGTTTAATTATTAGGTTATTTCACCTTTCCTCGAGTCCTGTAGAGTTAGGGACTGAAACGTGTTGACACAAGGTTCGGAGGAGTCAGATAAGTTCAATTTCAAGGTTTATTGTATGGACACACATAAAGACAATAAGAGGCATAGCTGCCCCATAATGTGATGCCATACTATGACTACCTCCCAAATGGACTGTTGTGGAAATAAGTAGTAGAGCCATAGATGACTCAAACAGGTAAGAGGAGTAAGGGTATACAATTTAAGATTTTGTGTATTGTAAACTATGTCTGTGAATATAATGGTGAACAATTATTAGTTATGTGTCCAGTGAGCCTGTCTAGAATACTTGTAATCATTAATATACCCAGGGTCTATGAGCAAGCACAGATTACTGCCCATAATAGAAGCAATGCAAAATAAAAATCTCATGACATTTATTGGTCTACTCAGTAACTCATTCAGTTTTTCACTGTCACAGTATTTTACATCTGATTGTTCAACAGTATGCATTCCCACTTTTGCTGAATTTGTCCTATGCCCAGTCTATTTGGTTGATTTTGGCATACCCCTAGATGGTCTCACCGGATGGAGCAGCAGCAGCTGTGTGCTTCTCTTGACCCCCTCCAATACTAAGCTGTAGCCCTGAAGCTATTTTGGAATAGTGTGAGGAAGAAAAGCATTCTCACTGGAGGCTAGGGCCCATATTTACACTTTTTGATGTAAAACTGCGCAAACGCAGTTTTGTGTCAAAAAGTTTACTGCCGTCTTCCGCCATTCCTGATGTAATGATCAGCTAGCGTGAAAAGAAAAGACACTAGTTGGGGCGGTGGCCGTAGGGGGAATGGTGTTAGGGCACCAGAAATTACGCTAGGCTGGTTAATGCCAATATATATGGCATGAACCAGTCTAGGGTCATTTCTTGACACAATAGCACCCAAAAATGACTCCTGTCTTAGTAAAGACAGGAGTCATGCCGACCACCCCAATGGCCATGCCCATGGCACCAGTGTCCCTTGGGCACGGCCATTGCACCCCAATGGCACAGCCAAAAAATTAAATTAATACTTACCTATACTTACCCAGGGTGGGGTCACTCATCTTCTGGTGTCCCTCTGGTGTAGGTGGAGTGTTCATGGGGTTTGTGGTGGGCACATGTGGGCCCATTCCATGGTGTTTGGCCATGAAAATGGGTCCACAGGTACCTTAATGCCTGGACTGACCCAGGCATCAAATAATGATGCTAAGCAGGCTTAGCGACATTATTTAGGCCCACCCGTGCGCCATTTTTGCATGGGAAACAGATATGAAGCTACAGGCTTAGAGTCATTTTATTGGACGGGAATGCCTACATTGCATCTCATTGACGCAAGGCGTGTTCATGCTTCCAAAAAATGGCGCCAACTCCAATATTTTGACGGTATACCTGTCTATAAATATGGAGCTAAGTTTGCTACATTTCTGCATTAAAAAACAGCGCTGAAACATGACAAACAGAGTATAAATAGGCTCCTAGGTGTTGTCACCTCATCCCCAGTATTTTTCAGGCCTTGGTGGAGGAGTGTGTATGTTTGCATAGGGCGTGTTGTGTTGGCACCTTTCTCAGAGACAAAAACTAGAATGGATGTGGATTTACAGTCAGACCTGCCTAGTTTGGAACTGGGGAAATGGGTTCATCTTTGGGTGATTTTCTGCATTTATGTATCGGGCCAAGATATTAACATATTGAACATGCCGGCAAAAAATCAGCCAGGTGGAAACCCTAGCATGTCAGGTGTTGTTGCCCTTAGGCCATTTTATTTCACCTCGCCTGCCACATCAAAATGGAGTCTTTCTTGTTTTCAACAATATTACTGGTGCTAAAAGCTTTAAAATGCTTAATTTACCTAACATTTCTCTAAAGCTGTGTCCAATGAAGCTAACCAAATGGAGTTTCACGATGTGGGAATGCGGGATACTTTTTTGGGAGTGACTGTGTCTAACTTTGTCCCCGATCTGACCATGGCCATACTGCTGTGCTCAGTGGTGTAACAAAACTTGAGCCCCTCCCCTCCCTGCAAAGCACCTGGAGGGGGTGCCTCTCCCCCTTGGTCTCAGTTAGGGGACTGCTGCTCATGGACAGTGTACTGTGGTGACGGCCCCCCCTGGAACTCGAGGGCCCCCCACTCCACGGGAGCTGCAGGGTCTTTGTTACGCCCAAGACTGTGTCCTGCCTGTAGTGTGCATGAGGGAACCTTGCTCTGCTATTCCTCTGCTGTATGGGTTCTGTCAAGGGAAGAGCTATTCTTGCTGCAGCTGTGCTGTACATTTTGCTGTTCTTTGTCACTTCTTAAGTGCATGTGCGTGCACTCCTGCAGCATTCTACAATTTGAGCATGTGAACACCAAGGCTGGGATCGGAAGGTGCGTGCCCGGTGCCAGTGCATTTAAGGTGCCTTGTGAGTGTATATTCAATACATTTTCGATAAACTTGGTTTGTCTGTGCCTGACATGAGAGTAGTTACTTTTTAGTTTGCTTGTGTGATATAGAAATAATGTTTACTTATTATATTACAGCTACTCTTCAATAACTGAAAAAGAATCAACACGGAGTACATCAGTTTGAATATAACTCAAAGGTTTATTATTCTTCTATTTTCACAAGTTAATTTCCATGTTTAATTTTGTAATTGTCAATGTGCAGATTAATGTCTACTATCCTGCGTGGGATTTTCCCTTCCTTATGTGTGTATGGGTTTGTGTTAGTGAGAGTTCATGTGAGAAAAACAGGACGGGAAACTAAAGCAAAGTGCAATAGAGCTAAAGGTGTGAGATGCGGTCGCCGCCTGCAGTGCTAAAGGCGGGGTGGGGTGGGTGCAGCTAGAAGTGGGAAGAAGGGGGGCAGGGGAAGGGTGGCAGTGAGGGGTACATAAAATTATTTTTAAAAACATTTTTAAATGTACCTGACCCGCTGACCCACGCCACGCCGCTCTCCTTTCCAGCATCGTTGCTGGCACAAGCTCCCAGCCTGCCCTGCAGCCAACCCTGACGCTGCTCAAGGGAGCATCAGGATTGACTGGAAGCGCCCAGCCAGGGCACTCCCAGGCAGACTGGGAGCCTGTGCAGGCTCTCTCCAGCCCTGCAACTGTGTTGCTGGGCTGAAGTTAGCCTACTGCACATGTGTTTGGCTGGCCCAAACACACATGCGCTCTGAGGTCGAATGCTGTGCACCCCCCCTCACTACAAGTCACCCCCATGGCCCTGCCCCTTTCAGAACAAAAGGGTAGTAAACATCGTTCTGAAAGGTTTGCAGCTTCTGTTGCTGGTGGGGGTCGACGCTCCTCCACCCTATTGGTGTACAAGGGAAAAGATGATTTGAGAGAGGAAAGGATATGTATGTGTTTGTTTGAGGGGATCATTTCAGTGAGAGAGGAAGGTATGAGAGTGAGAATGGCATAGTTTGCCTTAACAAGTGAGGAACTGTAAGAGAGGTTTGTGTGACTGAAAGAAAGAACGCAGAAGAATATTAGAAGAAGGTAGGCAAGGCTATATGTGAGAGGATGTTGTGAAGGAGGTTGATGAAACAGTCAGAAAAAGGGGAATGTGTTTGAGTGATGAGCTGGGAGAAAGATAGAAGGGTTTACAAATGAAAAATGTTTGTTTGGGGCATCAGAGGGAGTATGCGGGAAACAGAAATAGAGAAGTAAAGTGCGAGAATAGCAAATGTTTGCGTGTCTAAGAACAGAATGGAGAATGAATGAGAAAAATGTTGAAGAGATAAGTTGTAAGAAAGAGAAATGACAGTGAAACAGGACAGAGAATGGAATTTTGGGGAACAAAATGCTAGATGATTGCCTAGGATGCCACTACCAGGGGAAGATGATATACCAGTACAAACAGCAATTGTGGCACCCTTTTCTAGACTGGCTGGTACAGCAAAAATGTGCCTTAGCTTTGGATGCAAAATGCTTACTCTAGTCTGAGGTGGTTAAAATGGTAAAAGTCATGGTAGGTAAGTGGGAGGAGATTTTACAGTGTAAAAGAAGAATGTGAGTAAGACTAGGTCGCCGGAGGGGAAGAAAACAGAAATGAAGGTGAATCAAAAGTTAGGAGGAGAGACTAATAATACAGAGGAATGGAAGTAAAGCAGTCAACTTAAAAGTGAGAGAGGGAGGGAATGAGAAACAGAGAAAAAGGGATTGAGCGAGGGTGAAAATGGGCAGAGACAGAGAATGGGTAGAGAGACAGAGATACAGGGAAATATGTATGTAGTGAGTCAGAGAATCTACAGATGGGATAAGGTAATTGAGGGGGGAGAAAGTTAGGGTATTATAGAGGTGCATTGTATGTTTTTGCCCTGTGAAACATTTGGGGGGACGATATCAACACTTCGCACAGCTACAATGTGACAAAAAGCAACGAGAAGTGACAATAAAGTATTACTTTCCAGCACAAACATTTTTGTGCAGTAAATCAGCCCTTGAGGTAATACAAATAGAGGTTTGCATTGCTTTGCATCACTTTGCATCAAGACGTCATCCCATGGATGGTACACAGGTGTAACCATGGTACCACAAATGGATTTTGACTCAAAGCCTTACCTACTAAAATTGATGGGAAAGGTTTTGCCCCAAAAAAGACTGACATTAACAAGGAGAAATGTTTTTATTTCTCCTCACTTCACAAAACATATGTATGTAATACTCTGCAACTCACATTCAACGTGTGAAAAGTTTGAAAGCTAGTCTAGGAATTTTATTTTTCCAGTACAAAAGCCGTTCCAGAAATCATGCAAAGACCTTTTGTACCATGGTGCAAAGGTGCGTGCATTGTGAAACGCATCCTGTTTGTCTGCCAGCACTGGGGAAGAGAGTAGCAGTTCCATACTTTAGTAGATATGGCACTTTGATGCCCTCTCCCCGTTGCATGGCAGAGAACATTAACTTTGGATGCTGCACTGTGTTGCATTAAATTTGACTAAATCTTCCCCTTTTCTTTACCGAACCATTATAGCAGCCTTTCACTTTTGCCCCTAACACCCTCAGTAACATGGCCTATTTTTAAATATAGCAAGGCTACCCAGTCTGTGAGTTCCAAGGTTCATTGTCAACAATGTATCTGAATAACAGCAGTAGATTCTAAAGGAATTGACTACAGCAAGACTGACATGATACGATAGCAGCAAGATAAGAATAATGCAATAGAAGCAGTAGCTATAAGGTTTAGTAGACAACGACTGCTGTAAAATCTACTAGAATAGACAGCAGCAAGTCTGAAGTATATAACAATGACAGGAAATACAGCAGTTTCAGCAGGATTCAAGGAAATCACAGCAGGAATTTTAGAATGACAGTAAAATCACTGACAGCAAATGTGTGGGAAATCAGGAAGTGTGAAGGAAAGTGATGCTAAGGGCCTGATTTAGATATTGGTGGACGAGTTACTTTGTCACAAGGGTGTTGGATATTCTGTCCACTGAAATATAAATCCCATTATATCCTATGGGATTTGGATTTTGGGGGACAGGATATCAGTCACTGTTAAGAAGGAGTAAAGTATCCGCCAATATCTAAATGATACCTGAGCAATTCAGTCACTCATCTACCTATTCACTCATCTCAATGGGTTAAGTACCTGTTCCATAGATCCATGCGTGATTGAGTTACATGCCACTGATGCCCTAACTATGCATTTTATGTAAACAATTGTATCTTGTATTACAAATAAGTGTGCCATATGTGTTCTGAGAGGAAGGGAATCTTTTATTGCAGCTGTGGTCTGTGAAAAAGAGGAGCTTGTTTTTTTTTGCCAATCTGTACCTGTTTGTAAGCAAACAGACACCCCACTGTAGCGCTTGACTCGCTCAGGGTAGAGGAGCAGAGCAGCTCAAGTCCTACTCATTGGAGGTGGTGTGGGACAGTAATCACCATTCACTGGCATACAATAATAATACTTGATAAATGATTGTCCAATCAGTGTTTTTTCTTTTGAAAAAGGGAAAAGTTAATTTATTCCTTACACACTTCTCAATAGTGCGCAGTAATTTACAAATATACATAATGCTGATGAAAATACCTTTAGATTACAATGTGCAATCACCTCTGAACCCCTTAATGGGGGTCATAATACCATCTCATGTAAGTATATTGACCTAACCAAAGGTTCAAGAGCAACAAACCGTGCGTCAAAAATCATTTTGGAAGTAAAGGCAATAATTAAGATATACACACGTGAATGCACTTGGGGACATTATTACAAGCAGTTACTGGCACAGACAAATGCTGGTGGGATAGAGACAGGGGAGCCACATTGTCTGCTTCTGATGTATGTGTTCCTCAGATGCCTCCCATACACACACTACCAATTGCAGGGGAGGTCCAACACTTATCAGTGGAGGAAGATGCGGAGTTTCCAGGTTTCTGTCCCCAAACTGCCAGATAACATTTGTCTGTGCCTCCTGGCCGATTTCTTAGTGGTCCTGTGTCTAACATCATGCCACATCCTTTGTCACACAATGCTGTACTCTCTTTTTGTGCACAGGTTATTCTTATGCAGTTGTAGACTTTCAAACAAACCTACCCTCTCTAACGGCAGTTTGTGCTGCATATACTATGGCAAAGTGTAATGTCGTAACCCACTTCTTTGCAAGTAAAGAAGAGTGATCCTAAGTCACTTGCACATGCTGCCTTTGAGAATGCACCTACAAAGAATACATATTATGCCATGCCTAACTGAGGAATGTGCTGTCTCCAAAAGGTACGACAGGGTGTGAAAACAAGCAGCACTTACTATAATGACACACAGTTAGAAATGCAATTTCTAAGCACACAAATAAACCTGCTATAACTAGGATGTGTGAGCCATGTGAGGGCAAAACACTGTTCCACACATCCACACATCTAGCTCAGTGAATATGACAACTTGGTCAACTTAATATGAGAAGATCAATGCCCAAAGAGAAGAGATAATACAGGAAAGAAATTTGCATGGTTAAATTTTAAATAGCCAGATAATCATGCTGATACACCTCACAAATTAGAAACATACTTGTGCCACTCAAGGTTGTACAAGGACAATACAAAACCTTGAATGTCAGAAAGGAAGAAATGCAGCAGCTTCCTCTCGGCCCTGTTTCAACTGATATATGGTGATCAATGCTACACTGGGATGAGTCAGAGAAATGTGTTCCTCTGCCCCTGAGAGTTCTCAAATGTGATAAGTTTGAGTACACTCACACATTACATCTATTCTACATTGTAGACCTTACGTTTGCGTAAGAGCCAGACCATGGAAGGATAAACAATGCAACATTTCCCCAGGGTAAGAGAACATGGAAGATTTATGAGCATGAAACTTTTAAAGTAGTTAACCACAGTGAGCTCCATAGGGCACCACTCTTTGTAAGTGGGCAATGCCAATGCTGATACAGAGTCTCCAGGCAGGTGTGGATACCTTCCTAGGTTTTCACTGGACAACAACTATGGGCCACTTGCAAGGGTGTGTGTGTTAGTTGTAGGCACCTAGTGTGTGTCCCATAACAGCCAGGAATGTGTAATCTGTATAGACAAATCTATATCAACTATTCCAGCCTTATCTCTTTCACACAGAGTGCCAGTGTAGAACACTATCTGTTTTTTATGCTGTGTGTCAAATCATTGAAAGAATAGCACTTACAGTGCCTAAGAAATGGTTAATGGTCCATACGTGACTCATCTGTGAGGTACACTAACATTTGTCCATAGGTCTCTGACTGTTCTCAATATACCTACCAACATCATGTACACAACACAACTTACTCCATGCTACCAACTTATAAATATGAAATGATGATGAGTCAGTGAGAGTAGCAAACATTTCATTCTATAAAAACTAACTACCCTTCCTATACCTACCTAGTTTTTCCTAATTAAGCTTAATTCTAGCCTACACTATCATAACATATCTTCAACTCTTGCATTATAAACACAAATGGCAAGTTAAACATCACCCTCCTCCCCATTAATACACATAGATCAGCACGAAGCAAAAACAGATACATCCTAAACATACACTACCTCTACATGTAATCATAAACAAATATATATATATATATATATATTATTTTATTTTGTACACAACCTAAACTTCAACCACCAAACCAGACTAAAATTCTACTAGATATAAAACTATGCAAAGCAAAACTAACCCTAAACTATGCAATACCTGTGCTAAACCCAAAATAATTCTATACCTAATTTTCTAATACTATAAGCAAAGAGAATTGTCGAAGGGAGAGTCTGTATTTCAACACTGATACAATCCATGGCCTCCTGCAAAGTCAACATAAAGGTACAGAGGCTTGCCAGTTCTTCTTCAATGTAATGAAGCCTGATCTTAATCTCTTACAAATCATTTAGGACCTGGGCCTCAAACAAGGAACCACTTGCATGTGATGGACCCATGGGCTCTCTGAGAGCTTGTTGATATTTCTGCAATGGCCGGTATTGTTTATAGCTGCTGTTGGCCACCTTCCATTTGTTTGGGGCCACTGTATTTTGTTGCGTGGGCCCACCTTCCAGCATTCTAGGTACTTGAAGACTCAGGCCTCTCATAAAGCACCTCTATGTTTTTGTATGCCTTGGCTGCATGCCAAATGTGGCAGTAGTGTTCCAACCTCACAGAGTGCTATTTGTCTTCCTCATTTGTAATGTTATCTAGGGAGGCTCATGCTGTAAATGTACACAATGCATGCAAGAATAGGCTTACATTTTTATACAATCACATGTGGAAGGCCAGACCAACACCAAATATTTGAAAGGAATTTGGGCAACATAACTTCCCTACAAACAAGGCAAACTGACTCAAGTGCTGGCAGTCTAGATATACATTTTGGACATGCAGTCACAAAATGATCACAGCCATATCATTCATGACAGTGAATCACAATCATGATGATGTATCCGCAGGATATTGGACACATGGTCCATATAAGGACAATTTTGCTGTTGGTATTGCATCATGCAAGTGGGTTTTTATTTCCTTATTAGCAGACGTGAAAGGTGATAATGTAGACAAGTCCAGGTAGTTTGCTTCTGCATTGCATTTCTCATCTGGAGTTACACAAGCCAACACACATTGCTGCCTTGGCAACCCTGCATGTTAACCTTTTCACAGTGAAACATGACTTAATACCTTGCATTGTATGAATGCCTCCCACAAATTGAGCATAGGGGATTTAGAGGCCATGGGTTGGGCATGGCTATGCAAATCCATGTACAGACTAGTGTTTCTTGACAGCTGGCTTCATCATGCTGATGAGGCTGTATCCATGCATTGAGGCCTTCATGCGCCCATATACTGTACAGCACTGGCATTTCCACAATGTGCTTCAAATTATTCACATTGCACAGTGATAGAAATCCTGACATTCAGTTAGAACTTGCAAAGTCATATAATCATAACCCTGCTATGTGAACATCTACACTATGTAGAAAAGTGCCACCGTTTGACGTGTCACCCCAACTTTTGCTGGAATTCGATGCAATTTTGATTGAAAGTGCACTGGGTTCCTGCTAACCAGTCCTCTGGCACCAAATCTCTTTCCCTAAAACTGTGCAATTGTTCCCCAAATGGCAATACCTTTGTCCCCCTGTAAGTCCCAATTAAAGTTACACTTTTGGTGTAAGTTTAGACTTTTGGTCTATGTTTACCTTTGTGAATCAGGCTCTATGTCTTTGCCGATTATTAGACATAGTGAGTGAGCAGGGAAACCATTTTAAGTATATGTGCTGGACACTGGTCAAGACGAGTTCTACAGCTACATGATGGCTTCACTGAATATAGCGATGTTTGGTATCAAACATCTTGTATTAATAAACCCTCACTGATGCTAGTGATGGATTTATAAATTCATACACCTAGAGGGTACCCTAGAGGTGCCCCTGAAACCCTACCAACTACCTGAGTGGTGACTGACTAGTTTTAGCCAGCCTGCCACCACCAGATACGAGTCTGAGCTCCTAGGGCAGAGCCTTTGCTCTCAGGACATCAATCACAAAGCCTGTTCTGGGAGAAGTTTACACACCCCACCCAACAGGATAACCTCAGTAGGCAGATCTGGCTTCATGCACAGGGGAGATGCTGACCCCCACACTCCTTGACCCTTTTGACACCTGGACAGATGGGAAATCTAGTATTCAGAGAGGTGTGTCCACCCCTCAGGTCAATCCCACCCCTAAAATGAGCTGCCTGATGTGGACACGACTTTTAGAAATCTTCCATCTTGGTTTTGGCAGGCTTAGGAACTCTGGGTTATGCCCACCACCCAAGTGAAGTGATCATAGAAGGGATGTAGTGACCCCAGGGGTAAGTAGCCATTGGCTACTATCCTGCACTCCCAGAAACATCCTAAATGCAGTAAATAGAGGAGCCCCTGGCACCAGGAAATCAGATTCTTGCTGACCTAAGAAGAAGAACACTGAAGATCTGTGAAAGCAAAGGAAGAACTGACCTGGACCCAGCCCTGATGGCCTGTCTGCTGCTTCTGCTAAATTGCACCAAAGTTGTCTCATCCTGCAGCTGTTGTGCCTCCAAAGTCTGGGAGGGATGCCTGCCTTCAAAAAAGACCAAGGAACTCCTGTGGAACAGCAGAACTGTTTCCCTGCATCTTGCAGAAACACTGAGACAAACTGTAAGGACCCGGACTGCCTAAAACCCAAAACCTGAAAGCACCACTGCACCCGTGCCACACAGCCCTAGATGAAGTGGACCATTGGTGCTAGCATGGTTCCTCAGCCCTCCAGAGATGAAACCTACCTTGAACTTAGCCACTGTGGACTCATTGACGCCCCCTAGAGCCTTAGCACGCAGGTCCTATCAACCGAGTATGCTCCGGTGGAGAAAACCTGCTGTCTCAATGCACCTCTGATCCCGAAACCCCAGTCCTGTAGAGAAGAGGACCTGAGGTGTCCCCACGTCCTGGAAACATCCCAAGGTTGCAGCGCACATGTTGGTTCCTCCTGATAGGATTCCCAGTCCTCACCTGCACCATCTTTTCGACAGGACCTATCCCTATTTACTAACATTGGGCACCAGATGCCATACTACACCTTTGCACCTGGCTGCCCCAGTGCTGCCCGGTGTGATCTGTTCATGTAGTCCCTACCATTGCCCAATACTCACCTTAAGTCCAAGAGATTGGTCCTGAAAGTCACTTTACTGCACCTGTTTGCTGTCTTTGATTTCCTCTGTAGGATAACATTGCAGCTTCAAAAGATTTTGTTATGTCGACTTTTCAAACCTGTGAAGATTTTTATTACAAAATGTACTTACCTGAATGAATCGATTCTGGTGCCAAAATATATATAATGATACTTGTTATTTTTGTGACTTGGTGTGGATCTTTTTGAGTCATGTGTTTTATTATTGACTCTGTGTGCATTTGCAGATGTCTCACGCTCCTCTCATATAAGCCTAATGCTACTCGACCACATTAACCCGTAAAAGAGCAACTTGGGATTGCTAGAGCAAGCCCCTGTCCACTAGTAAGGGAAACCCTTGACTCTTTGTATGATATATCTAATTTTGGTATATCGTATAAAGAGCGAGCTTCCTACACACACAATGTTCATCAGTCAGGCAGTCTGGTAATGATTTGTATGACACCATGATTAAATCGAGTATCAGGCCAACATCATACAGCCTCCAGGGCATCTGTGCAATACTTAGAGGCATATTTACATTCCACTTGCGCAGCATAATTGCTGCCAGAGCATCTTTTTTTTAACATTAAGGTGGTCTTTCACTCACAACTTTACAAAGTGGCAGCATGCATTGTGCCACTTTGCAACCCCTTGCACCACAGAATGCCTGCACCAGGCATAATGTATGCAAGTGGGGCGTTCCAATGCAGGGATGCCTTTAGAAATGGCACAGTGAAATTAACTAGATTTCACTGCGCCATTTTTTCTGTCAAAGTGGGCAGTAAAATGACACACCCATGAAAATCAGTGGGCCTCCCTGTGCTATGCTGTACTAGCGTAAAAGAAAATTGACGCTAGTGCAGCAAAGCACCACAAAAGTGTCAAAAATTCTGTTCCGGTAATAACCGCCATGGTAAATACGGCACAACCATGGTGTTGTTAGGTGGGGCATGGGGGGTGCAAGAGAAGTTCAGCATCAGGACCGATGCACCACTTTCTTATAAATATGCCCCTTAGTCTGTCACTACATTTCACATACGTATGCCATGGACTAATCTGATAAAGGGTTAAATGCTGGATTACAACAGCCATACCTGTGGTTTAGTTAAGTACATGATGACAGAAAAATTCTCAGGATAATGTACTAACACTCTTACAGAAACACAAGTTGAGATGTTATATGCCCTTTGTCAAGACTCAAATCTATGATTTTTTTAAACATATGTTTATTGGCATTTAAAAAAAATATTACAGTCTTGTCTCTGCATTTCAGTTTGTATGGAATTAGAAACATGCTTACTGGAATACCATCGGGCCACATAATCCCATAATAGACAGTCTGGGATTGCCAAGCAAAAGTGTGAGACTAAGGTAAATACATAAATCATTGACTAAGGCAGTTCCACCTTCATTCTATTTGCTACAACCTTTCATAGGTGTACCCATAATGAAACTTATTAGGTATTTTAGAAAAGATCAGCCACCATCAAAGAGGTCTTACTGTACTGTCATAGTACCATTACAGATTAGATGCACAAAAACAATTGTTCAACCCCCATGATGTTGGATGGAGTGTAGGCCATTTATATTCTTATTGCTGCATAGGTGCATTCCACACCCTGGCATGTGGGCCTCTCACAGTACCTGCAGCTGACTGAAATTGACGTTGTCAACACTCTTACCCCTACCCCACCTAGCTTTAATCTGCTCTTTGCTCCATATATATCTGTATCAATATATGTATTGCATTCTGGGGAGGGAAGGAAACCTCAGTCATCAAGCCCCGTCACTTAGTACTTTGGATTGGCATAATGTATAGAAGGGATGGTGTTCTTAAGTTGTGTAACAAAGGAATCACAGCTCAGCTTGCTATATTCAAATCTGTACACTCTGCAGTTTCCTGGGTGTCATTTGAACAATGTTGTCGGAGGTGCTCTAACTCAGTCTCCCGTTCTGCTGATATGGGGCGTTTCTGCAGTCTCCTATTTTCTTCCCTATGTAAGGCCACCCTCTCCACCTTCCCCAATGGAGCAAGTCCGTTTTACATGTTAGGTCCGACGGAGGAGTCGGGCATTTCCACCAGATTGTGATTAGCCTCTTGGCTAGTATAAGTGCTAGGTCTACAAATCTAGAAGCCACTAAAGCCTTCTCAGGTCTAGGATAAAGATCTAATATGCAGTGATCTGTCAAATCTCAAAAGGAGGACTCTGTGACCTTGCAAATTGTGTTGCGGCTTTCAATCCAGTAGTGTCTCAGGGATGGACACGACATGTGGAGGAGATAGGCCTCCTCCGCATGGCATTGGGGGCATGTGGATTTTTCAGTTCGGAAAAGAGAGTGTACCCTTTGAGAAGTCAAGCAGGCTCTCTGGGAAATTACAAATTGGATACATTTTAATCAAGCATTGCGTGGTATGTGAGATGCATGTTCCGTATGGAATAATTCCTTATCATGTAAAGGCCACGCCCAAGTATGTTTCCTATTTTTCCTGGAAAGGAGTCAGAGATGTGAGATAGTGTGAGAGTTATGCTTTAGACAGCAATTTAACCAGGAGCGTCCCTGGCTCCATTTTATAAAGTGTTTGCAATAGGGTATGTGTGTGGGGCTCTTACTCAGTCAGTGTCCACTGTTAGCGTATACAATTCAATATATTGGCATGCATTAGAAATAGGGTACCAAATAGCTGAGTCTGGGCTTTAAATTCTTTATGGGATGAGATGTGCCTCGACTCGAACAGATCCTCCAATGTAGAAAATCTGTTCTCCTCCCATTGCCTCAGTCGTGCCATGGAAAAAACTCCAGATGGGGTGGGAAAGCCGCATAGGGGGATATTGGGCGCATATGGTACTGTAATCTTTGTCAATCTAAGTGCCATGCACCAGTACCACAGCGCATTCTGCAATAGCAGAGGCCGCCATTGTGTGTGTGGAGCATTGTTGACGTGAATGCAATATCCCTAGTAGAACCAGAGTTGGGGCCCTGAGAGGTTGTATTATATGCGCTAGTTAGGCACCAGCCTTATCCCTGTCTACATGTATCCAGTGAGTGTATGTTTTAAGTGCTCAATAAGTTCTGCATGCCGTTTTTTAGTTGGTAGCAAATTGGATAAACGGTTGGTGTCATCCGTCATCTCCCATTCTCTTTATCAGTCAACTTCTGCAGAATCTGTCTTCTGAGCCCTTCCAAGGTATAAATGGCAACTTCCTTGACAACCACTTTGAACACCTCCCACTTAACTAGACTTTTTGAGGCAATACCCTCATTCGTGGCAAAGTATTCTTCTGTGGCCATGTTCACATTGCTGCCAAAGGCTGTATCCTCTAATTGAGTCTACTGCATGCACCGTGTGGGGATTGGCACAGTGACCCAACCCCATTGGAGTGTCACTTACAGTAGGTTGTGATCTAAGAAGCTTTTAGCCAAGTATGTTGTGCCTGTGAATCGCCCCAGGATATGGGGAGAAGAAAGAATATTCCCTCAGTCCTTCATGGTGTGTTCTCTACACATCTCCAAGATCCCAATGGGTGGTCCAAGCCACGAGGGCCTGTGTCTGCTTAACTGAGTTCATGTTAGGTAGTGGTGGAATTGAGCGATCCAGTGAAATATCTAACACTGAGTTAAAATCCCCTCCTATTAACCAGGGATGTGCCCATTCTGCTAGCGCTGAGGCAGGCATTGCAAAAACACATTTTGTTCAGTGATGGGGCACGATATGCTCCAAACACAATCTGTACCCCATCTAAGTGTCCCATGGCAAAGTTATATCAACCAAGGGTGTCTATTTTAGTGTGAATGATCTGGAAGGGGACTCCTGCTCAAGTGCAGATAATGGCATCTCTGACAAAGGCATATTAGGAGGTTGCTACTACTTGGCCTCTCCACTGTGTCCTGAGCCGGGCCACTTCAGGTAATGATAGATGTGTTTCCTGTAGTTAAACAATAGAGGGCAGATGTACGACCCAGAGTTTTGCGACTCGCAATTTGCAACTCGTTTGCGACTCGCAAATTGTGAGCAGCAAAACCTTATGTACAACAGTGTACTTTACACTGTTTGCAATTCTCAAGGGGCTCGTAAATGACCTACCTCATGAATATTCATGAGGTAGGTCTCAATTTGCAACCCCATTGGGATGGCTGCCCTCACAGGGATGGTGGCCTGCTGGAGACAGCAGACCACTATGTCTGTGTCTGCTTTTAAATAAAGCAGATTTTTTTTTTAATGCAGCCCCTTTTCATTTTTTCAGAGCAGGGAGTGGTCCATGGGACCACTGTCTGCTCTGAAAAAATATTTTGGCTGCTATTCACAAAGGGGAATGGGTCCTAGGGGGACTCCTTCCCATTCGCGAATGGGTTAGCACCAGTTTGAAATCACCCGTTCCAAATTGCGACTCGCAAACCTAATTTGCGATTCGGTAAATAGATCACCGGATTGCAAAATAGGGTCTGCACAAACCAAAATGTTTTTTTCCTGTCGCAAACGGTTAGATTCTGAGAATTGGGCCATTTGCGACAGGACAAATGGTACGTGCATGTGCCCCTAGATACCTTACAGCAATGTGATTGGGCTAGCACTCTGTGTGGTTTTTGAGTGGAACCCAATCCTCTAACATTCCATGTCATAATCTTACAATGGGATGGCATTGTTGCCATTATTCTAATGTGTGGTCAGTTGTGTCCTCATCCCTCTCCCCCATCCCCAGCACAGCATCACATGGCATGTAAAGCAACATTTATAAACCCCAAATTTTAGGTCTAACACAAAACATCTGTTTGACTAATCTTCAACCTTAATTCCAATCAATTTAGGAGTATAACCGTAGGTGCAATTGCACGTGGTGGGGCCGAGCAGAACTCGAGCCTAGTGGGCACAGGATGGCCCATGATGGGCATAATAGTGATCCAGCTCTGAGATGTCCACCTCGGTGAGTCCATAGCAATTGGGGAGCCACGGCGTTCCCCATGACAGCATGTAGAGGCATGAACTATAGAGCCACTAGCAAGCTGTCCTCATTCCAGTGTGAGAAAAGCCAGATTAAATAAACTCATGTATGACACTGGGGTCCACATTGTGAAATACCGATACAGTCAAATAATAGTGTCTGTGGTTTGCTGAGTAACGAAAGGGAACAAGGCCACACTGGAGTTTGACTCGGAGTCCGAAGGGAATGTAGTAGAGTGACACAAGGGTGATCGACTGGCTCTGGCCTCCATGTTCCTCACTGACTGCAGTGCTGTCACTCTACCCTTGTGGGCCTCCTGGGGTGAGGGGGCTGCAGTTGGTGCTCCTTTTTATCAGCATTTGCATTGAGTAGGTCTGTTGTGGTTATGGATATGGGCTTCTTCTTTCACCGCTTGCAGGAAAGCCATTGGGTATGTTCATTCAAGCCAGTCCCAGGCAGCCCCCGGGGCCTCAAAGAACAGAGAGCGATTGGTGTGTAGAATTCTCAGCCATGCTCGAAATAGGAGGGCATAGTTCATGCCCTTTCTCAAGAAGTTGCTTTTTCACAGACTGTTATAATGCACGGCATCTTTCATCTTCTGTATAGTCCATGAATAATGAAACTGTAGCATTTTTCACATTGATGTGTGACACTTTGTGAGACAACTGCAAAAAGTGGTCAAAGTTACTGACGTTCATGACCTGCACCATATTGGGACGGGGGAGCACTAGGGAGGTGGGCGACGTGAAGGTACTCTGTGGGCTCTGTGGGCTCTCTCAAAAACACACATGGATGATAGGCCTTGTGGGGCTACAGCTGTCCAAAACCATTCCTCAATGAACTGGGTGGTATTGCTTCCCTCCTCGCATTCAGGCAGGCCCACTCGTCTCACGTTATTTTGCTGTGCATCGCCCTCCACATCTTCTGCGCGATCATGTAGCTGTTGGATCTGATGTTGAAGGTCAGAGATGGGGCCAGTATTCTGGTTACGCTGAGGGGCCAGCTCGGAGAGGGTGCCCTTCGTGGCATGTACTTTATCATCCTGCTTTTTGTGGTCATCTTTTAAGAGGCTGAGGTTTGCAACAATGCTGTTCCCTTGGAAGCCCTACACCAGGGCAGTAAGTAGCAGCAGCCCCAACAGGTTTCAGATAGTAGATGTGTTGTAAAGGAACCTATGTGAGGCCCCAGCCTTCAAGAGACCCACCTCACTCATCTCAGTCCAGGAGGGGGATCCAGGTATTGCAATGTTCCTCCTAATGTCCCCTGGCCATCGTCTCCCCCTGAGCTAGGTACATAGGCCTCACTCAGTCCACCAGGGGGGTTGCTGCCTCCTCAATATGGGGCAGTGGGCCCCCAGCACAAGAGGACAGGTCAGCTGTATGGGCCACAGGCTGGGGGAGTCAATCTGGAGGAGCAACACCCTCTAAGGCCTCGCTCCACCCAGCAACACGGTGCACCCCAACCTCTCCCACTTCACTGTGCAGGCCCCTACCATTTCACAGCACCAGAAGGGGTCCGTTGTCTCCACTCAAAGCTCAGCTTCTCCTGCAGGCCACAAAAGACCGCAACCACCAGCTGCCGTATGCCTCCTCATTCACGGCGCCACCTCCAGCGATGGGCCTGCGTGGATCACAGAAGTCGTCCCTTGTCCAGGTCTGATTGCCACTGTGGGGGGGGGGCTATTCTTCCCCAGCACTCTACTCCACTGGCTCATGTCCATGGCTGCCGGTGCAAGCAGGTGTCCCTCGGGTAGGCCGAGTGGGCCGCTGGTTAGGCCTCGCCAGTCTCTGCCACAGTCAATCGACCTGTGTCAGCCGTGGGACCTCGGGGGGTCCAGAGAGCCCTTTCAGGTCCCCGCTGGTCTCCCCACACAGTTCTAGCTGTGGCCCCAGGTTAGAACCGCAGGATTGTTCTGGACTCCCGGGTGGGCTGCGGGAGCTCTACTTGGTTGCAGCCACCATGTTTGGCACCTGGCTACACCCTCCTCAAATCCATGATTAAGTAAAAACGCACAATGTCACAACAACATTTGCAGCATCTATCATATGAGTATGTTTAGTTTCTGATGACATAGCACTGCATAGTCCTGCATGCTTTAACAGCTACAAAGCAATACAAGTGGCATTTTGACACATACTTTCTCAAAATCATAATTCATAACACTGTCATGTTTACACATGGTAACACTGTCTGGGTAATGTGTTCCACCTCTTAAGTACCAGTTTCATACTCAATTATGGGCATAGGCAACCAAACTGTGTCTAATGAAGCTTAGCCTGGCTCAGCCCGCTTTGCTCTGCTATAACAGTCACATGTATTGTACGTCAAAAATGTGCATGCTTTGAACATCAGCAGAATTAGCAACAAATGATTTTACTTGTGGCAACTGCATCAAAACAGTAGATGGGAAAAACATCACCACAGCTGCTAAATATGCATGATTCCTCTGTGCTTGCATACATTGCCCTTACATGCACAATGGCATTTGTCACTGTCAATTCAAGATTGATGTGTGTATAAGTTCAGTTGTGTTTGTACCCTGAATGTAATTTGGTTGCAGGTGATTGATACATATTCATAGACATCACAATGTTACAGCTCTCATGGATCACACACATATCTTACAGAGCTACAACGATACACTTATTACACTTACTTGTAAAATGGGATCCCAGAAGGTCTAAACATCTTCCTGGTGTATGGACAAGTCCACCTGCAAGACAATTATATGAACGTTGCATTGAAAACAGTGCAGTTATACAGGATCTAAATTCCATGAACCGTATTATGAAATTCCAATGATTTTAAAAATTCAAAAAGCTTGACACACATATGTATATAATGTATGAATATGCAAAGCAGCCAGTCACCTTGCATGTCAGAGCTAACGGATTGTTAACTCTCAGAGATTTCTAACATTCAATGCCTGAAGCATACCTCGGGTATGTGAAGTTTTGTGTACTGTTGTGCAGTATCATCTCAGATCGCTTTGCACCATGACACAAGAGGGAAACCATTGGCCTTAAGCAGACCAAAAGAGAGCTACAATGGGAAAGGACAGGTATACATCGTATGTAACATTGTAAGGACCATATCAGGCTATTTATGGCAATGGTGCACAGAATGCTGACTAGCGGCCATGCATGTTACCTTGCAATATGGTGCAAAAGTACATGCCTTGGAAGGAAATGTATATATTTTCCTGTCCTGAAATGGCCCCCAAACTGAACAAGTGCAATTGTCTGAGGCATTTCCATCTGTCTATGTGTGCTGAACACGGCAGCACACATAAAATGGTTAATATTATAGGAGATTCTGCCATACCCATCACCTATGCAGGTATCATAGAAGTTCGTCAATATAAATATAGTGAGGCCACCCTAGTATAATATCTATACCATTGCAAAATGTATACATGACATACATAGAGCCCATACATACTATGGGGGTCATTACAACATTGGCGGTAAAAGGCGCTTACCGCCGTGCAGAAGACCGCCAATACACAGCCACGGCCGTGGATTTCCGCCACAGCTATTATGACCCACATCTTGGAATCCACCGAAATTCAGACACCCACACAAGTCCGCCACACCAAAGGTCAGTGATAAACTGGCGATAACAAAACCTCCACCGTCACGCCAACAGAAACACGCCCATGCTATCACGACCCACGAATCCATGCAGCGGTCTTTCAACCGCGGTATTCCATTGGCGGTACACACCGCCGCGCTCAAAATACACACACATCTCCAAAACACCGCCACGTTGGACAATTCCAAATACACACACTTGATACACATACACACACCACTCCCACACACCCATTACAATATAAAACACACGCCCACATCACCCACAAACCCCTACAACCAAAAATTATAGATGAAGGCGAGAGAGAGAGCACAGCATAGACAACCCCACCACACAGAGGCACACAACACCGTCACCCACACAACATCCACACACAAAACACCACAAACCACTACACATCACCACACTCATCACCACATACACCACCCCACACATCACCTACACCACCCCATGGCAAGGCAACAACACCCCAGGTTTTCGGAGAAGGAGCTCAGTGTCATGGTGGAGGAAATTGTACGGGTAGAGCCACAGCTATTTGGATCACAGGTGTAGCACACCTCCATTGCAAGGAAGATGGAGCTATGGCGAAGAATAGTCGACAGGGTCAACGCAGTGGGACAGCACCCAAGAAATCGGGAGGACATCAGGAAGAGGTGGAACGACCTACGGGGGAAGGTGTGTTCTGTGGTCTCCAGGCACAACATTGCGGTTCAGCAGACTGGCGGTGGACCCCCACCTCCTCCCCCACAACTAACAACATGGGAGGAGCAGGTCTTGACCATTATGCATCCAGAGGGCCTCGGAGGAGTCGGTGGAGGAATGGACACTGGTAAGTCAAATCTTAACTATCATATCCCCCACCTTACCTGCATGCTATCACCCCCCCACCCTCACCCCCTCCCCTATCACTCCAACTCCTCACTAATGTACTAAGAACACAAACCACCCATCCCAACACCAAGCCCTGCATGACACAACAAAGCATGGTCACCCCTCACTAAAGCATGCCCACAGCATATACCCATAACACCCCCGAACCATCATCACACAAGCCCCCACACAGGAATGCTAGCACTGGGGTACACGCTCACCCACCCATTGCACACCATGACACACACAGATGCAATAATCATGCTTTTACACCCCTGCAGGACCACTACCTAACGTCACCAGACAGGAGGGTCCAGACATATCTACCCCACCCACAGAAGAGGCCCACAGTGATGAACGCAGCTCTGGCCAACTGGATCCAGATGACCAGCCCGGACCATCGTGGGCCTCGGGACAGTCGGTTCCCCTCGCACAGGCACAGCCCAACACTGACCTTCCACCCTCTGGAAACACCAGTACAGCACCCACCCAGTGGACCCATACCTCTGTCCCCGGGACACGTCAATCAGCTGTGTGTCCACCACTACAGCGAACCCAGGATAACCCACCACCCCAACAACAACAGGGACCTGGGGGCAGTGGTAGTGGGCACACGGTCCAGGGGACGGAGGCACAGGAACACACAGGAACTGGGAGGGCTGCTGTGCGACAGGGGGCGGACAGGCCAAGGGAACCCACTCTCCACGAGGCCCTCTCCTCCATCATGGGAGCATTCCACCACTCCCAGGAGATGATGGCTACGGTCCTGGCCAAGTTTCAGAAGATCCAGCGCCTGCAGGAGGAACAGTATTTGGGGTTCAGGGAGGAACTCAGAACCATCAGCTCCGCCCTGGGCACCATCGTAGGGGTGCTGAAGGACATACAGAACACCATGAGGGACACCGTGGCACTCCAAGGGGCCCTTGACATTAGCATGGACGATGAACTGCCCACCACCTCCGCCGGCGCTACTGGACAGGACGCCCCGTCACAGGACCACCACACCAGCACCCCACCCCCTGCAGATGGAGAACCACCCCGCAAGCGGTCCCTGAGATCCAGGACCAGGACAGAGCACGATGGCAAGACCCCCGCCAAGAAATGAGACCACCCTGATTGTCATCCCAGTGTCCCACTTTTGTAACCCTGTCCTTATTGGAACTGCCCCAGCTCCACTTCCTATGCCCATATGGGCAATGCACCTGTGAGACTAATAGACTGGACTCTGCCATGGACATTCCTCCACCATCACCCATCACCATTTGACCACCCCCTCCAATAATTAGCACCTCAATAAACACCCTTGAAGCACAAAAATATCTGGAGTCAGTCTGTGATTTTTAAAATGTGTATTAGCTATGACAATGACAAAATCAGTTCGAAAATGTAATGTCAACATAACTATGTCACACATCACAAGTCCATGAAGGATGCAAGCAGATGACACACGTTGGTTACCACACCTGTGAAACCGTAATGGAAATGTACAACTCAGTTACCAAATACTGCTTGAAATTGACAGACAGGATAAAGGTAGAAGTGTGAAAGTAAATGTAGTAGTCAAGAAAGTGTTCTCACCTGTGTGTCACTGGAAATATTGCTGTATGACTGAGTCCCTGTTGTCAATGTCTTCATCCTCTGCTTCCTCCTCATCACTGTCCACAGGCTCCACAGCTGCCACAACACCGTCATCTGGTCCATCCTCCTGCAGAAAAGGCACATGGCGTCGCAAATCAAGATTGTGAAGCATAGAGCAGGCGATGATGATCTGGCACACCTTCCTTGGTAAGTAGAATAGGGAACCACCTGTCATATGGAGGCACCTGAACCAGGCCTTCAGGAGGCCAAAGGTGCGTTCGATCACCCTCCTAGTCCGCCCTTGGGCCTCATTGTAGCGTTCCTCTGCCCTGGTCCTGGGATTCCTCGCTGGGGTCAATAGCCATGACAGGTTGGGGTAACCAGAGTCCCCTAATAGCCACACCGGGTGCCTCTGGAGTTGACCCATCACATAAGGGATGCTGCTATTCTGCAGGATGTAGGTGTCATGCACAGAGCCAGGGAACATGGCATTTACCTGCGAGATGTACTGGTCTGCCATCGAATGATAACTCTTCCGGTTCCTGTACACCTGTTCACTCCTGTGGGGGGGGACCAGAGCTACATGGGTCCCATCAATGGCACCTATGATGTTAGGGATATGTCCAAGGGCATAGAAGTCACCTTTAACAGTAGCCAAATCCTCCACCTGAGGGAAAACAATGTAGCTCCTCATGTGTTTCAGCAGGGCAGACAACACTCTGGACAACACGTTGGAAAACATAGGCTGGGACATCCCTGATGCCATGGCCACTGTTGTTTGAAATGACCCACTTGCTAGGAAATGGAGCACTGATAGCACCTGCACTTGAGGGGGGATTCATGTGGGAAGGCGGATTGGTGACATCAGGTCTGGCTCCAACTGTGTACACAGTTCCTGGATTGTGGCATGGTCAAACCTGTAGGTGATGATTAAATGTCGCTCCTCCATTGTCAACAAGTTCACCGGCGGTCAGTACATCGGACGATTCCGCCATCTCCTCACATGTCCCAGCTGACGGTGCCTAGGAATGACAACAGCGACCACAGAGTCAAGCAACTCAGAGGTATGTACCCACAGCTACACAGACCACGAAACAAAATCCAAAACGTTGTCTGTATGTGTGTTGAGTTCAGGCCTAGGTATGTGTGACGCAGTTGAAAATAAAGCCATATGGGCCCCTGAAATGGCGGCTGCCTGACCTCTAAACTGGGACAATGGGATGTGAGGTAACTGCGCTGGCGTTGTACACCGTAGCGGTAGGAGGTCGAAGACCGCTGCGCAATGCTGCATTGGTTAACATTGGACCCTATGAGTCCCAGGAGCCAATGACGAAGTGCGCCGGCGGTGATGATACGCACTGCTGCGGACGTTACCGCCGCGGACGTGACCACCATTTTCTATCTGTTCAATCACTCAATACCTGATCTTCGACAGGAGAGGACCTATACTGCAAGTGCTGCTGTGACCTCGGTCTGGAAGAGACAATGGCACGTGCGTCTGCGGATAGGGCCCCTGCCTTCACTGCACAGGAGTTGGAGAAGCTCGTGGACGGGGTCCTCCCCCAGTACACGCTACTCTACGGTCCTCCAGACCAACAGGTGAGTACATAGGATGCAAGTTGTATGGGCTATGCTTGGGTGGAGAGGGCTGGATGTAAGAAGGAAGGGGGCAGAGTTCTGCGAGCATGAAGGACTGTGAATGCATGTGCCACATGGCAAGGGTAGGGATGTGGGCCACTCACTTCGATGGTGCAATTTGTAATGACTTCTCTTCTTCCCCTGTACATGTCATGTAGGTCAGCGCCCACAAGAAGAAGGATATTTGGCGTGCCATCGCCAAGGACGTCCGGACCCTGAGGGTCCACCAGAGACAGAGCACCCACTGCCATAAAAGATGGGAGGACATTCGCCGCTGGAACAAGAAGACGGCGGAGGCTCAGCTGGGGATGGCCTCCCAACGTGGGAGGGGTGCCCGTCGCACCATGACCCCCCTGATGTTCCGGATCCTGGCGGTGGCCTACCCTGAGTTGGATGGGCGCTTGAGGGCATCACAGCAGACACAAGGGGGTGTGTACACTATCATTCAGCTGACTTTGCGTGCAGTGAAGGTGTCTGGGTGGGGGAGGAGGGCTGTGGGTTTCCCTAGGCCAGGGCGAGTTCCGTAGGCTAGGCCCCTCCGTAATGCAGGCCATGTGCCACTCCACCCCACCTTTGTAGAGTGCCAAGTACAGGTATACATGCCCCTGTGTCATCTATGTGTGCAGATGTCCACCATAACCATGTAGGCCATATCCCAGGAACTGCATCTGTAGAGCCCAACAGCGTGGCGTAGTGCAGGGGGCTGCTGTGTCTGTATTGTCCGCCAACGGTAGCGGTAAGCCATGAACTCAACCTGTCTTTCTTCTGTCGGCCCCCCCCCCCCTTTTTGTGCTCTCCCTGTTCTTTTGTGCATCAGCATCATCAGGCAGAGGTACAGTGGCACCGGAGCACGAGGGGGCTGCATCCCACATGGCCATGGAGGGCCACACCACGGACTCTGATTACACCAGTGGGACGGAGGGCGAGGGGAGCTTCACGTCGGTCACCGGATCAGAAACCAGCGACATGGACTCGTCCTCCGTTAGAGGCCTGTTAGAGGTATGTGGAGTGCACCGGGCACCAGGGCAGCCACTGTGACACGGAGCCAAAGCACAGCCAGTCCCCACCCCTGTGAAGCACCAGAATTTGGACAGTGCCCGACGGGAGAGGGGGAAGACTCCTGCCGGCAAAGCCGCTCACAAGGGTCCCGGGGGGAGTGTCGAGTCAGCTGTGACTCCTCCCAAGGTGGGGAAGGGGCAGAAGAAAGCGCCAAAGTCTGGGAAGAGCAGCACGGTGGAGAAGGCCGCCATCATCCCCACTGCCCAGGACGCCACCGCCAGCCCGATCATCAGTGGTCAGGAGACTACCGCCAGAGTCAGTGCCCAGGAGGGCAGTCCAATCGTCAGTGGTCAGGAGACCACCGCCAGAGTCAGTGCCCAGGAGGGCCCCGCAGCCACAGCCCCGCTGGGCAATGAGGGACCGCCATGGCAGACACAGCTGCACAGGTCAGAGACAGCAAAGTCAAGCACCGCTGAACAGGGGAAAGACCCCCATGGCAAGTACCGCTGAACAGGTCAGAGACAGCAAAGTCAAGCACCGCTGAACAGGGCAAGCACCGCCATGGCAAGCACCGCTGAACAGGGCAAAGACCGCTGAACAGAGCAAAGACCGCCATGGCAAGCACTGCTGAACAGCTCAGAAACTGCAAAGTCAAGCACCGCTGAACAGGGCAAGCACCGCAAAATCAAGCCCCAGTAGCCCATGTGCGACAGGGGCAGTGACAGAACTCGGACCGTCACGGGGAGAGTGATGCACTCTGGGCACCAGTCCCCCTCCAGAACCAGTGGAGAACAGCATCCACTACCTCAGTCCTTAACAGGATGAAGCACTCTGGGCATCAGTCCCCTTCCAGAACCAGTGGAGAACAGCATCCACTACCTCAGTCCTTAACAGGATGAAGCACTCTGGGCACCAGTCCCCCTCCAGAACCAGTGGAGAACAGCATCCACTACCTCTGTCCTTAACAGGATGAAGCACTCTGGGCACCAGTCCCCCTCCAGAACCAGTGGAGAACAGCATCCACTACCTCAGTCCTTAACAGGATGAAGCACTCTGGGCACCAGTCCCCCTCTAGAACCAGTGGAGACTGTTATCCACTTGTGACACTGTGGCTTTGCACACCCCAGGATGGTACAGTGGGCAACCCACCCACTGAAAAGACTTGTGAGACTGTGGCTTTGCACTCCCCAGGATGGTACAGTGGGCAACCCACCCACTGAAAAGACTTGTGAGACTGTGGCTTTGCACTCCCCAGGATGGTACAGTGGGCAACCCACCCACTGAAAAGACTTGTGAGACTGTGGCTTTGCACTCCCTAGGATACATCAATGGGCATGGCGCCCTGTCGTGGATCTGGCATGGTGCTGTCATCCGGCTGAGGTGCCCCCCCTTCCCTTCCCCCTGAGGTGCCTGTTGTATTTCGATCTGATGCCCCAGCAGTGTTCTCTCCGTTTCTGGTCAGATATCTGATGTGGGCCTCGCCCATGCATTTAGGGCCCAGTGGTCCACGGACATTGAATGGTGCATACCTGCACTACTAATCGTGATGTATAATTTTTGGAATGTGTATATATTTGCTTACTGTATTTTGTAACATTACAAAGGTTGAACTCATTTCCTTTTGCCTTTGCATTCTTCCGGGGGGGTTGGGGGTTGTTACTGTGATGTTTGGAAATGCATTGGTGTGAGTGTTGTAGTGGGTGAGGGTCGGGGTGGGGGTGAGGGGGTTGCGTGTGTGTGTCCCTGATTTTTGCCTCCCCCTCCCCTATGTCGTAGGTGCAGTACTCACCGTTTGACTTTGGCGCCGGCGTTGCTGATGATCGTAGAGGAGCAGGAAGACTATTGCAGGGATTATTTGGAGTTCTGACTCCATGGTGCCCTCCTTCCTCGTGGAGTGTGTTAAGGTGAGCGTTTTCCCATTGAAATGGCTGTTTCCGCCGTGTTTTTATCCACGGTGAATCCTCCCCGGAAAAGGTGGCGGATTTGCCTGTTGTATTACTATGGGCGGTACTTTGTCTCCCGCCTGTCTGTTGGCGGTGACCGCCGCGCTGCTTGTCTGTACCGCCGTGGCGGTCGGAGTGTTAAAGTGGCTGTCTTTGTTGGCTGTTTCCGCCACGTCATAATTCCCTTTTTTTTTTCTGCCGGCCTGTTTGCGGTCTTACTGCCGCTTTAACACCGTCCGCCAGGGTTGTAATGACCCCCTATTGCTCTTTATTATGTGTAGAGGTACATCAAAATAATCATAAAAATAAATATTCCTTTCTAAGAATTACAACAATATAAAAACCATAATATATATTAAACCAAATGAAAAAGAGAAGGAAGTACAGAGAGATAAGTACCCCCTACATAAATCAATCACACCTCACATCCATAATTAGACTCAACAATCACTCACGCCCATTCAATCAATCTTATATTAAATCAAGCATGCCATTCATCTGCTTTAAGTTCATCTCCTTCCATAACAACAGTGTATTGAAGTTTCTTTTCAAAATAATATTAACTGTCCCTCAAAAATTGAATACTCATTCTTCTTGATACAGATCCTATAATGACAAACAATTGTAGTGCCAATGTGCGTTTTGGTGTCTCTCTTACATAAAAAAAAACCTTCATCAGGGTGTATCTGGATGAAACACAACACACTGCATAAACGAAGTGTGTGTTATTTCAGTACTCAAAATGTTTTGAAGCAGAACATTTCAAAGTCTTTCTCTGAAATCAATAAAAGACAGGGCTCAAATGAGAACCATGTTTTTAAAAACAACTGGTTTCACAGGAGGATGATCCTGGCAGCCACCATCATTAAATAGTGAGCACATGCACAAGTATCAAAGGTGTATGCATTTTTCAAGCACCAAAGGACATCAGAAAGAAAGTTAAATAGATAACACCCAGTGTAGACACATAGACCATGTCCCAAAGACACACATGAAACCACGCTCCCACTATCCAATACTGAGCAGAGTTCAAAACCAAAAAGACACCAATGTACACCCCACCACAACCAGATCAAGCTGTACCAACGTGCAACTCAATGTCAAGATAATCTACTATTCTACATTTATATGGTCGTAGGCAGTACAAAATGCCTTCCATTTCAATATTCAGGCAGACATATATCGGTCATACATAGCCCTATAAAGAACATTATTGAGATGTGGAATTCCTGACATAGGCTCCTTTCCAAGGTGATCCAAAAGCAGTATATCCTTCCCTGGGGAGGCAAAAGCAAGAGGACACAGAAACATCAGCCAGGATTCCATACCAGAGACAGACACATGGGTGTCTCTAAAAGGTCCCAAAAAGGCCAATACTTGTCAATTCAGTACTCAAACACTCCCCTAACTGACAACGAGGAGGACATGTGTGATTCAAGGAGGGCACACACACTCAATGGGGAAGGTCTCTTCTGGCACCGTCAGATGTAAGTAGATCTGATGGATACCAATACAATCCTCCTTAGAAGTACAAAGGGCCACGGGAAGGCATGATATATAGTCAGAGTCCGACAACCCACTTTTCGATATAATGGGCACTAGCGTTATTGCTTCTTAAGTTAACCAAAAGGTAGATGAAAGATCTTGCGCGTACAGCTGGTATACACTAAGTGCCCCCACAGCTGGTACTAAACTGTAAGCATGACAAAGGCTGACATTGAGATATATTTTACCAATACATTTCTTGATCCATGGGAGAATAATGTCCTATGAGATGGGGTGCATTATTGCCCTTTGTTGCATTCATTTTCTCCATCTCACATAATAAAGAGCAATAATCAACTCTATTTATGGGCTCTCTGAATATCATATTTACATTTTGTAATGGCATAGGTATTATAGTAAGGTGGCCTCACTATTTATTTATATTGTGATGTACCTTGGTAGGATTGTGTGAGAGAACAGGGCTGATTGCAGAGGCCCCCTAACTTTTTGCCCCCATTTTCCACTTTTTGCTGGTGTTCTCCTGACTCTGATGGTGCCCCGGGTACTGCTAACCAGTCCCAGGGCCTGTGCTCTGTGTAAAATCAGTATGCAAATGAGACTAATTATAATTGGCTAAGTCAACCTACCTGTAAGTCCCTAGTATATGGTAGGGCATGTAGGTTTAGGGACACCAGCAAAGGTAGTGCACCCATAGGTGCACTGCTGAAATGCCCAGTGTCATTTTAAATGCAGGCCTGCCTTACTGGCTGCTTTTAAATTAAAGTTATATGCAAATTCGACTTTGGAATTAAAAGTAGTTCCAAAGTCTTAAACTACCTTACTTTTACATATAGAACACCCCTAAGGTGTGCCCTATGTGCCCCTAGGGCTGGGTGCCATGTAACTATAAGCAGGGACCTTATAAACATAGTTTTATAAGCCCTGGTGAGGTAAAACAGCCACATTTGTGTTTCCCTCATTGTAGTGAATGTCCTCCATAGGCTAGAATGGAGAGACTTTATTTTAATTTTAAAAGTCCCCTTAAGTAACAGATAACAAGAGTTTGGTATCAAATTAATTGTTATAATAAATCCCACAACTTCCAGTTGTTGGATTTAATATAACTTGTCCAGGTAAAGAGTTTTAAACTTTACGTGAAAAGTTGCCAACTTCAGCCCTGTAGTGTTTTTGCTGCTGTGCTCTGATTGGCCAGCCTCTGGCAGCCTGGCCAGGCTGCCTTGATGAGGTGTGAAGTGGGCTGACTTCACACAAAGAGATGTGCCTGAGGGAGGAGATCTCCCCTCAGCTGTTGGTGAGGCAGGAAGGGGGAGGGCTGCCAAACTGGTCTTCAAAGGCAGAGAAGGACATTTGGAGCAACTCAGCAACATCCCTACATCCTGCAAACACTGACAATTAGGTGCCCCCTTGATTAGATTAGGAGAGGGCAGGAGAGGGGTGTGTTTAGGATTTTTAGCCACACCTGTGGGTGGGCTCAGCCAGATGTAACCTCCAAAAATCACTTTCAGCCATGATGGATTTTTGAGGAATGTTGCTCCCTTGGGATTGATTTTTGCCACACTTCCCAGGAAGTGGTCATCAAAGGGGGAAGGACCCTGCCCCTGATTGGAGTACCAGGACCCCCTGTTTTTCACCCAGGAGCAGGGATAAAACTGGCAAACCTGCACCCACACCTCAGTTCCCTACCAGATCCCTACTGGGAAGAACCACAGAAGGACTGCCCTGCTGGACCCCTGGCCTGCACCTCGACCCTGCACTCTGAAGGACTGCACCAGCTGCACACTTGGGCTTCACCACAAGAAGGACTTTGCCTGGCTTCAACTGGTTCAAGGAGGGACTCCCTGTTTGCTACAGATGAAAAATTGCTCACCAGAGTCCCCTGCACTAACTCCTAAAGAAACCAACCAGCTGACCACTGTCCAGTGGCCAAAAAGAAGTTTGCCCCAGGTTCATTCTGGTAGTTGTAGTCCACACCCCCAAGGGTCATCTCAGAGCCTCTGGAACCTTGGAGTGAGCTGCGAACCCCAAAAGAACCTTAAAGGAACATCTGGGAGAAGATCCAGAAGTTTGGAGAACTTTTGAAAAAAAGCTCCATAGAGGGACCGACCCGCCGCAGCAACTCTAGCCGGCTTGCCTCAACCGTGACCCAGCCTGACTTGCAGGTTTGTCCCGGTGAAGAAAATCTCCCAAAAAGAGACTAAGGCCCTCATTACAACCCTGGCGGTCGGTGGTAAAGCGGTGGTAAAACTGCCAACAGGCCGGCGGTAATTTTTTTTAATTATGACCATGGCGGAAACCGCCAACATAGACAGCCATTTTAACACTCCGACCGCCACGGCGGTACAAACAAACAGCATGGCGGTCACCGCCAACAGACAGGCGGAAGACAATGTACTGCCCACACTATTATGACAGGCCAATCCACCACATTTTCCGGGGCGGATTCAACGTGAACAAAAACACGGCAGAAACAGGACTTTGAAGGGAAAACACTCACCTCTACACACCCCACGAGGAACCAGGATGCCATGGAGCCTGAACTGCAAATCCTCCCTGCGATAGTCTTCCTGCTCCTCTACCAGGAGCACGAACGACGGCGGCGACGACCACGGTGAGTACTGCACCTACATCACAGGGGAGGGGAGAGGGAAAAGAGAGTGACACACACACGCAACACGCAACACCCCCACCCCCACCCTCACCCACAACAACACACACACAAATACATGCTGCAACATTACATTTACACCCCCAACCCCTCCTGGAAGAACGCAAGGACAAAAGGAAATGATTGTAACCATTGTATTCAAGAATAATCCATTAGTCAAAAATGTATATACACTATAAACAATTATGTACACCAAGAATTCAAGTCCAAGTATTGCACCTATATAGTCTGTGGACCACTGGGCCCAAAATGCATGGGTGAGGCCCACACTCGCTACACGATCGAAACGGAGAGAACACCGCAGGGGCATCAGATCAAAATAAAACAGGCACCTCAGGGGGAAGGAAAGGGGGGCACCTCAGCCGGATGAGTGCACAATGCCAGCTCCACGAGGGGGCACCATGCCCATTGATGTATCCTGGGGAGTGCAAAGCCACAGTCTCTCAAGTCTCTCCAGTGGGTGGTTTGTCCACTGCTTTATCATGGGGAGTGCAAAGCCACAGTCTCTCAAGTCTCTCCAGTGGGTGGGTTGCCCACTGCTTTATCCTGGGGATCCAAGTAGATAACAGTCTCCACTGGTTCTGGAGGGGGCTTTGTGCCCAGAGTGCTTCGTTCTGCCAAGGACTGAGGTAGTGGATGTGAATCTCCACTTGTTCTGGAGGGGGCTTTGTGCCCAGAGTGCTTCATCCTGCTTGATCCTGCCAAGGACTGAGGTAGTGGATGTCTTTCTCCACTGGTTCTGGAGTGGGCTTTGGGCCCAGAGTGCTTCATCCTGCCAAGGACTAAGTTAGTGGATGTAAATCTCCACTGGTTCTGGAGGAGGCTTTGTGCCCAGAGTGCATCATCCTGCCAAGGACTGAGGAAGTGGATGTCTTTCTCCAAGGACAGAGGTAGTGGATGTCTTTCTCCACTGGTTCTGGAGGGGGCTTTGTGCCCAGAGTGCTTCATCCTGCCAAGGACTAAGGTAGAGGATGTGACACTCCACTGACGGTGGTGCAACATGCAAGCTGCCCAGGCCCCTGGAACTGACCACCAGCCTCATACGAATGACCACTGGGGATGGCAGCCATGTCTGCGGTGGTGCCACTGGCTCAGGATGTCGCGGGGCCGCTGGCGGTGCTGGCGGCAGGTTTAGTAGCAGCGGTTCTTGCGGCGGTCATTGTGGCGGCGGTGCTGGTGGCGGCCTCACTGACTGCCGTGCTGGCGGCGGTGTCAGTAGCGGCGGTGCTGGTGGCAGGTTCACTGACTGCGGTGTTGGCGGCGGGGTCAGTAGCGGCGGTGCTGGTGGCGGGCTCACTGAGTACGGAGCTGCTGAAGGGCACAGTGTCTGCGGTGCTGGTGAAGGGCTCAGTATCTGGGGTGCTGGCGGCGGTGCATGTGGCGGGTCCGGTGGGGGTCTTGTCCCCCGTACAGGTTGGCGGCGACATTGACTTGTCTTTCATTTTCACGCCCTTCCCCACCTTGGATGGTGGCACAGCTGTCTTGCCACTTCAACAATTGTCTTGCTGAGTCCTTGGTGGCAGGTGTTTTGGCCTTCTCCCTCCGGGACGTGGGCAACTTTTTCTGTTTTGGAGGTGGGGGAATGTCCTTGGCCTCTTCCTTGGAACACTGGCAGCCCTGTTGCTTGGCGCACTCCAAAGTCCGGCTATTGCTGGCACCACTGTGCCAGGTGATGTGGTGGCTGAGGTGCTGGGTTGGGACCTGGAAAGGGGGGCCCTAGGGGACGGATGGGGTGGGGAAGGTGAATGGAAGAGGTCACGGTTTTACAGGAAAAGTTTTTTAGACACACTGGGATGGGTAGATGGAGGGGGTTTGGAGTGGAGGAAGAGGTAGTGGTTGTAGGAGGTGTTCGCTTGCTGACTTTGGGGGAAGGTGCATGGGCTGGAGGCTGTTGTGAGGTGGATGGCTGTTGGGTGGGTGTGTGACTGCATTTGTGTACTTTGGGAGGAGGGCTCACAGACACACTGGGAGAGGACACAGGGGATGTGTGAATGGTAGTGGGGGTGGTGAGTGCACGTGAGTGGTGTGTTGCGATGGGCGTGCTGGTGATGGAGTGGAGGAAGTTGGAGGGAGAGGCTGGACACAGGGACAAGCGCTGCCATCACTGCAGAGGTCAGAGCCTGAAATGCTCGCTGTTGGGCTGCCTGCCAGAATGAATGCCCTCCAGGTACGCATTTGTCTATTGCAAATGCCTCTCTACACCCTGGATGGCATTCAGAACGGTAGACGGTCCAAAAGTGAGGGATCTCACAAGGTCAATGGCCTCCTCACTGAGGGCAGCAGGGCTGACTTGGGCAGGGCCTGAGGTGCCTGGGACGAAGGAGATGCCCACCCTCCTGGGTGAGCAGCCACGGGACACACGCTGAGGGGCTGCTGGGAGGGCGGTGCTGGTAGGAGGGGTGGCGGCTGTACCTGTAGATGCGGTGGGCACAGAGGGGCCCACCACCGCAAGGAAGCTCCCATCAGAGGAGGTGTTGCTGTCGATGGTCTCTGCTCCTGTCCCCGCCATGGAGCTCCCCTCGCCCTCCTTCCCACTGGTGACTTCAGACTCCATTGTCTCGCCCTCCAGGGCCATGTGGGATGCAGCTCCCTGCTGCTCCGGTGGCACAGCTCCTCCGCCTGATGATGCTAATGCACACAAGAACAGGGAGACCACAAAAAGTAGCCCTCTGCACTACACCATGCACTTAGAGTTCCCTAATTCATCACAGGGACATGGGGTACATGGCCTATGCCCGATTGCTGCACATATGGAAGTCACAGGAGCCTGACTAGGTGTAGATGGCTCTTACCACTGGTGGGGTTTGGGTGCCACCTAGCCTGCCTCACAAAGGGTCCTTGCCTACAAAGCTCGCCCTAGCCTAGGGGAACCCACTGCCCACCTCCCCTACCCAGACTCCTCCAATGCGCGCAGAGTCAGATGGATGTGACAGTACTCACCCCCTTGTGGCTGCTATGATGCCCTCAAACACCCATCCAACTCCCGATGTGCCTCTGCCAGGATCCAGAACATCAGGGGGGTCATGGTGCGACGGGCACCCCTCCCACGTTGGGAGGCCATCCCCAGCTAGGCCTCCGCCATCTTCTTGCTCCAGCGGCGAATGTCCTCCCATCTTTAACAGCAGTGGGTGCTCCGTCTGTGGTGAACCCCCAGGGACCGGACGTCCTTGGCGATGGCACGCCAAATATCCTTCTTCTGGTGCGCTGACCTACAGGAATAGCACAGAGGTAAAGGAAAAACTTTAACCGTCCGGACCGTCACAGTCATTGTCCCACATTCCCACCCTTGCCCTGACGCATATTCACTCACCGTCCGATCATGCAGGCCTCATCCCCCATCCCCGTATCTTTAATCCACACCACTCCAAACAGGCATTTGCCATGCAGCATGCTCACAGTGTACTCACCTGTTTGTCTGGAGGACTGTAGAGTAGCGTGTACTGGGGAGGACTCCATCCACTAGTTTATCCAACTCCTCCGATGTGAAGGCAAGGGGCCTTTCCCCAGACACATAAGCCATCGTCGCTTCCAGACTGAGGTCACAGCACCACTTGCAGTGTGGGTCCTCTCCTGTCGAAGATCAGGTATCAAGTGAGTGAACAGAAAGAAAATGGTGGTCACGTCCGCGGCGGTGCGTACCGTCACCGCCGGCGTCCATCGTCATTGGCTCCTGGGACCAATAGGGCCCAATGTTAACCAATGCAGGATTGCGCCGCAGTCTTCGACCGCTTACGGCGACGGTGAACAACGCCAGCGCAGTTACCTCATATCCCCTTGTCCCACATTACAAGTCAGGCAGCCGCCGTTTCAGGGGGCCACATGCCATTACTTTTAAATGCGTCACACATATCTAGGCCTTGCATACACACAAAGACAGGCACAAAGCGGATTGACAAATGTGTGCAATAAAATTGTTTTTTTACTACCTCAGTGTTGGCTGACTCTGTGCTCGCTGTTCTCATCCATAGGGCACGTCCGCTGGGGCAGGTGAGGAGATGGCAGCATCCTCCGGTGTTCCGACCACTGGTGGACCTGTTGTCAATGGAAGACAGACATGTAAAACTCACCTACAGACTTGATTGTGCCACAATCCAGGAACTGTGTGCCCAGTTGGAGCCAGACCTGAAGTCAGCTATCCGCCATCCCAGAGGAATCCCTCCTCTAGTGCAGATCCTGTCAGTACTCCATTTCCTGGCAAGTGGGTCTTTTCAAACAACAGTGGCCATGGCATCAGGGATGTCCCAGCCTATGTTCTCAAACGTGTTGTCCAGAGTGTTGTCTGCCCTGCTGAAACACATGTGCAGCTACATCGTGTTTCCTCAGGTGGAGGATTTGCCTACAGTGAAAGGTGAATTCTATGCCCTGGGACATATCCCCAACATCATAGGTGCCATTGATGGGACACATGGGGCCTTGGTCCTCCCCCGCAGGAGTGAACAGGTGTACAGACACCGGAAGAGCTACCATTCAATGAATGTGCAGATGGTGTGTTTGGCCGACGAGCACATCTCCCATGTGAACGCCAAGTTTCCTGGCTCAGTGCATGACGCTTACATTCTGAGGAATAGCAGCATCCCTTATGTGATGGGGCAAGTCCAGAGGCACCATGTGTGGCTAATAGGTGAGGACAAGGACCCTATACCCCGTGAATAGTTGTCTGGGTCTGTGATTGTCCCTAAGGGTTAGTGTGCGTCTAACAGTTGTCCCTCGACATTTGCAGGTGACTCTGGTTACCCAAACCTGTCATGGCTACTGACCCCAGTGAGAAATCCCAGGACAAGGGCAGAGGAACGCTATAACAAGGCACATGGGTGAACTAAGAGAGTGATAGAAAGGACCTTCAGCCTCCTGAAGGCCAGGTTCCAGTGCCTCCATATGACAGGTGGTTCTCTGTACTACTCACCAAAGGAGGTGTGCCAGATCATCGTGGCCTGCTGAATGCTACACAATTTCGGCTTTGCAATGACAGGTGCCTTTCCTGCAGGAGGATGCTCCAGAAGGAGGTCTTGTGGCAGCAGTGAAGCCTTTGGACAGTGAAGAAGAGGAGGCAGAAGAAGAGGATACCGACAACAGAAGCAACGTGATCCAGCAATACTTCCAGTGAGACACAGGTAAGAAGACATCACTGCCTCCTACATCTGATAAAATTGTTAGACCTATCATATGCCTGTCACTTTGTCCCAGTGTATGGACCCTGACCTGTCACTTTGCCTTTCCATTTCACAGATGTGGGTCCCACTGTGTGGCCTCTGCTATGTTATCTCATGGACTAGAGCTGTGTGACATAGGTATGTTGACAATACAATGGACATTGCTATTTTCCTCAGTTATTGCAAATACACATTTGTGAAAGCACAGACTGACTCCAGACTGTTTTGTGATTCAAGGGTGTTTATTTAAGTGCAAAATAGTGGAGGGGGTTGTAAAATGGTTATGGGTGATGGTGGAGAAATGTCCATGGCAGAGTCCAGTTTTTTGTCTCACACGTGCATTGTTCAAAGGGGCATAGGAAGTGGAGCTAGGGCAGTTTAAGGATGGACAGGGTGACAAAGTGGGACAGAAGGATGACTTCAGGGTGGTCTCATTTCTTGGCGGGGGTCTTGCCATTGCTCTCTGTCTTTGTCCTGGATCTCAGGGACCGTTTGCGGGGTGGTTCTCCATCTGCAGGGGGTGGGGTGCTGGTGTCGTGGTCCGGTGGTGGTGCCTCCTGTCCACTAGCGCCGGCCGAGGTGGTGGGCAGTTCATCGTCCAGGCTAGTGTCAGGAGCCCCTTGTTGTGCCACAGTGTCCCTCCTGGTGTTCACAAGGTCCTTCAGCACCCCTACAATGGTGACCAGGGTGGTGTTGATGGACTTGAGTTCCTCCCTGAACCCCAAATACTGTTCCTCCTGCAGCCGCTGGGTCTCCTGAAACTTGGCCAGTACCGTTGCCATCGTCTCCTGGGAATGATGGTACGCTCCCATGATGTTGGAGAGGGCCTCGTCGAGAGTGGGTTCCCTGGGCCTGTCCTCCCCCTGTCGCATAGCAGACCTCCCAGTTCCCCGGTTTTCCCGTGCCTCTGTCCCCTGAACCGTGTGCCCACTGCCACTGCCCCGAGGTCCCTGCTGTTTTTGGGGTGGTGGGTTTGCCTGGATTCCCTGTAGTGGTGGACACACTGCTGCTTGACATGTCCTGAGGACAGAGGGATGGGCCCGCTTGGTGGGTGCTGTGCTGGTGTTTCCTGAGGGGGGAGGCTCTGTGGTGGCTTGTGACTGTGTCAGGGGAACTGACTGTCCCGAGGTTCCAGATGAGCCGGGCTGGTCATCTAGATCTAGTTGGACAGAGCTGCTGCCATCACTGTGGGCCTCTTCTGTGGGGGGTGGACATGTCTGGAACCTCCTGTCTGGTGACGTTGGGTAGGGGTCCTGCATGGGAGTAAAGGCAGGATTATTGCGTCTGTGTGTGCCATTGTGTGCAATTGGTGGGTGACCCTGTACCCCAGTCTTACAGTCTTGTGTTGGACCTTGTGTGATAATTGTTTTGGGGTCTGTGTGGGTATCTGTAGTGGACATGCTTTGGTGATGGGTGTCCAAGCTTTGGTGTTGCATGCAGGGCTTGGTGTTGGGATGGGTGGTTTGTGATAGTGGGACATATGTGAGGTGTTGGAGTGATGGGGGTGAGGGTGAGGGTGGGGTTATGTGATAGCATGCAGGTAGGGTAGGGGATATGGTAGTTAAGATTTGATTTACCAGAGTCCATTCCTCCAGCTACTCCTGCGAGGCCCTCGGGATGCAGTATAGCCAAGACCTTCTCCTCCTATGTTGTTAGTTGTGGGGGAGGAGTAGGGTCCGTTGCCAGTCCTCTGAACTGCAATCTGGTTTCTTAAGACCACGGAATGCACCTTCCCCGTAGATCGTTCCACCTCTTCCTGATGTCATCCCATGTTCTTGGATGCTGTCCCACTGCCTTGACCCTGTCCACGATTCTGCACCATAGCTCCATCTTCCTAGCTATGGAGGTGTGCTGCACCTGTGATCCGAATAGCTGTGGCTCTACCCAGATGATTTCCTCCACCATGACCCTGAGCTCTTCCTCAGAAAACCTGTGGTGTCTTTGCGGTGCCATGGGGTGGTGTGAGTGATGTGTGAGGTGGTGTGTGGTGCATGGATGTTGTGTGAGTGATGGTGTTGAGTGCCTGTGGATGCTAGTTTGTTGGTGGTGTCTCTCTCTGGCCTTCTGTCGCAATTCTGGTCGTAAGGGTTTGTGGGTGATGTGGGTGTGTGTTTTATATTGTATTGGGTGTGTGGGAGTGGTGTGTGTATGTGTATCAGGTGTGTGTATTTTGAATTGTCCAATGTGGTTGTGTTTTGTAAATGTGTGTGTAATTTGAGTGCGGCGAGGTGTACTGCCAATGGAATACCGCAGTTGAAAGACCACTGCGTGGATTCGTGGGTAGTGATAGTGTGGGCGTATTCCTGTTGGCGTGATGGTGGAGGTTTTGTTATCACCAGTTTATCACTGACCTTTGGTGTGGCGGACTTGTGTGGGTGTCTAGATTTCGGTGGATTCCGAGCAGTGGATTGTAATAGCTGTAGCGGAATTCCACCGCCGCAGCGGTGTGTTGGCGGTCTTCTGCACGGTGGTAAGCGGGATTTAACGCCAATGTTGTAATGAAGGCCTAAGCCCGAACGTAGGAAGTTGACCGGGACCTTCCAGCCAACGTATCCGAGGAGGGCTCCAAGGACGTCGGATCAAGATCCAGCTTTGCCCCGGTCGAAGGATTTTCACCTCAAAAAAATGACTAAGTGAGAAGGTAAAAGTCTCCATCGAGGGCTCCCGCGACACATAACCGGAGAAGAGTTCCAGGAGCTCGGATTGGACTGGCAGGTTCATCCCGCTGAAGAAAGTCTTCAGAAAAATGACTAAGTCCGAAGGTAAACTTTTGACCGAGGCCTCTCGGGGGCTGTAGCCGAGCCAGCTCTATCGCGGTCGGCCTTTAACTTTGACTTTGCCCCGGTCGAGGTGCGACCAGATGACCAGATTGGCGCTTTTTGATTCTAGGTGTTAGATAACAATAATTCTTTAAAAATTCATATCTCCGGTTTCCCTTATCCGATTTGATTCATTTTTGTGTCATTTTAAAGATAAAAATGTAATCTGTGTTTAGAAATTAATTTTGGATTTTTAAACTGTTTCCGGTGTTTTATTTAATTACTGTTTTGTGAGATTTGAATGCTTAACGCTTTGTCTCCTAAGTTAAACCTTGTCGCTCATTGCCAAGCTACCAAGGGTTGAGCTGGGTTTAATTTACTGAGACCTAACTGGATCTAAGTGGAGGTTAGTGGCCTATTGCTAAGTGTAGGTACTTACCTGCCCTTACCAATAACCCATTTTCCAACAGATTGCCTTATACTCTGTTCAGGGGCCCTCTTTTTGCACTTTCATAAATATTTGGATTGTGCCCTGCCCCAGCACATATGTGAAATCAGGTAATTTATCCAAATACATGCCTGTTCAACCTAAACAACCATCTATGACCAATTAAACAGGCCCCTCGGACAGGGTATAGCAACTGTGCAGCATAATATTGTTTTTTGTAACCAGCATATTTAATGATTAGCCCCTTACATTTGTACACATGCTTAAATGTGATTTTAACATAACTACATGCAGGTGGTACAAACATACATACCTATGGGGCTGCCAATCTCCAATCAAAGATAGTTGACTAGACCTCCCTCTCGTACTACCACAATACCTAACTACAATGGTCTAAATGGAAAAATCATTATTTTCAAGCACAAAAAATAATTTTGTTACCATAGAAATTGCAACATATGCATGCAGCACAAAATCACATTTGTTGTCTCGAATAATGTTTATAAACCAATTTGCATAAAAATATACAATTTATTTCTTATCTTATGAATCAAACTATAAAAATTGTTGCCCCAGAATGCCAAACAGAAAATGTGTACGAGAAAAGGTGCTTGTGAAAAAAGAAAAGAAGGAGAAAAGAGAAGAAATAAATCTTATTTATTATACAGACATTATAAACCATTATAAACGAAAGAGCCTGCCAGTTGACCATTCTACAATAAACAGTATATATCACATTCCATAAGGGTAAAGTGTCCTAATCACTGTTACCCTTTGGTGGTCACCATAAACCAATCCAGGCTCAATGTAATTGTCAACGTTTTGACCAGATGAAATTAATTGGGCCAGCGCTCCCCTCAAATGTGGGTCTTCATCAGGACACAAAACATATTAGGAGCAACCTATCAAGAAAAAGGACAAAAACCTTAATCCACCATTCCTCATAATATCATATGTGCTGCATGATATCAATAATTGCTTTCCCACTCACCTACATTTTTTCATCATAGGGTGAGACAATGATAACACTCATAAAACCGGGGCATTAATCACCTTATTCAAAAAATGCATATCCCCATACCTGGGGAAACAAAAAACAACACTAAATTCAATCCAATACTCAAAAGAGTAAGAAAAACCTTATCAAATCACTCACCTCTGTATTGAGGAAGGGAGAGCCCATACACTTCTCTGTTTTTCCAAACAAATTGCCACACTCAATTTGTAAAATTCACATCATGAGTCCATGAAAAAATTCATGGCGGTCTGGCACCCATTCCATTGATTCCAAAACAATTGTTTACTAAAAAACAAAAAACAAATCAAATAATACAATAATTCAATTCTCATTACTCTGGTTAGAAAGGACAAAAAATGAAAGAACCCCAAACGGCTAACTCATCTTCGTATTCGGAGGAGGTATTACAATTCCACTCTCCTTCAGACGCGGAGTGAAAAACTCCTGCCTAAATAACTTCACGTAACGTCAACGTGCACATTGACAGGAAGGGGAAATGACATAACTACATTTAACTGAAGGATTATCAACCCTCTCTTAGCCAAAGGAGGACCAAACATAATTAAAACAATTTATCAAACACAATGATGAATGTAACATGATCCAGATAAAAATAAGAAAACCAAAAGCGACAAAAATCTCATATAATCAAAACTTTAACAAGGACTATGCTCATATAGCCAAAGCCACAAAACGAAAATCATACTTTCATATCCCTAACATCTAAATAAAAATAAATGTTCTTCCACCAGCACCAAACACTGAGCAATATCCTGAAAGTCTCAAACTAAAAATCCATATCATCCACTGGTAAGGCTTGCCACCTGTCTAGCTATATCCTCATATTCATTCAAACCCTGGGCTACTGGGTTATGGAGATGAATCCATTTGCATTCACATAAATTGAGAACATTTGCTATATCTCCACTCCTTGGGTTCATAATAACAGTCTCAATCACATATTATCTCATACTTTCAACCAAATGATTGTCCGTTGTAAATGATCTACCAAGGTCTTCCCCTGTACTTTACATCTAATGCGGCTACAGTGTTGTAAAATGTGCACCTTGACCTTTTGTCTCGTTTGTCAAATGTATAGTAGACCACAGGGGCATTTAATCACATAAATGACATCATATTATTGCAGTTGGTATCCTCGTTCAATGTAAAAGTTTGATCTTTATATTTGAATATTTTAGTCTCGAAACTCAAAGTACAAGCCTTACAGTCGCCACACTTATAATGACCAACAATCTGCAGTAAATTTGTACTACTACATCAGCCCAGAAATGTTTGAGCTGGGAGATAGTGAACTCCACCCCAAACACCTTGCACATGTGCCAATCCACCCTCTTCTAGAATTCCTTCCACTCTTTGGCAAGGTATCCCTGGTTGACCGTACCCCCAATGCAAGCATGTTGGGCAGGTAATGCTGCAGGAGCCATAGCAAGTGCTCAAACTCTACCTCCATGAAATTCTTCTCCCTTCCCTTTCCTGACATGCCCTAAACACCATTATATATGTACCAATGCAGTAGGGTCACTTTTTGTACTGCAATGTGTGTCCATGCTCATAAAATGCCCCTCTGTTTACAGTCACAGGACATTCAGGGAGCAATTCTGTGATCCACAGGCATAGGGCCACCACCAGCATTATGACATGCAGCACGCACAGTCGGTCACCCCACACTGTTTGGTTCTACACTCCCTTTGGACTGTACTAGATTGTCTTAGAGTGATCACATACTACAAGCACATACATATTAGCCATGTGCGCACTGTTCCACATATTTGAACCTACACACTGTATATGTCTTGCACAGAACATGCTTTCTGCACATGTTTTTGTCATGCAGAGTTTTTATGATCAACATCATGTTGAGCAGGGGTAAGTGTAACACTCATTAACAGACCTTTTGAAGAGGTAAGTGAGCCAGTAGGCCTCACTGCATTGCACCAAGGCACATATGGTCATGCTCACTACTACTACTGTTCAGCACACAGCATGCTGTCTCCCCCACTTTAGCTCAGTCTTACTCCTGTCAAAGGCAGTAGCAGCACATATACTATGAGGAGAAGTCTTTGTGCGGCACTCCTTGTCCAAGAAGACTGCAGTCCGTAACACAGGCTTATGTAATGGCATACATTCCTATTCCATGTTCCCCTCTGGGATCATACTAGATGTATTGAGTCCTACAAATATTCAGCTGTATGCTCAGAGCAGAGGTACACCACTCTTACCATGCAGATGTAATTTCTTAACCAACACCTCCATCGCACCATGTTCAATGAAATTGTGTATGTACACATACATTTATGATGAACTTTTGTCATGGTCCCTTCACACTTTACCATCTCTTTGTTCTTGAGGTGATGTGTTGGTTGGTAAAATACCACGATTGTCTTACTTCTCCGGATATTGCCACACATTGTAAGTTAATTTGTTCACATGGGTGTGTTAGAGGCCTTTGGTTCTAAATATATTGCTGTGCTAAGCATGGAAAATGGGTATGCTGTCCACTGTGGACAGATGTGTTATGTCTGAATATATGCCCAGGAAATGAGTCACATGTATTGTTTTAGCATCCCCTCACATGCATGTATGCCTTCATTAGATTTGCTGTTTTAACATTGACACCAGGCACTAAGGGGGTCATTACAACCTCAGCGGTCTTTTTACAAGACCACCTAGGGACCGCCGTGCTGAAGACTGCCAGCGGTGGCGGTTTTTCGCTCAGTGTATTATGACTGTTGGCAGCTCTACGTCGTTTTTCTGACGGAGAGCCGCCAACCGCCATAGTGACGGGCGGCGGGGAAGTGGAGGTTGCTCCACCTCCACCGCCACGCCAACAGAACACTGCCCAGCGAATCACGTCCTGTGATTCTGCGCAGCGGTGTTCTGTTGGCGGTGTGGTGTCGTCGGAGCTGCCCCCACGGCTCCCGTCCCCTCCCGGAGGATCAAGGAACAGGTAAGTCGATCGTCCGTTAGGGGAGGGGGGTTGGGGGGGTTTGTGTGTTGTGTGCATGCATGGGGGTGTGGGTGTGTGTATGTAGAGGGGGTTTGTGAGTGTGTGTATGCTTGCGGGGGTGTTGCGTGTTTTGGGAATAAGTGCGTGTATGTCTGTGGGTATGTCTGCATGGATGTGTGCATGTATGTTTGAATGTGGGTGTGCGTGTCTGACTGTGTGTGTGGATGTTAGCATGTGTGTCGGTGTGTGTGCGTGTATGTGTGTTGGTGGTGCCTGCGTGCGTGTCGGGTGTGTATGAGTAAGGTAATGTCAGGGGTCAGGGTGGGGAGGGGGTCCTGCCACCCTTGGGGGGTGGCAGGGGTGGTGGGGGGTTGTAGGAGAGGGAGTCGGGGTGGGGGTGAGGGGTGGGGGAGACCCCTATCAGTGCCAGGGAAGGAATTCCCTGGCACTGATAGTGCTTACCGCCATGGATTTCACGGTGGTTCCTACCACTGGAAATCCACGGCGGTAAGCCGGGTCACAATACCGGTGGCAGTATTGTCACGCCCGCCGGGCTGGAGACCCAGGTCTCCAGCCCAGCGGTCGTCTCCGCCCTGGCGGGCGGAACGGAGAAGCGGCGGATGACCATGGCGGTAACCGCCATGGTCATAATTCACAAAAAAAGACCGCCAGCCTGTTGGCGGTCTTACCGTCGCTTTAACACCATCCGGCAGGGTTGTAATGACCCCCTAAGTCTTTGCCCACAATAACTGTATTTCATTGTCTGTGATAGTATCTGTGACAAAATTTGCTCCTGTAAATTGATGACAATTTGCATGCCTGTCCAATAGTGAGACACCCTGCAATGAGGGGTTTGCCACAGGTAGAGCAATTTTGCGATATTAGTGTTCCATCAATCACTGAGTGACACATGAAACATACTTTGCTGCTGTATAACACAGCATGACTTCTAGCTACACTGCACTGCACTGCTTAAGTTCCTAAGGACAGGAATGGAAAAGTTTGATGTAGATATGTGACAATCCCGGGCTGTCACTTTAAGGCAGTACACTGCATAACATTGCTTTGCTGCGTTGGTTGATATTTTAATTCGAGGCATGGCCCCATGTTGTCCAATAGCTCAGACAACTTGATTGTTACATACAGAGGCCCACATCCAGTTCAGAAGATTCAAATGAATTGATGTTTATGTTGACTTTGACATAAAGTCAACACAATGAATGAGCTCACCATTTATTCTTATGTTGAATATTTAACTAAATTTCTGTTATTTTTACCAACGTGGTATATTGTTTATGAAATGTTTTTTTGCAACAATCTGGTTGTCTTGCAGACAAACAACCAATGTGTGCTGGAACTCTCCCTCATTTTCATCCTCTGCCTCCATTTGCTCTGTATATTCTGGCTCGGAGTCGAAAGGGACATACATTCATTTTGACACAGATATTGCACAAGAAGGCACAGGCAGGGATGATTTTGCAGACTACGTGGGGGAGTACAACACTCCCCCCTGATATTTCCAGGCACCTAAGTGGACTTCAGAACTCTAAAATACCTTTTAACATTATTCCTTATCTTGCTCAGTGCCATATTGTAGTGTTTTTCAGGCTCCGTCTGGGGATGGATTATTGGGGTCATGACCTATGGCTGCAAACCATATCCTTGGTGAGCTGAAAGTAAAAAAAATACAACTGTTAATGATTATACACACTGTTACTGAGATAACTGTCCATGTGTATTATGTATACTGGCAAACTCATACACATGTCTTACAAGAAGAACAATATGTGTTATGTCACCATCGGTTTACACATGTCTCTTCCAGTTCTATGGGTGATAGCAAATGTTGACTTTGTCCTGATACTTTGGACACTTGTACATGCTGACTTTCAAGTTCAAGCAGTCATAGGTATTTTGAAATGTTCTTCACATCTCTGTGTTATGTACATTCACCATATGTGCAGAGCAATAAACCTATAAGCTGAATTTCTGTCATATATTCAGCCCTGTGTAGGTTGTGACAGAGTCCACATGTTTTACACTCAATACATATGTCTTTTTAAAACCTCTGATATTGTTACTTGGCTTTGATGTATTTAGCATGTGTATTTAGTTTAACATGCAGGGCATTCCCAACATGTGACATGGACAGTTATATATTTTGTGGTAAGCCGGGCAAGGTGTCATGCTGAACTTAGATAGACACAAATGTATGGAAATGTGGGACTTACTGATATTTATACTTTTTAACATAAATAGGTATCATAATTGTTACATGAACATGCAGGTCTTTGACAAGCAACATATAGCAGGTTGTATACACCAAACCAGCACCATACAGCTGGAAGTACAAAGCCATATTCGGCCTCCAACCATATATTAAGAGTACAATTCAATTGTCTTGAGGCCACTTATCTTAACTATACAGTACTAAACATGTTCCCTCCCCCTCATAACATGACAGCTACTCTCAAATGTGCTTGTATTGCGGCTATAAGAACCAACCCCTCTATTGTTTAGTGTATCAGTCAGTCATTGGACAAGACTTATATTTGTTAACAGTCACCATTAACCTATGACAAGTGTTACCTGACCTCTATGTGAGTCATGCAATGCTATTCCCACTTGTCGTAATGTCAAGCACAGCCTGGTATGAGCAGGAGATCATGGAACCGTGAGTCTGTTAATGGATTTGGTGTTATACAACATCTGTCTCTGTATCAGGCACTGCTGTAAAGGACTCCAACAGAGTATCCCATTCTATCGCTATTGTATTTTTCTACAGTCCCCTATATTGCTCTGTGTGAACTGATGTGCTTTCTGCTAGGCCTCACTCTTCCACTTCCTCCTTCCACCACTATGTTGTAGGTGCTGCCGTGGCTTTCCAGCTTTTGGGTATTAATCACTTCTCTCATATTAGTGCTAAGTCAGCAAATCCTGATGTCACCTTTGTTCTCTTAGTGTATGGGAATAGCCCTAAAATACAAGAGTCTGCTGTTTCCTATGCACCTCTTTCCATCACCCCTTCAAGTATTGTTCCAAAGGGGACTTGTATGGGGTTATTCTTGGGCAATTCCAGAGCATATGCAATATCATTGCCTCCTCGGTCATGGACCTAGGGCATGCTGGGGAAGCTGTTGGATATAATATATGTAATCTGTGTGGCATATGGGATGCACTGTGCAGTATTGAGTATTGTATACATTTAAATCTGGATTTTCTGGATACCGTTTTAGAATATGCTAGCCTAGAGGCCCATTCTTGATCCCAAATTTCTCTCCCTATGTCTCTCTCCCATTTGGTTCTAGGGGCATCAGGGGTAATAGTAAGATTTACCGAAGACCTCTATAAAGCCATTTTATCAAGTACCTCCCTTGTCCGATAGTGTAGACTGCTTGAATAAATTTGTATGTCTGGGGTTCAGTATTATCAGGCGCCCAGCATGTTTATTATAATGGGATTTGGTAGCAAGTAATAAAAACAGGCAGTTAGGTATGTTGTGTTCATGGGTGAAGTCAGTGGGGTTTAGTAATGTACGGTCTTTGAATACCTATCTAACCATCACCACCCCCTCCCTGCTCCCATAATTTTATCCTAGATTGTGTTAGGGTTCCAAGGTTCATAGGGAGTTCAAGTAGTTGCATATTCGGTGCCTAAGGCACAACTGTAGAAGTATATTGCAGGGTCAGCTTCCAATCCTGGAGGACCACACAGAGCAGGAGCAGTAATTTTCTGGGAGGGTGGGACCCTAGGAAGATCAAATAGTGAAGTGAGCCTTTGTCCAACAAAGATTGCATATACCCTATGTCCTGTAGGTTTTGTCTAGCTAGTCAGTATGAAAACCACTACAGCTTCCCAGCTATGCAGTAGGCCTTGAAATCCAGGGCACCCATCCACCCCTCGTCAACTGGCATCTGTCATTACCCCAAACCAGGTCAGTCACAAATGTGTGCAGTGACTTAAAATAGGTGGGTGGACCATTACTGGCAGATTTACAAAGCAGTACAATATGCATGACAGCATCACCATCTTGGCGAGTGCTAACCGGCCAGCTACCGATAGTGGTAGCGTGATTCAGAAACAGATTTGCGATCTAAGTTATTGCTCTCTGTAAGGTTCCGTACAAGAGATCTAGGGGAGTTCTATGTATTTGTATTCCTAAGTATTGGAAAGTGTCAGAGGCAACTTTGATAGATTTGTCACCAAATAAGATAGTGTCCCCAACATTTACCCTTTTAAATGAAAATGCAACCGATTTGCTATAGTTTATTTTGAGTTCAGATAAGGACCCATAATCCGTGAATATCCAGGATGCCTCTGTCAGATTCTGCTCAAGGTCTTTTGTATATAGCACAGTGTTATCTGCGTATAATGAAACAGAATGGATCCCATAGCAATACCCAAACTTGTAGCACACTCCCTAAAGCATTGTGCAATGGGTTCCAGTGCTATTACAAATAATAAGGGGGAAGTGGACAACCCTGTCTAGTGGTTCAATATATAGGGTATGAGTCTGATATACATTGTCCGGTGTGTGCTCTCACGGTAGGGGAGGCGTCGAGCAATTGCACCCAATGCACATAGGCTGGGGTGACTCCAAATCACTCAAGAACCACAAACATGTAATCCCAGTGCAGTGTATTGAAGGCCTGGGAGATCTAAGAAAAGACAACCAGCCCTGGGATACATGTCATATGCATGGTCCATTATATGGTACAGCCGGCGAATATTAAGGGATGTACTCCTGTTCGGTACAAATCCACAATGATCTGTATGTATCAGTTTGTGTGGTAATGGGAGGAGTCTTCATGCTAGAATGTTAGCCAGTATTTTATATTCAGTGTTTAACAGAGACAGCGGCCTTTATGAGGACATATCGTCTGGGGGGTTTCCAAGTTTTAATAGGGAGGTCACCAATGCTTGCCCTGTTGTAGGTGGTAGTTCACGAATATCCAAGGATGCTTTATATAGTTTTTCCAGTTGGGTAACTAGTTGTGTACTATACATGGAGTAAAATTCAGCCAGGATACCATCCGTTCCCAGTGATCTATTGTGGGCCAGATACTTTATAGCATCTTGTATGATACTTGTTGTAATCTGTGCTGATAGGGCATGTTTCTTATTATCTTTCAGGGAGGGTAGAGTAGGCTTGTTGAAGAATAACTGAAACACTACTTGATTCAGTGGTGTAGAAGTTGCAGAATGCTGTATTAATATTGAGCTGGATGTCAGCTCTAGTTTGTTGATGGGTAAATATGTAGAGAATGAGAATGGGTCCAGGTGTCTCTTTTATCATCTGTTCCAGTAATGTTCCAGTTCTATCCACTTCACTGTGATTTCTTTGCTTGTCTGACCTATAATCTAGGGCACGCAGGTGCTCTAAGAGCTCTACATATTCGATTTGGGCTACCTGTAGTTTTGAGGTATGTGAGGCTCTGACTGTTGCTTCTTTTTCTAGAGGGGCAAGACTAGCCTTTATTTGGGTAAGATAATGATCTATCGTTTGACATGCACCCACAGTAGATCCCGTAACTGTGCCTCTAACCACCACTTGAAATGCCTCCCACTCCATCAAAGGGGAGGATGCGGTGTTCACATTTACTGTAAAATAATTATCAATTGCCACAACCAAGTTGTCTTTAAGCATTGCATCTCCTAGGATCTGTGGTTGTAGGCGCCATGTGGAGATTAGTGTGGGTGTCCTCCCCATATCATTGTCATTTCAAGTGGGTTATGATCTGAGAATGTTTTCCTCAAGTGGGGTGTGTGGGTTATATGTGTCTGTAGTGTTGTAGTGCATAATATGCAATCAAGCCAGATGTGTAAGTTATGTGGGGGATGTAAAAAGAGTATTCATGCAACCCTACATTTCTGGCACGCCATGTGTCTGTCAGTTTCACTTCCTGCAGCCAACCTCTTAGTGCCTTGTCTGTGGAGCTTGTGCCGGGTAATGGAGGGTGTGACTTGTCAAGAGATATATCCAAAACTGCGTTACATCTCCACCCAGTATCCAGGGTAATTGCGCCCAGTCTTCCAGGACAGTAGACAAATACGTGAGGATGGTATCCTGTTCAGTGTTGTGAGCGTAGAGGCTTCCCAGTACTACTTGCTCACTATCTAAGGTGCTCCGGAGCAGCATGTATCTTCTGTTTGTATCTATTTTAGTGTCATTCACTTCAAAGGGACTCTAGAGCATATCCATATGGCTGCTCCACAGGCAAATGCAGTAGGAGGTGTAGAACAATTGTCCTCTTCATTTTCTGCGCAGTTTAGTAGCCTCATATGTGGTCCGGTGCATTTCTTGCAAATATAGGATGTGTGTTTTATGGCGGTTTGAGTGGACCAGTATTCTGTATTGTTTGAGGATAGAGCCCAGTCCCCACACATTCCAGGTGATGATGTTATAGCTAGGTATGATTGTCTCATGGTTCCTTAGTGTGTGTTGATATGGGGAGGCATATGTGCACCAGTGAAGAGTTTTACACAGGTCATCTGTTGAATGTGTAGATGTTCAGTATTTAAAATCAAAAACACCTCCCCAACATTCTTAAACCCGAGGCTTGGCATAAAACCCACTTAGTCAAACCTGAAAAAAAGGCGACAGTTAAATTACAAAGTAAAATATGCAGTTACTACTGGGACAGTAGGCCTGCAGAAAGAAGATCATTAGTTAGGGAATAACAATGGGCTTGTCTTGATACCCAATACATTTGCCCACCTGGGCCCGTCATTCAAGTGTAATAGGGTTTTCCATAAGAAGAATGGAGCCAGGGATACTAATGGAGGTCCAATCTCCTCATGATGTATGGCATTGCTTCGCAACAAAGTCAGACACTAAAGGGAACTCATTTATATGTGATGTTCACCACAATTGCTCAAGGCCCAAAGTATCATTGAACTCCTACTGTGACAGTAGAAGAAGCTGGTGCATCACCCAATTTGCCCGTCCCTCAATACCCCATGAAATCTGTTATATCCCTGCATCACCATAATTATAGGTTGTTGGCTGTCTGGGGAGTGATAGATGGAAACAAGGCAACACTCCCCTCTGAATCTGAGGCAACAGTGATATCCATGGAAGAAACAACGCTGGGAGGAGAAGAGAGGGCCCACTGGAGGGAGTATGCCAATTTGATTGCTGCTCTCTGGCTCTCCAAGGCCTACATAGGTGTAGGTCTAGTAACCTCCTTGGGTTGACAGCGAATAAGCTGCCGCTCTCTCCACAGCGGGTGCTGCCTCTTTGGCTGCGATAAATGATAGGCTTCCTGACAGCATGAGTGGGACAATCTCTCAAAACCTCCAGAGTGAGAAAAAAAAGGCTCTTTTATTGTGTGTGATTCGCAATCAGGCCGAAAACAGCAATGCGTAAGGAAGCCCTACTGCTCAGAGTCTTTGCTTTATGATTTGAAAGGAGGATCTTTGTCTCTGTATTACCAGCATATAGTTCAGATAGAAAGACACTTGGGCATTCTCAACGATAGGAGGATCAGCTTTCTGGGCAATGCGTAGGAGAATGTTGCGGTCTCTGTAATTCAGTATTTGGGCTGCCATCAAGCGAGGGGGTGCAGCCGGTGGAGGTTTCTTTGCTGGAACTCGGTGTGCCATCTTGACCATAAACAAGGCAGAGAGGCTAGTTAGCACCATGCCTCTCAGCCAGTTCTCAACATATTGCGTTGTGTCTCGCCCTTATGGGCCCTCTAACAGTCCAATTATACTGATGTTTCAAAGCTACCTCCCCTCCACATCCGCATCTTTCACTCTCTCTTGTAGTGTTTCCACCTGCCTCTGTAGCTGGGCAGCGGAGGCCTCACTGTCCTTATGCCAGGGTATCATAGTGGCACCGTCTACTTTGGCGGTCTGACCCTGTCTGCATGTGTTCTGTGTTCATCTTTAAGAAGCCTGAGCTCTGTGGCGATTGTCACTAATCGGTACTCTAATGCAGATCTTGATGCTCAGATATCTTTCAGGATTACATCAAATTTATTGATGGGGGTCGGGGAGTCTTCAGACAAGGATATCAGGGAACTCTCCGGTGGTGTAGACTATTGACCATGGACTTTATGGAACATGTGCTTTCACTTCGTGTGATACATAGTACTAAAGGTGGTATGTGTTTCAGGGCAGCTCCATTTATGGAGGGCAAGTGATGGGCTATGAACGGGGCATGCCAGGTAGAGTATACAGTATCTCCTTGCTACTCACTGCAAGACGACTTCAGAATGCAGTGCATCAAGCAGGTCTATTCAATAGTGGTGGTAAGGTATTCAGGCAGGCTTATGATGTAGCAGGACCTCTGATTCCATGCTCACTCATTTCAGAGTCCACACTCTAGTGCCCATTCGCATGTAGGTGCAGGCTACCCTTCACTCGGGCCCAGCCCCAACTGGCTGCCATGACCTCTTTTTTTCTCCCCGCCTCACTCTGGCCTGCCAGGGGCAGTGCAGGGTTCTGCTAACTGCCTCCTCACCAGCCGGCGCACTGGTCTTAACCAGGACTTGCCATGTAGCTCCCCAGGTCACTTCGGAGCTACACCTCTGTAAGGCTGGGCAACGCCATCTCCAGACGGACAACGATGTCTCACTCCTGTGGCCCCTCAGCACCAGCCTCATCGTCACCTCCCACCACAGATCCGCTGTGGCCTTTTTTCACCACATTCTCAGCCTGGCCACCTGCGACTGCCACTACAAGGAGGGGCATACCCAACAGCAAGGTGTGGCCTATCGCACTCCGCTTCTTCGGCTTAACCATCCAATTCACAGGAGTCTACTTCAATCCTCGTCCGCAAAACCGGCAGTTGGCCTTTCCACTGCAGTATTCAGGGTATTCTGGCTACACAGATGGCCCTCATGATGACAAATAATTGTAGATGAACGGGCCCGGATCAGGAGCACTAAGATTAAGCGTCTGCCATCTTTGGTGGTTGGTCACACCCCCAAGGGACTTACTTATATATACAAGTATACAACTAACATTATACTACAGGACACCAAGCAAGGCTTTCATGACTACAAAGCTTTATGTTTTCACAAACATGTATGCGATTTTGACTTTTAGGTGATTCTATACTTATGTGCCTTGATCGCGTCATCATTGGTGCAGCTAGAGAATGTTCAGATTGGGATCCTGAGTACACTGTGATACCTTGCCCTGATTGCATTCTATTCTATGTTAATTACTGGTGCATGACATGATTGACAGCATATTGTTTGACTTTCTGAGTTTTACACTGATGGACTTAGATGCAGGAAATTTAGCCAGTTTGAACCACAAAACTAGTGATCTACCACAGTGGTTAAATTTGTCAATGCAGCTCGATGCCTATGTGTTTACTTGTTCCTAGACTGCCAGAATGGCTGAGGCATATGCGTGCTTTCTACTATTGGTATCACACTGGTACCAGAAAATTTACACTTACTCATGAATTTGGCCTACACTTACATTGCATGACAGAAATGGTATATACAACTACTTCTTCCAGTGTTGCACCAGAAATTGTGATCTGCATATATGTTTACATCATGTGTGACACATTTACATGTAGACACAAGATTTATTCACACACCATTCATTTAATTGAACTTTAATTATTATCAAAACTTGGTATGCCATTGAACAAACACTCATCTCACATTTAGCTAATAGATACCCTTTGTACTCGTATTGACTTGATGTGTGTACCACGATGTTTGTATTGACTGGTTAACCAGTGCAGCAGAAGAGGTTCTGTCCATTCACACAGTGTGAGATGACAAAATACTCCATACAGTTGGTATGTTGCTACTAGCATTCCAGGATTAGTGAGGGAATGACACAATGGAACACCATTGTCTACATGTTGCAATAAGTTGTTCCCACTATAGGCACATGCCACTAGGGGCCATATTTGTGGCAAAGTGGTGCAGTGCATTTCAGCAAGTCAATGTGCTGTATTCCAGTGTGTCACTGAGTAAGGGCAAGAATGTGTAGTATTTAAGGCACATGTCACATTCCTGTCCTTTCACTCTGTGCTGGCACACAATGACACTCTTGCAGTATTGTACAAAGATGCCTACATTGCAGGCAAGATTGTTTTTGCACAGGAGGGGATATCTTCCTGCAAAAATAAAATAAAATACTTAGAGGCATTTTCCTTTATCCATATATGCTGTAGAATGCAGCACACATACAAAGATGAAGTGAAGAGGAAATATTAAGATATTTCACCATGTTACTCCTCACATGGGGAGGTTTATCTTTTTGCCACATTCCTAGGTTTAACAGGTTTTCACAATCTGGAAATGCATGATAAACTATGGGAATTGGGTGGAAACACCATGCAACACCCATAAAACACCTCCCTTGTGCAGAGTAATACAACGCAGCGATTTGTGCTGAGTTGCATTATTCCAGATTTTTTAAGCTTTTCAAAGCCATGCAAAGTGGCTTCACATGGCTTCAAAATTCTGACTAAGAGGTTTGCCTCACATATGTACCACATTCATGTTGCAAGTCTGATGCAAACCTCTTGTAAAAAAGCCCCTACATCCTAAGACATACACAGAGAAGGATATTATGCCATACACTTTTAAATTTTAGTTGGTATGATATATACTGTGCTGGAAGATGTATGAATTGTGTGCACTCCCAGGATATTTGGCAAGCACATTGATAAAATACCCAGATGGTGCACTATGGCCTGGATTGTGATCAAATGGATGTGCTTTCGGTTCCTGAAGAGGTGGAATGTTTCAGCAGGCGGCACCAATTGCACATGTGTGCAATCCTTTGCACCTAGGACATGTGGGAATCCGACAATGGCATGGAAGCCTTGCTTGGTGTCCAGTTGTTATTGCTGGATCTTGGTGAAGAGTAGGTACTGAAGAGTGAGTTGGTTATAAAGCATCTAGTCCAAAGGGGAGGAATGCAGAAAATGATCCCTATGAGATTCCTGACGCTCTGACTGTAGAGCTCTGGAAGGAAGCAATCGGATGCCAGTATGTGAAGCACAGCCATTAGCTTCACATGCGGTTGGATGTTAGTGGGCCTACAGTTGGTTGCTGGAGACTTGGCCCAATCTTATGGAGCAATTGAATGATGAGCTCCCTCCTGAGTCTGATGTATTTTATCACCTCCTCCTCCCTGAGGTCAATAATGGATATGCGCTGCTCAGAACACATGATCCCTCCTCCTTCACTGCCTATGTGGTGGTGGTGGTGGTTTCCTAGCAATTCCTAACTGCAGGATCACAACCTCAATGGCATAGTTGAGCTGGTCAAAATGCTTTGTTGTGTTGCTCATTTTGTACCACAGTCACTGAGTCTTTTCCTATGCTTGGGTTGCCGATGTGCAGCAATTCTGGTGCATTTCAGGCTTTGCAATATGTTTCCCAATGATGTGTGATTCATTCACAAACCCTTAAATATGACTGCATTACATTTATGGTAAATTTTGCAGAGGAACGCCCACATTGCATTTATTATATTGTTCTTGGTGCAGCTACTTTCAGGGCAGATTTTGCCCCGTGCAAGTCTTCTAAAATTACCCATTTTGGCGAATGCATTGTTTTATAAAAATGACTTACTGCTTGCGCTGCCGCTGCGTCACAGGATTAAATGGGTGGAACCTATTGTCTCATACTGTGTTTATGAGGAAGTGAAGCCTGTACAACTACTGCTCAAGCTGCACCTGCTAAGTGAGAGAGAGCATCTTGCTCTTTCCCCTATCCCCCACCACGTGGAGATCTCCATCACAACTGTGGGGATCTACTTTTGGGAATGAAAATGGAAAATTTAAACATTTTATTAAACTTGGAAAAAGATAGTTGAAATATTGTTATAATAAATATTATACTTTAAATTATATACATATTTTTTTTTGATGTAGAATAAAAAAAAATTTTTTAAACTATTGCACCATTAACTTAATTTTGAATTAAGCCATAAATAAATTTAAACATATTAACTTCGGATAAAACATTTTTTCTGAAGTTTAAATTAAAAATGATTTCCCACCTAAGGTAATAAAAATACTGAAACAAAATCATTGTGAAATAGCATTTACTAAAAGAGATGCTCAAAAATTAATTGAAAGTCAGATAATTATATTTATTTCAATTTGATGTTACATTAAATTTTAATTCAAAAACTTTGCAAAATATTCTATAATTAAATAATAAATATGTAAAAGATGTCATATATTTTTCTTAACATTAAATTACATATATTTATATTGTTATCTTTTCAATAATTTGATGTTAAATGATTTCCTATGGAGATTTATTTCCCTTATTGTTATTCCCTACCTCCATTATTTTGTGTGAGAGAGTGTTGCAGTACCAGTAATTGTCCATGTGTGCTGCTGGACTCACATCAGCTCTGAGCTGGAATAAGTTGCTACTGTTTTGGGTCCCTTTGTTGCTCTAGTAACTTTAGAAGTGCCGTTTGTTAACAGCAATGGGCTTACTCTATCGTAAGTGGATGCACATCATTCCCTAAACCCCTGTCTAACTCTCCCTAGTGCCTCCTTACTCCTCCCTAATACCCACCTATTTATTAGTAAATGCACCCTATTTTTCAAACACTCCTATTGGTCCCTCTCACATTTACTACAGGGGACCTGATTTCGGGTTTATGTGCCATTTATAATACCTGATTAAATAATGATCAAGGGGTACATTTTTCTCAGTTGTGATAAGTAACACCTATTACCAGTTGATGGGGAATAACATGCTGATTTAGGTATTTATCACACCAAAATCCACATGATATGGTAAATATGGTATGCTTTTCCCCTGTTAAATTTCAGCAGGTTGAGGTACTTAAATCATTCAATAATTATTGGCTGCATCAAATATGTATCAAATCATAATTCTGATCTGTGAACAAACAGGGGGTTTTGCACGGTCAGAATATACTGATCAACTCGTAATCAGCATCCCATTAGTTAAACTTACCGGCGAGGATCTTCCTATAGAAAAGAAAGGAGAGGTGAAGTTGGAGAGTTACACTCATAGGTCTGTAAATAACATTTTGTAGTACTTTAGTTGCACTACTAAAGTACTAATAAGTATACTCTGGATAGTGTTGATAATGTGCTACCCTACAGTGCATCTGAAAGAGTGTGAAAGGACACTTATTTCCAGTGCTTAATTTGTAAATTAGGAGGTGCCGGTGCTTAAAGCGCTTCTCTTAAACAGGAGCTGCTGTAATTAAATCTGCAAGCACTGAATACTGAGGCAGCGTAATCCTGAAGCCTTCTCGGGCCTCTTCAAACCATTACGGCCGCCCCTGCCCCTTCAGCTCATCCTGCAACTTTCTCCCTTTATGAGGCTTTTTAGTTCTTCCTTCTTCCGTCTTTCACATATGTGTCTTTTGCTCGCAGCAAATGCTTGAGGCATAAGAATAAGCCCCGGCCCTCACAAATAAGTGCCGGTGCTCAGCACCGGAAACAACAAGCACAAATTAAGCCCTGCTTATATCTCTTTTGTTCACCAGGGTCTAAGTGGTGATATGTAGGATTGTAAAGGCTGTGAACACATTTTTTGAGAAGTGGGCTAAAGTATTAAGGCTCACTTAAATCATTAATTAGTTTTCGTAATCAGAACAGGGGAAATGTAGAAAATGTGTTGAATGTACGCACAAGCGTACGTAACTTACAGCCATGCTAGGCTTCAAACCATGCATGACTTAAGAAACACCTTTTTTTCGTGCAATGAACCAATATGTAATGTATAGCACTTATTACACCTGAAAATCACAACTCGATGGCTTTTATACTTTTGTGAAGACAGGAAATACGTGGAATTAAATCTGAAGATGTATGTACCCTTTATGCTACCGAAGAATGGTTCCGTATTTATAAACACATAAACATAATTCTTGGAAAAATCTCACACAATATATGCCATTGAGCTAATGCTTGTGCAAAACAGGCACCTTCTGCAATAGTACAATCGTTTTATCAGAAGGCATTGTCTTGAAGGATGTTAAATTATGCATATAATTGCCAACATAAGATAAAAATGTGTGCACCCAGGAAATTTAAAAACACATTTTTTTTCTCAGTTCAGGAAAATGTAGTCATTGCATATGTTTTGATAGGATATCATTAGCGATTAATTTGAAACATAATATACACTATCATCTATGTTAGCTAACACAGCCCATAAATCTTGCGTTTGGTGAACAATAATGTTTTTTTTTTTTTTTTTCAAGGACTATGTTACTGCTCATCTCCTTTCAATCCTTTCATCTTTCACTAGTAATTGTTCTCCCTTTCAACCGCGTCAACTTCAATGGAACCACCTTTCTGCTTTCCCAAGGCGTTCTCATTGCAAGGACAGTTTAAATATAGATTGCGTTAAATGGTTGAAAAGAAAAGAAAAATCAAAACTAATTGATCCAGACCAGAGATGTGGTACATTTCTATTTCAGATCCTAAAATACCAGAATCAGGTTTGAAGCAGATGTCTTTTGAATGCATGCAAAAGGCAGCAGGCTGCTCGAGCAGAACACACGGCATTTACCGAGCAACTTGATTGGATAAGAGTAAATTGAATGGATAATTCGGGCCTTACCTCTGCCTAAGTAGGGCGATATTTTTAAAGGCATATTAGCAGTTTATTTCACGAATAGACACTTCTATAGCGTGTCAAGATGATTAAACATTTTTATTTAGAGGTTTATCTCCCTAATGAGGATGTTATCTTGGACAATGAGAATTTATGTTGTGGACCAAAAACGTTTATTTCTGCAGCGTGTGCATTCTAAATCGCCACACACACATCATAATCCCTGGATCCTAGGTTTCCGCGTCAGACACGCATATGGAGTTTGATACTCAAAGATAACTTAGACTTTTGAGTAACTTACACCTCTGAGTAATTGTGCTACTTTTCAGCTATTCAAAAAATCTAAGTGAAAATGTACTCCAAAAGTGCAATTTACAAAATGAATGGACTAACTGACTATTACAATTTTACTAAAGTTACTCAAATGAGTAACAGTAAATTACATATGTAAATTACTCAAAGTGCAAGTTACCTTTGTGAATCAGGCACGTATTTGGATGTTCAGCTAATTCACAAAATTCCTCAGGACTACCTATGGACATTGATGCAAATAGGACTGTCTTAACTTTTTATGTAGGGCAACTCAACAGTCATAAAGAAACTTCTGGTAAAATACCTTTGTGAATAGCAAACCATTGTAAACCTACACCAAAGTGGAAACTTACCTTTGCAAATCAGGCCCTGTGTGCGTTCCCTTGCTCCTTCACTTCAAGGTCCTTTGTGCTGCTACTGCCTCTATCATACCACTGCCCTCTGTGGCTGCTCCTGCCCCCTCATTCTTTATTCACTTTTCCTTGACACTTACCTTCCTGCTACATTGTGATAACACTGTCCATGTGCTGCTACTGCCCTTCTTTTCTGCCCCTGCCCCTTTGCCATCCACAGATGTCTGTTGTTGCCACTGTCCCAGACCCTGTCTATTTATTCTCTGTGTGCCTGCCCTTGCCCCCTACTTCTCTGGCCCATCTTGTTTCCACTGCCCCTGTGCTACCTTAGCCCTCCATTCTTGCCCCCTCCCTCTGCCACCACTCTCCAGGTGTAGGCCCCTGCCCCGCTCTCCCTCATTTGTCTGTTGTGAAGGCCCTGCCCCTATGCTGCCATTGCCCACTCTTGATGTCTCTGGTCCTGCCCCATCCCCTCCTGCTCTCCATGTGTATTCCTCTGCCCTCTCTTTCTCTGGTCCATTGTTCTGCCTCCTCCTCAGTGTTGCCACTAGCCTCTGTTGCAGCCACAGGCCTGTCCCCCCTCCTGATTCCCTGTTAAGTAGTACTGCCACTGCGCTTGTGCTTTCACTATGCCAATGTCTTCCCTGCTGTTGTTCTCTATGTTCATGTCACTACCTCCTCCCTCCCTGGTTGGTTGTGCTGCCATTGCCCTGTGCTTCAACTGCCCTCTATTGATGCCTTTTGCCCCTGCCTCCATCCCCTCATTCTCCATATGTGTGCCTCTGCCCTCCTCCCTAATCAGTTGTGCTGCCACTTCCCCTGTGCTGAAATGTTCTGTTGTTGCCCATGATCCACTGCCCCTGAGCCCCCTGTTTTTCCATGTGTTTGCCTGCCCCTTCCCCCTCCCTCCCTGCTCCATCATGAAGCCACTGCCCCTGGGCTACTGGTTTCCACCGTTGCTGCTCCTCTGCCCTCCACTTCCACCCCTTGTTCTATCTCTGCATGCCCGTACACCCTTCCTGGCCCGCTGTGCTGTTAGTATCCTCTGGCCCTTCCTCTGCACTCTTCCCCGCTCTTCCTGGTCCTTTGTGCTTCCACAGCCCCGTGCTGCCCCAGCCATCAGTTCCTGCTTCAGTCCCTGCCCTTGCTCCTTCCCTATGCCCGTCATTCTCCATCTACATGTCCTTGCCCTTTCACTCCCTAGTCTGTTGTGCTGTCACAGTCCTCTCTTGCCTCCCCTGGTTCTGCCCTCTTCCTTATTCACCATGTGCTTGCCCCTGACCCTCCCTGATCCATTGTACTGCGACTGCCCCTGAGCTACAGCTGCTCTCTGTTGTTGGCACTGTCCCTGCTCTCCTCCCCCTTTTCTTCTGCTCTCTATGTGTGTGCCCCAGCCTCCTCCCCCCTATTCTGTTGTGCTGTGTATGGCCTTCTGAGGCCACTTCCCTCCATTGCTGTCACTGCCCCCTGTACCATACCCCTGTTCTCTGTGTTGAGGCCTCTTTTCTGTCCCTTCTTGGTCTGTTGTTCGATAACTCTCTTTGTTACTGCCCCTGCTTCCAATACCACTCATTCTTCTTGTGGTGCCCCTACCCCCTCCATCCGTGGTTCATTGTGCTGCCACTGCCTCTTTGCTGCCACTGCCATCCACTCTTGTCTCTTCCACCCTCCACCCTTGGTCTGCATGTGCTGGGCCTAGCTTCCTCCCTCCCTCCCTGAACCATTGCCCGGGTGCTGCCACTGCCCTCTATTGCTGCCCTTGCCACCCTCCACCTTGTGACCGTTGTGCTGCCACTTCCCTTGTGCTTGCACACTCTATTTGGTGGTGCAGGAGTTTTAGAAAGTTTTGTTGGGGGCAGAAATAATAACTTTATGTTATAACTATGATATTTTAATTTTAATGTTTATGTAGTTTAAGTGGGCTTTATATATAAAAAAAATGCAATTTTCCTAACTATAACTTATCTTCAATGTTTGTTTTTTTCACTGAATTTCTGTTTCTTTTTTAAACAAAATCAGTTTCTAATCATACAATGTTTATTTTGGCAATAATTTCATATATGAACTTGTTTTTTTACATTTGAATGTTACCACTGTACTTTCTCAATAATTTCTCATGGAGTGGCACAGCATACAATGGTGCGGAGTGGCGTACAGGGGAGTAAAGTAAAGTGGAGTAGAGCAACGTACAGTGGGGTGGAGTAGAGTGGGTTAGAGTGGCATACAGTAAAACGTCATAGAGTAAAGTGGTATAGATTAGAGTGGTGCAGAGTGGAGAATAGTGCATAGAGTAGAGTGGTGTATAGCAGAGTGGCAGAGAGTAAAGTGGTGTAGAGTTATGTGGGGTAGAGTGAAGTAGGGTAGGATAGAGTTGCATAGAGTACAATGCTGTCAGTGTTTGTCACTATAGTGAATTGGGATAGATTGAAAGGGGGTGGAATGAAGTGGGGTCAACTAATGTGGCATAGAGTAGAGTGGCATAGAGTAGAATGGGGTAGGGTGAAGTGGGGTGGAGTGAAGTAAGCTTGAGTAAAGTGACGTAGAGTACAGTGACGGGGCACTGAAGTGGGGTAGAGTGAAGTGGGGGAGGGTAACAGGTAGAGAAGAGTGGCATAATGTATGGTGGAGTAGAGTGTAATGGGTACAGTGAAGTGGGATAGAGCCAAGTGATATAGAGTAGCATAGAGTGTTGTGTGGTAGAGTAAAGTGCAGTGGCGTAGAGTGCAGTAACGTAGAGTACAGAGGCATAGAGTAGAGTGCTGTAGAGTAGAATATAGTGGTGTAGACTGCATTGGTGTAGAGGTGAGTGGTGTAGATTAGAGTATTGTAGAGTAACGTCAGGTGGAGTGAAGTGGGTTAGAGTAGAGTGCTGAAGAGTACAGTAGAGTGGTGCAGAATACAGAAGGGTGGTGTAGAGTGAAGAGGGGTAGGGTGAAGTGTGGTAGAGTGAAGTGGGGTAGAGTGCAGTAGCATACAATCAAGTGCATAGAGTACAATGGTGTGGAGTGCAGTAGCCTAGAGTACAGTGAGGCAGTGTAAAGTACAGTGGTATACAGTTCAGTGGCATGAGTAGAGTGGTTCAAAGTAGAGTAGGACAGAGTGGAGTGAAGTATCATAGAGTAAAGTGGGGTAGAGTAGAGTGTCATAGAGTGGAGTGGTGTACAGTACAATGGAAATATAGTGCAGTGGAGTACAGTTGAGTAGAGTACAGCTGAGTTGGGTGGCATAGAATGGAGTGTAGCACAGTGGCTTATAGTGTGAAGTGGAGGAGAGAGAAAGGTAGAGAATTGTGGCATAAGGTACAGTGGAGTAGAGTGTAATTGGTACTGTGAAGCAGGGTAGCAAGTGGTGTAGAGTAGCATTACGTGAAGTATGGTGGAGCAAAGTGTAGTGGTGTAGAGTGTAGTGGCATAGAGTACAGAGGCATAGAGTAGAGTGCTATATAGTACAATACAGTTGTGTAGAACGCAGTGGCATAGAGGAAAGTGGTACAGAGTAGAGTTTACAGAGTAGTGTGGTAGAGTGAAGTGGGGTAAAGTGAAGTGAAGTAGGGTGAAGCAGGTTAGAGTAGAGTGGTGCAGAGAACAGAAAGGTGGTGCAGAGTGAAGTCTGGTAGAATGAAGTGCAGTAGAATGAAGTGGGGTAGAGTGCATTTGCGTAGAGCAGGGATACTCAAAGTAAGCCCCGGGGGCTGCATGCTGCCCTCCTGACCTTTAATTGCGGCCCCCTCATGAACAGCAGCTGTTCACTTGACAAAGCAGGACAACTCTGAAAGCTGTGGAAAGGACATACTTTATTTACACATTAACTAAGTGGCCTAGACAACTTATCTTTAGGAACACATTTTGTTTTAAAGATATCTTGCACTAGACATGTAAGAACATGATAAACTGTCAGCAAACTTCAAAAAAGTATTTAAAGGCATGAGCGTTTTACCTTACTTTGCGCCCCCCCTTGTGCCCACCTTCCATCAGCACCACCAACTCTCAGCTTACTGGCTTCAGTGCGGCACTCGGGCATGCCACAGACAGTGTATTGTGGCCCCTGGGGAAATGTTTGCGAGTACCCATGGCGTAGAGTATAGTGGCAGACAGTAAAGTTGTGTAAAGGGGAATTGGGTAGAGTGAAGTGAGGTAGAATAGAGTAACATACAATAGAGTGGCATAGAGTACAGTGGTGTAGAATGTAATCGCATAGAGTAGAGTACAGTGGCATGCATTGGCCTAGAATGGAGTGTAGTGCAGTGCCATGGAGTGCCAGATAATTGAGTGGCATGCAGTACAGTGCCATAGAGTGAAGTGGGGTAGATTAAAGGGGGTAGTGTAGAGTGGCATACAGTAGAGTGGCCTACAATATAGTGACATACACTGAAGTGAGAAAGAGTGAGGTGGAGTAGAATGAATTAGGGTAGAGTAGGTTGGCATACAGCAGAGTAGTTTAGAGTGAAATGGGATATAGTAGTACAGAGTAGAGTAGAGTGACATGGATTGCATCAGCTTAGAATAAAGTGGGTCAGAGCACAGTAAAGTGGTTTCAACTGGCATATAGTGGAGTGGAGTAGGCTGACTTTGAGTGGTGTAGAGTACAGTGGTGTAGAGTGAAGTGGGTAGAGTGAATGGCATGAAGTAGCCTGGCAGGGAGGATGTAGGGCTTGAGGATTGAGAGAGAAGTGGAGCAGAAGTAAAGTGAATCATGTTGCTTGGGTTCTGTTTCATGGTGAGCCTGGTATACTTAGGCTGATATATGTAATGTCATGAGGATAACATAATATCAAGGGTGTTGGCATTCCTCCATTACGTCTGTGATTCTGTTGCCAGTATAATCTCCTTTCGGGACAACCAGAGAGAACCAAAAAAAGGGAAGAAGAGCTCTGCTGCCCTGGGCAAAGGAGATGCCAGAGCCTCCATCCTAGACAATCCTGCTGGAGCTGGTAAGTCATGTTTATCATTTCTTACTTTGAACAATTAGTATGCATTATGGCCATTTGTATTTTTCAACTTCCCGAACTTCAGCAACTAGCAACATAGTTCTGAGTTTTTTTTTACCAAAGTAAGCATAACGAAACCCTCAAGTCTCAGGAATCAGAACTCAGGAGGTTACTTTTGGGAAAAAGTACACACTACCTATGCTTGGGCAAACATTGCTTTTTCATTGAACAGGTTTTAAAGAGAATACATCAATTATAGTAAAACACCAAAAAAGGTCCACTGGTCATGCACTGACATGCCGAATATGAGCAATTTACATACAATTTACTTGTATCATACAAACCCATCTACTTTAATTTCAGCCCTTTCTTTTGAGGGACGTATACCTTTCCTTAGTAGTGAACAAGAAGCCACAGAAGGCATGAAGTGCACAAAGTCAAAATAAAAAAAATGCTAAAGAACGCTATCAGTAATTTAAGTACATCCAATATAAAATATTGATTCTGCATGATTTAGAATGCATATAAATTGGTCCATAGCTCTGTAGACCTAAATAACCTGAATATTTAAAGTGCACCAAAGTTAAAATACTCCTTATGCGATAAAGTGCAAGGAATTATAGTATTTTCGAGATGATACAGTACTGTCATATACACTTCAAAAGAACTTAAAGTACTGATGTCATTAAAATGGAGCAATAGGATTGGATGCAAACCTAGTTTGAGACAATGTGCACTCTTCCCTACACATACACATTGATATTACAGTGCATCAAGTTGAACCAGCAACCTCCTAAGAGGGGTAATGGAGTAGAAAGCCATTATTCCATGAATATACAACTTTTGCTTGACATAGGATCAAGTGATGCTCCCCCTTTAAAAAAAGTTCTTCCTACTACTTGAAAATACCTTTGAGATGGATTAAGGAATGGTCTTAAGAATATGATGAATCAGATCTCCTAGAGCATCTACTGGCTACACTAGGCTATTTCCAAGAAAGCTAAAGTTTTCCATATATCTGTGAACCTTGTGATGCTCCCAGTTCATCTCACATATGCTTCTACAAATGTTCTCATCCTAATCGTTTTCTCATGCAACCCTGGACTGTTGGCACATTCGGCATTCTCCAAAATCGGAGTATTAAAGAGCGAGCTACCCTTAAAGCACTGGAGATAAAATATTGCCTTTACTTATTTACTCTACAACACTCCCTGGAGGCCCCAAATATCACTACATTTGCTTCAGGCATCCTTCCTTATATTTCTTTTGATAATTCATTTATAAGGGGACACATAAGGACAAAAAACCATCTACCCTCATGAAGTTGAATGACCCTTTGGACGCAAATAGTTGTGAGTGTTTGGCTCTAAACAAAATGAAGTTACCAATAAACAAAACCAAACAATACCATCATTAATCAACATTAGAGTCAGTAATTTATATGCACCATGACCTATTTGGCCATGAATCACCACACTAGTTCAGTAAAGTTCAAACATTTATTGCCCTTTAGATTAAGAATGCTAATATCACGTAAATCAGGGACAAAACCAAAATATAATGATGCATGAATAACACAGGTTGACCAAACCTTCTAAAGAATCTCAGCTTTGACAGAATATGAATCATTAGGCACTCAAGAATCACAATACAGAATAACAGCAACATCAAATGCACAGAAGAGATTGAATGGATTGAGTTAACACACATATATCATTCACAAATCAGTTATTGTGCGCAGCCAAATTCAGAATGTGACATTCTAACTATTACCCTAATTAGATTAAGCATGTTGGGCTTAATGCAAAATGAAAAAGAAGACAGAAACTAATTAGAAAAACTTCTATCTATTGCGTTTGCATAAATAGCAGTGGACTTTCTAGAGGAGAAAAACATGAAAACATGTAAATCTGCAAGAAAGACAAATGCACATATCTTTGTTATATTTCTTTCTAATGGGTTCAGCAGGCAGGGAAATCTTAATCAGATGAGCATCTTCTTTTCATCTTCAGTGGACAGTGACATACAGGGAAACAGTTCAGTAAAGTTTGGCCTTAATGCATCTGAACTGTAAGTGGCATATAGCACATTATTTCCCTAGAAGAAATAAATGCACATCTGAACACAGCACAGATAGTAACTGTAGCTAAAAATAATTCTGATCTTGAGCATGAAAAAGTAAGTCTCTCTTCAGGAAGAAAGAAGAAATCTGCTTCAGCAAAAGAATAAATCTGAAATCTCATCACCGAAACATTGCTATAATAACCCTTGGGTGCCTGGGACGTAACAGTTACGTCCTCGGCCGCAGCGCTCGTGTGCTGAGGACGTAACTGATACGTCCTACACCCGGCCCATGGGGGAGCGCGCCCCCGTGCACCTCCCACCACCCCTCCACTGGGCAGAGATGGATGGGGAATCGCTTCCCCTACCATCCCAGAGTCCCCAAGTGACGTCTGATGACGTTAGCGCACAATCCCACACTGACCTCTTCAGAGGTCGACTCCATTGCGCCAGAAGCATGGCTTCCAGCGCAATCCAAGGAGAAACTGATTAGTTTGTCCTTGGTACGGGGGCAGGGGAGGTCAGAGAGGCCTTAAAAGGAAAGGAAAGGCTTTTCCTCTCCTTTATATGTCATCCTGAGCATATCAGATCGTGCGGCAGGAAGGCCCACTGGACACCTGGGATTTTGTTTACCTTTTGTAAACAAAGAAGGGGAGCTGCCCCTTGGGCAAGGGTCGCTCCCCAAGGAGGGCAATTTATTTTAGACCATTTCTGCCCCCCTTGGGGACAGATCTGCCTATTTTTATTAGGCCGATCTGCCCCAAAGGGGGGCAGAAACCACTGGACTCCAGGGATTTTCTTTAATGCATATTTTACGCAAGGGGAGTGACCCCTTAGGCAAGGGTCTAAGGAACCCTTTCTAATATTTTACATACTCAAGTGTTGTTTAACTTGTCATTATTGACATTCATGTACATATGTTTTAGAGAATAGCTTTTTATTGCTTTTCTATTTTTTAATGTTAGGCTTTTTACCACCCTTGAACCTGCAAGGGAATGGTGATTATTAAAACACTTCTCTGTCCCATGGATGTTAGAGGGAGATTCCAGCTGATGACCATGACTGCATGCTGATTGACTTTGCTACAGCTGCTTGCTGAGACCACATGTTCCCTGGCCCACATGGGGATGGTGCCTCTCTAGACAACAGGCTTCCTTGCTCATGTATGAAGGATCATGTTTTCCCATGGGTGAAACCTAAAGGGTGGATTAAGGCTGATCACGCTGTGCTCTAACATAACTTCGGTAGAAACCACATATATTATGCATAGTGACAGTACGGTGGAACTTTTCTCGTGTTTCACTTTCCTTGTCACCATTTTGCTTCTAGCGTTTTTCATCATCCTAATTATTGCAATTCATGGCATTTTAACTAAGATGCAGTTCTTTCAATAAAACTTATTAAACCATACTCTGCCTCTGTTTGTCTTTGCATGTGTGAGACTAATGTAACTGAGAGAAAAGGATGGGATCTGAAATATCACGATTTCCCTGAGAAGTCATTCTTGTCATGCGCCCGGTTCCCACAATCATTCCTGTTCTCTGACAGAGATGAGGCGCTGCTAGTTGGCCAGAAATGGATTAGACTGACAGTTGTCACATGGTGTGGGATTGGACTCAGTTACCCACAATTCAGGTGATGCTACCGCCCAAATCCAGTAGCCTCATTATGATAATGAGGGCCCACGTGGCAGGACCACGCCCCAGCTTCTGCAAAGCCATCCCTGACCTCATCGCCCCAATTGCCAGTGACTCCAAGGACTATATCATCCTAGGAGATCTTAGCTTCCACCTCAACTACTCCAGCGACACCAACACAACTGACATCCTGGAAAGCATGAGCATCAACTGCGTCAAGCAACTTGTTACCGACCCTGCACACATCGCAGCATATATGTTCCACCCCAACTTCATGTCCAGTGACCGAGTCAAATACAACCACATCTCTCAGCTCACCTGGACCAACTATTACAGTATTTACTTCAGCATCTCAGGACCTATCAACACTGGCACCTGACCCTCCAATCTCCACATGCAGAAACAGGAAAATGATATCAGAAGACCAGTGGAAAAAGACTTTCAACTTCCACCTCCCAGACACAACATCCAACCCAAAACGTCTCTCAGTGGATCACTGAATGCGTAAACAGTATCTCCCGCACCAAGACAGCCAAATACAATGGACCTGTCAGAAGAGCCAGATGGTTCACTCCTGATATGAAATCCACTAACAGACATGCTGTCAACTAGGAAGGATGTGGTGCACCAGAAAAGAGACACAAGACCAAACCAGCTTCAAGACCTCCCTCAACTAGTATCACCACTCCCTGAAAGAAACAAAGATGAGTGACCTAGCAGACCACATAGAAGCCACAACAACCCATAGCAAGGAGCTCTTCACCATTATGAAGGAGGTCTCCAACCCGGCAACTGCCAGGAACAGCTTCATCTCTTACCAAGAACTATGTGACACCCTGGCGGACTTCTTCCACAACCAAATCTCTGTTATGTACAAAAACTGTAAACCCCCAACTCACTGCCGTGAACATCATCAGCATGCTCACACGCATGAACAGAAGCCTTGAACACCTGACCACTCATGGGGACTCTCTTACAACTCAAGCCACAATGTCCATCATTAACTGTGCACTTGGGTGCACCCATGGTCACCTGTCCCCACCACTTCTTCAACCTTGTAAGCAAGACGATTAGCAATGACATCAAGAAATCCTGACCACCTCCATAACCTCGGCCTCCACCCCAGAGGACTGGAAACACACTGAAGTAAGGCCCCTCCTGAAGAAACCAGGCACTGACCCAACAGATCTGAAGAACTACAGGCCCATCTCCCTGCTCCCCTTACCAGCAAAGGTTCTCAGGAAGGCAATCAACCAGAAAATCAATGAACATCTGCAATGTAACAACCTGTTGGACCCCTCACAATCACTGCACCAAGACAGCCCTGATTGCAGCAACTTATGACATCAGGGCCTCCTAGACCACAGCAAAATGCCAGTCCTCATCCTCCTGGACCTGTAGGCCACCTTCAACACTGTCCCCCATCTGATCTTGATAAACAGATGCCACCAAATCTGAGTACAGGTAGACACCCTTAAATGGATTGCCTCATACCTCACCAAAAGAACCCAGAGAATCAGTCTCCCACCGTTCACCTCAGAAACCAAGAAGATCATCTGCAGCGCCCCCTAAGGATTTATCCTTAGCCTCACCCTCTTCAACACGTACATGACACCACTGGCCAGCACCATAAGGTAACACAGACTCAATATCCTCTCCTACACTCACAACACTCAGTTCATCATCTCACTGTCAGAAGACCTCTCCACCACCAGAGCTAACTTCTACAGATGTACAATGAGCGTCACCGACTGGATGAAGAGCAACTGTCTCAAGGTTAACACAGTCAAGATGGAAGTCCTCATCTTTGGGAACAACAGCTCTCCATGACAAGCCGCATAGTGGCCTCCCGAACTTGGCCCATCAACTGCCCAACAGATCATGCCTGCAATCTTGGTATCATGTTGGAAAGCAAGCTTTACATGAAGAAACAGGTAAACACAGTCTCATCGGCCTGCTTCCACACCCTACACATATGCTGCAAGGTCTTCAGATGGCTCTCAGTCAACACCAGAAGGACAATCATGCAGGCCCTCATCACAAGCAGGCTGGACCATGGGAACACACTTTATGTAGGAATCACCGCAAACCTCTTGAAGAAATGACAGGCAATATAAAACTCAGCAGCCAGACTCATCTCTCTTCTCCCCAGATGAACCCACATCACACCCTACCTCAAGAAACTACACTGTCTCCTGATCCAAAAGAGATGCCAGTTCAAGGTGTTGACCCACGCATAGGAATCCCAGCACAACGAAGAACCAGCCTACATCAAGAAATGCTTGACATTCCACCAACCAATCATACACCTATGATGCGCCTCCATCTTCCTCGCAGACATCCCCCAGATATGACAAAGCAATAGGGGAGGACGCTCCTTCTCATACCCGGTGGCCAAGTATTAGAACAACCTTCCAGTGGACCTCAGGATCACCCCACTACTCCAGCAATTCAGGAAAGCACTTGACCGAACAGATCACCACAAGGCAAGCAGCAACTCCAGCATCTTGAGACAGTCACAGGTGATTTGCCATGCTCTACAACTCCCTGATTGATTGATTGATTGATTGATTGACCTTACCTCCTCCAATCCAGTACACTCCCCCACAACCAGTGTTGGAAAACTGAATATAACCATATACAGTTCTCTCACACTTTTACTGGCTTGATCAGGCTGAGCAGCAGCCATCCTCCCATCAGTATCAGTAATTGTAGTTAACTACCTACTGCCCTTTCTCTACCCTCTGCAACTAGTGACCAATAAAGGTGCTCGCCAACATACAGTAAAAGCAACAACCCCTAAGCATTTCTCTTTTCCCTACTTAGGACTTCTTTTCTTGCCTGAGAAGATTAAGCAAAATCTGCTATCTTCCATCCAGTCCATAGCTCAATGCAGGGTTTTTCAAAAAGCCTTCCTATTGCTGGAGGTGGTGGCACACCACTTACAATGAAGATATCACAACATAAACAAGTTTTGGCTTATTTTAAATGATGCTGATGAGGTGAAGTAGCCAAAGGTTTGTGATTATGTACCATAGGCAACAAGACTAAAAGAAAACATAAGACTGAAACCACCATGATAAAACTATGGGTGGGGGTAACTCTTGTAATTCCATATAGCATAATCAAGCGATATTACCTAGGAATTCTGAGAGATTACACGTGAATTACACAAGGGGAGTAATTATACCTTTACAGCTATTTCTTAGTGCAAAAATGCCCTTGCGTGGTCAAAATGGACATGTGGATGCACATTGCTCTAAGAAATAGCGCTAACTGCAACAGAAAAGAAGTATGGAGAGCAAGCAGCCACTTGCTCTCACAAAATGTGTTCTTGGGCTAGGATTTCCCCCAAGTTACTACCAGCATTTAGCGATATTTTCTTAGAGTAAAATGCACCCTTGTATTCAAAATGGATGTGAGGATGCACTTTGCACTACGAAGCACAGCTAAATGCAGCAGAACATGATAAGTGAGGGTGTGCATCCACTCACTAAATTTACTCTTGTGATAGGATTTTGTTCCCCCAAAGTTCACCAAATTACTCTTAATTTTGCTAGCAGGAGTAATCACGCAATTATCAGTAAGTCTGCAACAAAGAGTAACATGGAATTACCACTATACTCCTGTGTAATCAAAGTTCTTTACAGGCCTAGATGATAGAATAACCAGCAACATAGTGTTGCATTTTTTTATTTTTACTAAAGTAAGCATAATGAAGTCCTCAAGTCTAAGGAACTAGAACTCAGGAGAAAGGTACTTCAGTATAAATCAAAAGGCATAGATGTGGAGGATAAAAGTACACACTACCTATGCTTGACCAAACATTGTTGTAATTAAGCCTCTGACATATGATGCCTCTTTCTTGCCTGGGTAGGAGGGATGTGTGGGAAAAGATACACATTTAGGTATCCTCTTCCTATAACTGCTAACGTTGTTTTAATCAAATCTGTCCAGCCAATATTACATCACAACTGATCACACACAACCTGGAGGAATAGGGCTGGGGTTTTCATAAAAATATGCATTGGTGGAATTAGGGTAAGGTGAAAAACAAACACAACATATACCAACTTTATGAGTCTCACCTAAAGTCACATCTGTTGTACAAGGAAGATGACAGTTCAGTAGGCAAATCACTAATCACTCAAACAGTAGCAATATTTAGCTGTGTCATCATATGACATGTTCACCAGACCACAACAACATAATTAGAGTTTGCCATTTGGGCCACTAGTCTGCATTTTCCTAATCAACACACCTCTCTCTCCGGTCCAAGGGATTTGGCATCTTTGAGTCTTCTTCTCTGCCATAGAAGTTGATAGACATTCGTCCTCCTTATTGCTGTTTTAAAAAGTACTTTAGGATTTTATCCAAAAAATGATCGACCTCTAATATTGAAAAAGAAAACAAAAACAATTAGAGGTTTAGGTCAGGTAAACTGGGTAGTCTCAGAAGAACACATGGGAGACAAGCATTGATTTAGAATGAGCCCTCAGACATTTCATACAAAGTTTAGTTTACCAGATACTCCTAGACATCAAGAGTCATCATTATTTGGTATTATTTATTGATATGAGTTACCTGTTCAAAGTGTGGTGTCCATTTACCTATATGTCTCTCTTTCCTTCTTTCCTTCTCATGGAAGGGATACTTAGGCCCATATTTATACTTTTTTAGCACCACATTACCGTAATTTCTTGACGCAAAAGAGGTGCAACCTTACAATTGTATTTTGTAAGCTTGCGCCACTTTTTAATCAATAAGTGACGGTAATGCAGCACAAAAAAAGTATAAATCAGGGCCTTAGTGTATAGCAGTCTTTTAGATTTTCAGTGGCAGTTTAACAAGGTTATGAAACAAAGGATAAGAATGGGAGGTATCTTCTTGCACATTTATTTATAGAGGCTTATATTGGATAAGGTCAATATTGGCTTATTTCAAAGTGTAAAATTAGTATTTCTCACTACTTATTCAGACCTGGTAAAAATGTTCTGTTTCCTCCTTGATTGACTATTGGTGACATGCACACTGTTCCACTTTGTTAAGTATATTTGCAATAGATAGTGTCAGAAAGAAAATCTTTTTTGTTATGTATCTATTCATTCTCAAGCTCGATGGGGTAATGTGAAGCAGCACTTGCAAAATATCTGCTGTCAGACCGATTGTCCTCCTCATCTACAGTTGTGTCTTGTGTATGAAGTGTTTATTCATTTAAACCCTTGTCAATCTCTCCATGGCTTGAGGACAGGGGCTTATCCTTCCTACTACAACAGCTGTGCCAACTGCACTGAGCACATGCTTCAAAGACATAATTGCTACTGGACATATATGTACTTGATTGCCAACCTGCTAAGTTCTGGCCACTATCAATTCTTTCCATGCTGATAGTTCAATGGGCCTTGATCCAGCTACATCTCTGCACCTCTGTTGGATCACACAGTGAGTCTTGGACCATTTTCTGAAGTGTCAGTAGTGCTGTCACTTGCTGTGCTTTTGTAACCTGTGCCTGTGCACTTAAGTCCTGCCATAGAAAGCCAACTGGTTGGAGAGGTGAGCAGTGAAATTGAAGCTGTCGTTGCTGTGGGTTTTGTATCTCACAAACATGTTGGTTGCTGCTGCAGAGACTGTGAGCCAACCTCTCCTCAATGACTTTCTGTATCATAATCTTGAAAGGAAGTAGCATTTCTATCAGGCACTCCACTAGCCCATATGTTTCCAACTCTATGGCAAGGCTTTGGCAGGTGGTTCACCACTCCTTTGGATTACATAATCTTTAACAGACTTGTACTATACAAACAGGCTTTGCAGCATATAGGAGTTTGAGTTCAAATGTGTTGGCACGTCCTGTATAACGGCCTTTTCAGCTACTTTAGTAGCATGCTGAAGGGCCTTTAGCTGCTTCCAGGCTTTAAATGAATGACTAATATGAGTGCATGAGTATTTTGAGAGGAAATCCTTCAACATTAAGTTTATGAAATGCAGTTAACATAGGGCTCTTGTTAGAAATGGGGTCTCCGATTGACAGTCAGTTTGCACTCTGTCCAGGCAGGGACCCTCACTCTAGTCAGGGCAAGGGAGATACTCACTTAAGATAACCACTGCTCACTCCCTTGGCAGTTTGGCACAAGCAGTCTGGCTTATCTCAAAGGCAATATGTAAAGTATTTGTACTAACACACACAGAAATACAGTGAAAACACTACAAAATGGACACCACACCAGTTTAGAAAAACAGTCAATATCTATGTAAATCAAACAATGCCAAATCAACAAAAATCTAACATACACAAGTAAAGTTATGAACGGTGCATCAGAAAAGTCAGCGATGCATTGTTTAATCTTCAATCAGTTAGGTGATGCATTGTTTTTCTCTCCAGCAAGAAAGTGATGCCTCAATTTCCAGATAGGGCACCTCGGATCCATGCAGGTTCACCTTGATTTTGATGGCCAGCGATGTTGCATGCAAAATCAGGCCGCACAGTGATGCAAAACTGCGCTGCATGGGGTTTGCGTTGTTTTCAGCTGCCGCAAGTGGGTGTTGCATCATTTCCCCAGCCGCATTGCAGGTGATGTGTCATTTTCTCAGCCGTGATGCAGGTGGTGCATTGATTTCTCAGTCACTAAGCAGGTGGTGTGTCATTTTTACAGCCCCATTGCATGTAGTGTGTCAAAATTGTCCTCACATTTCCCCACATGGTTCTTGTGCATGGATTTCAGTCTTTGTTACACCAGCTTCACATTTCAAGGCCCAGGAACTGGAGTGGGCACAACTTGGCAGGGTAGGAGTCTCAGCAGAGAGCACAGGTGCTGACAGAGGAAGTTCTTGATGGCCAGGAGACTTCAAAACAGGAGGAAAGCTCAGTCCAAGCCCTTGGAGACACTTCACAAGCAGAAGTATACCTCAAAGTCCAGTCTTTGTCCTCTTTCAGGCAGAAGCAGCAACTGCAGGCCAACCCAGCAAAGCAAAGTAACAGTACTCCAGCTCTTCTCCTTGGCAGAGGTTCCTCTTTGATCCAGAAGTAATCTAAAAATCTGGAGTTTTGGGTCCAATACTAATGACCCTTTCTGCCTTTGAAGTTGACAAACTTCAAAGAAAGTCTCTGTTGTTGACAAGATCCTGCCTTGTCCAGGCCTGGCTCTAGACTCACACCAGGGAGTTGGAGACTACATTGTGTGAGGGCAGGCAAAGCCCTTTCAGGTATAAGTGACCATTCCTCCCTCCACTCTAGCCCAGATGGCCCATCAGGATATGTAGACGACACCCCAGCTCCGTTTGCGTCACTGTCTAGTGGAGATTCACATACAGCCTAACTGTCAGTCTGACTCAGACAGGGAATAAACAAGCAGAGTCACTGAATGGTTTAAGCAAGAAAATGCCCTCTTTCTAAAAGTGGCATTTTCAAACTGACAATTTAAAAAACAACTTTACCAAAAGCTGTATTTTTAAATTGTAAGTTCAGAGACACTGAACTCCTCATCACTATTTGCTCCCAAAGGGAAACTGCACTTAAAAGTTATTTAAAGGCAGCCTCCATGTTAACCTAACCCACATTTAGCAGTATTTCACTTTTAGAACATGGAAAATACATCAGTACATGTTCCACCCTTAATATACACTGCACCCTGCCCATAGGGCTACCTAGGACCTACCTTAAGAGTGCCTTACATGTACAAAAAGGAAAGGTTTGGGCCTGACCAGTGGATACACTTGCCAGGTCGAATTGGCAGTTTAAAACTGCACACACAGACACTGCAGTGGCAGGTCTGAGCCATGTTTACAGGGCTACTCATGTGGGTGGCACAACCAGTGCTGCAGGCCCAATAGTAGCATTTGATTTACAGGCCCTGGTAACCTCTAGTGCACTTTACTAGGGAATCATTAGTAAATCAAAAATTCCAATCATGGAAGTGCTAATTACACATGCAATTTACATAGGGAGCACTCACACTTTAGCACTGGTCAGCAGTGTTAAAGTGCTCAGAGTACCAAAAACAGCAAAAACAAAGTCCAGCACACAGTCAAAACACAGGAAGCAGAGGCAAAAAAGACAGGGGAGACCACATCAAGGATGCTAGTTATAAGAACTCTGAAGTAACTTCCATCAGTCATAGCCATCATTGTCAGTGGCAACAAAGCCAGTGCTGAGACTCTAGGTTGAGCCCAGTTGTATAAGTTAGTATTAAATGTATGCCGGGTATTGACAGCTGTTTGTGATTTCTCCATAGGGAACACTAAAACTTTTGCATGCCCCTCAATGCCTTTAAAAGCATTATCAGCATTGAGACCAACAGATAGTAGTTGCATTACTCCCTTCAAATAGATTGAGGCCCATGGGCTTTTGGCACAGAACAGCACAGCAAGCCACCTTGCTGTGCTGCCCTCCATGAAAGGTAAAGGGCAGGATTGTGCTGTATCTATGGCACATGATGCATTCCTGTCATTTCCCACAGTGCTGGTGCTGTTTTGGCAACCTAGTGCCAATGCAGGCACCCTGATGCAAAGGGTGTCTGCGTTGTAGATAGAATTGTTTTTGTGCGGGAAGCAAGACCTTCCTGCACAAAACAGTCCTGGGCGCTGTTTTCTACTTTTTATGTGGGCTTCATAATGCAATACACATAGAAAGAGGAAAGAATGAGAGGAAATAAAGATATTTCTCCTCATTGTGCCTTCCTCTGGGAGGCATAAGGTTTGGGCACATCTCCACATTTGCAAGGTCTTGTAAATCTGGGGTGCATCAAAATCCATGGATGTTGCATGGGAGCACCTATTGCAGCACCCATGGAATGCCTCACATGCGCAAAGTAAGGCAACACACAAGTTGCTCTCAAAGCCACGCAATGTGGCTATGTGTGGCCTCATAGCTATGATTTCAAGGGTCAAGATTTCAAGGGCCTTGTAAATGTGCCTCTCAGTGTGCAGTGATGCCCCTTATCTGATGCTTGTCAAATGATCTACATGTCTGTCATGAGATAATTGAACTGAACTGTACTCTTCTTTATAGCAACACCAATCAATTTCAGCATTTGAAGTGCTGGCACAGCACAGTGGAAAAAATTGGTCAAGCTTGGAAGCTTCCATTTTGGGCTGAGTCTACACTATTTCAAGAAACCCTTCTCCTTTCATGAAAGAAAAAAGGGAGGAAGTCAAGTGCTCACATTTTATTCAGTTTACTGTTGTATAATCAGACTTTCTAATGGGATTGGTGGTGTAATAGCTCCTTAGTGGATGTAGTCTTGATACTTGGTTGTTGTATGCTGTCTTCTTTGTGACACCTGCGGTGTTAGTGACCTAAGGGGAGCAGGTAGGCTGCTTGCGTGCTTTTGGGGGGCAGGGGGAACAATATCCCTCTGTCCCTTGTGCTATTCTGGTGTTGCTGTGGTGGTGACTATGTAAAACAGCTGCAGTGCTGTGTTGAATGATGCTGACATCTGTCTCTTATTCCTCATCAACATATCTCTCAATGAGTTGAACTTCTCCCTCACCACCACTAGCTCTATATCTGAGATGCTATGCCTATGAGATCGTGAGCTAGTTTTTCAAATGGGACAGTTGTCTCCCGTACCATAATGTCCACCTGCCTTACAATAGCATACCTATTTGGTAAAACTATTTGCACTGTGTAGAGCCTGCATAGGTCTGTGGTGGGTGGATTTGAAAATATGAGAGGGAGGTAATATGGTAATTGATCCTAGCCTGTGAAATGTCACAGCTTTTCACATTTTGAACTCTGACTTTTGGATCTCTGTTGGGTGGTGAGCCACCCTAATAGAGTTTGACACACAATAATGTATGCTTGAATTCAGAGCTGTAGATTGAGTTCCCCACCTTTCGAACTAAGATCAGATGCATGTGAACAGCTAGAGTAAGGTGTGGTTAGGTTCTGAGAGACATCTACGGAGTGTGTGTGTTAGCATGGAGTGTGATGGATTATGGTTAGTGTTGGACCTGGCTTTTTTGACAGGGTCATCCCCAAACTTTTTGCCTCCTTCCTCCTATTTTTTCTGACCTGTTGTTGTTGGCTTTTGACCTCTGGGCACTTTACCACTGCTAACCAGTGCTAAAGTGCATATGCTCTCTGTGTAAATGGTACTATTGATTGGTTTATCCATGATTGGCTATTTAATTTACTTATAAGTCCCTAGTAGAGTGCACTATATGTGCCTAGGGCCTGTAGATTAAATGCTGCTAGTGGGCCTGCAGCACTGGTTGTGCCACCCGCTTCAGTAGCCCCTTAACCCTGTCTCAGGCCTGCCATTGCAAGGCCTGTGTGTGCAGTTTCACTGCCACTTCGACTTGGTATTTAAAAGTACTTGCCAAGCCTAGAACTCCCCTTTTTCTACATATAAGTCATCCCTAATGTGTGCCCTAGGTAACCCCTAGAGCAGGGTGCTGTGTAGGTAAAAGGCAGGACATGTACCTGTGTAGTTATATGTCCTGGTAGTGTAAAACTCCTAAATTCGTTTTTACACTACTGTGAGGCCTGCTCCCTTCATAGGCTAACATTGGGGCTGCCCTCATACACTATTGAAGTGGCAGCTGCTGATCTGAAAGGAGCAGGAAGGTCATATTTAGTATGGCCAGAATGGTAATATAAAGGCCCATATTTATACTTTTTGACGCTAAACTGCGCTAACGCAGTTTAGCGTCAAAAAATTTTGCGCCGTCTAACGCCATTCTGAAGCGCCATGCGGGCGCCGTATTTATGGAATGGCGTTAGCCGGCGCAAGCGGACCGGCGCTGCCTGGTGTGCGTGGAAAAAAACCACGTACACCAGACAGCGCCGGCGTAGGGGGAAAATGGCGTATGGGCGTCTTAAAATGGGGCAAGTCAGGTTACGTCGAAAAAATCGTCGTAACCCGACTTGCGCCATTTTTTTTCGACGCCCATCCCCCATCTACATGACTCCTATCATTGTAAAGATAGGAGTCATGCCCCCTTGCCCAATGGCCATGCCCAGGGGACTTCTGTCCCCTGGGCATGGTCATTGGGCATAGTGGCATGTAGGGGGGCACAAATCAGGCCCCCCTATGCCACCCCAACAAAAAAAAAATATATAAAAAAAAATACTTACCTGAACTTACCGGAATGTCCCTGGGGTGGGTCCCTCCATCCTTGGGTGTCCTCCTGGGGTGGGCAGGGGTGGCAGGGGGGGTCCCTGGGGGCAGGGGAGGGCACTGTGGGCTCATTTTGAGCCCACTTGTCCCTTAACGCCATCCCTGACCCAGGCGTTAAAAAGCGGCGCAAATGCGCCGTTTTTGGCCACGCCCACTCCCGGGCGTCATTTTTGCCCGGGAGTATAAATACCACGTAAAGGCCTGGGAGTCATTTTTTAAGACGGGAACGCCTCCCTTGCATCTCATTAACGCAAGGAAGGGGTTCACGCTAAAAAATGACGCACACTCCGGGCACTTTGGCGCCCGAAGCGTCTAACGCCATAGTATAAATATGGCGTTAGTTGGCGTTGGTTTTGCGTCGAATTTGCGTCTAAAAAAACGACGCAAATTCGGCGCAAACGGAGTATAAATACGGGCCAAAGTCCTGCTGACTGGTGAAGTCGGATTTAATATTTCTATTCTAGAAATGCCAATTTTAGAAAGTGAGCATTTCTTTTCACTAAAATCTTGTTGTGCCCTTCAATCCACGTCTGGCTAGGTTTAGTTGACAGCTCCTTGTGCATTCACTCAGACACACCCCAAACACAGGGTACTCAGCCTCACTTGCATACATCTGCATTTTGAATGGGTCTTCCTGGGCTGGGAGGGTGGAGGGCCTGCCCTCACTCAAAGGACTGCCACACCCCCTACTGGGACTCTGGCAGACAGGATTGAACTGAAAGGGGGCTTGGTGCATTTCTTAGACACTCTTTGAAGTCACCCCCACTTCAAAGGCACAACTTAGTATAAAACAGGGCCTCTGCCCTACCTCATCAGACACTTGCTGGAGAAGAAACCTGAACCAGAAACTACATCCTGCCAAGAAGAACTGCCTGGCTGCTCAAAGGACTCACCTGTCTGCTTTTCTACAAAGGACTGCTGCCTTGCTGTTGGCCTGCTGCCTTGCTGAACTCTTGTCTGGCTGTAAAAGTGCTCTCCAAGGGCTTGGATAGAGCTTGCCTCCTGTTCCCTGAAGTCTCAGGACCAAAAAGACTTCTCTCTTCCTCTTGGACGCTCCGTGCGCCGAAATTTTCGACGCACAGCTTGTTCCGTGGCAAGAAAAACGCCGCACACCGACGCTGATCGACGCGACGCCTTCGGGACGACCGAAACTTTGACGCACGGCCTCGCAAGGACAACGCCGCCCGACTTCCCAGGAGAAATCGACGCGACGCCTGCCGTGAGATCAAAACTTTGACGCACGGCCTCGCAAGGACAACGCCGCCCGACTCCCCAGGAGAAATCGACGCGACGCCTGCCGTGAGATCGAAACTTTGACGTGCAGCCCCGAAGAACGACGCGCAGCCGGAAAACAAGCAGGAAAAACCACGCACAGACCCGGGACATCTGGTACTCCCCGCGAACCACAGAAAGAGACTGTCCGCGCGCCGGAAAACGACGCACGACTCCCCACGTGGAAAATAACGACGCAAGTCCGTGTGTGCTGAGGAGAAATCGACGCACACACCAGTTTTCCACGTACCTCTTCTCCTGTGGCCCTCTGAGGAGATTTTCCATCAGAAACCAGGTACTTTGTGTTTGAAAAAGACTTTGTTTACTTTCTAAAGACTTAAGTCACTTTATATCACTTTTCAGTGATATCTTTACAAATTCATATTGCAACTTTGATCGTTTTGACCTGAAGATACCCAGATAAATATTATATATTTTTCTAAACAATGTGGTGTATTTTTGTGGTGTTATGCTATGGTGTTGTATGATTTATTGCACAAATGCTTTACACATTGCCTTCTAAGTTAAGCCTGACTGCTCGTGCCAAGCTACCGGAGGGTGAGCACAGGCTGATTTTGGATTGTGTGTGACTTACCCTGACTAGAGTGAGGGTTCTTGCTTGGACAGAGGGCAATCTGACTGCCAACCAAAAACCCCATTTCTAACAGTTAGCATAGAGGTTGCCTCTAGTTTTTTACTTCTGGGGACAGGAATCCATTTTTGGTCCTTGTGTGTGTATGATACATAAGATGGAGGAAGGAGGGATCCTACTAGATAGATATGCACATAGTATGAACCTTCAAAAGGTCCTTTAAAGTAGGCCAAGCTTCTGTCAGCAAAGGTAGGAGTCAGATTTCCAGCACTTATCACAGCAATTGACAGCAGCTTTCACGATCAGTTGCTTAGTACTACTGTATGTGTGCACAAATTGTAGTAATGGCAATGCATAACTAGTAGGGAGACTAGAAAGTTGAACATTCTTATTCTCTTAAGAGAATAATTAGATGCACTCTATGTTGTGTTACACTGACAGAGACAGTAGATACGGTATCTCACAAAAGTCGCATCCTTTACATACTGTGCATCATGAAAGGCAAATTCTTCACTGTATAAATGTGTGTGTGTGAAATAAAATATTAAATATGAGGTCAAAAAGATTTTCAACTCTCCACAAAGGTGACGCAATTTCTTACCTACTTCTCATTACTTAATGTCTGTACGAGGCCTGAACTTTCGCTCACACTGCCTGTTAAGTGTTAATTCATTTCTCATTAATCCCCTCCTGTGTTGATGAGACTTTAGCAAACATACACACTTTCCTTGAATATCAGCTGATAGTGGGCGTGGGTGCAAACGAGACAATAAAAACTTACAGTGCCAACTGTGTCGTGTGTAAATTTCCTGGCTATTTCACAGAACCTTTCCTCATTCCTACCACAGCGACAAAGGTAGAGATGTAAATTGCAGGGCGGTGTCAACAGCGTGGTAAATGTATTGGCATACTGTACAGCAAACCTCATAGATTCGGGCAAATACTGAAAAATTAAGGCCACACACTACTGAGCAATGCAGGCAAAAAGGGCCTTTTCTACTTTAGCGATGCACCAATTATGTGAATGAGGCATGCAGGATATTTGGAAAGGTACCTAGAAGGTTGTCCATTCTCATTGTCTTAGGGCCTGCTGCGAAGCAGGCAGAGCAGTATGCCTGGGTGGAACACCACTCCGTCTGACCAGGCCTGATCTTGTGTTCCCGCACCCTTTTTTCCCCAGTTGCAGAAAAACTCAACTCAATTTAAGAAGTTAGGGCCAGATGTACGAAAAAACCAAATTGCGATTTGCAATTTGCGAGTCTCTGCTACTCGCAAATTGCAAGTCGCAATTTGGGATGCAGAAAGGTTTCTCAGACACCTTCTGCAAGTCGCTATGGGGTCGCAAAGACCCACCTCATTAATATTAATGAGGTGGGTCGCAAATTGCGGCCCCATAGCGACTATGGGCACTCGCTAACATGGAGGCCTGCTGACGTCAGCAGGCCTCCATGTTAGCGACCTGCTGCTCAATAAAGCAGGTTTTTTTTTTTTTAAATGTAGCCCGTTTTCCCTAAGGGAAAACCAGCTGCATTTTAAAAAAATCCGAAACCTTTTGTTTCGGTTTTTTCAGGGCAGGGAGTGGTCCCTTGGACCACTCCCTGCCCTGAAAAACTATTTTTGGGTGCAATCACAAACTGGAAGGGGTCCCATGGGGACACCTTCCAATTTGCGATTGTGTTACCATCCACTTGAAGTGGATGGTAACTGCGATGCCATTTGCGACCGCATATGCGGTCGCAAATGGTATTGCATACCATTGCGAGTCGCAAATAGGAAGGGAACACCCCTTCCTATTTGCGAGTCGCACATGCATATTGCGAGTCGGTAACGACTCGCAATATGCATTTGTGCATTGCAAACCCACGTTTGCGAGTCGCAAACGGCGATTTTCGCCGTTTGCGACTCGCAAAAGGGTTGCTACATCTGGCCCTTAGTAATTCTGACCGGCAAAATCGCAATGGGTTATGGCTGCAGCAGGAGTCAAACTTTATCTCCTGTTGTACCTCGACTTTTGTCTATGACAAGGGAAGGTTTTCCCTTCACCATAACTAATTCCCCCCTCCTCTCCCCAACTCCTTTCCGCCACCTCACAAGGAAGCCAATGCCTCTTTGGTAAATGGGAGTGTTAAACTACGTGGATATGAACATTCTGTGTAGATTTATGCTCAGTAATTCTAGGTCTGCCAAGTTATTCCGCATTCCATGAGGTTTAACTTTCATAAGAGTAAATTTGTGTATAGATACTAGAAAGAAATAGTAATTTTAGCCTCTTGGAATTTAGTACCCCTTAATGTTGGCCTTAATAATATACTTAGATAGTGCTCTGTGTTGGTTTACACGGACAGAGACAGTACATACGGTATATAATAAAAGTCAATTTCTGTACCCAACACAAATAAAGCACAAGGAAAAAACAATTATTACTAATCTACTAACTGTTACACTCTAATGTTGGATTCCGTGGTAGGTGCTACTTGGCCCAAAGTGCTTAAACACCTTGGTAAGTGTACTAAGTGATAAATAAATAGAATTTTCAATTTACAACTACATATAATATATCATGGACGTCTAATTCTTCACTGTATGCAAGGAGATACTGATTAGAAAGCCCCCATTGGTGGTACAGATGACACTGGGCAACTTGGTAAGGAGTTTGAAGCAACATTGTAAATGAATATTATACACTCCTAGGGATTTAAGCTGTTGCTGATTTTTCACGCACTGCAGAGTGCTGAATAAAGCTTGATTTAGAGTTTGACCGATAGAACATTTGCCATTACACCATATTAACATTCTTATGTACGTTTAACCGCCTTTATGTGGCATATTTTTAGGGCGGCAACTCTGGCGGACACGGTAGTCGATCAGAGACTCTAGATCAGGTGGCTGATCTGCTACCCTTTTTGTGTAGGTACTTCGAGGCAGATTTAAGATCCCCTTGAACCATAATATTGCCACATTAGCTTCATTTTTTTATGCTAATGTGGCGATATTATGGCAAAAACGCAGCACCAGATTTACAAAGTAGAGCAATGCATACTTTGCACCACTTTTTAACCTCTTGCATCACATTATGCCTGTGCCAAGCATAATGTATGCAAGGGGGGCGTTTCCCCATTAAGGGGGCCGAAACAATGGTGTAATTTGTTTCAGCATCTTTAACACCTGCTCAGAGCAGGCGCTAAAAGTTTAAAGGGGGCACACCATTGATTACAATGGGCCCCTATGTACTGATCAGGGTTAGCGCCCAAAATTTGGCACTGACCCTGAACAGTACATCAATAGCCTAAACAATTCTAATGCTATTGCCCCCTACCCTGTGCCATGATGCACCTTATTTTCAATACGGCGCACACATGGTGGCATTAGGCGGGGCACTGAGGGGAGCAAGGAAAGAGCTGTGCAGTATTGTGGGATTGGATTACAAGAGATATGGACCGCAGACAGACGGCTTGTAATTGCACAGTGACCATTTATTAAATGCCTGGAGGAGCTAGCAAGAAGCATGAAAGACAGGGGGTACACATTTAAGGAATGGGGAATCAGCTAAATGAAAGGAATAGAGCACTGGAAGGTCATTTAGAAAGGGCACAAGGGACCTTATACAGTGAGTGCATTCTGAATGAATAACCAAATATTAAAATAGAAGAGAAGTAAACAGTTTGCGACATTCATCAAGTTCATATCAGGAAATGTTGTACCAGCAGTGGGTGAAGTAGGTACTTGGTGATAGCACACTTTAAAAGAATGTAACTAATAGGAATAGGAATACAGGCACCCAATCATGTAAGCAATGAGCCACTGACAAGGTGGGATGGAAGGATCAGGATGATCATACACTAGATAATTTGGCTCAAGTGAAATGCGTAGCAGGTTCATAAGCATAGCATGAGCCTGTACCATAGCAACGGAACTGGAGTGTGTGAAGAATGGGACCATATTGGAAATACATCATATTAAGCTGATAAAAAAAAGTTTGAATTTTTTTTCATTTTTTATTAGCACCAGATTACATTATGCAAGGTCAGTACTTTTTTTTTTAGGCATGCAAAGATTAAGTGATTTGCCGAGAATCACAGAATGATGAACAGATGCAGGAACTCAGACATCTTTCCCCTAAAAGCTGCTTAGAGTACAATTCCTCTCATAAACACCACCACCCAGAGGCTGCTCAGTGGTTGCACCACTGGCACACAAAGTCGAGCCCATTTGTGCTGGTCCAGGCACTTGCCCAACATGCCACATGGCAACTTAACCCCTCTACCCTTCCTCTTTTTCAGAATTCTGGTAATAAACTGACCCTTACTTCTTGACTTCCAGGATAGATCTCTTCCTATAGGACTATGTTCAGGGACTCCAGCTTCATCCATTTCAAATACCATCAAGGTTGTCCCTGGACCGTTCCAGTGTATCCCGAGCCAACAAAACTTCTAAACGGTCTTATTGCTGTGTACTGCTGAATTTCATGTCCCTTTTTTGACACAAGGAAGACCTCCATTTTATCAAGCATTTACTGATTTACTTTTTTTGCCACAGAGAAATGGTTACTGAAGGTCCTGCTCTTGCTCTGTTGATACCTCACAGCTACTCTATTGTCAGAGTAGACCATAAATCATAGAATGGTAGTTCCCTGCCCTGATAAGTGGTCACTTATACCAATTTCCTTTATTGCTCCCTTCTCATTTAGTGCAGCCAAACTTTCACTTGCTTAGATCAAGCCCAGAATCTAATACATTAACTCTCTCCCTAATTTATCACCTTCCTGGATCTAAAACACAATTTGCTTGAGAATTAATTTATGAGCCAGTTCTTTTTAAATTAAAGCTTCCTCTTACTATCTCTGGAGAATTGTAATTTTCTGGCAGATGAACTATCGAGGGTGAATTAGACCAAGGGCCTGATATAGATCTCGGTGGAGGGGTCCATCGCATCCATGAGGGATATCCCATCTGCCAAAGTCTATATACCATAGAAAGCAATGGTATTTAGATTTTGACAAGCAGGATATCCATCACCATTGCAACAGCGTAACCCCTCTGCCGAAATCTAAATCTGGCCCCAAGTTCTTTGACATTGTGTTACTTTAAAGGTTTCGCAATTTGGAAGTTTGTGAGCTCACTCAGCCATCCCTATTCATGATTACCTTTATTCTTCACAGATCTCATCCACCGGCCTTTCCTGGACAAGGGCTGCTTAAGGATTTTGGGAGCCTGAGCCAAACATAATTTGTGGCCCCTTGTTCAGAACAACTCAATTTTTTTAATTCGTTTTCTGTTGGGGTTGTGGTCCCATCACTGACAACCCTCTTCCTTGGCCAACCTGCACCTGGGCCCATTCCTAGAATAAACAGTCTCTCTCTGACTGGCTAGAACCAGAGAATCAGAAACAAAAGCATCTTTTACTGGTCTGTTGATGAAGTACAGTGTGCCTACAGTTCAGTCATGTACAAAGGGAGAATGTTCTATATTTACTGCACTCCAATCCCAGCCCTACCAGTAACAGGGACCCTGAATAAGGTGACATTAGATGAGATTGTGATTGGCCTAGCAGTGGCTTGAGGTGGATGATTCATTCATGTAGGGAACACATAGGGGTCAGGGCTGTTTTGGAGGAAGCACCGCCAATAGGCTGGCGGTGCTTCCATGGGGGATTACGACAGCGGCGGAAGTGCTGCGGCCGCTCCGCCGGGACCGGTGGTTTCCCGCCACTTTTGTCCCAGCGGATTTAATCCTCCAGGGCAGCGCTGCTTGCAGCGCTGCCCAGGGGATTACGAGTCCCCCCTCCCGCCATGAACCGTCATGAAAAGGCTGGCGGAAAGGGGAGTCGCCACGGCCCCATGGAGCTTTTCACTGTCTGCTATGCAGACAGTGAAAAGCGCGACGGGTGCAACTGCACCCGTCGCACAGCTACAACACCGCCGACTCCATTTGGAGCCGGCTCCCATGTTGCGGCCCAGCGGGGATCTCATAATGGACCCCGCGGGAGTGCGGCTGCATTGGCGGCCGCCCGGCGGTTCAACCTTGGCAGGATTGTGATGAGGGCCATAATGCTTCTCTGCACAGCATGGCAACATGTGTCCTACTCATAAGCTCTACCTTGGCCCATTCAGCCTCCAGCTAAAGGTCACAAGAAAAGCAGAAAGAATATTGATCCTACCAAGTCTTCTCACCACAATGTTTGGTGCAGATAGTTTGTCAACACAATTCAGGTATGCGGTGCTAATTGGTATTCTTATTAATTGCACTGACTGTGCTGTGTGGGGCTGGTGTTCTGAGTCGGAAGGTAGCAGGCTGTTACCTCATTGGTCTGGCAGAAGCTCCACAAGGATGCTGCAGTCACAGAGGGAGCCCACAATGCCAACATGTATTTTGCAGTAAGTGGAAGATTGTATACAAAAGCAAAGGCTTGTGCAGCGGGGCTTGGTCTCAGAATTTTAAAAGGTTAAATCACTTGCTGAATTTACTCAGAATCTAATAGGTATTTTTCTCTAGCACTATCTCTGAAGTAGGGGCTGGACTGAGATGGCTGAAAGTAAACAAAGAATGTAAACAGTTTGGTCATTGTAAAACTCTAGTCAGCGTAGGGCTGTCCTTAAAGCTTGAGGTGTTCCTTGAAAGGTGGGGGCCCAGGAAAACAGCAAACTATGCTCATACCTTCATACTTACCTGCCCTAGACAGATTTTAATGTCCTATACATGAAACAGAGGATTCATAAATCGCATTTCACCTTTTCATTGCAGCACATTTCCTATGTCAATAACAATTCTAAGGAGGGATTCAGGTATCAGCTAAACTTCGAGAGGAATTCAGTCTTTTTTCAAATGTCATAGGACCAGCATGACATTTTCAAAGTCTCTCCCAGCTTATTTTCAGTGATCAACTGCCTTAACTATTATCACAACAGATGATATTTTAGTATACTACTCAATTGATTTAAAGTGATTTTGTACACGCTAGAATTTAGGATTTTTTTTGCTCTTGCCACTTGATAACTCCCCTGTGACATATCTGAAATTTGCTGGAGAGTCAGCAATTTCTAATATCACTCATCTCTGTAATTTATCACTTAAGACCACTGTAGTTCCCTATAGATTGAAGAAGGTTATTATCTCCTCTTTACTAAAAAAGGCAAATGCTGATCCTAATGCTTTGTCCAACTACCATCAAATGTATGCGTCATCAACCATTCTTGAGTTTCATGAATCAGTGCTTAGCATCCAGCTGCCCACTTTTCTTGAGATAATTATTTAGATCCAGTTCAGTCAGGTGTTCACCCAATCACAGTACAATAAATAATCTGCATTTGGGTCAGTACAAAACGATGTTTGACTTACTCTAGATCACAACACCTCTACTGTCAACATCATATTGCTTTTGGCAGCAGCCTTTAAAATTGTCTCTCACTATTTTGATAGTACCTGTATGAGAAATGAGAGAGAAAGATCATGCCTTGTGGCATGGCTCCAATCCTTTAATTGCAAAGTACACAAGCAGTTGCATTGAACATTTCTCAACCTGCTTTTCATTGGTTCAGTTGAAGGGTGCCTCCATAATTCACCCCAGGCTTGACATGGTTTAATGGGCAGAGGTGCCAGTAGTTCAGCTATCAGGCTCTATAGTGCTATGTTTTATTGTTATCCAGATGATGTCCAAAAAGTCATGGTTTCATTTCTGGATGATGAAATTCACAAGAATATTTTATAAAATGCCTTCTTGGCTTTGATTAATGTCAAACATTTCCACTTATGTACTCTTTTTTTGATGCCTCAACATGAGTTTAGTCAAGCACATGATTCCTTCTTCAATAGGTGTCAAAAGCACAACTGGTGAGCCCCGAAGGGCAAAGCTGGTCTTGGGATGCTGGTGCCCTGGTTCAGGAAAGACATGGCCTGGCAGTCCAGGCTGGACTGCTTCAACCGGAGCAGGGTCAAGGCTGATTTGCATGTGACTGGGTCAAAACTGATGTGGCATGGTAGGTGAAAAACAAGGGACTGGGTTTTGCCCTGACTGTTAGCCAGTCATGGAATTAATTTGAGCACTGAGAAGTGCACCTCTGCACAATCCTGAGGTAATGTTGGTAGTAATTCCCTAATTACATTTTTTTTGTTGCACCAAGGTATTGCCCTCCGATCAGAGGTGTGAATCAAAACTGAATAAATTGCCCCCTCCCTGGTCAGGAGGAGTATCCCCTGAGTGCACTCCCCCAGGACGGGATCAATCTTGGTACACCAGATTGCCCCAGTCTTTTGAATCAGTCATCCAAAGTATAATACATTTTTTGCGACTTGAGTTTTACTACAAAAGTTCAGTTTATTCTTGTAATTCAATGCATAACAATCTTCTTTCTGTGATTTATAATGTTAGAACATCGCATTTTGTAGTCAAATCATTTTTATATGGCTTCTTAGTTCATCACACTGCATTTCGGGACTAGCTCTCGATCTGGAGTACATTTTTCTATACAGTAAAGAAAAGGACCAAATGACCACATAGCTTCTTGAAAAAACAAAATGGGTGTGATGGATATGAATTATCAGTGTGCCTAACATCCTACATAACTGCACCCTCGAAATAAACCAGTCAACTCATGACTCCTTAAAGTGCACAATAAACATAGTTAACCAATATCACAAATAAATCATGGTCCTTGAATGTCACCATGATGAGTCAATGAAACCGACCGTCAGTACAACACGCACCTCATCTAAAATCTCCTAGTGAAATATAGCTCCACAAGGTGAAGTATGTTTAACAATTTTCTTGCAGTTAGTAATGTCCTTGGAATTCTACTAGAAGCACTAGACTCAAGGGTATTATAATGAAGTATTGGCATATGGTTCAGACTGAAAAAGACTCCTGGGGAATATTCAATGTACCTCCATTATTTGCCTATCAAAAATCTAAGAATCTAAAAGAACTCCTTGATAGAAAAGAGGAAAAAAAAGATAACATTGTATGCAAAGGAACTACAGCTTGTCTTACATGTGGCAGTTGCAATAGCATAAGAGGCACTATCACAACCCATCTATCACAAGAAACTAACATCAAGTTATATACAAGTGACACATCTGACTCCAAGAATGTTATTTACTTACTGAAATGCTTTTGTGGGTTGGGCTACGTGGGCAAGACAGAACGCAAAATAAAAACCAGATTAACTGAACACAAAAGCAACATCCACAGAAGAAATTAGAAGTCTTCAGTAGTTACTCACTTTAACTCCTACAGACATAATATCATCCAAATGAGATTATTGTACTGGAAATTGTTCCCATTAGAGAATGAATTGACAACAGAAAGAATTTATGATGGAGAGAACTACATTGGATTAATTAAAAATCTTCATGCAGTCTTGTCACAATTTTTAAATGACTGTATGGAATTCAGTTATCTGTGATGATCGCTGATTAATGTTGCTATATTTGAAGACATAGTATTTAATTGATGTTGTGAAGTATTTTAATGTTCACGTATTAATATCTCATCAATACTTTCTTCTTTATAAGTCATTATTGATATTAGGATTTATTTGCTTGGATTGGGGCCTTGCTTGAATATGAAATACTTGGGTTCAGGTACAGTTCAGGTACATAGTAGTTCATAAAGCATGTTGCAAAAAGAGTCGAACCGGACTGGTCTAGTATTTGTCTATACACTTGTTTTTGTCATATTTCTGCTTTATTTGTTTGTGCACCCGAATGACTCCAGGACAATGCATTTCTAAACTCTACATAAGGTGCCAAATGCTGTCAGCAAATATATTCTATATGTTAAGAATGTATATTATGTTTCCTATAGTACGTGCTCTGCATGATTGTTTACAGATGGAATTACCTTCAAACACAACATGATTTGTATTGTACTCAGTTATGCGGATGATACTCAGTTGGTCTACTCCTTCTCTGCTAAGAATACCCAAGAACAGGCTACCTTATCTTCCTGTCTCTCAGATATCGCCAGCTGGATGATATAGAGCAAGCTTAAACTCAACGATGGGAGAACAGAAGTTATGATCGTCGGGAATCCTTCCGTACTTAGGTCCCCATCCTTAGCAGTGAACTTGCCTAAGGATCTACCTCTGCCTAAAGATTCCTAAAAAAAGCTTGGGCTTTTGGCTAGACCCGCACCTTACAATGGAATGCCATTCTAAGAAACTGGCAGCTATCTGTTTCGGCTTTCTACAAACCCTTAGGAAAATCTTTAAATTTCTTCCATTTTCAGCCAAAAGACTTCTTACTCAGGCTCTGATACTTTTACGTCTTGATTATGGGAACGTACTGCTCCTTCGCTCTCCTTCGCATGTTCTAAAGTGACTTCAGGTGGTGCAGAACGCTGCTGCTCGCCTACTCACAGACACCCCAGACATTCATCTGCCACTCCAGCCTTGGCTTCCCTCCATTGTATTCCAATTAAACAACACATTATTTTTAAAGCTATGTGTTTTATTCACAGAGCCCTTCGAAACAAGGGTACAGTCTTCCTCAGACAAATGATCACTCCCTATACCACACAGAGAATATTCAGATCTTCTTCAGCTTTTCTAATTAACTCCTTTTGTGCTAAGAAAGGTAAATGGGGGGTAGATCCTTCGCCTGTATAGCAGCTAAGATCTGGAACTCCCTCCCCTTGGAACTTCGTCGTGACATGTCAGAATTTTCATAGAAAATTGAAAACCGTATTGCTCCCTGATTAAGTCTGCTCCTCTTACCTAGTGAACTTCCTCAGCGCTGGGAGGCCTTTGGGTAGGCATGCGCTCTACAAATCCTCGAACCCAAACTAAACTAAACTAAACTAAACTAAACATGCTTTGAACAAAAAAGAATATTTATGGTTTTATACTACTCAATGGTATATATGCCTATGACTAATGTTACTAACCTTTATGTACTTTTGCTAATGTTAAAGAACCGATAATGGTATGTACTGTCTCAACAGGCATGCACTGTTAGATTATCCATGCATCAAGTATACCGATGGGTTTAAAACAAACTAGATGGTAGTATCTTTGAATGCAACATTATCGGAATCAACAGATTCTTTGGGCAAGCAAGACAATTTATGATTTTTACCACTGGCATGATAGCTGATGCGCCTATGGCTGGCATGAGACTGTGCAAAGTGGCGATCAGAAGAGAATGGCATCTCTCCCCCACTGTTGATGATCTGTTAGGAGAGTTAAGTGGGGAGTGCTGCTTTTCCAAAGTCGACCTCTGGTCCGAACACCATCAGATCACCCTGCCAGAGGAATCACAATATAGCACCACATTTTTTACCCATGTGGATTTGCTGTTTTATCGCAGACTGAAATTTGGCACCTCCAGCGCTGCAGAGCTGTTTCAGAAGACAATACAGGAACTACTAGTTGATTTTTCTGGTGTGATAAGTGTAAATGATGACATCTTGGTGCTTCTTTGGATATTCATTCTCATGAGAAGGCATAGCCCCAGACCCGGACAAAGTGTGAGACATTAAAGAGGCAGTCCCACCAGCCACAGTGTCAGAAGTCCGCAGCTTAACTATTAGTTCCCCCCGGGAATACTGACAGACTCCCCATTCTAAACCAGGCAGGCACCTGGACACCTGCTCATGGGGAGAGTGGTGCAAGCCTCCATTGCCCATCATCCTGAGTGGATCCTACTCCGGTGGAAAATCAGCATATCCTGTCCAACCTGCTACAGTTCATGACCGAGCATGACTCTCTGCATCTGTCCCAAGATGCCTCACTGGTGTCGGGAGCCAACACAAGTTGGGATAGTCGGAATCACCTAGAAGAAGGTTAAAAACACAACTTAAAATGACAAGCCTCAGAGGCAGACAGGCTGTCTGTCTGCAAGGTGGCAATAAGTGACAGAAACACCTACCTATGATTCACCCTCTGTCCTCTTGTAGTTGTTCCATCTCCTGTGGCACACTACTGTTCCTCAGCACAAATGAATCATGCGCTGAACCAGGGAACATGGCATTCACATGTGTGATGTACTGGTCTGCTGTACACACCAATTGAATGTTCATGGAGTGAAAGCTCTTCCTGTTTCTGTAAACCTGTTCACTCCCTCTTGGGGGGATTATAGGTATGTGGGTGCCATTGATGGTACCTATTACATGGGGTATGTAGGCAAAGGCATAGAAGTCCGGCTTGATGGCAGGGAGGTCAGTACTTTGGAGAATCCTCACATAGGAATGCAGGAGTCGTACCAATGCATTCAGGAATCTTGTCAGTATAATGCTGAACATGGGCTGTAAAAAACCAGCACCCATGCCCACTGTCACTTAAAATGAGCCCGTGGCCAGGAAATGGAGTGCAGAAAGTACCTGCACTTCTGTAGGGATGGCATGCTGATTACGATTTGACGGAGTCAGTGCAGGATCCAGTAATGCACAAAGCTCAAGAATAGATGCACGGTTGGGAATGTAATTGATAATGATCTTACACTCCACCTTGGTCCGCAAATCCACAAGTGGTCTGTACACCGATGGGGCCCTTCCTCGCCACAAGGGTCTGTACCTAGGAGGATTTGGAAACACGTGTGAGGAACACACATGCATGGGCACACATTGTCAGTCATTAAGCACTGCTGACTTGATTGTTGCGACACTAATGCATAATGTGCATGACATGATATCAACGTGACCACAATGATAGATCAGGGCTTGTCAGCTGAGGCAATGCTAATTGTCACATGCCTATGTGTGTTTGGGTAACAGTTGGGCCTGCATTGTGCAGATGGGAGTTTTATAAATGCGTAGTTTTTTCAAAAATGTCAACCCCTGTAATCCTGAACTGTCATTGTGGAAGTGACCTCATACCGCTAGCGGTGACGTAACAGCGTAAGGCAGTGTTTACAGCCATGAGCACATTATTTGGTTAACATGGATGTCAATGGGGAATTCTAGCATATCATGATCGCCACAGGCAATGACGGTGCACACAGCCGCAGTGCATACGCAAACTCGTCACCCCAACTTCACTTGACTCCCTGGTCTCGTGCAAGCAGGTACTCCACTAAGTGTACTGCTGTGTCCTGCCTCTGGTCATGGAAGTGGCACATGTTGCAGAGGAAAGAGCCCTGGCCTTCGCCCAAGAGGAATTGGAGGGGCTCGTGGATGGGGTCCTGCCCCTGTACGCCAAGCTCTACGGACAGCCAGAGGTACAGAGGAGTAGGAGGATTGCGGACCATGGATGTGTGTAATGGTTGGTGTTGGCAGCATACATGTGTGCACCTCTAACCCTGGATGGGCCAGGGTTCCTGACATGCTATGTGTGTATGTGCTGTTATTCCGTTTGTACTGTCCGTCCCATAGTGGACGTATAGCCAGCTGTATAAGTTTGGCCAGTGTCTGACCTCTGTGTTACTTTTCTGTGTGTCCCTCATAGGTAAGCGCCCAGCAGAAGAGGACACTTTGGCATGTCATCGCCAAGGAGGTGCGGACCCTGGGGGTCTACAACCGGCAGAGCACCCACTGCAGAAAGAGGTGGGTGGACATGCGGTGCTGGGTGCAAAAAATCTGCGAGGCCCAGCTTGGGAAGTCCTCCCAACGGGGAAGAGGTGTCCGTCTGGCATTGACCCCCCACTTATGCTACACATCCTGGCGGTCGCGTACCCAGACCTGGATGGGCACTTGAAGGCAGCACAGCAGTCACAAGGGGGTGAGTACACATACCATATATTTGACCCTTGATGGATGTGTGTGTGTGCATTGGGATTTATGCTGCTTAGTTGCAGGGACTCTGACTGATGTCCATCTAGATTATGGCCCCGCGGAGTGTAGGGGTGTTTAGGTCAGGTCTCCTACACGTCAGTTCCTTAAGTTGTTTGGGGAATGGCTGTAGAGCAGGGGTCTGGGCAATAGTCAGGGGCATAGCCATGGGTATGGCGGTAGGTGCTGTCTGTTTGATGGTCTTCTGGGTGGGTGTATGTATGAACCACTATGTTCACTCCATTCAGCTATTTACAAATGTATCTGCTTTTTTGTCTCCCCATCCCTGTTCTCTTGTGTTGTCTGCGTACATCAGCATCATCTGGAGAGGGAGCTGAGGCACCGGCGAGTGGGGATGCAGTCTGACGCCAAGGGGACCAGTGGGTTGGAGGGTGAGGGGAGTACTACAGGGGAGGCAACTACCACTGGAGGTAGTGACTCTGATAACTCCTCTGATGGGGGGCTCCCTGGCGGTGGCAGACCCTAGTGGGCCCACACCTACTGTGACATCTTCCGACATCCCCCATGCCATCACTGCCCTCCCATTTGCTCCCCACTGAGTTGCCCGTGCCCACTCACCCAAAAGGGTGGGCATCTCCTTCGCTCCGACACCTCTTCCCCTGCCACAGTCAGCCCTGCTGCCCTCACGGAGGAGGCTATTGACCTCCCGAGAACCATCTCTGTAGGGAAGACAACCATCTTCAATGTCATCCAGGGGCTAGCATGTGAGATAGGGCAGACCGATGCCTATCTGGATGGCATTCACTGTGCCGTGTCTGGCCTACAGAGACCTTTTCAGGCTCTGGCCTCTTCTTGGCAGCCAGTGTCCCTGGTCATTCTGTCCCCTTTCAACCTCCTCTACCCCTTCCAGCACCCCACGCCCTTCACCAGTCCAAAGCACACATTCGGACACACAGGCACACACCTCAACACACAAGAAGCACACTTCAAAACACAAGCACCACACCTCCCACCACAAGCATTCACACAGCCAACAGACACATGCACACACAGCACCAGCCACTTCCCCCAGTGTACCCACCTCTTCCACCTCCCTGTCTATCCCCTCTACATACACGCCCCCAGCCACTGCACCTTCATTCACTGTTGCTGACACTATTCCTGCAGTCATAACAATAGCACACATCCCTACATGCACCCCAGACACCACACCTGCACTCACCCCAACTACTTTAGTTGACACACGCAGCACACTCACCAAACTTGCAGACACCCAAACAACATACAAACACATTGGCAGCCTGTCCTGTCCCACTGTGTCCAAACCCCCCTTCAAAAACACACAGATGCACCAAAACACCCACCCAACACACATCCACAAAACCTCAGCATACTGTCCAGTCAACTGCACCCACAACACGCACACCTACACCACTTACGACCACACCCTCACCTCCACTCCCACGCCTTCCTCCAGGCCCAACCCAATTGCACCTAATAAACTTTTCCTCTCCCGTGCTGACCTCCTTGCTCTTTCCACTCCTTTCACCTCACAGCCGGCCCCTGTCCGCTCTTCACATTCCCATGCCCCTTCCCCAGAGATAAAGAAGCCCCGTGCTGAGGAACTTCCATCTGGCTCCACCCGGTCCAAGCACACTCCCCCACCTTCCAAAGCCAAACCCAAACCCCCTCCACCTTCCAAACGCAAATCCAAGCCCCACCCCATTCTAAAACCCAACCCTCCAACCCCCTGCCCCTGTACCCTGAGGTGCCTGGATACCCCATTGTTGCCCCTATGAGGTGGAGTACCGTAGCACTTGTGGGAGTCAGGTTGGGGCCATTGTGGCCCATGGGACTAGTAGCACTATGGACTGGCCATTGGCCTTATTTACAATTCGTTAGCTCTGAGAGCTGAATTAAACATTTATGTGTGGCCTGTGTTTTGGCGGCACACTCTGGATCCCTGGTCTCTCGTTTCACTGTTTGTGGGTATGGAGCACATGTCTGCACTCTGTACAGGTTGGATTTGCCTTGTGTGGGGTAAGTACCTCTTGCTGTGGGATGTATGGCTTGTGCTGCTGTGAAGGGTTGTGGGTGCGTTGTGGGGTGGGTGGGGTGTGTGGGTATGTAATTGTGCCCTTTCTTCCCTTGTTTCATAAGTTGCAGTACTTACCGTCATCATCTAAGTCGGTGGTCTCGGTCATGGAGGTATATGGCAAGGAGAAGGACTGACATGATCTGCAGCTCTCTATCCATGTCTGCTTCGGCGTGTTGTGTGGTCCTCCGGTGAGTGTTTCCTTATATTTGGTTAATTTCTGCGGGGCTTTACGTGGCAGTGGTTCCCGCCCCAGAACTGACAGCGGTCTAGTGATTCATTTTTTGATGGGTGGGTTGGGCCTTGCTGTCGGCCTGTGGACGGGGTCTGCCGTCGTTGTCGGCACTCCTCTGCTGGCGGTGGGTGGTTTTCAGGATGCCTGTGTTTCAGTTGGATCATTATTTGGCGGTCCGGACCACTCCTCTGTTGGTGGTTTTTAACACCGCCACCGGCGGTGCAGTGTTTACCGCCGTGTTCATAATGAGGTCCTTAATCTTTAAAAATGTGTATCTTTGATTATGGATGTTGAAATGTTGCCATTTTGGTCTTGTTTTATTCAGATAAATATTGACTATTATTAATGTCCACTGCTGAATGTAATGCCCTTTTCTTGACAGAAAGAAGACATCCATTTTATCAAGCATTTACTGAATGGCATTTTTTGCCATAGAGAAATGGTTACTGAAGGTCCTGCTCTTGCTCTGTTGATACCTCAGAGCTACTCTATTGTCAGAGTAGACCATAAATCCTAAAATGGTAGTTCCCTGCTATGATAAGTTGAGCAAACATACCAACTTCCCTTATTGCCCCCTGCTCCTTTAGTGCAACCATACTTTCACTTGCTCAGATCAAGCCCGGAATCTAGTACATTAACTATCTCCCTAATTTATCATCCTCCTGGTTCTAAAACACAATTTGGTTGTGACCTAATTTATGAGTCAGTTCTTTTTAAATTAAAGCTACATGTTATTATATCCGGAGGATTTTAATATTCTGGTTGATGAACTGTTGAGGGTGAAACAGACCAAGAGCCTGATTTAGATCTCGGTAGAGGGGTTACTCTGTCGCATCAGTGAGGGATATCCCATCTGCCAACATCTAAATACCATAGAAAACAATGGTAATTAGATTTTGGAGGATGGGATATCCATCACCATTGCAACAGTGTAACCCCTCCGCCGAGGTCTAAATCTGGCCCCAAGTTCTTTAGCATTGTGTTACTTTTGCAAGCGCCCCTGGTCCTTAGTAAGTAAACTTACAAGGGGACGCGTATAGGTCAATGAACCTTTTAATTTGCATGGAGTATCCTAGCTACGGTGTGACCAATGTACATCAATAATCAATACACAAATCAATAACCACTAAGAGAAACATTAATCGTCAGTGAATAGTGCCAACAATTCATGAATAACTACAACTCAATTATACGGTTTATCAATTTTATTTCCCTATTAGTTACAATACTAAATTATGAGGTTGATTCAAACTTTATTCAATCAAATCAGAATTAATTCAATAGTGACCACCAATAACATAAGCTAATCAGAACTTGAGAAAACATGCGTTCTAATGCCTCAACATAAGCCAGTAACGATGAATATGTTTACATGAGTAGCAGAGTTCAGCAAATCAGTCCTTCAATCATTTGTCACCGTATATATTAGCGTCTCAGAATAAGAACCTTACCTAACCCTGATTAGCATTGGCATGTGGGACTTCATGCGAAAACAGTTTAGAACATGAATTTTGAAAAACATCTAACTAGGAGAAAAACTATAAAGCAGCGCAGTTGGTACCTAGAAAGAAACGGCACAAAAAGTCAATCAGTCACATTGACATAGCTACCTATCCACGGTATTGATAGGCAACAAAGTCAGTCTTCACCTTCAGGTCATCAATCGATCAGCATCACATCAGGCTCTCAAGAGCTTGGCCCAATGACAGAATCACAAATCTCGTAGTCTCTCTCCGGACATCTCCACCTAACGTCTCTCCATCAGTTCTGAAGTTTTCCCCCTTTGTCACGACACGACATTATATCAAAGTTGCCCAGTCCATCCTCTAATTCCTAATTGGTCAGTTGATCAATAGTTTTTTCCCTACCCAATAACTTTACTTTTACAAATCTATGAATTCTAATATTGCGCCATTCTTAGGGTGTCGATTTGTTCACTGTACGATGTCCTCATCATCCGGCTCATCAGGTATCGAAAATATTGCATCTTCTTCTCCAGTTAGTGTCACTATTGTTTGAGTCCTGGGAAAGTATGTCTTATCTGCTTTACACCGATTTTGATACAAACTCTAGTTCCATCATCTCCTGTCTATTGGTTAATTGAAGGAAATTCTAGCTAAGCAGACTTTATGAACACGAACAGTTTAGGGTCAGTTCAGCACATGAGCTTCTCTACATTGCATGATTATTCAGCTTCTGCATGAGGTCTGCCAAAACTAGGCCACAACTTCGGCTAAGTTAGCTTCTACAATATAATTTAAAACATACATTATATATCTCAATATGACATATTACTACATTATTATTATGCATTTTCAAAATTTCACATATTTTTAGTCATTTTTTGTATAATTAGTGAATCTTGGTGACCACTCTTCGTGGGCACATTTTCAAACGTGCACATTAATTTTTCTATGTTTAATTAGTTGTACCATTTTCTTGTTAATCAAAATGCATAATCACTCATTAATATTTCTAATTAACATCTCTGCTTCAGCATTTTAAACTTTTCACAATTTGGAAGTTTATCAGTTCACTTAGCCTGCCATATTCATGATTACCTTATTCTTCACAGATCTCATCCGCGGGACTTCCCTTGACAAGGGGCAGCTTAAGGATTTTGGGGGCCTGAGCCAAACATAATTTGGGGCCCCTTGTTCAGAACAACTCAGAATTTTGTATTCATTTTCTCTAATTCACACCTTGGGGTTGAGGACTCACCAATGACAACCCCTCTTCCTTGGCCAACCTGCACCTGGGCCCATTCCTAGAATAAGCAATCTCTCTCTGACTGGCTGGAACCAGAGAAAAAAACAAAAGCGTCCTATACTGGCTTGCTGCAGGAAGTACAGTAGACTGATGCCTAAAGTTCAGTCACATACAAATGGAGAATGCTCTTTTTATTTTTACTGCACTCCAATCCCAGCCCTATTAGTCACAGGGACCCTGAATAAGGTGACCTTAGATTGTGATTAGCCTAGCAGTGGCTTGAGATGGATGATTCAGCCGTGTAGGGAACATATAATGCTCTGCACAGCATTGCAACATGTGTCCTACCCATAAGCTCTACCTTGGCAAATGCAGCCTCCAGTTGAAGGTCACAAGAAAAGCAAAAAGACTATTGATCCTACCAATACTTCTTACCACGATGTTTGGTGTAGCTAGTCTGTCAACACAATTCAGGTATGCTGTGCTAATGGATGTTCTTATTAATTGGACTGCCTGCGCGGTGTGGGGCTGGTATTCTGAGTCAGAAGGCAACAGGATGTTACCGCATTGTTATGGCAGAAGCTCCACAAGGATGCTGCAGTCACAGAGGGAGTGTACAATGCCAGCATGTTTCCTGCAGTGAGTGGCAGATTGTGTACAAAAGCAAAGGCTTGTGCAGCTGGGCTTGGTCTCTGAACTTTAAAAGGTTAAAGCGCTTGCTGAATCTACTCAGAATCTAATAGGTATTTTTCTCTAGCACTAGCTCTGAAGTAGGGGCTGGACTGAGATGGCTGAAAAAAAATGTAAACAGTTTGGTTATTGTAAAACTCTATTCAGCCTAGGGCTGTCCTTAAAGCTTAATGAGGTGTTCCCTGAAAGGTGGGGGCCCGGGAAAACAGCCAACTTTACTCATGCCTTCCCACTTCTCTTCCACAGACAGATTTTAACATCTTATACATGAAACCGAGCATTCATAAACCGCATGTCACCTTTTCATTGCAGCACATTTCCTATGTCAATAACAATTCTAAGGAGGGATTCAGGCATCAGCTGAACTTTGAGAGGAATTCAGTCTTTTTTCAAATGTCATATGACCGGCATCACATTTTCAAAGTCTCTCCTAGCTGATTTTCAGTGATCAACTGCATTCTTTATTATCACAACAGAGGATATATTAGCATACTACTCAATTGATTTCAAATGACTTTGTAAAAGTTAGAATTGAGGATTATTTTTGCCCTTGCCACTTGATAACTCCCCTGTGACAAATCTGAAATTAGCTGGAAAGCCGGCAATTTCGAATGCCACTCATCTCTGTAATTTATCACTTAATACCACTGTAGTTCCCTATAGATTGAAGAAGGTTGTTATCTCCCTTTTACTAAAAAAAGGCAGATACTGATCCTAATACTTTGTCCAACTACCATCAAATGTCTTTGTAATCGACCATTCTTGAGTTTCATGAATCAGTGCTTAGCATCCAGCTGCCCACTTTTCTTGAGGTAATAATTTAGATCCAGTTCAGTCAGGTGTTCACCCAATCACAGTACAGTAAATAATCTGCATTTGGGGAAGTACTAAATGATGTTTGACTTACTCTAGATCACAACACTTCTACTGTCAACATCATATTGCTTTTGGCAGCAGCCTTTCAAATTGTCTCTCACTATTTTGATAGTACCTCTAAGAGAAATAAGTGAGAAAGATCATGTCTTATGGCATGGCTCCAATCCTTTAATCGCGAAGTGCACAAGCAGTTGCATTGAAAATTTGTCAACCTACTTTTTCAGTTGAGGGGTGCCTCCATAATTCACACCAAGCTTGACATGGTTTAATGTGCGGAGGTGCCAGTAGTTCAGCCTATCAGACTCTATAGTTCTCTGTTTTATTGTTATCCAGATGATGTCCAAATAGTCATGGTTTGATTTCTGGATGACAAAATTCTCAATAATGTTTTGAAAATGCCCTATTGACTTTTACTAATGTCAAACATCTCAGCTGAGGTACTCTTTTTTTGATGCCTCAACATGAGTTTAGTCAAGCACATGACTCCTTCTTCAATGGGTGTCAAAAACACCACTGGTGAGCCCTAAAGGGCAAAGCTGGTCTTGGGTTGCTGGTGCCCTGGTTCAGGAAAGACCTGGCCTGGCAGGTCAGGCTGGACTGCTTCAAATGGAGTAGGGTCAAGGTTGATTTGCATATGGCTGGGTCAAAACTTATGTGGCATGGTGGGTGAAAAACGATAGACTGGGATTCGCCCTGACTGTTTGCCAGTGAAGGGATTAATTTGAGCACTGCGGAGTGGACCTTTGCACAGTCCTGAGATAATGTTGGTAGTAATACCCTAATTACAGTCATTTGGTTGCACCAAGATATCGCCCTCCGATCAGAGGGATAAATCAAAACTGAATAAATTGCACTCTCCCTGGTCAGGAGGAGTGTCCCCTGAGTCCACTCCGCCAGCAGGGGATCAATCTTGGGACAACAGATTGACTCGGTTTCTTGAATCATTCATCCAAAGTATAATAAATTATTTGCGTCTTGAGTTCTACTAAAAAAGTTCAGTTTATTCTAGTAATTTAGGGGGTCATTTTGACCTCGGCGGTCTTTTTTAAAGATCGCTGAGGGATCGCCCTGCTGAAAACCTCCAGTGGTGGTGGGTTTCCGCTTGGCATATTATGACTGTTGGCAGCTCTCTGTCCTTTTTCGGACGGAGATCCGCCAACAGCCATACTGGCGGGCGGCGGGGAAGTGGAGGTTGCTCCACCTCCACCGCCACGTCAACAGAACACCGCCCACTGAATCACATCCTGTGAATCGGCGTGGCGGCGTTCTGTTGACAGTGTGGTGTCGGCGGAGCAGCCCCCATGGCTCCCGTCCCCTCCCGGAGGATTGTCGGACCAGGTAAGTCAATCGTCAGTGAGAGGAGGGGGGTGGGGGGTGTTATGTGCGTGCATGGGGGTGTGCATGTAGTGGGGATGTGTGAGTGCCTGTATGCTTGCGGGGGTGTTGTGAGTATGGGAATGAGTGCGTGTATGTCTGTAGGTATGTCTGTATGGTTGTGTGCGTGTATGTTTGAATGTGGGTGTGCGTGTATGACTGTGTGTGTGGATGTGGGCATGTATGTCGGTAACCGCCATGGTCATAATTCCAAAAAAAAGACCGCCAGCCTGTTGGCGGTCTTACCGCCGCTTCTCCGCCTTCCGCCAGGGTCATAATGACCCCCTTAATGTATTACAATCTTCTCTCCAGGATATATAATGTTAGAACATCCCATTATGTAGTCAAATCATTTTTATATGGCTTCTTAGTTCATCCCTTTGCATTTCGGGACTAGGCCTTAATCTGGAGAACATTTTTCTAGTGAGTAAAGAAAAGGACCAAGCCCCATATTTATACTTTGACGTCCGACCCCGCGGGCGTCAAAATTCCATCATGTGCGTCATTTTTTGGAAGGGGGAACCAGCCTTGCGTTAATTATATGCAAGGTAGGCGTTCCCTTCCAAAAAATGACTTTAAGGCCTGTGCCCCTTATTTATACTCTGACGTCATTTTAAGGCACAGGAGGGGGCAGACCTTAAAAAACGGCGCACAGCCTGATGGGTGCAGTTTTTTAACGCCTGGGTCAGGGCAGGCATTAAGGGACCTGTGGGCTCGGAAGGAGCCCAGAGGTGGCCTCCCCTGCCCCCAGGGACACCCCCTGCCACCCTTGCCCATCCCAGGAGGACACCCAAGGATGGAGGGACCCATCCCAGGGAAGTTGAGGTAAGTTCGGGTAAGTATTTTTTTCTGATTATTTTTGTGGCATAGGGGGGCCTGATTTGGGCCCCCCTACATGCCACTATGCCCAATGACCCTGCCCAGGGGACATAAGTCCCCTGGGCATGGCCATTGGGCAAGGGGGCATGACTCCTGTCATTGCTAAGACAGGAGTCATGTCAATGGAGGTTGGGCGTAAAACAAAATGGCACAAATCCGGTTTGAGGCCTGAATTTTGCCTCAGACCTGACTTGCACCGTTTTTTGACGCACAACCCCCATTTTCCCATACGCCGGCGCTGCCTGGTGTGAGTATTTTTTTTTGACGCACACCAGTCCGCAGCGCCGGCTAACGTCATTCCATTAATAAGGTGCCTGCATGGCGCGTTGGAATGGCATTAGCCGGCGGTAACATTTTTGACGCACAACTGCGTTGGTGCAGTTGTGCGTCAAAAAGTATAAATATGGGCCCAAATGACCACATAGTTTCTTGAAACACAAAATTAGGTGTGATGGATGTGAATTATCTGTGTGCCTATCATCCTACATATCTTCAGCCTCAAAATAAACCAGTCAACCCATGACTCCCTAAAGTGCCCAATTAACATAGTTAACCAATATCACAAATAAATCATGGTCCTTGAATGTCACCATGATGGGTCAATGAAACCGACCGTCAGCACAACACGCACCTCATCTAAAATCTCCTAGTGAAATATAGCTCCACAAGGTGAAGTGTGCTTAACAATTTTCTTGCAGTTAGTAATGTCCTTGGAATTCTACTAGAAGCACTAGACTCAAGGGTATTATAATGAAGTATTGGCCTATGGTTCAGACTGAAGAGACTCCTGGGGAATATTCAATGTACCTCCATTGTTTGCCTATCAAAAATCTAAGAATCTAAAAGAACTCCTTGATAGAAAAGAGGACAAAAATGATAAAATTGTATGCAAAGGAACTACAGCTTGTCTTCCATGTGGCAGTTACAATATCATAAGAGGCACTATCACAACCCATCTATCAAAATAAACTAACATCAAGTTATATACAAATGACACATGTGACTCCAAGAATGTTATTTACTTACTGAAATGCTTTTTTGGGTTGGGCTACGTGGGCAAGACTGAACGCAAAATAAAAACCAGATTAACTGAACACAAAAGCAACATCCACACAAGAAATTAGAAGTCTTCAGTAGTTACTCACTTTAACTCTTACAGACATAACATCATCCAAATGAGATTATTGTACTGGAAATTGTTCCCATTAGACAATGCATTGACAACAGAAAGAATTTATGATGGAGAGAACTACTTTGGATTAATTAAAAATCTTCATGCAGTCTTGTCACAATTTTTAAATGACTGTATGTAATCCAGATATCTGTGATGATTGCTGATTAATGTTGCTATATTTGAAGACATAGGCCCTCGTTACAATCCTGGCGGTCGGTGTTAAAGCGGCGGTGACATGCCAACCGGCCGGCGGTAAACAAAATGGAAACACAACCGTGGCATAAACCGCCAACATAGACAACCACTTTAACACTCCGACCGCCACGGCGGTACAAACAAACGGCGTGGCGGTCACCACCAAAAGAGAGGGGGAAGACAATGTACCGCTCAAAGTATCATGAGAGGCTAATCCGCCACCTTTTCCGGGGCGGATTCACCGCGAACAAAAACATAGCGGAAACAGGACTTGGAAGGGAAAACGCTCACCTCTACACACCCCACGAGGAACCAGGATGCCATGGAGCCGGAACTCCAAATTCTACCTGCCATTGTCTTCCTGCTCCTCTACCAGGAGCACGAACACCGGCAGCAACGACCACAATGAGTACTGTGCCTACGACACAGAGGAGGGGGGAGGGAAAAGAGAGTGACACACACACGCAACATGCAAAACCCCCACCCCACCCTCACCCACTACAACACACACACAAATACATATTGATACATTACATTTACACCCCACAACCCCCCCCTGGAAGAACTCAATGACAAAAGGAAATGAGGTGAACGATTGTAATCAATAAAAATCCATTACTCAAAAATATATATACACTATTAACAAATATATACACCAAGAATTCAAGTCCATGTACTGCACCTACATAGTCCGTGGACCACTGGGCCCAAAATGCATGGGAGAGGCCCATACAAGATACCTGATCAAAGCAGAGATAACACTGCAGGGGCATCAGATCGAAATAAAACAGGCACCTCAGGGGGAAAGGAAGGGGGGGTACCTCAGCCGGATGAGTGTACGATGCCAGCTCCACGAGGGGGCACCATGCCCATTGATGTATCCTGGGGAGTGCAAAGGCACAGTCTCTCAAGTCTATCCAGTGGGTGGTTTGCCCACTGCTTTATCCTGGGGAGTGCAAAGCCTCAGTCTCTCAAGTCTCCACAGTGGGTGGTGTGCCCACTGCTTTATCCTGGGGAGTGCAAAGCCACAGTCTCTCAAGTCTCTCCAGTGGGTGGTTTGCCCACTGCTGCATCCTGGGGAGTGCAAAGCCACAGTCTCTCAAGTGGATAACAGTTCTCCACTGGTTCTTGAGGGGGCTTTGTGCCCATAGTGCTTCATCCTGTCAAGGACTGAGGAAGTGGATGCCTTTCTCCACTGGTTCTGGAGGAGGCTTTGAGACCAGAGTGCTTCATCCTGCCAAGGACTGAGGTAGTGGATGCCTTTCTCCACTGGTTCTAGAGGGGGTTTGGTGCCCAGAGTGCTTCATCCTGCCAAGGACAGAGGTAGTGGATGTGATACTCCACTGGTTCTGGAGGGGGCTTTGTGCCCAGAGCGCTTCATCCTGCCAAGGACAGAGGTAGTGGATGTGATACTCCACTGGTTCTGGAGGGGGCTTTGTGCCCAGAGCGCTTCATCCTGCCAAGGACTGAGGTAGTGGATGTGATACTCCACTGGTTCTGGAGTTGGCTTTGTGCCCAGAGTGCTTCATCCTGCCAAGGACTGAGGTGGTGGATGTGATACTCCACTGGTTCTGGAGGGGGCTTTGTGCCCAGAGTGCTTCATCCTGCAAAGGACTGAGGTAGTGGATGCCTTTGTCCACTGGTTCTGGAGGGGGTTTTGTGCCCAGAGTGCTTCATCCTGCCAAGGACAGAGGTAGTGGATGTGATACTCCACTGGTTCTGCAGGGGGCTTGGTGCCCACAGTGCTTCATCCTGCCAAGGACTGAGGTAGTAGATGTGATACTCCACTGGTTCTGGAGGGAGCTTTGTGCCCGGAGTGCTTCATCCTGCCAAGGACTGAGGTAGTGGATGCCTTTCTCCACTGGTCCTGGAGGGGGCTTTGTGCCCAGAATGCTTCATCCTGGCAAGGACAGAGGTAGCGGATGCCTTTCTCCACTGGTTCTGGAGGGGGCGTTGTGCCCAGAGTGCTTCATCCTGCCAAGGACTGAGGTAGTGGATGCCTTTCTCCACTGGTTCTGGAGGGGGCTTTGTGCCCAGAGTGCTTCATCCTGCCAAGGACTGAGGTAGTGGATGTGACACTCCACTGACGGTGGGCCTACATGGAAGTTGTCCAGGCCCCTGGAACTGACCACCAGCTTCGTACGACTGACCACTGGGGATGGCAGCCATGTCTGCGGTGGTGCCACTGGCACATGATGTGGGGTGGCCACTGGCGGTGCTTGCGGTACCCTCAGTAGCGGTGGTGCTTGCGGTGCTCATTGGCCAGCGGTGCTGGTGGGTGGCTCAGTGAGCGTGCTGCTGGCGGCGGTGTCCAGGGCAGCGCTGCTGGTTGCGGCGGTGTCCTGGGAAGCGGTGCTGGTGGCAACGGTGTCCTGGGCAGCGGTGCTGGTGGCGGCGGTGTCCTGGGCAGCGGTGCTGTTGGCGGCTGGGTCCTGGGCAGCGGTGCTGGTGGCGGCAGTGTCCTGGGAAGTGGTGCCGGTGTCGGCAGTGTCTTGGGAAGCGGTGCTGGTGGCGGCAGTGCATGTGGCCGTGCCGGTGGCGGTCTTGCCCACCGTGCAGGTTGGCGGCGACTTCCCTTTCTTTCTCTGCCCCTTCCCCACCTTAGATGGTGGCGCAGCTGTCTTGCCACTCACAACTGAAGTCCTGGGAGAGCCCTTGGTTTGGGCTGTGGCCAACTTCTTATGGTTCTGAGGTGGGAGACTGTCCTTGGCCTGGCTCCTTGGCACACTGGCTGCCCTGCTGCTTGGCGAACTCTAGAAGCCGGTTACTGCTGGCACCACTGTTCCCAATGATGTGGTGGCTGAGGTGCTGGGTTGGGACCTGGAAAGGCATGCCCTAGGGGACGTAAGGGGTGGGGGAGGTGTAGGGAAGAGGTCAACATTTAAGAGGAAAAGTTTTTTTGACACACTGGGACGGGTAGATGGAGGGGGTTTGGGAGTGGAGGAAGAGGTAGTGGTTGTTGGAGGTGTTCGTTTGCTGGCTTTGGGTGAAGGTGCACGGGCTGTAGGCTATCGTGAGGTGGATGGCTGTTGGGTGGGTGTGTGACTGCGTTTGTGTAGTTTGGGAGGTTGGCTCACAGACACACTGGTAGAGGACACCGGGGATGTGTGAATGGTAGTGGGGGTGGTGAGTGCACGTGAGCGGTGTGTGGTGATGGGCGTGCTGGTGATGGTCGTAGTGGCTGAAGATGTAGTGCATGCAGGTGTGAGTGGAAACGTGACAGGGAGGGAGGAGGGAGATGAGGAGGAGGGGGACACAGTGGAGGCAGTGGATGTTGGTATGTGTGCAAGGGTATGATGCTTGTGTGAGTGCCTGTGGGATGTGTGGTGCTTATGTTTGCCAGAGCTACCCTTGTGTGTTGAGGTGTGTGCATGCTGGTCTGATGGCGTGCTTGGGATAGGCTGAGGTACTGGGAATTGGGTCTGGGTGGAGGAAGTTGGAGAGGGGAGGATGGACACAGGGACAATGGCTGCCATCAGTGCTGAGGCCAGAGTCTGAAAAGCTCGCTGTTGGGCTGCCTGACCAGAATGAATGCCCTCCAGGTATGCATTCGTCTGTTGCAACTGCCTCTCTACACCCTGGATGGCATTCAGAATGGTAGACTGCCCAACAGTGAGGGATCTGAGGAGGTCAATGGCCTCCTCACTGAGGGCAGCAGGGCTGACTGGGGCAGGGCCTGAGGTGCCTGGGGCAAAGGAGATGCCCACCCTCCTGGGTGAGCGGGCACGGGAAACTCGATGAGGGGCTGCTGGGAGGGCGGTGCTGGTAGGGGTGGTGGCGGCTGTACTTGTTGCGGTGGGCACTGAGGTGCCTGCCACCGCAAGGGAGCTCCCATCAGAGGAGGAGTCACTGTTGCTGGTCTCAGCTCCTGTCCCCGCCGTGGAGCTACCCTCGCCCTCCGTCCCACTGGTGAATTCGGATTCTGTAGTGTTGCCCTCCAGGGCCATGTGGGATGCATCTCCCTCCTGCTCCGGTGGCACTGCTCCTACGCGTGATGATGCTAATGCACACAAGAACAGGGAGACCACAAAAAGGTGGGAAAGAAAGTTGAAAGACATGTTCAGTGCATGCAATACCGCTACCGTTGGCGGACACTACAGACACAGCAGCCCGCTGCATTACGCCATGCACTTAGAGTTCCCTAATTAATCACAGGGCCATGGGGCACAAGGCCTATGCCCGATTGCTGCACACAAGAAAGTCACAGGAGCTTGACTAGGGGTAGATGGCTCTGAACACTGGTGGGGTGGGTTGCCACATGGCCTGCCTTAAGAAGGGACCTTGCCTACAAAACTCGCCCTGGCCTAGGGGTACCCACAGCCCACCTCCCCCACCCAGACACCTCCCATGCATGCTGAATCAGATGAATGTGACTGTACTCACCCCCTTGTGGCTGCTGTGATGCCCTCAAGCGCCCATCCAACTCCGGATACGCCACCGCCAGGATCCGGAACACTGGGGGGGTCATGGTGCGACAGGCACTCCTCCCACGTTGGGAGGCCATCCCCAGCGGGGCCTCTGCCATCTTCTTGCTCAAGCGGCGAATGTCTTCCCATCTTTTACGGTAGTGGGTGCTCCGTCTGTGGTGGACCCCCTTGGCGATGGCATGCCAAATATCCTTCTTCTGGTGGGCGCTGACCTACAGGAATAGTACAGGGGAAAAGGAGAAGATATAACCGTCTGGACCGTCACAGTCATTGGCCCACGTTCCTTCCCTTGCCATGACACACGTACACTCACCGTTGTTTCATGCACGCCTCATTACCCCCACCCCAGTCTCCCATCCACACCACTCTAAACAGGCATTGCCCATAAAGCATGTTCACAGTGTACTCCCCTGTTTGTCTGGAGGACCGTAGAGTAGAGTGTTCTGGGGGAGGACCCCATCCACTAGTTTGTCCAACTCCCCCGATGTGAAGGCAGGGGCCCTTTCCCCAGACACTTGAGCCATTGTCGCTTCCAGACTGAGGTTACAGCAGCACTTGCAGTGTAGGTCCTCTCCTGTCGAAGATCAGGTATCAAGTGAGTGAACAGAGAGAAAATGGCGGTCACGTCCGCAGCGGTGCGTACCATCACCGCCGGCGTACATCGTCATTGGCTCCTGGGACCCATAGGGTCCAATGTTAACCAATGCAGGATTGTGCCGGGGTCTTCGACCGCCTACCGCAACAGTGTACAACGCCAGCGCTGTTACCTCATATCCCCTTGTCCCACCTTACAGGTCAGGCAGTCGCCATTTCAGGGGGCCACATGGCATTAATAATAACTGAGTCACACATAACTAGGCCTGGAATACACACTATGACAGGCACATAGCGGATTGACAAATGTGTGTAATAAAGTTGCTTATTTCATACCTCAGTGTTGGCTCACCCTCTGCTCGCTGTTCTCATCCATAGAGCACGTCCGCTGGGGCAGGTGAGAAGATGGCGGCATCCTCCGGTGTACAGACCGCTGGTGGACCTGTCGACAATGGAAGAGCGACATGTAATTGTCACCTTCAGACTTGACCGTGCCACAATCCAAAACTGTGTGCCCAGTTAGAGCCAGACCTGATGTCAGCTATCCGCCATCCCACAGGTATCCCCCCTCTAGTGCAGGTCCTGTCAGTACTCCATTTCTTGGCAAGTGGGTCTTTTCAAACTACAGTGGCCATAGCATCAGGGATGTCCCAGCCTATGTTCTCCAACGTGTTGTCCCGAGTGTAGTCTGCCCTGCTGAAACACATGCGCAGCTACATCGTTTTCCCTCAGGTGGAGGATTTGCCTACAGTGAAAGGTGACTTCTATGCTTTGGGACATATCCCCAACATCATAGGTGCCATTGATGGGACACATGTGGCCTTGGTCCCCCCCGCAGAAACCGGAAGAGTTACCATTCGATGAATGTGCAGATGGTTTGTTTGGCCGACCAGTACATATCCCATGTGAATGCCAAGTTTCCTGGCTCAGTGCATGACGCTTACATTCTGAGGAATAGCAGCATCCCTTATGTGATGGGGAAACTCCAGAGGAACCGTGTGTGGCTATTAGGTGAGGACATGGACCCTATACAGTGTGAATATTTGTCTGGGTATGGGGTTATCCCTAAGGTTTAGTGTGTGTCTAACAGTTGTCCCTCGACATTTGCAGGTGACTCTGGCTACCCCAACCTATTATGGCTACTGACCCCAGTGAGGAATCCCAGGACAAGGGCAGATGAACGCTACAATGAGGCACATGGGTGAACTAGGAGGGTTATAGAGAGGACCTTCGGCCTCCTGATATGCCTCCATATGACAGGTTGTTCCCTATTCTATTCACTAAAGAAGGTGTTCCAGATCATCGTGGCCTGCTGTATGAAGCACAACTTGGCTTTGCAACGACAGGTGCCTTTTCTGCAGGAGGATGGTCCTGAAGAAGGTGTTGTGGCTGCTGTGGAGTCTGTGGACAGTGAAGAAGAGGACGCATAAGAAGAGGATATCGACAACAGAAACACTGTGATTCATCAATACTTCCAGTGAGACACAGGTAAGAAGACATCGCTGCCTCCTACATCTGATACACTTGTTCTACCTCTCATCTGTCACTTTCACCCAGTGTATGGACCCTGATTTGTCACTTTCCCTTTCAATTTCACAGATGTGGGTCCCACTGTGTGACCTCTGCTATGTTACCTCATGGACTAGAGCTGTGTGACATAGGTATGTTGACAATACAATGGGCATTGCTATTTCCCTCAGTTATTGCAAATACAAATTTGTGAAAGCACAGACTGACTCCAGATAGTTTTTGTGATTTAAGGGTGTTTATTTAAGTGCTAAATAGTGTAGGGGGTTGTAAAATGGTCAGGTGTGATGGTGGAGGAATGTCCAGTCCATTAGTCTCACAGGTGCATTGTCCAAAGGGGCATAGGAAGTGGAGCTGGGGCAGTTTAAGGATGGACAGGGTGACAAAGTGGGACAGAAGGATGACAATCAGGGTGGTCTCATTTCTTGGCGGGGGTCTTTTTTTTTATAAACTTTATTTTGCTGGCTTTTCAATGAAATCAATACACAGTCATATGCAATATTGAGGCATGTGGTACAGGTATCACATTTCACATTGTGTAGAGGTGAGTGGCACATATATAGAAATCCGCTGTTTATTAATTGTACCCTTGGCTATATCAGCCTTTATACAAGTGCTGTACCCCTCTTACCCCTGTGTAGGGGTATTCACTGTTCTAAAATATGCAGTGTACTTCCTTATGTGGCTCATTAGGCAAGGCGGGAGTCTGTCGCAGGTGGTGGTCGAGCCCGTGGTAGCATGTGGCATTTCTGCATCTACTAGTGTATTCCCACCTCCCAGGCGGGGGCTGTCTGCTTAGGCCAGTCTCATCCCACTGTGTTCATAGGTTATTCAGGATCAAAGCCATTAATATAATCAAACCATACAACAATTTAGAACAAAACAAACAAATAGCCTGTCTACGGTACCTCTCTCCCCATGGGTAATTAGGATGTATGAATGAATAGTGCTACTGCTGCTGCCCGGCCATCCTCACGTATTTCTTACAGGGTTGCGTGTCAGTCAGCAGTAGGGCTAGGAGGGAACCTGCACGTCTACAGTATAGTGCCCAGATGTCCGGAGTATCTCTGAGGGGCTACTCCTACTCAATTCTTGGCGGGGGTCTTGGCATTGTTCTCTGTCTTTGTCCTGGGCCTCAGGGACCGCTCGCAGGGTGGTTCTCCATCTGCAGGGGGTAGAGTGCTGGTATTGTGGTCCTGTGGCGGTGCCTCCTGTCCACTAGCGCCGGCGGAGGTGGTGGGCAGTTTATCATCCAGGCTAGTGTCAGGGGCCCCTTGTTGTGCCACAGTCTCCCTCCTGGTGTTCAAGAGTTCCTACAGCACCCCTACAATGGGGCCCAGGGTGGTATTGATGGATTTGAGTTCCTCCCTGAACCCCAAATACTGTTCCTCCTGCAGCCGCTGGGTCTCCTGAAACTTGGCGAGTACCATTGCCATTGTCACCTGGGAATGGTGGTAGGCTCCCATGATGTTGGAGAGGGCCTCCTGGAGAGTGGGTTCCCTGGGCCTGTCCTCCCCCTGTCGCACAGCAGCCCTCCCAGTTCCCCTGTGTTCCTGGGCCTCTGTCCCCTGAATGTGTGCCCACTACCACTGCCCACAGGTCCTTGCTGTTCTTGGGGTGGTGGGTTAGCCTGGGTTCCCTGTAGTGGTGGACACACTGCTACTTGACGTGTCCTGGGGACAGAGGTATGGGCCCGCTGGGTGGGTGCTGTGCTGGTGTTTCCAGAGGGGGGAGGCTCTGTTGTGGCTTGTGCCAGTGTGAGGGGAACCGGCTGTCCCAAGGTCCCAGATGGGCCGGGCTGGTCATCTAGATCCAGTTGGACAGAGCTGCTGTCATCACTGTGGGCCTCTTCTGTGGGTGGAGTGGACATGTCTGGAACCTCCTGTCCGGTGACGTTGGGTAGGGGTCCTGCAGGGGTGAAAAGGCATGATTATTGCATCTGTGTGTGCTATGGTGTGCAATGCGTGGGTGACCCTGTACCCCAGTGCTTCCATTCCTGTGTAGGACCTTGTGTGCTAATTGTTTAGGGGTCTGTGTGGGTATGTGTAGTGGCCATGCATTGGTGATGGGTGTCCAAGCTTTGTTGTTGCATGCAGGGCTTGGTGTTGGGATGTGTGGTTTGTGATAGTGGGACATATGTAAGGAGTTGGAGTGATGGGGGTGAGGGCGAGGGTGGGGGCTGTAATAGTTAAGAGTTGACTTACCAGAGTCCATTCCTCCAGCTACTCCTGCAAGGCCCTCAGGATGCAGTACAGCCAAGACCTGCTCCTCCCATGTTGTTAGTTGTGGGAGAGGAGGTGGGGGTCCGCCCTAGTTCTTGGGTGCTGTCCCACTGCATTGACCCTGTCCATGATTCTGCGCCATAGCTCCATCTTCCTAGCTATGGTGGTGTGCTGCACCTGTGATCCGAATAGCTGTGGCTCTACCCGGATGATTTCCTCCACCATGACCATGAGCTCCTCCTCTGAAAACCTGGGGTGTCTTTGCGGTGCCATGGGGTAATGTGGGTGATGTGTGAGGTGGTGTGTGTTGTGATGTGTGGGGTGATGTTTAGGGGTGTGTGGTGTTTTGTGCGTGGATGCGTATGTGTGATGGTGTTGAGTGCCTCTGTATGCTGGTGTTGTCTTTGCTGTGCTGTCTCTCTGAACTACGTCTACATTTTTGGTAGGAAGGTTTTGTGGGTGATGTGGGCGGATGTTTTATATTGTATTTAGTGTGTGGGAGTGGTGTGTGTATGTGTATCAGGTGTGTGTATTTCGAATTGTCCAATGTGGTAGTGTTGTGTAAATGTGTGTGTATTTTGAGCGCAGCGGTGTGTACCGCCAATGGTTTACCGCGGTTAAAAGACCACCACGTGGATTTGTGGGTCGTGATAGTGTGGGCGTATTACTGTTGGCGTGACGGTGTAGGTTTTGTTATCGCCAGTATATCACTGACCTTTGGTGTTGCGGACTTGTGTGGGTGTCTGGATTTTGGCGGATTCCGAGCTGTGGGTCGTAATTGCTTTGGCAGAATTCCGCGGCCACAGTGGTGTGTTGGCGGTCTTCTGCACGGCGGTAAGCGTAATTTACCGCCAATGTTGTAATGACTCCCACAATATTTTATTGTTGTTGTGGAGTATTTTAATGTTCACGTATTAGTATCCCATCAATACTTTCTTAGATATAGGTCATTATTGATATTAGGATTTATTTGCTTGGGTTGGGGCCTTGCTTGAATCTGAAATACTTGGGTTTAGGTACAGCTCAGGTACATAGTAGTTTATAAAGCATGTTGCAAAAAGAGTCGAACCGGACTGGTCTAGTATTTGTCTATACACTTGTTTTTGTTATATTTCTGCTTTGTCTGTTTGTGCACCCGAATGACTCTAGAACAATGCATTTCTTAACTCTACATAAGGTGTCAAACGCTGTTGTCAAATATATTCCATATGTTAAGAATGTATATTATGTTTCCTATAGGACGTGCTCTGCAGGCTTGTTTACAGATAGAATTACCTTCAAATGCAACATGATTTGTATTGTACTCAGTTATGCAGATGATACTCAGTTGGTCTACTCCTTCTCTGTTAAGAATACCCAAGAACAGGCTACCTTATCTTCCTGTCTCTCAGATATCGCCAGCTGGATGATATAGAGCAAGCTTGAGCTCAACGATGGGAAAACAGAAGTTATGATTGTTGGGAATCCTTCCGTACTTAGGTACCCATCCTTAGCAGTGAACTTGCCTAAGGATCTACCTCTGCCTAAAGATTCCATAAAAAGCTTGGGCTTTTGGCTAGACCCGCACCCTACAATGGAATGCCATTCTAAGAAATTGGCAGCTACCTGTTTTGGTTTTCTAAGAACCCTTAGGAAAATCTTTAAATTACTTCCCTTTTCGCCAAAAGACTTCTTACTCAGGTTCTGATACTTTCATGTCTTGATTATGGGAACGTACTGTTCCTGAGCTCTTCTTCACATGTTCAAAAGAGACTTCAGGTGGTGCAGAACGCTGCTGCTCGCCTACTCACAGACACCCACAGACATTCTTTTTCCACGCCAGCCTTGGCTTCCCTGCATTGGCTTCTGATTGGACAACGCATTATTTTTAAACGTATGTGTTTTATTCCCGAGCCCTTCCAAACAAGGGTACAGTCTTCCTCAGACGAATGATCACTCCCTAAACCCAATGGAGAATACTCAGATCTTCTTTGGCTTTTATGATTAACTCCTTTCATGCTAAGAAAGTTAGATGGGGGTAGATGCTTCGCCTGTAGTGAAGTTAAGATCTGGTACTTCCTCCCCTTGGAACTTCGTCATGACATGTCAGAATCTTCTTTTCATAGAAAATTGAAAACTATTGTTCGCTGCTTAGGTCTGTTCCTCTTACCTAATGATCTTCCTCAGCACTGGGTTGTCTTCGGGTAGCCATGCGCTCTACAAATCCTTAAAACCAAACTAAACTAAGCTAAACATGCTTTGAACAGACAAGACAATTTATGGTTTTATACTACTCAATAGTAGATATGCCTACAAATAATGTTACTAACCTTTATGTACTTTTGCTAATGTTAAAGAACTGATAATGGTATGTACTGTTCCAACATGGCATGCACTGTTTGATTATCCATGCATTATGTATACTAATGGGTTAAAAACAAACGAGATGGTAGTATCTTTGAATGCAACATTATTGGAATCAACAGAGTCTTTGGGCAGGCAAGACAATTTATGGTTTTTACCACTGGCATGATAGCTGATATGCCCAGGGCTAGCATGAGACTGCGCAATGTGGCCATCAGAAGAGAATGGCATCTCTCCCCCACTGTTGATGATCTGTTAGGAGAGTTAAGTGGGGCGTGTTGCTTTTCCAAAGTCGACCTCTGGTCTGGACAACATAAGCAGAGGAATCACAATATAGCACCACTTTTTTGACCCATGTGGGCTTGCTGAGTTATCACAGACTGAAATTTGGCATCTCCAGCGCTGCAGAGCTGTTTCAGAAGACAATACAGGAACTACTAGTTGATTTTTCTGGTGTGATAAGTGTAAATGATGACATCTTGGTGCTTCTTTGGGTATTCATTCTCATCAGAAGGCATAGCCCCAGACCCGGACAAAGTGTGAGACATTAAAGAGGCAGTCCCACCAGCCACAGTGTCAGAAGTCTGCAGCTTATCTATTAGTTCCCCCTGGGAATACTGACAGACTCCCCATTCTAAACCAGGCAGGCACCTGGACACCTGCTCATGGGGAGAGTGGTGCAAGTCTCCATTGCCCATTATCCTGAGTGGATCCTACTCCGGTGGGAAATCAGCATATTCTGACCAACCTGCTACAGTCAAATGCCCGAGCCAGTCAATGTCGCAGAGCTAAACAGTTTCTTCTCAAAGTCAGCAACCAGCTACTGGTGAAGGATCGATTTCCTGGTACTAAATTCAGATTGGCCTTTGCAAGGTTTCCATGAACCATTACTCACATTTGTGCCACTAAAGTGGCTGCTAAGTGGGGAAAGGAGGAAGTGTCTAGAAACATTTCACATTTCAAAATGTTCTATGTGCCAAGCCCTGCCTGTCCAGAAGTAGCGATGCCTAATGTAGGCGGAGATGATGGAGACGAAGGGGGTCATTCTGACCCTGGCGGCCGGTGTAAGAGGGCCCCGCTTGTATTTCACTGTCTGCTTAGCAGACAGTGAAATATGCGACGGGTGCATTAGCACCCGTCGCACCTTCCTACTCCGCCGGCTCGATTACGAGCCGGCTTCATCGTGGGAAGGACGGTTTCCCCTGGGCTGGCGGGCGGCCTTTTGGAGGCCGCCCGCCAGCCCAGGGGAAACCTCAAAATACCCACCGCGGTCTTCCGACCGCGGTACGGTATTTTGGCGGCTCCCGCCGGGCGCGCGGTGACCGCGCCCGGCGGGAGTCAGAATGACCCCCGAAGTCTCTGTGGCTGAGGCACCACCCGATAGTCCTTCTGCGTCCAAGCGAGACAAGAGTGAGATAAACTCTAACCATCGATGGTGATGTGGAAAGAGAAAGGGGTGTGCATCCAGCCATGCCATGAATGTGTGAGATTCATAACAAAGTACTGCCTGAGGGGTAGTACTGTTTCCTCCTCTCGTTGAAAGACCATGCAGTATAAATAACTGTCATGAAGAATGACACAGGTCAAGGTATGCTTTTCTGGTCACATTACTGGTGAGCTGGTGTACCTAAATCTGGGTTTGTGTTTCTTGTGTACCTCTGTGATTCAGCAAGTGCAGATTGGGACGATGCTGATGCAGGACAAGTGTTTGAGTTTTGTTCTGTTTGTTTTGTGTACTCGTTGTAAAATAAAGGAGAAATGTTGTGTCACACCAGTGAGGTAACTGGTGCGTGGGAAGAGCCATAAGTTAATATGGGTGGTTGTTAAATGCTCCCCACCTGTTGGGCCAGGACTGGTGTGGCCCTAGTCACGTGGGCTGTATTAATAATGGTGGGCAAGATCAGTGGGGATCACCGTCAGGATTGTGTTACCATCCCAAAGTGTCTGTGTCTGATCATTGAAGGCCTGTCAGCACGTCAACGAGGCCTGAACTAATGGCCCGATGATGGCAGCAAGCAGTGGGGTAATAGCATGTCCCATCCCACACTACACCAATCTGGCATTTTCTAACAAAGGTAATACATAATTTCAATACTGAGCATCAAGCACCATTTTAACTTGAGTGAAGGAAAGTATTTGACTACCTGAGATACAGAAATATACAGTTTACAAGCCATTTTACCAAACTATTGTTATTGCTAAGAAATAAATAAAAACAAACTATGCTTTTGAATGGTATAGCAGGTAACTGATGGAAATGTCCCTTTTAGCTAGGTTATCCCCAAATATGTTGCCTGTGACCTCCCGTTTTTTACTCTGTGCTGCATTTCATTGTTGCTGGCTTTAGTATTCTGGGTATTTCACCACTGCTGACCAGTGCTTAAGTGCAAGTGCTCTCTGTCTTATTGGTAATGATGATTGGTTTATCCATGATTGGCATATTTAATTTAGCATTATGTCCCTAGTATAGTGTTCCAGGTATGCCCAGGGCCTGTAAATCAAATGCCATTAGTGAGCCTACATCACCGATTGTGCCACCCACAGGAGTAGCTCAGCAAAAATGTCTCAGGGCTGCCATTGCAGTGCCTGTGTGTACAGTTTTTAACTGCCATTTCGATCTGGCAAGTGCACCCACTTGCCAGGCCCAAACCTTCCATTTTACAATATGTAGGTTACACCTAAGAGAGGCCCAAGCAGCCCCATGGGCAGGGTGTACTGTACTTAAAAGGTAGAGCATGTATTGGTGTATTTTACATGCCCGGATGTCCTGATAGTGAAATACTACTAAATTCTGTTTTCACTATTGCAATGACTACCTCTTCCACTGGGTAATATGGGGAATTCCTTGAAATATCTTTTAAGTGTAATTTCCCATTGGGAGGAGATAGATCTGAGGAGTTTGGGGTCTTTGAACTCACAATTTTAAAATGTAAGTTTTGACTGTCAAGACGTCGTGATAGCCTCAGTTGGAGTTATTATGTTTCTAAGTGCTATACTAAGATTTAATCTTTGAAAATTTGTATCTTTGACTGTCTATGTTGGAATTTTGTCATTTTGGTCTTGTTTTATTCAGATAAATATTGACTAATATTACTGTGTACTGCTGAATTTCATGTCCCTTTCTTGACACAAAGATGACATCCATTTACTGAATTACATGTTTTTGCCATAGAGAAATGGTTACTGAAGGTCCTGCTCTTGCTCTGTTGATACCTCACAGCTACTCTATTGTCAGAGTAGACCATAAGTCCTAGAATGGTAGTTTCCTGCTATTGGAAGTTGAGCACACATACAAACTTCCTTTATTGCTCCCTACTCCTTTGGTGCAGCCATACTTTCACTTGCTCAGATCAAGCCGGAATCTAGTACATTAACTCTTTCCCTAATTCATCATCCTCCTCGTTCTAAAACATAATTTGATTGTGATCTAATTTATGAGTCAGTTCTTTTTAAATTAAAGCTACCTGTTAATATGTCCGGAGGATTTTAATATTCTGGTTGATGAACTGTTGAGGGTGAAACAGACCAAGAGCCTGATTTAGATCTCGGTAGAGGGGTTACTCTGTCGCATCAGTGAGGGATATCCCATCTGCCAAAATCTAAATACCATAGAAAACAATGGTATTTAGATTTTGGAGGATGGGATATCCATCACCATTGCAACAGTGTAACCCCTCCGCCGAGGTCTAAATCTGGACCCAAGTTATTTAACATTGTGTTACTTTTTCAAGCACACCTGGTTCTTAGGAAGTAAACTTACAAGGGGACACATATAGGTCGAGGAACCTTTTAATTCACATGGAGTTTCCTAGCTACGGTGTGACCAATGTACATCAATAATCAATACATGAATCAATAACCACGAAGAGAAACATTAATCATCAGTGAATAGTGCCAACAATTCATGAATAACCACAACTCAATTATACGTTTTATCAATTTTATTTCCCTATTAGTCACAATACTAATTTATGAAGTTGATTCAAACTTTATTCAATCAAATCAGAATTAATACATTATTGACCACCAAAAACATGAGCTAATCAGTACTTGAGAAAACATGCGTTCTAATGCCTCAACATAAGCCAGTAACGATGAATATGTTAACATGAGTAGCAGAGTTCAGCAAATCAGTCCTTCAATCATTTGTCACCGTATATGTCAGCGTCTCAGAATAAAAACCTTACCTAACCCTGATTAGCATTGGTATGTGGGACTTCATGTGAAAACAGTTTAGAACATGAATTTGGAAAAACATCTAACTAGGAGAAAAACTATAAAACAGCGCAGTTGGTACCTAGAAAGAAAAGGCACAAAAAGTCAATCAGTCACATTGTCATAGCTATCTATCCACTGTATGGATAGGCAACAAAGTCAATCTTCGCCTTCAGGTCATCAATCAATCAGCATCACATCAGGCTCTCAAGAGGTTGGCCCAATGACAGAATCAGAAATCTCGTAGTCTCACTCCGGACATCTGCACCTAACGTCTCACCATCAGTTCTGAAGTTTTCCCCCTTTGTCACTACATTATATCAAAGTTGCCCAATCCATCCCCTAATTCCTAATTGGTCTGTTGATCACCAGTTATTTCCCTACCCAATAACTTTACTTTTACAAATCTATGAATTCTAAAATTACGCCATTCTCAGGGTGTCGATAGGTTCACTGTATGATGTCCTCATCATCCAGCTCATCAGGTATCGAAAATGTTGCATCTTCTTCTCCAGTCAGTGTCTCTGTAGTTTGAGTCCTGGGAAAGTATATCTCATCTGCTTTACACAGATTTTGATACAAACTCTAGTTCCATCATCTCTTGTCTATTAGTTCATTGCAGAAAATTCTAGCTAAGCAAACTTTATGAACACGAGCAGTTTATGGTCAGTACAGCACATGAGCTTCTCTGCATTGCATGATTATTCAGCTTCTGCATGATGCTGATTCTAATGCTTTGTCCAACTACCATCAAATGTATTTGTTGAGTTTCATGAATCAGTGCATAGCATCCAGCTGCCCACTTTTCATGAGATAATAATTTAGATCCAGTTCAGTCCGGTGTTCACCCAATCACAGTACAGTAAATAATCTGCATTTGGGGCAGTACTAAATTATGTTTGACTTACTCTAGATCACAACACCTCTACTGTCGACATCATATTGCTTTTGGCAGCAGCCTTTCAAATTGTCTCTCAGTATTTTGATCGTACCTGTATGAGAAATGAGTTAGAAAGATCATGCCTTGTGGCATGGCTCCAGTCCTTTAATCGTAAAGTCCACAAGCAGTTGGATTGAAAATTTCTCCACCTTGTTTTTATTGATTCAGTTGAGGGGTGCCTCCGTAATTCACCCCAGGCTTGACATGGTTTAATGTGCAGAGGTGCCAGTAGTTCAGCCTATCAGACTCTATAGTTCTCTGTTTTATTGTCATCCATATGATGTCCAAATAGTCATGGTTTCATTTCTGGAAGAAAAAATTCTCAATAATGCTTGAAAAAATGCCCTATAGACTTTGACTAATGTCAACATCTCAGCTGAGGTACTCTTTTTTTGATGCCTCAACATGAGTTTAGTCAAGCACATGATTCCTTCTTCAATGGGTGTCAAAAACACAACTGGTGAGTCCTAAAGGGCAAAGCTGGTCTTGGGTTGCTGGTGCCCTGGTTCAGGAAGGACATGGCCTGGCAGTTCAGGCTGGACTGCTTCTACTGGAGCAGGGTCAAGGTTGATTTGCATATGGCTGGGTCAAAACTGATGTGGCATGGTGGGTGAAAAACAATGGACTGGGATTCGCTGTGACTCTTTGCCAGTGATGGGATTAATTTGAGCACTGAGGAGTGGACCTCTGCACAATCCTGAGGTAATGTTGGTAGTAATTCCCTAATTACAGTCATTTGGTTGCACCAAGATATTGCCCTCCGATCAGAGGCATGAATCAAAACTGAATAAATTGCAGTCTCCTTGGTCAGGAGGAGTGTCCCCTGAGTCCACTCGAAGGGATCAATCTTGGTACAACAGATTGCCCCGGTTTCTTGAATCATTCATCCAAAGTATAATACATTCTTTGCGTCTTGAGTTCTACATAAAAAGTTCAGTTTATTCTTGTAATTTAATGTATAACAATCTTCTTTCCAGGATATATAATGTTAGAACATCACTTTATGTAATGAAATCATTTTATATGGCTTCTTAGTTCATCCCTCTGCATTTCGGGACTAGCCATTAATCTGGAGAACATTCTTCTAGAGAGTAAAGAAAAGGACCAAATGACCACATAGATTCTTGAAAAAACAAATTAGGTGTGATGGATGTGAATTATCTGAGTGCCTAACATCCTACATATCTGCACCCTCAAAATAAACCAGTCAACTCATGACTCTCTAAAGTGCACAATAAACATAGTTAACCAATATCACAAATAAATCATGGTCCTTGAATGTCACCATGATAAGTCAATGAAACCGACCGTCATCACAACACACACCTCATCTAAAATCTCCTAGTGAAATATAGCTCCATAAGGTGAAGTGTGCTTAACAATTTCCTTGCAGTTAGTAATGCTCTTGGAATTCTACTAGAAGCACTAGACTCATGGGAATTATACTGAAGTATTGGCCTATGGTTCAGACGGAAAAAGACTCTTGGGGAATCAAAATTTTAAGAACCTAAAATAACTCCTTGATAGAAAAGAGGAACAAAATGATCAAACTGTATACAAAAGAACTACAGCTTATCTTACATGTGGCAGTTGCAATATTATAAGAAGCACTACAACAACCCATCTATCTCAAGAAACTAACATCAAGTTATATACCACTGACACATGTGACTCCAAGAATGTTATTTACTTACTGAAATGCTTTTTTGGGTTGCGCTACGTGGGCAAGACTGAACGCACAATGAAAACCAGATTAACTGAACACAAAAGCAACATCCACACAAGAAATTAGAAGTCTTCAGTAGTTACTCACTTTAACTCTTATGGACACAACATCAGCCAGCTGAGATTATTGGTACTAGAAATTGTACCCATTAGAGAGGGCATTGATAACAGAAAGAATTTACGATGGAGAGAACTGCATTGGATTAATTAAAAATCTTGATGCAGTCATGCCACAATTTTTAAATTACTGTGTCGAGTTCAGTTATCTGTGATGATTGGTGATTAATGTTGCTATATTTGAAGACATAATATTTCAGTGTTGTTGGGAAGTATTTTACTGTTCATGTATTCATATCCCATCAATACTTTCTTCTTTATAGTTCATTATTGATATTAGGATACATTTGATTGGTTGGGGCCTTGCTTGAATATGAAATACTTGGGTTTAGGTACATCTCAGGTACACAGTAGTTTATAAAGCATGTTGCAAAAAGAGTTGAACTGGACTGGTCTAGTATTTGTCTATACACTTATTTTTGGCATATTTCTGCTTTAGTTTTTTGTGCACCCGAATGACTCCAGGACAATGCATTTCTAAACTCTACATAAGGTGTCAAACGATGTCGGCAAATATATTCCATATGTTAAGAATGTATATTATGTTTCCTATAGGAAGTGCTCTGCATGATTGTTTACAGATGGAATAACCTTCAAAATCAACATGATTTGTATTGTACTCAGTTATGCAGATGATACTCAGTTGGTCTACTCCTTCTCTGCTAAGAATACTCAAGAACAAGCTATCTTATCTTCCTGTCTCTCAGATATCGCCAGATGGATGCTAGAGAGCAAGCTTAAACTCAACAATGAGAAAACAGAAGTTATGATCGTCGGGAATCCTTCTGTACTTAGCTCCCCATCCTTACTAGTGAACTTGCCTAAGGATCTACCTCCACCTAAAGATTCCCTAAAAAGCTTGGGCTTTTGGCTAAACCCGCACCTTACAATGGAATGCCATTCTAAGAAACTGGCAGCTACCTATTTCGGTTTTCTAAGAACACTTAAATTACTTCAATTTTCAGCCAAAATACTTCTCACTCGGGCTCTGATACTTTCACGTCTCGATTATGGGAACGTACTGCTCCTGAGCTCTCTTTCGCATGTTCTAAAGAGACTCCAGGTGGTGCAGAACGCTGCTGCTTGACTACTCACAGACACCCCCAGACATTCATCTGGCAATCCAGCCTTGGCTTCCCTCCATTGGCTTCCGATTGAACAATGCATTATTTTTAAAGTTATGTGTTTTATTCACAGGGGCGTGGCTTGGCCGACCAGCAAGACGGCCACCACACCATGAGGCTCTGCCTGGCGGGGGACCTAATCCTCCTGTTTCTTCTTTAGAGCAGCTGCCCGACTTCTGTGCCTAATCGGGAGCAGCACGGGAAGGCTCGGGGAGGCTGCGGATTGCGGATTCTCGGGTGGCCTGGTCAGGCGCAAGGTGAGCGTGGGCCTCGACTGGGGTAGCGGGCGTGGTCGCTACCTGAGTGGACTGATGAGTGCTGTGGTGGGGTAGCCCCTTGCCTTTTGCACCTCTCTTCCACCCCGATATCGGGAGCCTTATCCTGGGGGTGGCCTCACTGGCCTGTGTGCGTGGCACCCTCTCTTCCCACCCCTGCGGGGCACATTCGGCAGTCAGGACGGGCCGTGGGTGCCCGTTGGGGTGTGGGCCTATAATTGAGCTGGGGGTCGGTTCCTTAGCCCACCTCCCCCGCACCTGGGCGAATTTGGGGTGATTGCTGCTGCCCAGGGGCTGTGGGGTGTGTTTCCCCCACTTCCCTCATTGCGAGATGGTGGAGGGCTGGCGTGCTGTGGCCTAGCGCCTTGGCTTTGGCTGGGGCCCAGCTTTGGATGACAGCTGGGCCTGTCTGGCGGCGGGACTCGAGCCGCGTGGCCCTGTGGTACAGGAGGATTGCCGCTTTGGGCTGTTGTGGTTGGCATAAACAGCTGCGTTTGGCCTCGTGGTGCCGGACGCAGGATTAACTTTGGGGCCCAACACACCGTCTCCTTCTCCAGGCTTGGATGTGATCTGAACGGAGTGCAGCAGTGCGTGCCTGCGTGGTGCTTTCATCCTTGGTGGCCTTCCCTTCCAGGTGACCTCTACTGGTGCGGTACTGTGTACTTGGGTAGATGCTAACCTGGCAGACGGTGTTGACGATGCGGAAGGCCAACCATAAGCAGCCTAAACTCACTTTTGAAGATGGTAAAAATAAGAGCAGCACGGCCGGCCATCTGGTGGAAGATCTGCCGCCTGAGGAGGGGGCTTCAGCTTCCTCTGTGAAGGCTATGTCCTTAGACCTCGAGCATAGCCCGGCTGGCATTGACATTAAGTTTGACAATTTGACCGAGCAAATCATCAGTTTAAAGGAACGGGTGGATGGTCATGATGCCCATTTTGAGCAGCTGGAATCTCGCACCTCGGATTTGGAGGATGGACACCGCGGAGACGGAGAACAATTGCTGCGCATGGAACGAGTGGTGGAGGTGATCCGCTACAAGAACGCGGACCTGGAGGCCCGGTCTCCCCATAATAACATTTGCATTCTCGGCCTCCCTGAGTCGACAGCTATGGGCCGTATGGAGGACTATGTCAAAACCATGCTGTCTGAGGTATTCGCTGGTGAGCTCTCCCAGGTGTTGGTGGTAGAGAAGGCCCCCAGATCCCTGGGTCCACGACTGCCTCCGGGAACGCCGGCGCGCCTTATTATTGTGTGCTTACTGAACTATTGAGATAGGGACACCATACTTAGACTGGCCAGAGAGCGGAGACCCATGATTTATAATAACACTGAGCTGAACATCTTTCCTGACTATACTCCTGGGGTGCAAGCTGCCTGGAAGGCTTTCTTGCCGGTTAAGTGCATTTTGAGTCAGACTGATGCTAAATACTCCCTCATTTATCCAGCTGAACTGCAAGTCAACATAAAGGCAAGTTCCATTCCTTTACTGACCCAAAATTAGCTACTAAGGGCCAGATGTAGGTAGGTTTCATTTTGCGAGTTGCAAATTACGAGTCCCAGCGACTCGCAATTTGCAACTCGCAAAATGAAATGCAGAAAGGTGTCTCAGACACCTTCTGCTACTCGCTATGGGGTCGCAAAGACCCACCTCATGAATATTAATGAGGTGGGTCGCAGTTTGCGACCCCATAGCGAGTCTAAGCACTCACAGGGATGGTGGCCTGCTGAAGATAGCAGACCACCATGTCTGTGACTGCTTTTAAATAAAGCAGTTTTTTTTTTTCTTTTAAAGGAAAACGAGCTGCAAAAAGAAAAACTACCAAAACCATTTAGTTTCGTTTTTTTCAGTCCTATGGACCACTGCCTGCTCTGAAAAATATTTTTTTTTGCCTTTACAAAGGGGAAGGGGTCCCATGGGGACCCCTTCCCTTTTGCGAATGAGTTACCATCCACTTCAAGTTGATGGTAACTGCGAGTTGATTTGCGACCGCTTTCGCGGTCACAAATCAACTCTACATCGCGATTCGGTCGCAAATAGGAAGGGAACACCCCCTTCCTATTTGTGAGTCAGAATCACATTTTGCGAGTCGGTACCGACTCTGCATCGCGGAAGGCCCTTTGCGCCTCGCAAACTGCGTTTTTCACCATTTGCGAGGCGCAAAAAGCTACCTACATCTGGCCCTAAGTTCGCAAAATCGGTCCCTAAAAAGGCACCGTTGGAGAGTTCGAGGGACACTGGCGGAGAGAAAGATGCCCTAAGTGACAATGGTTAAATGTCTTCTACTGTTTGGGATCCCGGTGGCCTTGCTCGCTGCCTTGTGACTGGCAAATTTGTCATTGATACAAGTTGGCTGCTCTACTATGTACTTTGCATTGTGAGTACCCTCGCCCCTCCATCCTGCTCGGGATGGCGTTACGGATGGCCTGACTCACACCCCACTGGATGAGTCCTTTCACATTGTTTATTATTTTTTTGGGGATGTGTATTTGGGGATGGGTGGGATTGTAGCTCTCACCCATATGGGGGGGTCAACGTGGGTGGGGGTCGGGGATGTTCTGCTTCTGGTTTACTCCCTCTATCTTTCTTCCTTTACTCCTGCTCCTCTCTATGCATGCTGCTGAAGCCTTAACTGTGATGGTATGGGAGGATGTGTGCTCAGATAGGTTATTGGAATGGCACGGAAAAGCGTGATGCCTGTGCGTTGCCTCACTTGGAATGTCTGTAGGCTGAATGATGAGTACAAGATCAGACTGCCTATATGCAGCGCCATGCGATTGACATTTGCATGCTGCAGGAGACCCACCTGGTGGCGGCCACAAAAAAATCGGATAAAGGCTGGATGTATTAGAGAGTGTCATGCTGTGATGTATTCACGCTATGCTAGAGGTGTGGTGATTTTGATTCGGAAAGGGCTACAATGGCGCACCGAAAAGGTACTTGTGGACCCTAATGGTTGTTACGTTATGCTAAGTGACACACTACTGGATGGACCTTGTAGACTGGTGTTGATTTACGGCCCTAATACTGATGACCCTGATTTCTTCCGGGAAGTGTGGTGGTTGATTGGCTCACTGGGACCGGGGACCTTGCTTTGGGGGGAGGGACTTCACGTGATATTGGACCCTGTGGCGGATCGTGAAAGTCTGGCTCGGTCGCAGCATGTGGCGGCTGCTGAGATTCTATCGTTTGTGATGGCTGAGGTTGCTTGGGGGAATATATGGAGGGCAAAGCATGGAACTGACAGAAGAGCACCGGTGTCAATTATGTTCTTAGTAGTTGGTCCCGCATTGACAGATGGCTTAGTACCAGGGATGTTGAGCTCTGGATGCGGTCGATTGAGCATATGGCACGTACCCTGTCGGACCATTCGCCGTACCTGCTGGAGCTGGCTGTACCGGGGGCCCCGGGCAAGCCTTTATGTGGAGGGTACCTCACGGTGCTCTTAGAGACCAGGTATTTAGGGATGAGATACGTGACGCCATTGTGCATTACTTTGCTGAGAATCGAGGGTCAGTGACCTCAGCTGGAAGCGTGTGGGAGGCTTTTAAGGTGGTGATTCGTGGTATCTGCCTCTCTAAACAGCATGGAGTGTTGAAGGTGCTGAGGCGGGATCTGGCAGATCTGGAGGCCCAGCTTGTTGATCTGGAAAAATGCTTAGTCGCGGACTGGTTGGGGGACCTTTTGGCTGCCCTGAGAAGTACGATAAAACAGTATGAGGAGGCGGCACTGCACAAGGTTTGCTTTCTAGGGAGGCACGCCACGGCAAGGAGATATGGCGAGGGAGAGAGAGCTAGCCGCATGCTAGCAAACATGCTCCATAAGACATGGGCAGGTAATTACATTGTAGAGCTGTCGGATTCAACCAGTGAGTGCTACACCGGCACTGAGGAGATCAGAAGCGTCCTCACTGACTTTTACGCTGACTTAGATGCAGAACCTCCTGGGTTGGACTCTGCGGCGGCCAATGACTACTTTGCAGATATCAGCCTGTTGTGGTTTGAGAATTCTCATCGGTCATATCTAGATGCCCCTTTTTGGTGGACGATGTGATCTAGGCTATTCGCAGTCTGCTGAGTGATAAGGCACCTGGGCTGGATGGCCTAACACCGTACTTTTATAAGGAATATGCTGATATCCTTGCACCGCACCTCCTGGGCGTTTATGGGGAAGCTCTTGAGACCGGTGCTCTTCCTGCCTCACTGCGTGAGGCTCTTATTGTGACTATTTCAAATCCCGGGAAGGACCCGTGCAGTTGCGATTCATATCGGCCCCTCTCATTAATCAATTTAGACAATAAGATTCTGGCAAAGCTGATTGCTGCTCGATTGTAGCCTTTGGTCCCGTCCCTGGTGCTGACGGATCAATCTGGCTTTGTGCCGGCCCACTCTACCTCACACAATCTCCGTACATACTTTGTGATATCTAGCACGATCAACCCTGATGAGTGTGCAGCGGTGGTTTTCTTGGATGCCACCAAGGCTTTTGACTCTCTTGTGTGGTCATACATGTTTGCACTGCTCGCTCGAGTGAGACTGAGTTTCAGGTTTATCCAACTGATTCGCTTGTTGTACTTGCAACCTTCTGCCCGGTTGAGAGTAAATGGGACTATCTCTGACCCCTTTCTGATAGCTAGTGGCACTTGCCAGGGCTGCCCACTCTCTCCGTTGCAATAGTGATGGAGCCGCTGGCGGCTCGCTTGAGACAGAACCACAATCATAGGGGACTGGCATTTCGACAGCTTCCAATATTAATTTCCATGTATGCGGATGATATCGCCTTATATGGCCGCGATCTGCAGTTACATCTCAGCGCCCTGTTAGATGAAATAGTGTGCTTTGGACGATTCTCTGGGATTATCATGAACTGGTCCAAGTCGGTGGTGCTGCCTCTCTCTGAGGCTACGATGCAGTTCCCCTCTGAATATCCCATTGGCTGGGCAGATGGCCTGGTGCAGTATTTAGGTGTCTGGCTGAACAGGAACGTTACTACGCTTTGGTCAGCAAATTACGGCAAAGCTATTACGAGCCCAGAATTTTGTGGGAAAAACTGACACTTCCATTTGAGATGGGAGGTTTGGCTGCCCTGGATTTAGAGCTCTATTATCAATGTGCGCAGACACACATTGCCACATTTTTGGCTACACCCCACGCAGTATCTGCCACATTTGCCACTTGAAAGTGACGCTGTGTGGCCTGATAGATTACCATGGGTGCTTGGGAGCCCGATTAGACACAGACCGCAAGGGGTCGTCACTGTGCAGTGAGGAACCAATACCTCACCTCCCCGGTAGCAGTAAGGAACCGATGCTGCACCGGCTCCAGCAATGTCTTATCTCCTTCACTTTGTGCAACCTTTGTTTCCTCATTTGCCAGGGTACTGTACCTCAGATCTGTGAGACTCTGTGACCTGCCCGCACTCCCTCACAAGTGGCATTGGACTGTTGGGAATGACTGTCAAGAAGTCGTGATAGCCTCAGTTGGAGCTATTGTGTTTCTAAGCACTATATTAAGATTTAGGCCCTCATTACATCCTTGGCGGTCAGACGAGGCCGACCACCAAGGTTGTACCACCAGACGGCTGCCCATGCGGCCCAAACCCACCGGGCGCATTTGGACGTCCCCGCCGGCCCAGCGGGGATGTCGGCCGTAACATTGCAGATATGTGGCTGTTCGGTGGGTGCCAGGCAGACAGTGAAAATCGCGACTGGGCTGTGCCTAGGGGCCCCTGCACTGCCCATGCTGAGTGCAGGGGCGCCCAGGCGCCCCGTGACTCCCCTTACCGCCAGCCTGTCCATGCCGGTCTCTATCACCATGGACAGGCTGGCGGGAAGGGGAGTGAAAATCCCCAGGGCAGCGCTGCAAGCAGCGCTGCCCTGGTGGATTCAAACTGCCAGGACAACCATGGTGGTAAACCGCCAGTCCTGGCGGTGTGACTGCGGCACTACCGCCGCGGTCAAAATATGGCAAATTGTACCGCCAGCCTGTTGGCGGTACGATCGCCACTTCAACCCTGGCAGTCTTTGACCACCAGGGTTGTAATGAGGGCCTTAATCTTTGAAAATTTATATCTTTGATTGTGCATGTTGGAATTTTGTCATTTTGGTCTTGTTTTATTCAGACAAATATTGCCTATTTTTCAAAACTGATGTGGACTACTTTTGAGGTGTTTTCACTGCGTTACTGTATGTGCAGTCCATCACAAGTGATTGATTCTTGGGTTGTTTTTGTGCCCGTAACTTGCTTTAAAGATTTTAGTATTCACCATCATTCAAACCTCACAATCATCCTCTCATATTATAATTGTTTCACAATGGATAAAAAAGTTTGAGCAATGAGTATGTGAAAGAGTAGTTATGGTTTGATCCAGTTACTTTAAACATACACACAATTTCTCCCTGTGGGCAATCCATCATGACACATGTTTGGTACCTCCTAGCTGCCTCGCTCTGTGACACTCCACTTCATCATAGAAGTTGCCCAAGTCGGATGCCAAGGTATTTGCATTTAAATTAGTTAATTATTAATGTCTTCAGAAGGGAAGCTTGTTTCTGTTTATGTTTTAATTTTGTTTCTCTGGGAGTTGCTTCCTATTTTACACAGGACACACATTTATAAGACATGAAGTAGGCCATTAGTAAAGTTGACAGTCATGAGTCACGTTTGTTAGCTCCATTCAGCAGTGTCACTTGCATACCACTGTTTGTCTGTGATTGGACGGACCATGCATTAAAACAGCACACACACATATCATATGTATTTTTTGGGCCCTGAATGTGTGCTTATTAGAGAAAGTATAAGCATTTGGTTCATTTATTGTAAAACAATGGAAACTTTGCAGGCGTCATATGCATAAATCAACAAATACTGTACACACATAAACAAACACCAGCCCACAGTCATCCACAAACAGTTCACATCCAACAGCCACACTCATCCTAACAAGTTCAAATGCCAAGATCTAGTAAGAATAAAATAGAAACAGTGCCAGAGAACCGCCTATTGTTATATGCACCAGATACCCACTATATGCAGAAGGTGCAGGGAGGCCAATGCACCATGCTCAGATGACTATAGAATAGAACTTACATGAGTGTTATATCCTTCATTTTGGTAGAAAGTGAGGCATGGTCACAATACTAGATATTCCTTCACCCATCTATTAGGCTGAATGTCATAGCTGGGTAGTAGCAAACTTTGTCTTGATCTCAATTAGGCTAAGCATTAGTGCAAAAATGAAAAAAGCTTCTCACTCCAATGTAGTTATTGCTCGCAGAGGGTTTCATGGTGAACCAGAGTCAAGAAGTATTAACAAATCCATTAAGCCTGGCCAGCATTTGCAGAACTATTGATTTATCAATGCTTTATTCTTTTGCTTTCTAGCACTGGATCGAAGTGCATGTGTTTCCTTGCTCTCTCTAGCCTGTGTCTCTTTTCCTGGTATGTTAACACTTTGTTGCTTTTAGCTCTTTCTCTACCATCTAACTACCCTTGGTGTTCCATCTCCTTCTTCTGTCTTCCCTTTCAGCCACTGCACAGCCCTCTCTTCCCCTTTCTCCCCCTATTACTGCACCCTCATTTTATTCATCATTGTTTTTGTAGCTGTTCAGTCTTTGTTGCACCTGGGTTGGGCATTACCTGGAGTGGTTGTGATTAATTGAGGATGCACCAGCTGATAGACACTAAGGCCTGGCTGCTCTACCAACTATACAAAAAACACAAATGGTATTTGTGGTGTTATCTTAGAGTTAAAATACATGTGCAAGTAGTGCTTCCTGACTTCCCTTAGACTGACGTCTCAAGTTCAGCTGCTGCTTCTAGGTACTGCAGCTCATGGGGTGAGGAGTCAGTTTCTGAGTCAGGCTACTGAGATGAGATGGAAAGTGTAGCTCATCTAAATTGGGTTCTTTTCCCCTGGCTATTCCCCAGCTGGTGGCTCTTCTCCATCCAGAGGAACTCCCTCGTCGGGTGTCTTAGGTGAGGGGGAATCTGGGAGTTTGCATTGTGCACAAATATCAACATTCCACACTTCCTCAGCGTGAAGTCTGTCCAGTCTTTCCTGAAGCAGTAACTCCATGAAAAGATTTCTCTTCTTTTCCATCCCTCTGCTGCAAAACCATAAGGGATCCTCATCACCACCAGCTCTCTCAATGAACATTAGAAGGAGAAGCAATTATCACACATATATCTTTCTCTAAAGGAAATGGAAGGAGTTAGGCCATTACATAAAATTTGTGTGTGTGTATATATATATATATATATATATATATATATATATATATATAGTTTCTGCAGTTATGGCTATAGTTACCTCTTTAACTTTAACTCATGCCCTAAGGTAACTATAACTCTCACTTCGCCATGCACGGTTTACTCATCAATGATTTTATCGCAAATGTTGTAATGATATTATCAATGATGTCATAGAAGATGTCATGACTGATGTGATATGTCAGGTAAATAGCAGTGCATGGTGAGGGCGCAAACCAACCACATGCTGTTCAGGCCTTCGGCTGTGCATGGTGGGGAATTGGCCGCAGGGCTTCTCCATTGGCCAGTCCCTTTGGTCCATCCTGTGCATGCAGCCAACCCCAGGCCATGGGTCTGTATGTGAGTGGCTGTATGAGTTTGTGACTGTGATTGTGTGGGTGGTAAGTGGGTGTGTGAGTGTATGGGTGAGTATCTGAGGGAGTGTGTGAATGGTTCTGTGGGTCTAGGAGTTGATGTGTGAGTGATTTTGTGGGTCTGTAAGTAGGTAAGTGTGTACCTGTATGTGAGCGTGTGATAGTGGCTATGTGGGTATGTAAGTGAGAGTTTAAGTGTGTTGGCGTGAGAGTGGCTGTGTGGGTCAGTGATGGAGTGGCTTTGTGAGTGAGTGTGTGAGTGGCTGTAAGGGTGTGGGAGTGGGTGGATGAGTAGTTCTGTAGGTGTGTAATGGGGTGTGTGAGTGTCTGTATGAGTGGTTTTGTCAGTTTGTGAGTGGGTGTGCGAATGGTTTTGTGGTTCTGTGAGTGGTTGCATGGGTACGTGATTGGTTGTGTGGGTGTGTAAGTGAGTATGTGAGTGTGTGAGAGGCTATGATAGTGGCTCTGTGTGTCTGTGACCAGGTGTGTTAGTGGGGATTTGTTGGTCTATGTGTGGGTGTGTAAGTGTGTGAATGGGTGTGTGAGTGGTAATATGAGTGAGTGAGTGGTTTTCAGTTAATATATATGCACATGTTTAAATATATTACCTACAGGGGTCCCCAGTAGGTAGCTATAGTAAGGACCTCGTTTTAATAGTTGAAGCTTTTTTTTGTGCCAATAACTTTGGCACCATTTGATGAATTTTAACACAGACACTTAGGGGGTCATTACAACATTGGCGGTAAATGCCGCTTACCTCCGTGCAGAAGACCGCCAACACACCGTCGCGGCCACGGAAATCCGCCACAGCTATTATGACCCACAGCTCGGAATCCGCCAAAATTCAGACACCCACACAAGTTCCCCACAAAAAAAGGTCAGTGATAAACTGGCGAAAACAAATCCTCCACCATCATGCCAACAGAAATACGCCCACACTATCACGATCCACAAATCCACGTGACGGTCTTTCAACCGCGGTATTTCATTGGCGGTAACACCGCCGCGCTCAAAATACACACACATATACAAAACACAGCCACATTGGACAATTCCAAATACACACACCTGATACACATACATACACCACACCCATACACCCATTACAATATAAAACACACACCTACATCACCCACAAGCCCTATGACAAAGTTACCAAGAGAAGGCCAGAGAGAGACACCACAAACAACTACCAAGCATCCAGAGGCACACAATACCATCACCCACATAACTTCCACGCACCTCACATAACAAACCACTGAATATCACCCCACTTATCACCACACACACCAACCCACACATCACTCACACCACCCCATAGCACGGCAAAGACACCCCAGGTTCTCTGAGGAGGAGCTCAGGGTCATGGTGGAGGAAATCGTCCGGGTAGAGCCACATCTATTCAGAGCACAGGTGCAGCACACCTCCATAGCTAGGAAGATAGAGCTATGGCGCAGAATAGTGGACAGGGTCAACGCAGTGGGACAACACCCAAGAAATAGGGATGACATCAGGAAGAGGTGGAACGACCTACGGGGGAAGGTGCGTTCCGTGGTCTCAAGACACCACCTTGCGGTTCAGCGGACTGGCGGCAGACCCCCACCTCCTCCCCCACAACTAACAACATGGGAGGAGCAGGTCTTGGCGATTCTGCATCCTGAGGGCCTCGCAGGAGTAGATGGAGGAATGGACTCTGGTAAGTCAAATCTTAACTATTACATTCCCCACCCTTCTTGCATGCTATCACATACCCCAACTCTCACCCTCACCCCATCACTCCAACTCCTCACAAATGTCCCAACATCACAAACCACACATCCTAACACCAAGCCCTGCATGCAACAACAAAGCATGGACACCCATCACCAAAGCATGGCCACTGCACATACCCATACACACCCCTAAACCACTATTACACAAGGTCCCATATAGGAATGCAAGCACTGGGGTACACGGTCACCCACCCATTGCACACCATGGCACACACAGATGTAATAAACATCCTTTTATCCCCCTGCAGGACCCCTCCCCAATGTCACTGGACAGGAGGGTCCACACATGTCCACACCACCAACAAAAGAGGCCCACAGTGATGACAGAAGCTCTGTCCAACTGGATCTAGATGACCAGCCCAGCACATAGGGGACCTCTGGACAGTCGGTTCCCCTCACACAGTCACAGACCACCACAGAGCTTGCCCCCTCCGGAAACACTAGCACAGCACCCACCCAGCGGGCCCATTCCTCTGTCCCCAGGACACGTCAAGCAGCAGTGTGTCCACCACTACAGGGAACCCAGGCTAACCCACCAACCCAACAACAACAGGGACCTGGGGGCAGGCGTAGTGGCCACACGGTCCAGTAGACGGAGGCCCAGGAACACAGGGGAACTGGGAGGGCTGCTGTGCGACAGGGGGAGGACAGGCCAAGGGAACCCACTCTCCACGAGGCCCTATCCAACATCATGGGAGCCTACCACCACTCCCAGGAGACGATGGCAACGGTACTGGCCAAGTTTCAGGAGACCCAGCGCCTGCAGGAGGAACAGTATTTGGGTTTCAGGGAGGAACTCAGATCCATCAATTCCACCCTGGGCACCATCGTAGGGGTGCTGAAGGAAGTCCTCAACACCAAGAGGGACACTGTGGCACAACAAGGGGCCCCTGACACTAGCCTGGACGATGAACTGCCCACCACCTCTGCCGGCGCTAGTGGACAGGACGCCCCGCCACAGGACCACCACACCAGCACCCCACCCCCTGCAGAGGGAGAACCACCCCACAAACGGTCCCTGAGATCCAGGACAAAGACAGAGAACGATGCCAAGACCCCCGCCAAGAAATGAGACCACCCTGAATGTCATCTTTCTGTCCCACTTTGTCACCCTGTCCATCCTCAAACTGCCCCAGCTCCACTTCCTATGCCCCTTTGGACAATGCACCTGTGAGACTAATAGACTGAACTCTGACATGGACATTCCTCCACCATCATCCCTCACCATTTTACAACCCCCTCCAATATTGAGAACTTAAATAAACACCCTTGAAGCACAAAACAATCTAGAGTCAGTCTGTGATTTCCAAATGTGTATTAGTAATTAGAGACAAAATGCTATTTCAAATGTAATGTCAACATACCTATGTCACACAGCTCTAGTCCATGAGGAAACAAAGCAGATGTCACACAGTGGGACCCACATCTGTGAAATCGTAAGGGAAAGTGACAACTCAGTGACCATACACTGGGTGAAAACGACAGACAGTAGAGATGTAGTAGTGTAAAAGTACATGTAGTAGGCAGGTTTGTATTCTTACCTGTGTCTCACTGGAAATATTGCAGGATCACCGAGATCCTGTTGTCGATGTCCTCTTCTTCTGCTTCCTCGTCTTCACTGTCCACAGGCTCCACAGCTGCAACAACACCGCCATCTGGACCGTCCTCCTGCAGAAAAGGCACCTGTTGTTGCAAAGCTAAGTTGTGAAGCATACAGCAGGCCACAATGATCTGGCACACCTTCTTTGGTGAGTAGAATAGGGATCCACCTCTCATATGGAGGTACCTGAACTTGGCCTTCAGGAGGCCAACATACCATCTGCACATCCATGGAATGATAACTCTTCCTGTTTCTGTACACCTGTTCACTCCTGCGGGTGGTACCAAAGCCACATGTGTCCCATCAATGGCACCTATGATGTTGGGGATATGTCCCAGGGCATAGAAGTCACCTTTTTCTGTGGGCAAATCCTCTACCTGAGGGAAAATGATGTAGCTCCGCATGCATTTCAGCAGGGTAGACAACACTCTGGACAACACGTTGGAAAACATAGGCTGGGACATCCCTGATGCTATGGCCACTGTTGTTTGAAATGACCCACTTGCAAGGAAATGGAGTACTGACAGCACCTGCACTTGAGGGGGGATTCCTGTGGAATGGTGGATAGATGACATCAGGTCTGGCTCCAGCTGGGCACGATCAAGCCTGTAGGTGATGATCACATGTCTTTCCTCCATTGTCGACAGGTCCCCCAGCGACAGGTCCACCAGCGCTCTGTACACCGGAGGATGCCGCCATCTCCTCACATGTCCCAGGGGACGGTGCCTATGAAGGACAACAGCGAGCACAGAGTCAACCAACTCAGAGGTACGTACCCACAGCTTACACAGAACACAAATCCTAATCTGAAATTTGGCCTGTATGAGTGTTGAGGCAAGGCCTAGGTATGTGTGACGCAGTTAAAAATTAAGCCATGTGGGCCCCTGAAATGGCGGCTGCCTGACCTGTAAAGTGGGACAAAGGGATGTGATGTAACTTTGTTGGCGTTGTACACCGTTGCGGTAGGCGGTTGAAGACCGCGGCACAATTCTGCATTGGGCAACATTGGACCCTATGGGTCCCAGGAGCCAATGACGATGTACGCCGGCGGTGACGGTACGCACCGCCGCGGACGTGACCGCCATTTTCTATCTGTTCAATCACTCGATACCTGATCTTCGACAGGAGAGAACCTACACTGCAAGTGCTGCTGTGACCTCGTCTGGAAGAGACAATGGCTCCTGCGTCTGGGGAAAGGGCCCCTGCCTTCACATCAGAGGAGTTGCAGAAACTTGTGGATGGGGTCCTCCTCCAGTACATGCTACTCTACGGTCCTCCAGACAAACAGGTAAGAACACTGGGAGCATGCTGTATGGGCTATGCCTGTGTGGAGTGGGGTGGATGAAAGATGGGGGGGGAGAGATTGAGGCGTGCATGAAACGACGGTGAGTGCATGTGCCACATGGCAGGGGTAGGGATGGGGGCCAATGACAGTGACGGTGCATTTGGGAATAACTTTTCTTTTCCCCCTGTACAATTCATGTAAGTCAGCGCCCACCAGAAAAAAATATATTTGGCGTGCCATCGCCAAGGACATCCGGACCCTGGGGGTCTACCACAGACGGAGCACCCACTGCCGTAAGAGATGGGAGGACATTCGCCGCTGGAGCAAGAAGACGGCGGAGGCCCAGCTGAGGATGGCCTCCCAATGTGGGAGGGGTCCCGTTGCACCATGACCCCCCTGATGTTCAGGATCCTGGCGGTGGCGTACCCAGAGTTGGATGGGCGCTTGAGGGCATCACAGCAGCCACAAGGGGGTGAGTACACTCTCATTCTGCTGATTTTGCACGCAGTGGAGGTGTCTGGGTGGGGGAGGTGGGCTGTGGGTTTCCCTAGGCCAGGGCGAGTGTGCTAGTTAGGTCCCCTTGTTCTGGCAGACCCTGTGGCATCCCACCCCCCCCACCTGTGTACAGTGGCAAGTAAACCTAGTCAGGCTCCTGTGTCATTCATGTGTGCAGATGTCGGCCATAGCCTTGTAGGCCATGTCCCAGGGATTGAACAGTGGAGCCCAAGTGTGCGGCGTAGTGCAGGGGGCTTCTGTGTCTTTTGTGTCAGCCAATGGTAGCGGTAATGCATGCACTGTGGTACCGGAGCAGGAGGGAACTGCATCCCACATGGCCCTGGAGGGCGAGACAACAGACTCAGAGTTCACCAGTGAGACGGAGGGCGAGAGGAGCTCCACGGCGGGGACAGGAGCTGACACCAGTGACACTGACTCATCCTCTGATGGGAGCTCCCTTGTGGTGGCGGCATCATCTGTGTCCCCGCATCTACAGGTACAGCTGCCACCCCCTCACCAGCACCGCCCTCCCAGCAGCCCCTCAGCCTTTGCCCGGTGCCCGCTCACCCAGGAGGGTGGGCATCACCTTCGCCCCAGGCACCTCAGTCCCTGGCCCAGTCACCCCTGCTGCCCTCAATGAGGAGGCCATTGACCTCCTCAGGTCCCTCACTGTTGGGCAGTCTACCATTTTGAATGCCATCCAGGGTGTAGAAAGGCAGTTGCAACAAACAAATGCATTCCTGGAGGGCATTCATTCTGGTCAGGTGACCCTTCAGCGAGCTTTTCAGACTCTGGCCTCAGCACTGATGGCAGCCATTGTCCCTGTCTCTAGCCTTCCCCCTCCAACTTCCTCCACCCAGACCCAATCCCCTCTACCTCAGCCTATCCCAAGCACACCTTCAGACCAGCGTGCACACACGTCAACACACAAGGGAAGCTCTGACAAACATAAGCACCACACATCCCACAGACACTCACGCAAGCATCACACACATGCAGACACACCAACATTCACTGCCTCCATTGTGTCCCCCTCCTCCTCGTCTCCCTCCTCCCTCTCAGTCTCGTCTACACTCACACCTGCATGCACTACATCTACACCCACTACTTCCATCCCCGGCACACACACACCACACCCCGCTCACGTGCAGTCACCACCCCCACTGCCGTTCGCACGTCCCCTGTGTCCTCTCCCAGTGTGTCTGTGACGCCTCCTCCCAAGATACACAAACGCAGGCACACACCCACCCAACAGCCCTCCACCTCACGACAGCCTCCAGCGCATGCACCTTTACCCAAAGTCACCAAATGAACATCTCCTACAACCACAACCTCTTCCTCCACTCCCAAACCCCCTCCAGCTACCCGTCCCAGTGTTGCCAAGAAACTTTTCCTGTCCAACCTTGACCTCTTTCCCTCACCTCCCCCACCCCGTCTGTCTCCTAGGGCCCGACTCTCCAGGTCCCAACCTAGCACCTCAGCCACAACATCTCCGGGACCAGTGGTGCCTGTAGTCACCGGAATCTGGAGTGCACCGGCCACCAGAGCAGCCAGTGTGGCACGGAGCCACAGCACGAACAGTCCCCCACCTGTCAAGCATCAAAAGTTGGCCAGTGCCCGGCGGGAGAGGGGGACGACTCCAGCCACCAAAGCCGCTCCCAGGGATACAGGTGGGAGTGTGGAGTCTGCTGCAACACCTTCCAATGTGGGGAAGGGCAACAAGAAAGTCAGCAAGTCTGGGAAGAGCAGCATCGCGGAGAAGACTACCATCATCCCCACTGCCCAGGAGGCCACTGCCAGCACTAGCCCTGCTGCTCAGGAGGCCACCGCCATCATCCCCGCTGCCCAGGAGGCCATCGCCATCATCCCTGCTGACCAGGAGGCCACCGTCAGCACCAGCCCTGCTGCCCAGGAGGCCACCGCCATCATCCCCGCTGCCCAGGAGGCCTCCGCCATCATCCCCGCTGCCCAGGAGGCCACCGCCAGTACCAGCCCTGCTGCCCAGGAGGCCACCGCCATCATCCCCGCTGCCCAGGAGGCCATCATCCCTGCTGATCAGGAGGCCACCGCCAGCACCAGCCCTGCTGCTCAGAGGACACCGCCATCATCCCTGCTGACCAGGAGGCCACCGCCAGCACCAGCCCTGCTGCCCAGGACAGGTCCGCCAGCACCAGCCCCGCTGGGCCAGACAGGACCGCCAGCACCATCCCCGCTTGGCAAGACAGGAGCGCCAGCACCAGCTCTGCTGGGCCAGACAAGACTGCCAGCACCAGCCTCACTGGGCCAGACACGACCCCCAGCAGCTGAGTCACTGCACAGGACCCCGCCACCACAAGCACGGCTGAACAGGGCACCGCTGCCAAAAGCACCGCTGAACCGGGCACCGCCTCAACAAGCACCGCTGGCCCATGAGGCAAAGGGCACTGACTCTACTGAGTCCGTCACAAGCAGGATGAAGCACTCTGGGCACAAAGCCCCCTCCAGAACCAGTGGAGAAAAGCATTCACTACCTCAGTCCTTGGCAGGATGAAGGACTCTGGGCACAAAGCCCCCTCCATAACCAGTGGAGACTGTTATCCACTTGAGAGACTGTGGCTTTGCACTCCCCAGGATTGAACAGTGGGCAAACCACCCACTGTAGAGACTTGAGAGACTGTGGCTTTGCACTCCCCAGGATTGAACAGTGGGCAAACCACCCACTGTGGAGACTTGAGAGACTGTGGCTTTGCACTCCCCAGGATTGAACAGTGGGCAAACCACCCACTGTAGAGACTTGAGAGACTGTGGCTTTGCACTCCCCAGGAATGAACAGTGGGCATGTGGCCCCCTCGTAGATTTGGCGTGGTGCACTAAACGGCTGAGGTGCCCCCCCTTTTCCTTCCCCCTGAGGTGCCTGTTTTATTGCTATCTGATGCCCCTGCAGTGTTCTCTCCATCATGTTCAGGGATTGAGAGTAGGCCTCGCCCATCATGTGGGCCCAGTGTTCCACGGACTTCAATGGAGCACTACCTGGACTACTATTCTTGGTGTATATTTTGTTTATAGTGTATATGTATATATATATTTTTGCGTACTGGATTTTAATATATTACAAGGGTTACACTCATTTCCTTTTGTCCTTGCATTCTTCCAGGGCGGTTGGGTGGTCTAACTGTGATGTATCATGCAGTATTAGTGTGTGTGTTGTCGTGGGTGAGGGTCGGGGTGAGGGTGTTGCGTGTTGCGTGTGTGTGTGTCACTGTTTTCTCCCTCCCCCCTCCCCTGTGTCGTAGGTGCAGTACTCACCGTTGTCTTCGCCGCCGGGGTTCGTGCTCCTGGTACAGGAGCAAGAAGATAAGGGCTGGCAGGATCTGGAGATCCGGTTCCATGGCATCCTGGTTCCTCATGGGATGTGTTGAGGTGGCGTTTTCCCTTCGAAGTCCTGTTTCCGCCGTGTTTTTGTTCACGGTGAATCCGCCCCGGAAAAGGTGTCGGATTGGCCTGTTGTGATACTGTGGGCGGTACATTGTCCTCCGCCTGTCTGTTGGCGGTGACCACCAAGCTGTTTGTTTGTACCGCCGTGGCTGTCGTTAGTGTTAAAGTGGCTGTCTTTGTTGACGGTTTCCGCCATAGTCGTGATTCAATTTTTTTCCGCCGGCCTGTTGGCGGTCTTACCGCCGCTTTAACACCGACCGCTAGGGTTGTAATGACCACCTTACTCTACAATACAGCTGATCACACACAAACTCATTTAACCAAACAGCCACTCAAACAGCTACTCACTCACCCATATGGCCACTCATACAACCAGTCATTCACTCATACAGCCATTAGGACACTCACTCACTCACCCATACAGCTACTGACACACCCACTCACTCACTAATGTAGTCACTCAAATAGCCACTCACTCATCCACACAGGTACTTACATGCTAGCATACCTACTTATACACCTTACACGCACTCACACACACACTCACACACCCATACAGACACTCAGACACCCACTCACATTGACACACACAGTCATACAGCCACCCACATAATATATGTTAGATATATTTTCACTCATTAGTAGTACAGAAAGTATACTACTTTAAATTTTGTAGTACCTTGGTAGAGATGCTTAACACTTATAAACTTTTAGAAAACACTCACAGTCACTGGATGATGTCATCAGTGATGTCATTTCAGATGTCATCAGTGATGTCACTGACCATGTCGTGAGTGATGTAATATATGAGGTCATAAGCAGTGCATTGCGGGGGCATAAGTTATACTTAGCTAAGGTAACTGTAACTTTTGAATTTAACTGGTTTTATATGAGTGAAATGTGAGCCTAACTATAACCTCCCTGCAGCTGCTGGTTTTTCAGTGAATTTCCAATATTTTCTATATTCTGTTTCCTAACCATAACATCCCTGTAGCCTTTGTTTTTTCAGTGATTGATTTTTAAAGTTTTTTTTTAGCATTGTTCGCTAACTATAACATACCTGTAACCTATGGTCTTTTATGGGAATTTCGAAGGATTTTTAAATTGTATTTCCTAACTGTAACCACTACATTTGATAATGAGTGTGTGAGTGAGTACATAAGTGTCTGAGTAGGTCTGTGAGTGGGTATGAGAGTGTCTGAGTGGGTCTAGCATTGGGTGTGTGAGTGTCTGAGTGGCTCTGTGTGTGGGTGCATGAGCATGAGTGGGTATGTAGGCGGGTGCATGAATGTCTGGGTCAGTATGAAAATGGGGGTACATAAGTGTCTAAGTGAGTTTGTAAGTGAGTGCGTGAGTCTCAGTGTGGACATGTGACTGTGTGTGTGAGTCTTTGATAGGGTCTGTGAGTGAGTGCATGAGTTTCTGAGTGGGTCTGTGATTGGGTACCTGAGTCTCTGAGTGGGTCTGTAAGTGGGTATGTGACTGTCTAAATTTTTCAGTGAGTGGGTGCATGAGTGTCTGAGTAGGTCTGTGAGTGGGTACATGAGTCTCTGCATGCATCTGTGAGTGAGTGCATGAGTTTCTGAGTATGTCTGTGAGTGAGTGCACAAGTCTCTGAGTGGGTCTCTGAGTGAGTGTGTGAGCCTAAGTGGGACTGTAAGTGGGTGCATGAATGTCTAACAGGGTGTAAAAGTGGGTGCATGAATGTCTGAGTGGGTCAGTGAGTGGATCCATGAGTGTCTGAGTGAGTGTCTGAGTGTGTCTTTGTGACGGTGTGGGCATGTCAGTAACTGTATGAGTAAATTAGTCACAAAGGAACTTCACCTGCCCTTTTATCCAACAAGAGTCCATCGTTTTGCACAAATATCTACCCAAAGGTAGATCTTTCCGCCTCCTTGGGCAAATGTCCAGTACGTATTCCACAGCTATGTAATGGAGCACAAGGAAATGTCACCAGTGACCTTGTGTTTGTTTTGGCAATATGATTGATCCTGGTGCATCTTAATCCAGAAATATGTGATAACATGAATCCTCCTATAGAGAGGCCAAAAAGACTGCAAAGACATAAACCTCCACCAACCCAGGATCCTTATTTTATCTATATGACGGAAGTGCTTCTTTGTTTTGTGAAGATGTCCTCATATTCCTCGGATTTCAGAAAATGCCTCCAAAGTTTGCGGGACCAACCTGGGGGCCCTTTGGTAAGCTGTCTATCATCCTGCCAATAGGGGGAAGACCTTTGTATACTACTAAGGTGGACAAGGCGGGCCAAGCGGGCGGAGCTTCCAGGTGATTTGCACATTTACATACTCATAGCAATTTTAAGGGAGAGCCATGCACTCTGCTCTCACCAGGAGATGGCAAGAAATAGCCCACTCGTCACAGTCACATACTGATTGCGCACCAATAGACCAACAATGTATTCACCTCCACAAAGCATTTCAGATTGTTTTTCAATATGGAATTAAGGAGAAAATAAAACACACTTTCTTTGCCTTCAGCAGCCCAGGAGTTAGAATCATTTGTCCTTTACAGAAGTGGAGCTTCAGCTGGGGCACCTGCTATGTTTATATTTGTAAGTGCTTACTGGTGAGGTTTAATTTCTGTGAAATGAGCATCAGGGCCAGAACGGCCCTGTGGACCTCATCTCCGGTTCCTGGCCACAAGTTAATGGCGGAGGGAGGCCTTCATTAAATAGAGGAAGAGTGCTGTGCAGCCCCCCTCCCCACACCAATTTTGGCCGTGGGGATCCCATGTCCCAGGGCCTAGCCATGTCACTTTAAGTTTAGTTTAAGTTAAAAAAAAGTAGAAATTCACTGAAAAAAACAAAGGTGACAGGGACGTTATAGTTAGGCTCACATTTTAAATGAACAAAACCATAGAAATTCACCTGTTATTGTAGGAGGCTGGCTCTCTATAATTGGAACAAAAATGATGTGCACTGTGCAGACAACCCAATGCTCTGTTTTTGTTGTAGTGTGGGCGAGCAGTTAGGCTTATCTAGGAGTCACACCAAGCATTTGTTGTACTTACAATATCAATGAATGAAGTCACACACTCTAAAGAGTAACCGAAGTCCAATTTATAAAAATGACATGTATTTCTCTATAATTTTTCACACCAAGAATTTGGTTACAAGGTAAGCAGTTTTAAATAAACATACTTTTCAGTTTCAAAAATTGAAGCAGTGCAATTCTTAGAGTGTTCAAAGTTTACCCATGGGAGGAAAACAAGAATAAAGTTTTGCAGGTAAGTACATGAACTTACAGACCCAATCTTTGGATTTGTAGGTCAATATCAGGCAAGGTTCAAATCAGCAACAAGAATGCACCCCCAGTGGCACAGTGGCAGCCGGTTGCAGATATGGAATTCAGAGTAATAGAGACAAGGGCTGAGCGAAGATGCACTGCTAACAGATGAGTATAAGTGGTGTCAGAGGTTGGTCTCTTGGGACTGGGGTAACCACCGGTCGACCACAAGGCATCACCAAACTTACACCCTCAGTAGCACAGGGGCGGCTGGGTGCAGAATGCCAACACACATCAGGTGCCCAATGTTAACCAATGGAAACAGGCGGGAGAAGGGGGTTATCGAAGATGCACTGCTCCACATGAGTAGAGTGGGGTCAGGGGTTGATCTCCTGGAGTTGCGGTAGGTACAAGTGGGGCCACAAGGCACCGCCGAACGTACACTCTCAACGGCACAGGGGCAGCTGGAAGCAGTGTGTCAACACAGCGTTGGGCACCCCATGTTACACAATGAAGGAGATCAGTTTCAGAAACAGGCTGCAGTCTCTGGCCAGGAAGCCGGGCGAAGACAACCCACTGCTGCCCAGGTCAGTTGAAATGCCAGTGGTCATAGAGATACAAATGGTCCAGCTCCCCAAGGCCCAGGGGCTCTGGGTGGAGGGGTTTCTTTTGTTGTTGGAAACAGCTTATTGGGAAGGTCACAATCAGAGGGAGCCTTCGGAAAGAGACTGCAGATGTTGCTGTAGAGTCCAGAAGGAGTCAGCCCATGGTGGGCTCGTATTCAGAAGAGATGGGACACTTGGACTCCGGCTGTAGGCGCTGGGTGCAGAAGTTGGTCCAGAGGAGGTTTTGCAGTTCCACAAACAGACTCCTTTTTTTCTTTGAAGGTGGTTTCTTTTGGACAGGCACACTGTCCATGGGAGATCTGGGTCTTTATCGAAGGCAGACAGTCCTCCCAAGGCTTTGGAGGAAAGTGGGCTGCAGGACAGGTTGTCTTTTGGTTGCAGGATCTTCGAGAGCTGCAGACAGGCCGTTAGGGCTGGGCCAGGTCAGTTGGGCAGACACTGATGCACCCACTCACAGATCCACCTATACCCTCATGCACCAACTCACAAACCCACTCAGGCACTGAGGCACCCACTCACAGACCTACACAGACACTGAAACACCCATTCACAGACCTACTGAGACATCAAACATCCACTCACAGAACCACTCAGACTCTCATCCACCCACTCTCACACCCAGACACTTTAAAACTGTGTGTGTATATTTAGTGCGAGTAGGTGTGTATGCATATATATATAAACTCCAAACAAAACAAAAGAAAACACACACTCCGGACTTAAAAAAAGGTGGCAACAGAGAACAAATATTACGTAAAAAGGAATCAAGATATATTTTGGATTAGGAAACTAAGATATATAAAGGTTTGAACTCCAGTGAAGAACTGGTTACTCACCTGTATGAGGATTAGTGGATTGGTTGTTTATCATGATATTTATAGGTACATTGTGTTATATATGTATAATTCTTCATCCTGATACCTTATAACAAATATGAGCCCTTATCTCTTTTCTCTCTTTTATTGTGGTTGTAGATAATAACAGTTTTTAGTGTGTATATTTATTTGATCTATTATTTTTTACAGGAAGTTGGGGTCCAGATGAATGATAATCGGATCTCATCTTTTTTCCTTTCACTTCACTCTGATTTGAATTTCACTTGGTGCTTTGGGTGATGGATGCAGATAAGGAATTTATTTATTTAGTATATATTATATTTTTGGTTTCTTTGTACTGTGCAAAACTGGTAGAAGAATTAGATAAGAACTTTAGTCAGTTGTATTTTTTAGGCTTATGTTATTATGGAGGAAGTAGGAATATAATGTTAACATTCATAATTGTGTAATGGGTAAGGGGGCTGTTACAGATGTTGGAATTGTTATATTTGGTATTTATTGACCTTTTAGAAGATGGGAATTAATGTATAAGAAGGTTAAATATATATACTGAATTTTATTATTTGTATTTTTGTACCAATAACACCACCCCCCTTTCTTTTCTCCTTTCTCACTTTCCTCCTTCTTATCAGATTTTAGGGGAATTAAATTAACAGCATTTATATCTATTTTGCAGATCTCTTTTAAATATCTATTGTATAAATGAATTGAAAGATATTTTATGATATATTATATTGATGTTTTATTCAGTGATAAATTAAGGAAGATTATATATTTTTTTATTGATCTGTGGAATGGTAGAATATTAAGATATTGTATGTTAAGTAATCAATTTTGTCCGGTGTGCTGAGTTTCTTTCTAACTATTAAGTCCTATTTCTATGTTACTGAATATGATATATTTAAACTGTTGTTGAATTGGTGCTGGATTTCATGTGATCAAGGCTGTGTTATCAGCCCAAACGCGTTGTGATTAAAAGCTTCGCTTTTTCTTTTTTGAAGTCCTGAGTGCACGTTTTCTTTTGTTTTGTTTGGAGTTTATGAGGATTACCGGCTTGCTCTTAGCCGTCAGCGCGCCACCTCTCACGGGCCTTCCGAGCCTATATCAGGAGCATATCTATACGTTGATTGAACAAAAAAACTAAATACACCTGGGGAGAGGGGGCAGAGTGGCTCCCCTTCTCCATTTAATTAAGGTCAGCCCTGCGAGATGGGGTCCCTGGGTCAGAAATAGACCCAGGGATGGGGGTTGTGCAGTCCCGTCCCTCAATTACAAGTGATGGGCCATGTGGGATGGGGCATTTCACAGAAACTTGACCTCATCAGGCACAGTTGAAGCTCCACTTCTAGATAGGACAAATGATTCCTTAGCTTGGTGGAGGCAAAGCAAGTGTGTTTTCTCTGCAATTCTATTTTGAAAAACAATCTGACATTTTTTGTGGAGAAAAATGCATCTATTGGAGCGCAATCAGATACTCTCACATCCACTCTCAACACACATCGATCCTGTTGCACCCACTCTCACACCCAGACACTCTCACAGACACTCTTACATGCAGAGACACCCTCTCACACCTATTCTCACACCCAGAGAGACAGGCTCTGTGGCTAACTCCTGTGCTGCTGCGTTGGAAGGGTAGGGGGTTTGCCACAGGCCGTATGTGACGGTGGGTGGATTAACATACAGTAATGAAAATTACTTTATGTAAAAAAAAAAATAGAAATTCTATAAAAAAACAAAGGCTACAGGGCTGTTATAATTAGGTTCTGAAGTAACTTGCACAAAACCACAGAAATTAAGCAGTTATAGTTAGAGGTATTTCTAGTAACTAAAACTTGCCATCTAAATTAACTATAACTCGCGCCCTCGCCATGAACTGCTAATTACCCCACATATTACAGCACTAATGACTACCTTTATAACGCCAATAAAAATATCAATGACACATTAGAAGTCAAATTATTGAAAAAAAGCTGTGCATGAAGGGGGCACGAGAGTATGCAAATATGTAAACCTGGAAGCTGCACCCGCTTGGCCACGCATTCTCTACCTTAGTAGTGCACATATGTCTTTCCCTCCTTTTGCAGGTTGATGGACAGCTTCCCAAAGGACCCCCCCAGTGCATTTACCACTGATTTTCATGGCGCATTATGTATGCCGAGGAATACGAGGACATCTCCACAAAACAAAGAAGCACTTACTTCATATAGATAAGAGGACTACCCATTGTTTGGTGGAGATTTACATCTTTGTAGTCTTATCAGCCTCTCTACAGGAGGATTCATATTATCACAGAATTTTAGAGAAACAAATAACAGGAATAATAATGTTGCCCAAATCCACACAAGGTCACAGGTGACTTTTTTGTGCTCCATTGCACAGTTGTAGTGTAGAATACATACTGAACCTTTACCCAAAAAGGCAGAAAGAACTCCACTTGGGTAGATATTTAATGCAAAGCTGTGGTCTCTTGTTGGATAAAAGGGCAGGTGAGGATCCTTGTGGCAGGTTCACTCACACAGCTACTGACACATCCATACAAACATTCACACACCCTGTCACAGATGCACTCAGACATTCATGCACCCACTCACAGACCCACTCAGACACTCATGTACCCAATCACAGACCCACTCAGACACTCACCCCCCACTCACAGACCCACTTAGGCACTCATGCACGCACTCACATACCTACTCAGAGGTTCACAAACCCACTTATAGAACCACTCAGACTCTCACACATATACTCACAGACCCACAGAGACACTCGAAGACCCACTCACAGAGACATTCTCACACTCCCGTAACACCCAGTGACACCCTCTCACACCTACTCTCACACCCACACGCTCTCGCACCCACTCACACACCCACATAGACCTTCTCACACCCACTCTTACACCCAGACAGACAGTCTAACACACTTTCTCACACACAGAGACGCCTTCTCACACCTATTCTAATACCCAGAGAGACAGGCCCTGCGACCAACTCCTGCTTCACATGGCCAAAGGCTGTGCACAGTGTAGAGTTGGGTGGTTGGGTAGGTGGTTGGCTGTAGAGACTGGCTACAGGCAAGGCTGTGTGCAGTCATGGTTAGCTTAACTCATAGTAATGAACAATACTTTATGTTAAAAAAAAGCATAGAAATTCACTGAAAAAAACAAAAGTTACAGGGGCATTAGAGTTAGGAAATAGAATTTAAAAAACATAGATTTTCTTTTTTAATATAAAGTAATTTTTATTACTATAGGTTGTAGTGTGGTTAGTTTTACGTATTCTTTGCGCATTAGCTTCAGGCTTTAGGCCTTTGTGCACTTTGCCCTGAATATATTTTATTCATTTGCTGACAGCTTAGAGCCTCTGTGCACTTTGCTCTAAATGCTTTTTATTAGGCTTCGTACTGTTATTTTTCAAATAGCCAGTTCTACGGTGTTGTTTTTTATTCATATCACACTGTTTTGCCTACTTCAGCACTGGAGTTCTCCATAACATATTCACTCTGTGCTTCAGTCAAGGATACAGTCTGGTACATTGCTGATAGACGTGGTAGGTGTTTAGATTTGGCATTCCTGCGTAGGGACATTTTGTGATCACGATGACATGTTAGTTATAAAATCACTTCCTTGTCCCAATACACGCAAGAGGGAGATTCCGACCAGGGAACCACAACTAGACGCTGACTGCCTCGTTGCAGATGCTGAACCAAGAGCACAGGCCTTTGCTCAGGTATGAGGGCTGATGTCTCCCCAGTGATTCTGAAAGGCAAGCTAGAAGCTTAACATGCTGTGCTCTAAATAGAACAAGCAGAGGGAGAGTAGAAACTGTTAGACACTATGATAGCTTTGTTCTTATGTTTTACTCTCCTGGTGACTATTTCAATCCTACTGTGTTGTATTGTTCTGGTTATTGCGGCTCACGCCTTAATATCTAAAATACAGTCGTTTTATTAAAACATTATATAAAACTTATACTGTCTTTGTCATTTGTATATGATAGCATATTGTAAATGAGAGAGTTGGTTTGGATCTGAGTGACCACGACTTCCCTGAGAAGTTCCAAAGATGTCATGCGCTCGGCTGCCTTATCATTTCTTCCCCGTGGGTGACAGATCCCTTACACGTGGGTCAGACTCAGTCCCCAACACCGTTATCGATCCTGCTGCCTAGAAATCCAGTAGTCTCATTTAGGATAATGAGAGGCCACGCGACATGGCGCCGCCAACGTTTGGTCTGGCTCTAATGTTTAGATCCGACTGACTCTCTTGGTCTCATATATATTTTGACTCCTCGGTTCCGTATGCGGATACGTCCGTGGGGCTGAGGGTTTTCCGCCACCACGGGATAGGTGCATCCTATTGCTTAGTGGTTGGTTGTTCAAGCTTGAACTTTAAAAGGAAAACCCCGATATTGGTGTGCCTTCTCTGACCTAGTGCTATTTTTTACAAATGGCGAATCCTAATGTAGTGAATATAGCAATCAATATGCATCACCCGCTCACAGCCCATCTGATAGCACATGGACTGACGGTCCAGGGGGGTCCAGTCACTTTTGTGGTGGACGCCCATGCAGCCTATAGAACAGAACTTTTTTATTCTTGGGTCGTATTTCCAGCAGTTGATGGGGGTACAAATACTTTTCACGATTACACTGTTGCGAATGTTCCTGGACAGTACAGGGCTTACGCATACTTAGAGATACCTTTATCTTATCAAGAATACCATAATTGGCTTGATGGCGCCCTCCCACACACAGTAGCACAAGTTAGGTTAGGTCCGCTGAGTAATGATGGTCCTACCTGGCCTTTATTGGCTACATATACACCTCATCCTGCGGCTGCTCAATTGACAGTAGTTGAAGTTCATCGTTTATATACAGACTTAACGTCTACATATAGACGGTTAGTTCAGTTTGTCATGCAGACACTAAATACAAACGCAGCGCGTGCTGCTCCGGCGCACCCACAGGCAGTGGTTCTGGGTATCAATCCGGCCACTGTACACTCAGTTATGGGTAAGGTACCGGCTAAACGTGAGGAGACTCCATTTTGGCTGGCGCAGAAAATTAATACGCTGGAAGCAGTATTTCCCCATACGGGACCTCAGGATAAACATAGAATATTAACGATGTGTTTGCCGTATGGCATGGTTCCGCCGGTGGACCTATGTAATACTTGGGGCACGGTGTTTGCCGCGCTCTGCACTACGGCACACGGTACGCCGACATTAGCTAATTTACCGGAAGTGCTTAAACAAATTCAAGATGAATATGGGGCTGCCCCTGCCTTAGATTTGGGCATGCAGTTAATGGGCAATTTTGCCGCAGTTTCTTCTATTATTTTGAGTAATCTCAAGGGAGAGGCAATAGCACTAGCAGTGCGAATACGTCTTCGGGACGTTCCGCAGATTAATCAGGAGCGGGAACTTCTGAGAATAATAGCAGAAACCTATTCTAGTATTGGTCGCGATAGCCTATGGGCTAGACCACAAAAACCCCAATTACAGGGTAAAAATAATAAAGATAGTGCTAAACAGCAACAACCTGAGGGTACTAAAAAGCGCTGGGAAAAGAAACAACAAACACCTAAAAAAGATGGGGGGCAGTCTCCGCAACCGGAGACCCCGCAGAATAGGTATAACCTCAGGAATAGGGATACTTTGAAGACGCCTGATAGATATCAATATAATGATACACGCCAATCTCGTTCCTTTCAGGACTCCTCAGAGAAGAGAAGTGAGAGAGGTGGGCGGTCAGAGTGGAGGACGGAGTACGTGAAACCGAGACAGGATTCACAACGTTCGGCGGAGGTTTCTATTAAACAAAAAGAGAAACCGCTGCAACAAAAACAGCAATTTAAAAAGAAGAAAGTGGCAGCAGTCTCAGTTAGACATGCCGCTCAAGAAGAGAGCTCTCTTGATGAACAAGACATGGGCGTTAGCACTGTTAGACAGCGCGGCAGAGGTCACAATAGTTCGCCGGAGTCTTCTAGAGCATCTGGAGGTGAAAGCAACTGATGACTTCATACAAGTCGAAACGGCAGATATGGGAGTCTCTGATCCTGATAGAGTATATCAAGTGACTCTGCGATTAGAAGGGGACATTGACCGCATTGTACAGGCCATCTTTTGGGACCATGTGGTAAAATCATATGATATTCTGCTGGCTGAACAGGATTGGCCACCTGACTTTGCTCGCGACTGTCCGGTTGGGGAGGAGGTTATTACACCTTCCTTCTCACCACTTGTTCCGAGAGAACTAGCGGAGTCCTATAGTAAAATATGGGCTCTAGCACAGGCACCCGCCCTATATAGAAATAACGTGGGGTGGGATAGACAATCACCTTATCATGCAATTCCAACAAAGGGCGAACCTCAGCCACAGCCGCAGTATCCTATCAAATTTGAGGCAAGGGCGTCGGTTAGGAAAATTCTTACACAATTGGAGTACCAGGGTGTAATTGAGCCCAGTGTCTCGCCGATGAATAATCCCTTATTTCCGGTTGCTAAACCGGACCATTCATATAGGATAGTGGTGGATTACAGACATTTGAATAGTCATACACGCACATATGCAATACAGAATTCACATAGCGCAGCGCTTTTGAATAATATCGTACGTAAGAAGTACAAAACAACATTGGATATCTCGAATGGATTTTTCTGCCAAAATATAGCGCCCGAAAGTCGGGACTATACCAGTTTCAGTGCGTTTGACTCTCAGGCATTTTTTTGTCGTTTGCCTCAGGGGTATAAGAATAGCCCTGGACTGTTTTCGGCTCGTGTGACTGAAATGCTGCACGAGTTGGACCCTGAAGCGTTATCATATGTTGATGACATATATCTGACAGACGATGAGATTCTGCAACATCTAAGGCGTGTATCGCGCATTGTTGTGGGGTTTGCTGATATTGGCTATAAGTTTAATTTTAAGAAATCAAAGATTGCCTTCCTCCGCGTCATTTTCCTGGGATATGAGCTGTTGAGTGAGGGCAAGAGCTTAGTACCACATTTTTTGGAGAAATGTGCTTTATTGCAGCCTCCTAATATGGTTCGGAAGCTCCAGTCATTGTTGGGGTTTCTGAATTTTGGCAGAACTTACATTCCTGATTATGCTACACGTATAAAACCCTTATACGAATTGATTTGCCCAAATTTTTAGATTAGATTTTGGACGATTGAGCATTCACACATACTACGAGAGTTACAGACTGATCTCTTAGCAGTTAAACACTAACACACACGGGACAATAAGACACATATAGTCATCAGGGTGATACCTGGGGCTGTTGGGTTTACGTATGTCACCTTTAATGAGGGTGAGACAGTCCCGATTGCATACAAGTCCCACTTGTATTCTGCTGCAGAACAACGATTTGCACAGACTGAAAAAATACTTTCTGCAGAACAGATGGCTGTGATTAAAGAAAGACCGCTTGCCCATGGCCAACGCATCATTGTCGTTTCCCCGATTCCGGCCTTAGAGGCTGTTACAAAAGCGAGTGTTCCTAATTCGAAAGCTTTACACCCGCAATGGATTCAATGGGCTACGTCTTTGACAGCCACTGATGTAGATTACATATTTGACCCTAAACTGCAGACTCAAGAATTTCTTCAATATGAAATGGAGTACCCAGTTCCTGCTGGTACGTTGCCTATTGACCAATATCAGGTGGTCATGTATACCGATGGCTCTGCGCAACCAGCGGTTGGGACTAAACAACAGTATTCTGCTGCATGTGCGGTGGTGAGCGGCACTATGGAGGGGGAAGTGTTCTGCCCCGACATACTTATACTAAAACCTTGGGAGATTGCACGGCACAGCTGGCTGAGCTCAAAGCTCTATTGTTAGCATTGGAACACGCGGATCCGGCAATTTTGACCTTGCTGGTCTGTGACTCCTACTACTGTGTACAGTCTTTCAATGAATATTTGCACGATTGGAAATTGAATGGGTTCAGAGATTCTAAAGGCAACACCATTAAACACAAAGGCCCTCATTACGAGCCTGGCGGTCTGTGACCGCCAGGCTCGCGGTTGGCGGGAGCACCGCCGACAGCCTGGCGGTGCCCCTTAGGGCATTCTGACCGCGGCGCTTTGGCCGCGGTCAGTGCAGGAAAACCAGCGGTCTCCCGCCGGTTTTCCGCTGCCCGTCAGAATCCTCCAAGGCGGCGCAGCATGCTGCGCCGCCTTGGGGATTCTGACACCCCCCTACCGCCATCCTGTTCCTGGCGGTTCGCCCGCCAGGAACAGGATGGCGGTAGGGGGTGTCGCGGGGCCCCTGGGGGCCCCTGCAGTGCCCATGCCAATGGCATGGGCACTGCAGGGGCCCCCGTAAGAGGGCCCCGCTTGTATTTCACTGTCTGCATAGCAGACAGTGAAATACGCGACGGGTGCAGTAGCACCCGTCGCACCTTCCCACTCCGCCGGCTCGATTCCGAGCCGGCGTCCTCGTGGGAAGGTTGTTTCCCGCTGGGCTGGCGGGCGGCCTTAAGGCGGCCGCCCGCCTGCCCAGCGGGAAACTCAGAATGCCGGCCGCGGTCTTCAGACCGCGGTGCGGTATTCCTGCGGCGCAACTTTGGCGGGCGGCCTCCGCCGCCCGTCAAAGTTGTAATGAGGGCCAAAATGTTGTGGGGTAAGGTTGCGGATCTGAAGGAAACGCTTCCTAAGGTCCATGTTGTGCATACACTTGGACACCAGCGCGTTGGAATACACGTTGCTGGGAATACTTTGGCTGATGAAGCCGCAAAGTCAGCAGTGGCTGTCGCCACTGTGGCCACAGTGACTCGTTCGAGTTCCAAACCAGACACAGAGATTTCAGCTGCCATAAAGGCACGGCTGATGGCACGCCATTTCCTAAAGGATTTCCTTCTAAATATAGTTACTGCTTGAATAGTGCGCTGAATGCTACTGTTAATATTCCAGGCATTGGTGTACGTGAACTACCCAATAAAATTGAGAGACCTCGATTAATTTCTGCAGCACATGAGGGGGTGGCGTCTGCACATTCTGGTGTGGCGGCCACGATTTCACTTTTACAGGCTCGTTACTGGTGGCCTGGTCTCTATAAAGAGACAAAGCAGTATGTCCTTTGTTGTGATGTTTGTCAACAAATTAAAGCTTCGTCGGCTAGACGCCCGCAGCAGACGCCCCTTCTGATTTCAAATAAACCTTTACAGTGTGTGTACTTGGATCATTGTGGTCCGCTGACACCAGATAGTGCATACAAATATATATTGGTTGCTGTAGATTCGTGCTCCAGATTTGTGTGGGTATGGCCACAACGCTTGGCTGACGCTCGAACTGTTATTAAAGATTTGCGCATCTTTGTCGATACATTTGCAGTTGCGGCTTTTCATTCGGACCAGGGCCCTGCTTTTGCATCTAAGGCATTCAGGGAGACTATGGCTTCGTTGGGGGTCCAACTCCAATTCTCGTCTCCATTTCATCCCGAGGGAAATTCTGTCGTGGAGCGATTAAATCGTGATTTAAAGCAATCCTTAACGGCCAGAGTTATAGGTACGGGTCGTGGTTGGCTAGCCCACCTGTATGGAGTACAGAGAGCACTTAATAACTTGCCTAGAAGGTCACTGGGGGGTTGTACTTCATATGAGTGCCTATTTGGAACACAAATGTATGTTCCTGATCTAGATGGCCCTGGTGTGGAGGCGGCAGATACGCCCTTTGACATAAATGATCGTGTCACTGTTTTGCAGGATTTACAACAATTCCGTGAAGATAACTCTTCTGCAAGTGCTGCCTCCTCAGGAATTAAGGATGAGCCGGTAACACCTACTGCTTGGATACCCAGGATTGGGGATCTAGTGCGTGAAAAGGTCGCAGTAAAGAAAGAATTTGGTCCTTCTTATCGAGCACCTGTCCCTCTGTTAGGGGTAAGCGGCACGAGAACTGTGATTTTGCCGCCGCTGCAAGGGGCCAAAGGGAATCGCTTTGTTTCCATTGATAATGTCAAGTTACAACATGTGGCCGATTCTACACAGCAGACCAAGAGGGACACCCAGTAGTTCCGGAATCCCTCTCACTACTGGGGAAGAAGTCCTGCTGCAGGTGATTTACACCAACTCTGTTTCCTCTCCGAGCTTGGGGAGGGTGGATGATGATCTTGCGATTGTTCCACCGACGACGATTAATATGGACTCTTTTGATCAAGTTGCTGTACGTTCTACTGATGTTTCTGAACATGTGGTTTATAGCGTGCCTAGGCGAGAGCCTCCATCTGCTTCTTTGTTCACAATTGCACCTTTTGCTAGAACTGCCTCTGGCTGCTTCAACGACACTGATGATGCTGTGTCGAGCTCCTCGTCCTCGATGTCTTCTGTCCGAGGTCCACGTAAGCTGCTGGGTTGGCTTAAACGCACATATTTTGTTTTTCCTTGGAACTATTTGTGGCTTTTTATGGCCGTGATGACTCTATTATTATGGTTGGGATTTGTGGTTACTTTTTTTCTGGTAATACATGGTCATTTTCTTCCTGATCGATCTGACATTGAGCACGTGGAGACTGTGTTAAAACCACATTTTTTGTCTCATGTGGTTCGAAGAGACTTGTCCAATGTAAACATTTCTGCGATACCGATTCCGGATGGGATTGTGTGGGATAAAGTAATGTTTGATATATATGGTCCCACTGAATTGATTCAAATACCGTATGTCCTCAAGTTATCAATGAATGATATTGTTATACCAGGCATTGTTTCTGATGATTGGGATGTGAAGACAGTAGATTCTACGCTAACTGATTTGCAATATTATACTGTCTATGACGATGAAGATGCTTACCAATTTAGAGATAATCATGGTGACATGTTTTGCTACAACTATTATGGACACCACTTTATTCATAAAGCTAGTAGCCCTAAGCCCATATTTAATTATGTGCAATGGGAACATTGCTCGACTCCTCCACAAGGGAGTTCGAGAACGTATTATGATAAATTTGCATATTTTTCTGGGCATGATCAACGAAATGCTAAGTCTTACTATTTTAAAGTTGCACCGTATTCTAATAAGCAAATGTTATTGACCGATACTAAATTACTGTATTCAAATTTGTTTGTGTCTAAACTTTCGGTCGAGGGGTATGAATACTGGTTTAAGACTGTTGACTTGAAAAGTGTTTGGGGTACGAAAAATTGGCAGATGCAAGGCAGGGACACATTATTTTGAGCATGTATTATCCCTGTACAGATGATTTTCCTCAAAGACACAGTACAACAGACTAGCTGTTTGGGCTTGGCGACAATTAGAGATTTAACTTTGCCTAGTTTACCTGTCCCTTCCAAATTAAACAACTGGCAGCACTATGTGAATGCTACTTTTAGTGAATTTGCACATTGGGTCCAGATTGGTACGCTTAACACTTCATCGATAAATCCGGGCGGGTGGTTATTATGGCCTGTAGACACTAATAAGTGTCATCAACGTTTTGTCACCTCTTCAGGGGGGTTCAGGACTAGTAGGGCAGACCCTCGTTACATTTCGCCAGAACATGCTGATATTATAACTACATACAGCGTGGGGAAGCTTTGTCAGCAATGGTTAAAGTCATCTACGCTGGATGCAGTTAAGTCACATCTCACGTTACTGTCTAATGATACTGATTTACAAGATTTTTTGTCAGGTACCACGGAAGAAAAGATTTTTATACAAAGTTTATAATGAGATTTGGAAGCTTTCACAACAGGAGGCTGCAGCCCGGTTGAGGCAGATTAATCAGGAAAACCTGATGCAGACTTTGGGGGTCATTCTGACCCTGGCGGTCTCAGACCGCCGGGGCCAGGGTCGGCGGGAGCACCGCCGACAGACCGGCGGTGCCCCGCAGGGCATTCTGACCGCGGCGGTTCGGCCGCGGTCAGACTAGGAAAACCGGCGGTCTCCCGCCGGTTTTCCGCTGCCCTACAGAATCCTCCATGGCGGCGGAGCGCGCTCCGCCGCCATGGGGATTCTGACACCCCCTACCGCCATCCTGTTCCTGGCGGGTCTCCCGCCAGGAACAGGATGGCGGCAGGGGGTGCCGCGGGGCCCCTGGGGGCCCCTGCAGTGCCCATGCCAATGGCATGGGCACTGCAGGGGCCCCCGTAAGAGGGCCCCACTTTGTATTTCAGTGTCTGCTTCGCAGACACTGAAATACGCGACGGGTGCCACTGCACCCGTCGCACCTTCCCACTACGCCGGCTCAATTCTGAGCCGGCGTCCTCGTGGGAAGGTTGATTTGCCCTGGGCTGGCGGGCGGCCTTTTGGCGGTCGCCCGCCTGCCCAGGGCAAATCCCAAAATACCCTCAGCGGTCTTTCGACCGCGGAGCGGTATTTTGGTGGCGGACTTAGAATCACCCCATTTGTCTGTTGATGATAATGGCATGCATACCCTTTCTGACCGTGTTTACACGATTGACAGCATTGTTTCCTCTGCTATTGACATTATTAAATCGGACATGTCTTCTTTATATCATGGGCAGAGTCAGACGTGGTCCATCATGCAGCTGGGTTGGACTCTTCAGACCTTGAAGGCAGGTCGCGTTCCATGGCAGCACATCCGTGCCAGAGAGATCTTTATCTCTTTTAATTTGACTCGTCAACAACAACTGATGGCTAAAAAGGAAGTGACATATGTTATGTTGAATATTGAGAAATTGGAGAAACTGCCTTTCACGGTGGCTGAGATTCCGTCAGCTGAGTGGTTGATTCATGGGGTTATTAATCTGCCTATCCCCACTCTGCAATTTACTTCTTGTTTGAAGCACATTCCGGTGGGTAGATATGAACTATTGGGAGACAGTTACATACACGAGGTGTGGGAGCTTCCCTTTCAATACAGATGTGTTAATGGTTTGAGGGAGGTTTTTCTTAGCGGCAGCGAATGCGAAGCTTCTGTCAGCCATTCCATGGTTTGTAAACAGCTGTCCTTGCACGGGGCGTGTAACGCTTCGATTGCTAACTTAGCTTGTTATCTGAAGGGAGTTCCAGTCCCGGTTATTAAGAACACTTTCCAGGTGCTTTCTAACGGCAGTTACATTGTTCTTAACAGTGAACGCTGCTGTGGCATGCGTGCCGGAATAGTTTACGTTGTCGTTATCAATAAGGCCGTTACGTGCTGCGGGAATGTGTTGTTTCCCCCCACTCAAATTAGGGAGGTAGCGGACATCTGGCCTCATATTGCTACTTCCAAGGTTAATTTCGACAAGTTGAGTCAGCTAAAAGCTTTATTGTTTCAAAAGCATCTGGCCCTTACATCTGCTAGCGAGACCTACGCACTTCAGGTGGCAAGGTCATCGGCGGAGATACAGTCCCTTTTGAATACTAACTTTCCAAGTCACTTCGGTGAACTTGTGGGACGTATATTTAATGCATCCAGCACTGCTGGTATTGCACATTTTTTCAAAGCCGTTGGTGTTGGTTTTGCTCACACCTTCTCTTCCATATTCGGTTTGATACCTTCGGCTATACACTCTATTTTCGGAAGCATTTTGGGGGATTTCCCGATTACTTTGGCTTTATTGGCTGGGGTCTTGCTGTTGTTGCTATTTTTTCGCAATGGCTGTCCCGCCACGACGAGATCCTATATTGCTGCTCCCATCAGCGCAGCTGTGTCGTGAACGCATGATGCAGCATTTTGGAGCAACACTCCTGGGACATTTGGAGTGTGACTGGTCTCTGTCATTCAGACCGGTTTTGGATTGTGTGCAACCCGTGTTTCGGTACCTTTGGTGCTCGTTTGAACATGCACTGGCTCTCTGTCTCTCACTGCAACGCCCTCTGGTGGTCGATCCTGATCTGTTGATGTTCCCGATTAGGGCTCATTCCCAGACTTGTGCACTACGGTTGCGTTTGCTTCGTGAGGCGGTTTATGAGATTCCCTTCCTGGAGGAAGATGGTATTGTCTCTTTCATAGGCCCTGCACGGGGTGCCACCCTGAATGGTTTTGGGGCTTTGGAACACACCTGCTCCATGGTACTTTGTGCCGTGGATCTTCTGATATTGACATATATCGAAGTGGAGGAGCTCCTACGTTCTATTGCTTCTGTCTGACGATTGGATTTTTTTTCTCTCTCCTGCAAAATTGACACTATATTGAATTTGGCTTTATGGTCACATGTTTCCTAAATTTATGACTTTGTTGTCTTCTGACCTTGTCGAAATACATGGTTTTATATATATTGTTTATATTTGGGGCATACTTTTATATTATTGGAACCACTTGCTACCGACAAGGGGAGGGTGTAGTGTGGTTAGTTTTACGTATTCTTCGCGCATTAGCTTCAGGCTTTAGGCCTTTGTGCACTTTGCCCTGAATATATTTTATTCATTTGCTGACAGCTTAGAGCCTCTGTGCACTTTGCTCTAAATGCTTTTTATTAGGCTTCGTACTGTTATTTTTCAAATAGCCAGTTCTACGGTGTTGTTTTTTATTCATATCACACTGTTTTGCCTACTTCAGCACTGGAGTTCTCCATAACATATTCACTCTGTGCTTCAGTCAAGGATACAATCTGGTACATTGCCGATAGACGTGGTAGGTGTTTAGATTTGGCATTCCTGCGTAGGGACATTTTGTGATCACGATGACATGTTAGTTATAAAATCACTTCTTTGTCCCAATACACGCAAGAGGGAGATTCCGACCAGGGAACCACAACTAGACGCTGACTGCCTCGTTGCAGATGCTGAACCAAGATCACAGGCCTTTGCTCAGGTATGAGGACTGATGTCTCCCCAGTGATTCTGAAAGGCAAGCTAGAAGCTTAACATGCTGTGCTCTAAATAGAACAAGCAGAGGGAGAGTAGAAACTGTTAGACACTATGATAGCTTTGCTCTTATGTTTTACTCTCCTGGTGACTATTTCAATCCTACTGTGTTGTATTGTTCTGGTTATTGCGGCTCACGCCTTAATATCTAAAATACAGTTGTTTTATTAAAACATTATATAAAACTTATACTGTCTTTGTCATTTGTATATGAGATCATATTGAGTTGGTTTGGATCTGAGTTACCACGACTTCCCTGAGAAGTTCCAAAGATGTCATGCGCTCGGCTGCCTAATCATTTCTTCCCCGTGGGAGAAATGAGGCACTGCTAGTTAGCCGGAGCAAAAACCGGATTTAGGGTGACAGAGTTCCTTACACGTGGGTCAGACTCAGTCCCCCACACCGTTATCGATCCTGCTGCCTAGAAATCCAGTAGTCTCATTTAGGATAATGAGAGCCCACGCGACAAGGTTAATCCATTCACTGCCAGGGAAGGGCCTTCGGCTGTGCACAACGGGGGTTGCCCGCCCGGGCCTGTCAGTAGCCAGGCCCTGCAGCCAAGCCCTTATAAACCACTCAACTCTGCACACACACTTTGGCCGTGAGTAGCAGTGGTTGGCCACAGGACCTGTCTCTGTCAGTGGATCTGTGAGTAGGTGTGTGAGTGTTTGAGTGGGTCCGAAAGTGGATGTGTGAGTCTATGAGTGGGTGTGTGAGTGGGCGCATGAGTCTCTGCATGCTTGTATGAGTGAATGAATTAATGTATGAATGAGTCCATGAATGTTTTTTTAACTTGTTTTCATATTTTTGAGATAAAGTGAATATTCGAGGATATTTGAGGATATTCATGGATATTTATGAATATTGCGCATTGATGAAGATAAATCATTTTAAACCCACAATTTGACCCTTAAACACCCCTATATCACTCCCCTGGAGTCAGGGTCCCTCCACCCTGACCCCTTACACCACTTATCATTTCTATTTTCGGCCCCAGGGACCCTCTACCATAACATAACATTGTGGCCGCAAATTTGTAGTCAGGTTGTGGCCCGCTCATTCACAACATTTTGTGAATATTTGTGATTTATTTGCAGCCACAGATATACAAATTTGGATTTTCTTTCATTTCTCATAAACTACTGAATGGATTTACACCAAATATATATATTTTATTCAGGCATGAAAGTGTTAGAAATGTGTTAGTGTATATATTATTTAATTTCTACTTATTTGTGAGAAGGAAAAAGTGTGGTGTCCCCGTGAACATGTGCAACATGTTATGAGCAGCTATTGTATGACCCAGAGAATCTAGAATATGAGATTACATTCTCACAGTAGGCACCCCCTAATTTTACTCCAACTCTTGCTCCTCCCTCAAACCCGGACAAGTGAGCAAGATGTAGGAGTAGCTGTGATTCACTCTCCAAAGCACAGCGTGGCGCGAGAGTAGAAACTGGCCTTTTAATTAGGTGTTTAGATGAGAGGATACCTCTCATTTGGCCAAGTACAAAAAGAAATACAGAAAAAGATAGTTTCCCATGTGGTAGAAGTTTGTCAATATTCTTAAAGCAGGTGTTCTCTGAAAAGATCTGATGATTTTCTCCTCCTTCCACCAAACAGCATGCAAGTATACTGTAACTCACAAATTCTAAGTGAATTGATGAATAAATGTGTGGAGAATCTTTCATTTTGTCATTCATCTCTCCAGTTTCCAGTTCGCCCATAATTTAAATACTCAGCACCTAGGGATATTTATGTATACAAACGGGCTACATAATACCCTTAACTCATACAGTGTTTCAAAACCCCCACAGAGTACTATAATATGCAATGCTCCACTGATGACTAATCTCAGTGGAAGATTCCACCATCTAAATGTTACATGTTTTGGACTTTAGCTCTAATCTGAAAATGTGGCAAAGCAGTAGCTAGCCTTTCAGATCTGAGACATATTCGTTTTATCAGTGCTTGTGTATGATTTAAGTTTGAATTGAGCTCCAACACTTTCTGTTTGTGCTTTGTGTTCTACGATCTTTCAGTAAATAAACCCACAATTAAATACATTCACACTTAATATTGGCTAATGTTGCTGGAAAACTAAAGTACTGGCAAAAATGAGACTTCTTCTGTAAGAACTTGAAGGATGGGTGTTGTGCCCTGATCAGAATGGAGCATCATTATTCTGCCATCTTGGGATTGGTTGTAGGGTTCCAGGTAAAGAAGCGACCACCATTTCAGGGCTGGGCAAATATGTGAAAATATGCAATTTATTTCAAATGTTAGCACAAGGTCATATCCCACTTCAACTATTGTCCGTTTGTAGATTTTCCCTGAGTACTAGCGCTAGTGTATCTGTATTACAAAAATAACAAATGTGATATGGTTGCATTGAAATTGTGCTATTTTCTTAGGAAAAGCATCATCTCACAGAGTACCTAAGAAGTTTAAATAACAATGACATTTATTGTATTTGGAAAGGGAGATGGAGAAACCTTCCGGCTTCTGATCGAGAATATCATTGCAACGTGCTCTAATTGATCAAGTGGATCAATTGAATCACTTTGCTGTCTCAAATCAACTAATGATTGGAAAGGGATTTAGCAGTGTTAAGTTTATTGTCATTTTTGGATAATTGCAGTACACTGTAATAAAGGAAGATCTAGTAAGTGTCTTCCCAGCATGGTCGTTAAGATATATCAACATACCTTTTGATCTATTCTGAAGAGCTGCAGCTAATTTCAAATATATATTTTCTTCGTGAAGTCTTGCTGCTTGCACAGTCTAGTCATGTGCATTGTTTACCATCTCATGTATTTAGGCATCAAGCTGCTCCTTTTGTCTGTTGATAGGTCCTCATTTAGGACTGTGTTTATCAATTGTTTGATGATGACTTTGGAATATGTTCTGTTGAGCACCTTTTCTGTTATTGTACTCCTCTTCTCTGTTACCATTTAATATGGGGTAATTGGCTGGTATCCTCCTCGAATGTTCTTCAGTGCCCTCATTAAACTTTGGAATATGTTCTTTTGAGGACCTACTCTGTTATTTTACTCCTCCCTTCTGTTCACTTTTAATTTGGAGCAATTGGCAGATATCTTCTGCAAATCTTCTTCAATGCTCCAATTAACCTCTCTTTTCATTGCCCTCTACAACCATAGATGTATCTTAAACATTACCCGGTACAGAACAAATAATACTTGCTCAGACCTGTTACCTCAGCAGACCTGGCAGTGTGGTGTTACAAGCCTTCCATCATACCTTTCAGTGTCACGCCAAACAAACATTTTTACAAATGCTTCCATCTAACACTAGATCATATTTGCTGTCCACACCTAGCTCTGTCCTTCTATCATTTGTTTACACATAAAAGAGAGGGGCTGATTTACAGTTTGTCAGGGAGGATAATCAGTGATAAAATACCCTTTCCTCCAAACTCTCCATAGGTGTAAACCTTCCTCCAATAGCCGGAGGGAGTACAAATCATCGGAGGTAAGTCATCTGACTCTCTAGTCTATTTAGAGTGGGCAGTCAGTTGGTTTTTTAAACTGACTATACCAGAAGGTGTGTCCTGGAGGTCAATAAAAAAAATTACCTTCACCACACCATGAATGTTTTCTCCTATGGTCTGGAGGGTCATTATTTTTTTATCTTTTTCAGAAACAAATCTTTGGGAGTTAATTTTTGAAAAATAGAAAAACAACTCTGGAACAGTTTGAAAGGTGACCATTATGTTTAAAGAAGCCACCTGTGAAACATTTCCCTAATGGAGGGAACCGTCATAATAGAGGTTCCTAGCAAGCTATAGGCATGTCTGTGAGCCAACGGGCCTCTCTCAATTTGGCAGGTGGAGTAAAGGATCAGTACCAAGTATAATGTCCTCTGCTGCCCTATCTTCCTTTACTCATTTGACGAAACCCTAAGTCAGGCCCTTAGTTCAGTTGCAGGGCTGCACATGATTGAAGTAAAGGGGTTTTGCTGGCAATCCAGCATCTTGTTTATTTTTCACTAATAACTTTATTCATAATTTTGATATACAAAGATCTAAGTTGTAGAGACGAACAACAATAAAAAACATAAACTCAGAGGTATTATCTCATAAATAATAAAATAAAATAAATTGAAATAAAATAAATGGTTGTTTTAAAATTAATTATACTTGTGTTCTAATGTATTTTTACCCAAAGCTGCATATGACAAATAAGGACACTGTTATTTGAAATGTAATTGATGTCCATAATTGAAAAACTAAATACATTTAAGGGAGAGAGCTAGCGAGAGGAAGAAACCAAACCCAACCTGTAATGTGTGAAGTTACTTCAGGTTTCTATCCCCCATATCTGTACACCTATTATGAACTCTTTTTATTTCACATCCTCAGTTTCTCCCTAAAGTGTGATTGTGTGGTGTGTGAAAACACAATGCATTGTGGCATCTTTTTTTTCTAGGTTAGTTCCATTTGGGAATTTAACATCCTGTGGAAACTGTACCAGGTATGCAATAAAGTGTGATTGTGTGGTGTGTGAAAATCCAATGCATTGTGCAATGTTTTGTTTTCTAGGTTAGTTCCATTTGGGAATTTAACACCCTGTGGAAACTGTACCAGGTATGCAATGGCTTGAATTCTATAACAGTCACACAGCAATATCTGAGGCCAATTTAGGTAGGTAAACCTCTACTTTTGTGGAAGTTCACAATTGTTCATTTTCACAAATGTATTTTCCTAGAAGTATATTTGCGACTGTGGAGTGAAGTTTCCACACATAAATAGATAGGACTGTCCTATCTTTTTATATGCGTAAACACAGCATTCAGAAAGATACTACTAGCAAAAATACTGTTGTGAATAGCAAACAATCATAACTTATACTAAAGTGTTAGCTTACCTTTGTGAAACAGGCATGTATGCATCTATGACCCACAATGTCCCTGTTACCAAAACCTAGCTTGAGTGTTCCCATCTAGAGTCCGCCTTCTTTTGACTTAACTATGGTGAATAAGGTTCACCAATAGACCCTTATCTGAGGTGTAGGATGGCAGGTACTTCATGCTAAGGTCCCTTCCACAAGGCTAATGTAAGAAAGTGTGCATATTACCTCAACCTTGCAACACATTAGGCATTAGACCTATAAGCTATCTTTTGTATGCTGATGACATTGTCCTTTTCTCATTAACTCCTAAAGCCCTACAGTCACAACCAATGAGGCTTTGTGAATTCAATAAATTTACAATATACAGATGAACTGAGATAAGACCAGTGTCATGTGTTTTGGGATGAATAGACGTTCTCTAAGACTGATGCTTGATAATAAACCTCAAGAGGAATTAGCATCCAATAACTATGTGGGAATATTAGTAGAAAAAAACATAACCTGGAGAGACCATTTAATCATTAAGCAGAAAAAGATACAATTGATTATTTAGTCATGAAAAAATACTTTAAAACCTATGGTAGCTTGGCCATTTATTCATCTCTCACAGTGCTTAATAGTAAGTTAACTTCATCTCTGTTGTACGCCTCTGTTATTTATGATGACAAATTTGTTACTGTGCTAGATATACTTTCTATCAATAATGTTGAGGTATTACTTGGTCTTAGCTATTCAACTCCTCAATGTAAAAATTGGTTAGAGCTCACCTTAACTTCACTACTGTGTGATTTGTGAAATAGTTTTGAGTTATGGGTGTGATTATAGCATCCCATTGTAGATTCACTGAAATACTTCATATCTAATGTGCTACAGTTAGAAGGCAACTCTTCCTTAAGTCTGAACATAGCATTGATCATCAAGGTTATAGGCCAGAACAATTTACCCTCCCTATAGGAGCTTTCAAGAATGCCATGACTGGCTCGGAAGGAACATATAAAGAAAAAATGGAATAAAATTGAAGGCAACTCACAGAAGATTGATTTACCTTGTCTTCAGGCATATAAGCTTTCAACTCTCTCTGTGGATACTTATTCAGATGCTTCTCTCAGTTACCTATTGACAACTCTAGCTTCCATAGACATAGGCCCTCATTACAACCCTGGTGGTTGGTGGTAAAGCGGTGGTAAGACCGCCAACAGGCTGGCGGAAAAGAAAATGGAATCATGACCTTGGCGGAAACCGGCAACATCGACAGCCACTTTAACACTCTGACTGCCACGGCGGTACAAACAAACAGCTTGGCGGTGACCGCCAACAGACAGGCGGAAGACAATGTACCGCCCACACTATTATGACAGGCCAATCCGCCATCTTTTCCGGGGCGGATTCAACGCGAACAAAGACACAGCGGAAGCAGGACTTGGAAGGGAAAACTCTCACCTCTACATACCCCATGAGGAATCAGGACGCCATGGAGCCGGAAGTCCAAATCCTCCCTGCTATTGTCTTCCTGCTCCTCTATCAGGAGCACGACCGTCAGCGGTGACGACCACGGTGAGTACTGCACCTATGACACAGGGAAGGGGGAGGGAAAAGAGAGTGACACACACACGCAACACGCAACACCCCGACCCCCACCTCAACCACAACAACACACACACAAATACATGCTAAAATGTTACATTTCCACCTCCAACAGCCCCTAGAAGAACACAAGGACAAAAGGAAATGATTTGAATTAATGTAATCAAGAAAAATCCATTACTCAAAAATGTATATACACTATTAACAAATATGTACACCAAGAATTCAAGTCCAGGTACTGCACCTATATAGTCTGTGGACCACTGGGCCCAAAATCCATGGGCGAGGCCCACACAAGATACCCGATCCAAATGGAGAGAACACTGAAGCTGCATCAGATCGAAATAAAACAGGCACCTCAAGGGGAATGGAAGGGGGGGCACCTCAGCCGGATGAGTGCACGACGCCAGCTCCTCGAGGGGGCTCTAGGCCCATTGATGTATCCTGGGGAGTGCAAAGCCACAGTCTCTCAAGTTTCTACAGTGGGTGGGTTGCCTACTGCTGCATCTTGGGGAGTGCAAAGCCACAGTCTTTCAAGTCTCTACAGTGGGTGGGTTGCCCACTGCTTTATCCTGGGGAGTGCAAAGCCACAGTCTCTCAAGTCTCTACAGTGGGTGGGTTGCCCACTGCTTTATCCTGGGGAGTGCAAAGCCACAGTCTCTCAAGTCTCTCCAGTGGTGGTTTGCACACTGCTGCATCCTGGGGAGTGCAAAGCCACAGTCTCTCAAGTCTCTCCAGTGGGTGGGTTGCCCACTGCTTAATCCTGGGGAGTGCAAAGTCACAGTCTCTCAAGTGGATAACAGTCTCCACTGGTTCTGGAGGGGGCTTTGTGCCCAGAGTGCTTCATCCTGCCAAGGACTGAGGTAGTGGATGTGATACTCCACTGGTTCTGGAGGGGGCTTTGTGCCCACAGTGCTTCATCCTGCCACGGACTGAGGTAGTGGATGCCTTTCTCCACTGGTTCTGGAGGGGGCTTTGTGCCCAGAGTGCTTCATCCTGCCAAGGACTGAGGTAGTTGATGTGATACTCCACTGACGGTGGGGCAACATGGAAGCTGCCCAGGCCCCTGGAACTGACCACCAGCCTCGTGCGAATGACCACTAGGGATAGCAGACATGTCTGCGGTGGTGCCACTGGCTCAGGATGTGGCATGGCCGCTGGCGGTGCTGGCGGTGGGCTCAGTAGTGGCAGTGCTTGCGGCGGTCATTGGGCAGCGGTGCTGGTGGCGGGCTCACTGACCTCGGTGTTGGCGGCGGTGTCATGAGCGGCGGTGCTGGTGGGGGGCTCACTGACCTCGGTGCTGGCGGCGGTGTCATGAGCGGCGGTGCTGGTGGCGGGCGGCGGTGTCATGAGTGGCGGTGCTGGTGGCGGGCTCACTGACCTCGGTGCTGGCGGCGGTGTCATGAGCTTCGGTGCTGGTGGCGGGCTCACTGACCTCGGTGTTGCTGAAGGGCACAGTGTCTGCGGTGTTGGTGAAGGGCTCAGTATCTTGGGTGCTGGCGGCGATGGCCATGGTGGCGGTGCATGTGGTGGTGGCGGTCTTGTCCACCGTGCAGGTTGGCGGCGACTTACCTTTCTTTTTCAGGCCCTTCCCCACCGTGGATGGTGGCGCAGCTGTCTTGCCACTCCCAACTGTTGTCTTGGCTTAGCCCTTGGTGACAGGTGTTTTGGCCTTCTCCCTCCGGGATGTGGGCAACTTCTTCTGTTTTGGAGGTGGGGGAACATCCTTGGCCTCGCTTCTTGGGACACTGGCAGCCCTGCTGCTTGGCGCACTCCAGAAGCCGGTTATAGCTGGCACCACTGTGCCCGGTGATGTGGTGCCTGAGGTGCTGGGTTGGGACCTGGAAAGGTGGGCCCTAGGGGACGGAAGGGGTGGGGGAGGTGAAGGGAAGAGGTCAAGGTTTGACAGGAACAGTTTTTTTGACACACTGGGACGGGTAGCTGGAGGGGGTTTGGGAGTGGAGAAAGAGGTAGTGGTTGCAGGAGGTGTCCGTTTGCTGATTTTGGGTGAAGGTGCATGGGCTGGAGGCTGTCGTGAGGTGGATGGCTGTTGGGTGGGCGTGTGACTGCGTTTGTATACTTTGGGAGGAGGGCTCACAGGCACACTGGGATAGGACACAGGGAATGTGTGAATGGTAGTGGGGGTGGTGAATGCGCGTGAGTGGTGTGTGGTGATGGGCGTGCTGGTGATGGAGGTAGTGGCTGAAGATGTAGTGCATACAGGTGTGAGTGGAGACATGACAGGGAGGGAGGAGGGAGACGTGGAGAAGGGGGACACAGTGGACGCAGTGGATGTTGGTATGTGTGCATGGGTATGATGCTTGTGTGAGTGCCTGTGGGATGTGTGGTGCTAATGTTTACCAGAGCTACCCTTGTGTGTTGAGGTGTGTACATGCTGGTCTGATGGTGTGCTTTGGATAGGCTGAGGTACTGGGGATTGGGTCTGGGTGGAGGAAGTTGGAGGGGGAAGGCTGGACACAGGGACAATGGCTGCCATTAGTGCTGAGGCCAGAGTCTGAAATGCTCGCGGTTGGGCTGCCTGGCCAGAATGAATACCCTCTAGGTATGCATTTATCTGTTGCAACTGCCTCTCTACACCTTGGATGGCATTCAGAATGGTAGACTGCCCAACAGTGAGGGATCTGAGGAGGTCAATGGCCTCCTCACTGAGGGCAGCAGGGCTGACTGGGGCAGGGCCTGAGGTGCCTGGGGCAAAGGAGATGCCCACCCTCCTCGGTGAGCAGCCACGGGGCACACGCTGAGGGGCTGCTGGGAGGGCGGTGCTGGTAGGGGGGGTGGTGGCTGTACCTGTAGCTGCGGGGGCCACAGCCTGACTAGGTGTAGATGGCTCTTACTACTGGTGGGGTTGGGGTGCCACTTAGCCTGCCTCACAAAGGGTCCTTGCCTACAAGGCTTGCCCTAGCCTAGGGGAACACACAGCCCACCTCCCCCACCCAGACCCCTCCTAATGCGCGCAGAGTCAGATGGATGTGACTGTACTCACCCCCTTGTGGCTGCTGTGATGCCCTCAAGCGCCCATCCAACTCCGGATACGCCACTGCCAGGATCTGGAACATCAGGGGTTCATGGTGCGACGAGCACCCCTCCCACGTTGGGAGGCCATCCCTAGCTGGGCCTCCGCCGTCTTCTTGCTCCAGTGGCGAATGTCCTCCTATCTTTTACGGCAGTGGTTGCTCTGTCTGTGGTGGACCCCCAGGGCCCGGACATCCTTGGCGATGGCACGCCAAATATCCTTCTTCTGGTGGGCACTGACCTACAGGAATAGTACATGGGAAAAGGTAAAACATTCACCGTCCGGACCGTCACAGTCATTGGCCCACGATCCCTCCCTTGCCCTGACGCACATACACTCACCGTCACATCATGGATGCCTCACCCCCTCTATCTCCCATCAACACCACTCAAAACAGGCATTGCCCATATAGCATGCTCACAATGTACTCACCTGTTTCTCTGGAAGACCGCAGAGTAGCGTGTTCTGGGGGAGGACCCAATCCACTAGTTTCTCCAACTCCTCTGATGTGAAGGCAGGGGCCCTTTTCCCAGACACTTGAGCCATTGTCGCTTCCAGACTGAGGTCACAGCAGCACTTGCAGTGTAGGTCCTCTATTGTGTGCAATAAAGTTGTTGTTTTTTGTACCTCAGTGTTGGCTGACTCACTGATCGCTGTTCTCATCCATAGAGCACGTCCGCTGGGGCAGGTAAGGAGATGGCGGCATCCTCCGGTGTACAGACCGCTGGTGGACCTGTCAACAATGGAAGGGCAACATGTAATAGTCACCTACAGACTTGATCGTGCCACAATCCAGGAACTGTGTGCCCAGTTGGAGCCAGACCTGATGTCAGCTATCCGCCATCCCACAGGAATCCCCCCTCTAGTGCAGGTCCTGTCAGTACTCCATTTCCTGACAAGTGGGTCTTTTCAAACTACAGTGGCCATAGCATCAGGGATGTCCCAGCCTATGTTCTCAAACGTGTTGTCCAGAGTGTTGTCTGTCCTGCTGAAACACATGCGCAGCTATATCGTTTTCCCTCAGGTGGAGGATTTGCCTACAGTGAAAGGTGACTTCTATGCCCTGGGACATATCCCCAACATCATAGGTGCCATTGATGGGTCACATGTGGCCTTGGTACCCCACCGCAGGAGTGAACAGGTGTACAGAAACCGGAAGAGCTACCATTCTATGAATGTGCAGATGGTGTGTTTGGTTGACCAGTACATCTCCCATGTGAACGCAAAGTTTCCTGGCTCAGTGCATGATGCTTACATTCTGATGAATAGCAGCATCCCTTATGTGATGGGGCAACTCCAGAGGCACGGTGTGTGGCTATTAGGTGAGGAAATGGACCCTATACAGTGTGAATAGTTGTCTGGGTCTGGGGTTGTCCTTAAGGGTTAGTTTGTGTCTAACAGTTGTCCCTCGACATTTGCAGGTGACTCTGGCTACCCCAACCTGTCATGGCTACTGAACCCAGTGAAGAATGACAGGACAAGGGCAGAGGCAGAGGAATGCTACAATGAGGCACATAGGCGAACCAGGAGGGTTATAGAGAGGACCTTCGGCCTCCTGAAGGCCAGGTTCCGGTGCCTCCATATGACAGGTGGTTCCCTTTACTACTCACCAAAGAAGGTGTGCCAGATAATCGTGGCCTGCTGTATGCTGCACAACTTGGCTTTGTGACAACAGGTGCCTTTTCTGCCGGAGGATGGTCCTGAAAGAGGTGTTGTGGCAGCTGTGGAGCCTGTAAACAATGAAAAAGAGGAGGCAGAAGAAGAGGACGTAGACAACAGAAACACTGTGATCCAACAATACTTCCAGTGAGACACAGGTAAGAAGACATCACTGCCTCCTACATCTGATAAAATTGTTCGACCTCTCATCTGTCTGTCACTTTCACCCAGTGTAAGGACCTTAATTTCTCACTTTCCCTTGCGATTTCACAGATGAGGGTCCCACTGTGTGACCTTTGCTATGTTACCTCATGGACTAGAGCTGTGTGACATAGGTATGGTGACAAAAGAATGGACATTGCTGTTTCCCGCAGTTATTGCAAATACACATTTGTGAATGCACAGACCGACTCCAGATTGCTTTATGGTTCAAGGGTGTTTATTTAAGTGCTAAATAGTGGAGGGGGTTGTAAAATGGTCAGGGGTGATGGTGGAGGAATGTCCATGGCAGAGTCCAGTCTATTGGTCACAGGTGCATTGTCCAAAGGGGCATAGGAAGTGGAGCTAGGACAGTTTAAGGATGGACAGGGTGACAAAGTGGGACAGAATGATGACATTCAGGTTGGTCTCATTTCTTGACGGGGGTCTTGGCATTGTTCTCTATCTTTGTCCTGGATCTCAGGGACCGCTTGCAGGGTGGTTCTCCATCTGCAGGGGGTGGGGTGCTGGTGTCGTGGTCCTGTGGCAGTGCCTCCTGTCCACTAGCGCCGGCAGAGGTGGTGGGCAGTTCATCGTCAGGCTAGTGTCAGGGACCCCTTGTTGTGCCACAGTGTCCCTCCTGGTGTTCACGAGGTCCTTCAGCACCCCTACAATGGTGCCCAGGGTGGTATTGATGGATTTGAGTTCCTCCCTGAACCCCAAATACTGTTCCTCCTGCAGCTACTGGGTCTCCTGAAACTTGGCCAGTACCGTTGCCATCGTCTCCTGGGAATGATGGTACGCTCCCGTGATGTTGAAGAGGGCCTCATGGAGATTGGGTTCCCTGGGCCTGTCCTCCCCCTGTTGCACAGCAGACCTCCTAGTTCCCCGGTTCTCCTGGGCCTCTGTCCCGTGAACCGTGTGCCCACTGCCCCTACCCCCAGGTCCCTGTTGTTCTTGGGGTGGTGGGTTAGCCTGGGTTCCCTGTAGTGGTGGACACACTGCTGCTTGATGTGTCCTGGGGACAGAGGTATTGGCCCGCTGGGTGGGTGCTGTGCTGGTGCTTCCGGAGGGGGGAGGCTCTGTGGTGGCCTGTGACTGTGTCAGGGGAACCGACTGTCCCAAGGTCCCAGATGGGCCGGGCTGGTCATCTAGATCCAGTTGGACAGAGCTGCTGTCATCACTGTGGGCCTCTTCTGTGGGTGGAGTGGACATGTCTGGAACCTCCTGTCCGGTGACGTTGGGTAGAGGTCCTGCAGGGGTGTAAAGGTATGATTATTGCATCTGTGTGTGGCATGGCGTGCAGTGGGTGGGTGACCCTGTACCCCAGAGCTTACATTCTTGTGTAGGACCATGTGTGTTAATTGTTTAGGGGTCTGTGTGGGTATGTGTAGTGGACATGCATTGGTGATGGGTGAACATGCTTTGTTGTTGCATGCAGGGCTTGGTGTTGGGATGGGTGGTTTGTGATAGTGGGACATATGTGAGGAGTTTGAGTGATGGGGTGAGGGCGAGGGTGGGGGTATGTGATAGCATGCAGGTTGGGTGGGGGATGAAGTACTTAAGATTTGACTTACCAGAGTCCATTCCTCCAGCTACTCCTGCAAGGCCATCAGGATGCAGTATAGCCAAGACCTGCTCCTCCCATGTTGTTAGTTGTGGGGGAGGAGGTGGGGGTCCGCTGCCAGTCCTCTGAACCGCAATGTGGTATCTTGAGACCACGGAACTCACCTTCCCCTGTAGGTCGTTCCACCTCTTTCTGATGTCATCCCTAGTTCTTGGGTGCTGTCCCACTGCGTTGACCCTGTCCACAATTCTATGCCATAGCTCCATCTTCCTAGCTATGGTGGTGTGCTGCACCTGTGATCTGAATAGCTGTGGCTCTACCCGTATGATTTCCCCCACCATGACCCTGAGCTCCTCCTCAGAAAACCTGGGGTGTCTTTGCAGTGCCATGGGGTGGTGTGGGTGATATGTGAGGTGGTGTGTGTTGTGATGTGTGGGGTGATGTTTAGGGGTGTGTAGTGTTTTGTGCATGGATGTGTATGTGTGATGGTGTTGTGTGCTTCTGTCTGCTGGTGTGGTCTTTGCTTTGCTGTCTCTCTGCTTCTGCCAAATTTTTGGTTGTAATGTTTGTGGGTAATGTGGGTGTGTGTTTTATATTGTATTGGGTGTGTAGAGTGGTGTGTGTATGTCTATCAGGTGTTTGTATTTGGAATTGTCCAATGTGGTAGTGTTTTGTAAATGTGTGTGTATTTTGAACACGGCGGTGTGTACCGCCAATGAAATACCACGGTTGAAAGACCGCTGTGTGGATTTGTGGATCGTGATAGTGTGGGTGTGTGGGCGTGATGGTGGAGGTTTAGTTATCACCAGTTTATCACTGACTTTGGTGTGGCGGACTTGTGTGGGTGTCTAGATTTTGGCAGATTCTGAGCTGTGGGTCGTAATAGCTGTAGCGGATTTCCACGGCTGCTGTGGTGTTTTGGTGGTCTTCTGCACGGCGGTAAGCGGGATTTACCGCCAGTGTTGTAATGAGGGCCAAAGTGTTTTTTGACTTGGCTATATCTTTGGTGCCGTTCAACAAATCTTCATGAAATTGTCCTAAACAAGTATCAAGTTGGGTCTTGTTGTGCATGGAAAGTTTTGGGGGTGATCTGTTAAGGACGGGCTGAGAAAAAGGTAAGCTCCCCATTTTAATTCCCATAGATATTTTAGACATGCCTACAGCTCGACCCTCTGGATGGAATTACACCAAATGTGGCAACAGGGTAACTTTTGTCCAGAAAGCACACTTTTTGTTATTTGGTGTAAATCTGTTCAGTAATTTTCAAGATATTGAAGGAAACCCAAATGTGTATTTATAGAAGTGCAACAATTTGCGAATGTGCACATGAACAGAAGTGCAGTGATTGGCTGGCTATAACCTGAGCAGAAAGTTGCAGCCACCATTTTAATTTAGGGGCATAGTCCTCGGGGTTAAAAACAAATCACAGAAATTGACATAAGGGGTAAGGTTGTATGTACCTTGACCCCGTGGTTGGGCTACAGGAGTGTTTCTGCAACACAGTATGGGTAAAAGATGTAGAAGAGCAGTTCGCCAATTCGCTGTGATGTTCAGGAAGGCCCCCTGTGCAACTTGCAACAAATTTGTGAATATCGCAAAAACACACACACAAAAAAAGAATAACACACTTATAGAGACTCTCTTGCAATCAGTCAGAGACCCACTCAGACACTCATGTATCTGCTCATAGACCCACTGAGACACTCATGCACCCTCTCACAGACCCACCAAGACACTTATGCACCCACTCACAGATCCACTGAGGTACTCATGCATCTACTCAGAAACCCACTCAGACACTCATGCACCCACTCACACACCCCCTCAGACAATCTTGCACCCCCTTACTGGCACACTCAGAGACTCATACAAACACTCACAGACACAATCAGAGACTCATGCACCCACTCACAGACCCACTCAGAGACTTATGCACCCACTCACAGACTGACTGAGACATTCTTGCACCCACCCATATACCCACTGTGGCACTACTGCACCCACTCACATACCCACTTAGAGACTCATGCACCTACTGCCAGATGAACTGAGGAACTCCCCCACCGTCCCCCTTCCTCTGACACCCCCGACATCCACACACCCACACGTGCACACATACACACTCATACACACATGCATACCCACATCCACAAACACATGCAGACATTCATGCCCACACCCTGCAACACACACTAACATACACAGTAGGACACACGCATTCACAACACACAACATACACTCACATTCATTCATTCACGCACGCATTCCACACGACTCACACCCGCATGCACGCATACAAAAACAGACACACACACCTCCACACACACAACACCCCCACACAAGCACACAACACCCCCCTCTCCTGTCAGAAAACCTGACTTACCCGCTTGCAGGAGGTTCTCCGGGAGGAGACGGGACACGGCGCTGCTACCAGCAGCAGCGTGCGCCAGCAAAACACCGCCAGGCCATATAATGGCTCTCGATATGGTAGGCAGTGTTTTGCTGGTGTGGCGCTGCTGCTGGCAGCAGCGCCACCTTATCTCTGACCGCCGCCAAGACCGTCGACGGAATACTATAATATCAGCCTTCTGGTGGTATTCCGTCTACGGTCAAAATGCGGTTGGCGGCTGGTAGCGACGGTATGTTGGCGGCCGTCACCGTGGCGGTATGCGGCGTTTACCCCCAATGTCATAACGAGGCCCTATATGTCAATACTGTTATGATAAGTTAGAGTATATTAAAATACCAGCTAGAGCAGTATCTAACAAGTTAGAACTAGTTCAACTTCTATGAGAACTTCAAGATTAACTGTTTATGAATCAAGATTTATACAATGTATGCAGCATTTTCAAGCTATATTTCTTATGAAACCAAATCAATGAAATTATCTCCAACAGAGCTACACAAAGGTCTTATAGGTAGAGTTGTGTATTTGCTGTTAGATTTAAATCAGATTATTGATACCTTAGAGGTTCGGAGAGATTTTGAAAAAACACTTAGGGGCATATTTATTCTTTTTCACACAAAACTGCGCTAACACGGTTTTGCGTGAAAAAGTATACTGCCGGCTAGCGCCATTCCAAGACGCTGGCCCGGTGTCATATTTATGGAATTACCGTAGCCGGCGGTAAGGCCCGGTTAGCGTCATAAAAAAGGACAATAGCCAGGTGGGGGTGGCGTAGGGGCAACCGGAGGTTGTGCATCAAAGGATGACACTAGTAGGGGCAGAGGCATACAAGTGCCTCTAACCAGACTAGCAGCATCCTTTGACGCACAACCCCCATGGACATGACTCCTGCCTTAATAAGCACAGGAGTCATGCCCACCACCCCAATGACCATGCCCATGGGACATATGTCCTCTGCACATGACCATTGGGCCCAGTGCCATGTAGGGGGGCAAAAGTTAGGCCCCCCTTTGGCACTTAATTATTATTTTTTTAAATACCTACCTGAACTTACATGACTTACCGGGGATCGGGTCCCCCATCCTCTGATGTCCTTCTGGTGTGGGTGTGGGTGGTCCTGGGGATATGGGAGGGCACCTGTGGGCCCATTCCATGGTTTCCGACCATGGAAATAGGCTCACAGGTCTGCAGGTTATTGGTGATGCATTTGATCTCTTTCAGAAGAGAAACAAGCAAAAGGAGCTCTCATAAATGTGTGGGAGAAAAGTTTAGAAGTCAGCGGTTTTCCACATCTGTTTACCACTGGAGTAGGTGGTAGGTATAATGACCAGCCTGTACAAATACCGGCGGCTGAGTACTGATAAACTGGGCTATATGCAGCGGACCCTAGATTTCATCCCATGTCTTACCTATTAATTCCATTTATTATTTGATAGTGACATGTCAGGAATATCTTATGCAGTAAATCATATTTTAAAGACAGGAGTGAATCTGAAAATTCTTTCCCCAAGGGAATTTGTTGAGAATCTTCAAGGGAAGGGCTAAAAGTTGAAATGCAAATTGATTAATTTGATGGCATGCCAACGTAGCACCACTGAGTATTAGTTTCATTATCATGGTGAGCTGGAATGCATGTTGAGAATCCTAGGTGCACTTGCTTAACATTCAGTTGTGCTGAGTAGGTATGGGATGACCTGCTTGAATTTTTGCTAGAAGCAAACTCAAACATTGAGGACATTAAATTGAAGACAGCTGGAGAAGTTTGTTCCTGTCATCCTCCAAATGTTTGAAGACATTTTAACCACTGATTTCAAACCATGATGTCTTTCATGTGCAACAAAACTAATCGACTGCTTGGTGATGCAACTGATTTCTTTTGGCCTAAAGAGTACCAAGCAAGAAGTGCTCCTCATTATCACATGATGTTATGGATAACAGATGCACTGAAATATTAACAGACAGTGATGATTCTGTCATGTCTTTCACAAAACAACATGTAACATGAACAATCCCAAAAGACAGTGGTGAGAAAGACCTGAGATAACAGGTTCTACAGTTTAAACTTCATAGATGTGGCAAGCACTGTTATAAAAAATACAGATACAAAGGACATTTTACACAAGAGATTGTTTTGGATTCCCTCTACCTTTCATTTCAGAGGAGGAGTAAACAGCTTTTTATCTGCACTCAGACATACACTGACATGTAAAGCACCAAAAAACACATACAACCTGAGAAGAACAGAAGCTTTGAAGTTTATTAATGACTATTGCTCACTATGTGACTTCCTTTACAACAAAAGATGAAAGAGATGAGGGAGGAGATTTCTGCAGAAAAGCAACTTACCTAGAAATATTATAGTTTTAGTTTCAAAATGCTTTCCCACAGAGAAATGGGGTCCTATAAGTGCACGGACAAGTTGAGCTCGGGTAGTTTGTTCTCAAATTCAAGGATAATTTTATGGGTATGTCTAGGCTTTGCAAAGACTCAAAATATAGTGTTAAACTCTTTCCCGGATATTCAATTTCTAGCAGAATTTGATCCAGAAAGAAACAACATTGTGAAATCGAAGATAATGGACACTACCCAAGAAGGAGTTCACATCTAGAAAACATGTGCCTCTATTAAGTACTTCAATGCTATAGATATAGAAGTAATGTAACAGAAAACATAGAAGAAGGGATATATGCAGTACTTGGATTGTTTGGTGAGATTCAGCAAAGTAAGTCTAATTAACCACAGAAAACTTAGGGCTTAATTTACGAGGCTCTTGTGCCACGGAGCATCACTTTTAGTGACGCTCCAGTGAAGCAATACCCTGCGCTATATTTACAAGGTGGCATTAAGCCACTTTTTATGGCTTAACGCCACCTTGTAAAGACAGCCCCTTTACACAGCATGAAAGTAGTGTGCAATGGGGTTGCTGTGGGTGTTCCACCACAACACCCATTGCATTTCGATGCTGCCCCCAGATTTACGAGAAATCGCAAAACTGAGGCAGCACCAAAAACTAATGCCACCAAAGGTGTGGCACTAGCATGGTGCAATGAGGAGAAATACTTTTATTTCTCCTCATTTTTGCTTTTTTGCTTTTTCTATGTGTGCCACATTCTGCAGCAAACATAAAAAGAGCAAAAAGCCATCAAATATTGTTCATGTGCAGGAAGGTGCAAGGTTTCCTGCATTGGCACTAGGCAGCGAAATTTACTGCCAGCACTAGGAAAAACACCAGGGTGCACTGTATTTTCTTAAATATTGCGCATCCCTGCATTTCTGAAGTGATGCAGTGTGGTGCTGCCAAATTTGGCGCAGTGTGCTGCACCACTTTCTCATAGATGATGCCTTTAGTTGCCAAACTCCAGAGGGAAGAAAGTTTTTCTTCTTGGCACTTTTGCAATTATTCAAGCCATGGCATGCTGAATCAGAATTACTTGGAGACTATGAGCCTCATTTGGAGGGTCAACTGCCTGCCAACCAGCCATGTGGAGAGGAGACCGCTGTGAAGCTGGTGGTCTCCCTCTGGCCCTATAACGATGTTTCCACTAGACTTATCAGGGGAAACCTCCATATTTGTGTGGTGGCATTGACTCCTCGTGCTTGTAAAAGACATATATCCGGTGCCAACTGTTCTCACTCTCTCTAGAATACTCTGCAACTATACCATACATCTCAAGGTAAGTGTAGACACACATTTTATTAATATTGGAAGTACAGTATTTAAAGAAGGTATGTCAGATGTAGCATTATCTCACATTAGAACAAAATCCGGTTTGTTTTTGGTTAAATTTGATGACAGGAAGGTTAGTGCTGATGTACGCTATATAAGAGTACAAACTATTAAGAAGTCTATACGCTCCTGGTTTAGGTCAATACCCTGTTTATAAGAAATGGATAATGTGTCAGAAGTAGAAGCTTACAAAGCAGTCAATGGATGTTCATGGAAAGAAGGAACAGAAGGACAAGCTAGAATGTGTTAAGAAAGAAAAGTGGGAAATGAGGAAAATATTTTAGGTTACCTGTTAGAAAACAGTTCAGGTGTCAACTGCTACGCAAATGTTGTTCTCAATTTACTTTTTCATTTACCGCAGCTTGTAAATGAAATTTAGCAAAAAACTGATAAAAGATTGTGTTCTGCACTATATAATTTTCCCCAAAGTTTACTCAGTAATAAGACTGTTATACATTTTGCTTTGAGCATTTGAGGATGGTGTAGATACATGTAGTAAAGCTGTAGTATATACTCTCAACAGTCAACAAGATGCACAAGAATTTATATTTGTCATCCTTGGAGTATTAGAAAAAGAAGAAATAAATATCGATGACTTATTCGGATTCACATGCAAATGGAACCATGACTGTGATGATTGCTCTTTTACACCAGGTACTCAAGTAACTTCTAAGAGATTTCTGTATTTAACACTACTGTGTTGTAAAACTGTGCCTTTTGACGGATTGATTAAAATTACAAACCAAAAGATGACCTGCCCAAATTGCAGATCAAATGTTATGTCTGCGTTGATTCTACAAAGAACTGGAGAATTCTTTATACTAATGTTACAGTGATGCAGTGTAAGTGGAACTAAATTGGAAACCGAAATCACAAAACTCAAAGCTGAAAAAATTTCAATTTTTGGAAAGACGTATGCTACTATAGCTAACGTTGTTCACGAAGGAGTTAGTATACCTTCTGGACACTACCTGTCTATTTAAAAAATGTGAAACTGGATGGATGGAATGCAATGAAAGTAACCTTATACTGAAATCAAAACTGGCTTTCAGACTTTGAATTTCCTACTTTTTGTTTCTTCAACTAAAATTCTAAGAAGTATGTCTGAAAAATAAATAATGTAAAATGTTCTTCTACGTGTATTGTCAGTGTTTTAGACATCATCGACCTACTAGGGGTGATGTCTTTAGAAAGTTCTATGAAACTGAAGAATCCTTTTTATCTTCTATGATGGGGTTAATATAACATTTAGACACAACACTGTCTAATTAAAGAGTGTAACTGGACAGATACAATGCAGTCATTTCAACCTAAAACTGATACAACCTTGTCACCTTTTTTTTAATCCAAACAGACTTTTATGAAATATTTCTGGAAATATATAATGTATTGTACTTCATCTACAAGGATCGTCAGTGTTTTGGACGTCGTTCAGCCTACCAAGGGTGATGTCTTCAGAAACATCTTCAAAACTGAAATCTCATTTATATGTATTAGTACTTTTGTACCAGGTATACAATAAAGAGAATTACTTGTTACACACATTTGAATAGATTAGTTCACAAATTGTACTTAAAACAATTAATTAAGTGTTTGTAGTGAGTGCAATGCATAGTGTCACTTATTTGTAGTGATATACTGTACAGTTTTTTTCCTACAATCCATGCAATTGTTTCCCCCACTGTTAAATGATAAATCTTTATGAGAAGCATAATTTAAGTTGTATAAGTATAGAAAATGAGAACAAAAAAAAGGTGAAAAAATGTTTTACTAATTGATATACTATTATAGCATAAGCAATATGCACTGTTCTGTTTCTGGAATTTTAAAAATCAAATACTAATTTATATTGCTATTCTTTTTATTTTTCAACCATGGTTAGAGGGATATCTCTTCAGATGTGTTAACATACCTGTAGTGACACATAAGTATTTGTTGAGGGACTCATGCCTTCTCTCATAAAGAACAGTTGACATAGTTTGCCATTATTTGCTGTTCCCTGCAGGGCATGGTGAAAATCTCCCATGACATTTATTGCCAAGTTTCTGAGGGTTAGTCCTCCAAATATCTATGTTCAACAGAATGTGGCAACTGATTCTCACTAGCACCACTTATGCACCAGTTATGCATAAATAATTAACACACACAGTCACTCTACCATGTAACTACGGATACACCAAATCACTCACACTTACAGCTACAAAAACATCCAAACACTCCTCAAACAGTCACGCATACACATACTTACTTATCTGTACACCAATAATAATACACTAACACACTTAGGCACACACGGGTACAGATACACCCAGGAACATGCTGATGCACACTCTGAAACAGACTTATCCATACACTGTTATGCCCAAGCACACACTCATGCATGTACTGTTATAGCTAAGCACACACTTACTTATCCATACAGACACTCAAACTCCCAGTCACTCACTCATACACTTAGTTACACTACCAACCACTCATCCAAACATGTATTCATATACCAAGGCACTCACTCATACAGTAACTTGCACAACCACTCACTCGATCATATAGGAACTCACACACCCACTCGCTCACCCATATATACACTCAGATACCCAGTCAGTCACCCATACAACCACTTACATACCCAGTCACTCACCCATACAGCCAGTTGCACAGTCACTGCCCTCATACAACCACTCACCACACCACTCACTAACTCATACATATACGAACACACTCCGTCACTTACCTATACAGACACTCACCCAACCACTCACCCAACCATACAGACACTCACATACCCACTCACTCATCGCCACTCACACATCCACGCACTCAGCCATTCAGCCACTCACATAGCCAGTCTCTCACTCATACAGCAACTCACACAGCCGCTCAAGCAAGTAAACAGCTACTCAAACACTCTGTCACTCACCTATACAGACACTAACCCACCCAGTCACTCACTCATACAGACACTAACACATCCAGCCACTCACAGAACTACTCAATCAATCAATCATAAAGGCACTCACACAGCCATGTACTCATCCATATCGACACTCACACACCCAGTCGCTCACTCATATAGCCAATAACATACCCAATTACTCAACTATACAGCCACTCACTCATAAAGCCACTTACATACCCACCATGTCACTCAGCAGTTCATGTCCCCACTCATTCACTCATGTAGCCACTCACACAACAGGTCATTCACTCATACATCACTCACACACCCAGTCACTAACTCATACAGCCACTCACACAACCAGTCACTCACCAATGCAGTTACACACACACACACACCCAGTCACTCACTTATACAGACACTCAGCCACCCACTCCTATGCTCATTCAGGCACTGACACACCTGGTCACTCACCCATACAGCCACTCACACAACCACTCACTCAATCATACAGGCACACACACACCCGCTCACTCACCTATATACATATCCACACACCAAGTCACTACTTATATAGCCATTCACACACCCAGTCACTCACCCACACAACCACTCACACAGCCACTATCTCACTCACACAGCAACTCATAACCCACACATTCATTCGTAAAGCCACTCACACAGCCAATCACTCACTCAGACAGCCACTCACACACTGATATACCCACTCGCTTACCCAGTCACTCACTCACACAACCACTCACTCACCCATATAGACACTCACACAACCAGTCACTCACCCGGACAGACACTTACTGTTGGAAAGTAGATTATTGGTAAGAGCAGGTAAGTACCTACACTTAGCAATAGACCACTAACCCCTACTAGGTTCAGTTAGGTCTTAATAAATTAACTCCAGCCCAACCCTTGGTAGCTTGGCAATGAGCGACAAGGCTTATCTTATCTTAAGAGATAAAGGTGGTCATTACAACCCTGGTGGTCGGTGTTAAGGCAGCAGTAAGTCCGCCAACAGGCCAGCAGAAAAAAAAATGGAATTACGACCATGGCAGAAACCGCCAACAAAGACAGTCACTTTAACACTCCGACTGCCACAGCGGTACAAACACACAGCTTGACGGTCACCGCCAACAGACAGGCGGAGGACAATGTACCGCCCACAGTATCACAACAGGCCAATCCGCTACCTTTTCCAGGGCGGATTCACCGCAAACAAAAACACGATGGAAACAGGACTTCGAAGGAAAAACGTTCACCTCAACACACCCCACGAGGAACCAGGACGCCATGGAACCGGAACTCCAGATCCTGCCAGCCCTTATCTTCTTGCTCCTCTACCAGGAGCACGAACGCTGGCGGCGAAGACAATGGTGAGTACTGCACCTATGACACAGGGGAGGGGGAGGGAAAAAACTGTGACACCCACACGCAACATGCAACACCCCCACCCCCACCCTCACCCACGACAACACACACACTAATACAGCATGATACATTACAGTTACACCCCCCAACCCCCCTGGAAGAATGCAAGGACAAAAGGAAATGAGTGTAACCATTGTAATATATTAAAATCCAGTAAGCAAAAATATATATAAACACTATAAACAAAATATACACCAAGAATAGTAGTCCAGGTAGTGCTCCATTGAAGTCTGTGGAACACTGGGCCCACACGATATGGGCGAGGCCCACACTCAATCCCTGAACATGATGGAGAGAACACTGCAGGGGCATCAGATAACAAGAAAACAGGCACCTCAGGGGGAAGGGAAAGGGGAAGCACCTCAGCCGGTTGAGTGCACAATGCCAAATCAACGAGGGGGCCACATGCCCACTGTTCAATCCTGGGGAGAGCAAAGCCACAGTCTCTCAAGTCTCTACAGTGGATGGTTTGCCCACTGTTCAATCCTGGGGAATGCAAAGCCACAGTCTCTCAAGTCTCTACAGTGGGTGGGTTGCCCACTGTTCAATCCTGGAGAGTGCAAAGCCACAGTCTCTCAAGTCTCTACAGTGGATGGTTTGCCCATTCTTCAATCCTACGGAGTGCAAAGCCACAGTCTCTCAAGTCTCTACAGTGGGTGGTTTGCCCACTGTAACATCCTGGGGAGTGCAAAGCCACAGTCTCTCAAGTCTCTCCAGTGGGTGGGTTGCCCACTGTTCAATCCTGGGGAGTGCAAAGCCACAGTCTCTCAAGTCTCTACAGTGGGTGGTTTGCCCACTCTTCAATCCTGGGCAGTACAAAGCCACAGTCTCTCAACTCTCTACAGTGGGTGGTTTGCTCCCTCTTCAATCCTGGGGAGTGCAAAGCCACAGTCTCTCAAGTGGATAACAGTCTCCACTGGTCCCGGAGGGGGCTTTGTGCCCAGAGTGCTTCATCCTGCCAAGGACAGAGGTAGTGGATGTGAATCTTCAATGGTTCTGGAGGGGGCTTTGTGCCCAGAGTGCTTTATCCTGCCAAGGACAGAGGTAGTGGATGTGAATCTCCACTGGTTCTAGAGGGGGCTTTGTGCCCAGAGTGCTTCATCCAGCTTGTGACGGACTCCGTAGAGTCAGTGCCCTTGGCACTCATGGGCCAGCGGTGCTTGTTGCGGCGGTGCCCTGTTCAGCGGTGCATGTGGCGGCGGTGCCCTGTTCAGTGGTGCTTGTGGCGGCGGTGCCCTGTTCATCGGTGCTTGTGGTGGCGGTGCCCTGTTCAGCGGTGCTTGTGGCGGTGGGGTCCTGTGCAGTGACTCAGCTGCTGGCGGTCCTGTCTGGCCCATAAGGGCTGGTGCTGGCGGTCCTGTCTGGTCCAGCGGGGCTGGTGCTGGTGGTCCTTCATGGCCCAGCGGGGCTGGTGCTGGCGGTCCTGTCTGGCCCAGCAGGGCTGGTGCTGGCGGTCCTGTCTGGCCCAGCGGGGCTGGTGCTGGCGGTCAAGTCTGGCCCAGCGGGGCTGGTGCTGGCGGTCAAGTCTGGCCCAGCGGGGCTGGTGCTGGCGGTGGCCTCCTCGGCAGCGGGGCTAGTGCTGGTGGTGGCCTCCTGGGCAGCGGGGATGATGGTGGTGGCCTCCTGGGCAGCGGGGATGATGGCGGTGGCCTCCTGGGCAGCAGGGCTGGTACTTGCGGTGGCCTCCTGGGCAGCGGGGATGATGGCGGTCTTCTCCGCCGTGCTGCTCTTCCCAGACTTGCTTACTTTCTTGTGGCCCTTTCCCAACTTGGAAGGTGTCGCAGCAGACTCCACACTCCCACCTGTACCCCTGGGAGCGGCTTTGGTGGCTGGAGTCTTCACCCTCTCCCACCGGGCACTGGCCAACTTTTGATGCTTGACAGGTGGTGGACTGTCCATGATGTGACTCCGTGCCACACTGGCTGCCCTGGTGGCTGGTGCACTCCTGATTCCGGTGACTACAGGCACTACTGGTCCTGGAGATGTTGTGGCTTAGGTGCTAGGTTGGGACCTAGAGAGTCGGGCCCTAGGAGACGGACGGGGTGGGGGAGGTGAGGGAAAGAGGTCAAGGTTGGACAGGAAAAGTTTCTTGGCAACAATGGGACGGGTAGCTGGAGGGGGTTTGGGAGTGGAGGAAGAGGTTGTGGTTGTAGGAGGTGTTCGTTTGGTGACTTAGGGTGAAGGTGCATGCGCTAGAGGCTGTCGTGAGGTGGATGGCTGTTGGGTGGGTGTGTGCCTGCATTTGTGTATCTTGGGAGGTGGCGTCACAGACACACTGGGAGAGGACACAGGGGACGTCTGAATGGCAGTGGGGGTGGTGAGTGCACGTCAGCGGGGTGTGGTGGTGTGTGTGCTGGTGATGGAAGTAGTGGGTGTAGATGTAGTGCATGCAGGTGTGAGTGTAGACGAGACTGGGAGGGAGGAGGGAGACGAGGAGGAGGGGACACAGTAGAGGCAGTGGATGTTGGTGGGTCTGCATGTGTGTGATGCTTGCGTGAGTGCCTGTGTGATGTGTGGTGCTTATGTTTGCCAGAGCTTCCCTTGTGTGTTGAAGTGTGTGCATGCTGGTCTGAAGGTGTGCTTGGGATAGGCTGAGGTAGAGGGGATTGGGTCTGGGTGGAGGAAGTTGGAGGGGGGAGGCTATAGACAGGGACAATGGCTGCCATCAGTGCTGTGGCCAGAGTCTGAAAAGCTCGCTGAAGGGCCGCCTGACCAGAATGAATGCCCTCCAGGAATGCATTTTTTTGTTGCAACTGCCTCTCTACACGCTGTATGGCATTCAAAATGGTAGGCTGCCCAACAGTGAGGGACCTGAGGAGGTCAATGGCCTCCTCACTGAGGGTAGCAGGGGTGACTGGGGCATGGCCTGAGGTGCCTGGGGCAAAGGTGATGCCCACCCTCCTGGGTGAGCGGGCACAGGGCAAAGGCTGGGGGGCTGCTGGGAGGGCGGTGCTGGTAGGGGGTGGCGGCTGTACCTGTAGATGCAGGTGGCACAGATGTTGCCGCCACCACAAGGGAGCTCCCATCAGAGGACGAGTCCGTGTCACTGGTGTCAGCTCCTGTCCCCGCCGTGGAGCTCCCCTCTCTCTCCGTCCCACTGGTGAACTCCGAGTCTGTTGTCTCGCCCTCCAGGGTCATGTGAGATGCAGCTCCCTCCTTCTCCGGTGCCACTGCTCCTCCGCCTGATGATGCTAATGCACAGAAGCACAGGGAGACCACAAAAAGAGGGGGGACGACAGAAGAAAGACATGTTGAGTGCACGCATTACCGCTACCGTTGGTGCACACTACGCCGCGCACTTGGGCTCCACTGTTCAATCCCTGGGACATGGCCTACAAGGCTATGGCCGACATCTGCACACATGGATTACACAGTAGCCTGACTAGGTGTACTTGGCACTGTACACAGGTAGGGTGGGGTGCCACAGGGTCTGCCAGAACAAGTGGACCTAACTAGCACACTTGCCCTGGCCTAGGGAAACCCACAGCCCACCTCCCCCACCCAGACACCTCCACTGCATGCAAAAAGACCAGAATGAGAGTGTACTCACCCCTTTGTGGCTGCTGTGATGCCCTCAAGCGCCCATCCAACTCCAGGTACGCCGCAGCCAGGATCCTGAACATCAGGGGGGTCATGGTCCGACGGGCACCCCTCTCACATTGGGAGGCGATCTCCAGCTGGGCCTCCGCCACCTTCTTGCTCCAGCGGCGAATGTCCTCCCATCTCTTACGGCAGTGGGTGCTCTGTCTGTGGTAGACCCATAGGGTCCGGACATCCTTGGCGATGGCACGCCAAATATCTTTTTTCTGGTGGGCGCTGACCTACATGAATTGTACAGGTGGAAAAGAAAAGTTATTCCCAAATGCACCGTCACTGTCATTGGCCCCCATCCCTACCCTTGCCATGTGGCACATGCACTCACCTTCGTTTCATGCACTCCTCAATCTCCCCCCATCTTTCATCCACCCCACTCCACACAGGCATAGCCCATACAGCATGCTCCCAGTGTACTTACCTGTTTGTCTGGAGGACCGTAGAGTAGCGTGCACTGGAGGAGGACCCCATCCACGAGTTTCTGCAACTCCTTCGATGTGAAGGCAGGGGCCCTTTACCCAGACGCAGGAGCCATTGTCTCTTCCAGACCGAGGTCACAGCAGCACTTGCAGTGTAGGTCCTCTCCTATCGAAGATCAGGTATCGAGTGATTGAACAGATAGAAAATGGCGGTAACGTCCACGGCGGTGCGTACCGTCAACGCCGGCGTACATCTTCATTGGCTCCTGGGACCCATAGGGTCCAATGTTAACCAATGCAGAATTGTGCCGCGGTCTTCGACCACCTACCGCAACCGTGTACAACGCCAGCGCAGTTACATCACATTCCATTGTCCCACTTTACAGGTCAGGCAGCCGCCATTTCAGGGGCCCACATGGCTTAATTCTTAACTGCGTCACACATACCTAGGCCTTGCCTCAACACTCATACAGGCCAAATTTTGGATTCAGATTCGTGTTCAATGTAAGCTGTGGGTACGTACCTCTGAGTTGGTTGACTCTGTGCTCGCTGTTGTCCTTCATAGGCACCGTCCGCTGGGACATGTGAGGAAATGGCAGCATCCTCCGGTGTACACACCGCTGGTGGACCTGTCAACAATGGAGGAAAGACATGTGATCATCACCTACAGGCTTGATCGTGCCACAATCCGGGAACTGTGTGCCCAGCTGGAGCCAGACCTGATGTCAGCTATCCGCCATCCCACAGGAATCCCCCCCTCAAGTGCAGGTGCTGTCAGTACTCCATGGCATACCACCCCATGGCATGGCAACGACACCCCAGGTTCTTGGAGGAGGAGGTCAGGGTCATGGTGGAGGAAATCGTCCGGGTAGAGCCACAGCTATTCGGATCACAGGTGCAGCACACCTCCATTGCAAGGAAGATGGAGCTATGGCGGAGAATAGTGGACAGGGTCAACGCAGTGGGACAACACCCAAGAAATCAGGAGGACATCTGGAAGATGTGGAACGACCTACGGGGGAAGGTGCGTTCCGTGGTCTCAAGACACCACCAGGCGGTTCAGCGGACTGGCGGCGGACTCCCACCTCCTCCCCCACAACTAACAAAATGGGAGGAGCAGGTCTTGGCGATTCTGCATCCTGAGGGCCTCACAGGAGTAGCTGGAGGAATGGACTCTGGTAAGTCAAAGCTTTACTATTACATCCCCCTCCCTACTGGCATGCTATCACATACCCCCACCCTCAACCTCACCCCCAGCACCCCTACTCCTCACAAATGTCCCAACATCACAAACCACACATCCCTACACCAAGCCCTGCATGCAACAACAAAGCATGGACACACATCACCAAAGCATGCCCACTGCACATACCCATACACCCCCCTAAACCATCATCACACAAGCTCCCACACAGGAATGCTAGCACTGTGGTACACGGTCACCCACTCATTGCACACCATTACACACACAGATTTAATAAACATCCTTTTATACCCCTGCAGGACCCCTACCCAACATCACCGGACAGGAAGGTCCACACATGTCCACACCACCAACAGAAGAGGCCCACACTGATGACAGCACCTCTGTCCAACTGGATCAAGATGACTAGCCCGGACCATCGGGGACCTCGGGACAGTCATTTCCCCTCACACAGGCACAGGCCACTACAGGCCTTCCCCCTCTGGAAATACCAGCACAGCACCCACCCAGCGGGCCCATACCTCGGTCCCCAGGACACGTCAATCAGCTGTGTGTCCACCACTACAGGGAACCCAGGATAACCCACCACCCGAACAACACCAGGGACCTGGGGGCAGTGGTAGTGGGCATACGGTACAGGGGACGGAGGCACTGGAACACAGGGGAACTGGGAGGGCTGCCGTGCGACAGGGGGCAGACACGCCAAGGGAACCCACTCTTCACAAGGCCCTCTGCTCCATCATGGGAGCCTACCACCACTCCCAGGAGACGATGGCAACAGTACTGGCCAAATTTCAGGAGACCCAGCGCATGCAGGAGGAACAGTATATGAGCTTCAGGGAGGAACTCAGAACCATCAGCTCCACCCTGGGCACCATCGTAGGGGTGCTGAAGGAAGTAATCAACACCAGGAGGGACACTGTGGCACTACAAGGGGCCCCTGACACTAGCATGGACGATGAACTACACACCACCTCCATCAGCGCTAGTGGACAGGACGCCCCTCCACAGGACCACCACACCAGCAGCCCACCCCCTGCAGAGGGTGAACCACCCCGCAAACGGTCCCTGAGATCCTGGAACAAGACAGAGCACGATGCCAAGACCCCCCCCAAGAAATGAGACCACCCTGATTGTCATCCTACTGTCCCACTTTGTCACCCTGTCCATAATTAAACTGCCCCAGCTCCACTTCCTATGCCCATATGGGCAATGCACCTGTGAGACTAATAGACTGGACTCTGCCATAGACACTCCTCTGCCATCACCCCTCACCATTTCACCAGCCCCTCCAATTTTGAGCATTTAAATAAACACACCTAAAGCACAAAATGATCTGGAGTCTGTCTGTGATTTCGAAATAGTGTATTAGCAATTACAGTGACAAAATGTTTTTTTAAATAGTAATGTCAACATACCTATGTCACACAGCTCTAGTCCATGAGGAATCTAAGCAGATGTCACATAGTGGGACCCAAATCTGTGAAACCCTAAGGGAAAGTGACAACTCAGTGACCATACACTGGGTGAAAACGGCAGACAGTAGAGAGATAGTAGTGTTAAAGTACATGTAGTAGGCAGGTTTGTATTCTTACCTGTGTCTCACTGGAAATATTGCAGGATCACTGAGTCCCTGTTGTGCATGTCTTCTTACTCTGCTTCCTCCTCATCACTGTCCACAGGCTCCACAGCTACAATAACACCTCCATCTGGACCATCCTCCTGCAGACAAGGCACCTGGCGTCGCAAAGCTAAGTTGTCAAGCATACAGCAGGCCACGAAGATCTGGCACAACTTCTTTGGTGAGTAGAATAGGGATCCACCTGTCATATGGAGGCACCGGAACCTGGCCTTCAGGAGGCCGAAGGTCCACTCGATCACCCTCCTAGTTCACCCATGGGCCTCATTGCAGCGTTCCTCTGCCCTGGTCCTGGGATTCCTCACTGGGGTCAGTAGCCATGACAGGTTGGGATAACCAGAGTCACCTGCAAATGGTGAGGGGCAACTGTTAGACACACACTAACTTGGAGGGATAACCCCAGACCCAGACAACCATTCCCACTGACTCGCTTCCAGGTGCTCACTTAACAGCCACACACAGTGCCTCTGGAGTTGACCCATCACATAAGGGATGCTGCTATTCCGCAGGATGTAGGTGTCATGCACTGAGCCAGGCAACATGGCATTAACATGGGAGATGTACTGGTCTGCCAAACATACTATCTGTTTTTGTACACCTGTTCACTCCTGTGGGGGGACCAAAGCCACATGGGTCCCATCAATGGCACCTATGATGTTGGGGATATGTCCCTGGGCATAGAAATCACCTTTCACTGTAGGCAAATCCTCCACCTGAGGGAAAACGATGTAGCTCCACATGTGTTTCAGTAGGGCAGACAACACTCTGAACAATACGTTGGAAAACATAGGCTGGGAAATCCCCGATGCCATGGCCACAGTTGTTTGAAAAGAGCCACTTGCAAGGAAATGGAGCACTGACAGCACCTGCACTTGAGGGGGGATTCCTGTGGGATGGTGGATTGCTGACATCAGGTCTGGCTCCAACTGGGTACACAGTTCCTGGATTGTGGCACAGTCAAGCCTGTTGGTGATTATCAAATGTCGCTCCTCCATTGTCGACATGTCCACCAACGGTCGGTACACCGGAGGATGCCGCCATCTCCTCACATGTCCCAGTGGACGGTGCCTATGAAGGACAACAGCAAGCACAGAGTCAAACAACTCAGAGGTACGTACCCACAGTTTACCCAGAACATCAATCATACACAAAATTTGGCCTGTATATGTGTTGAGTCTAGGCCTACGTATGTGTGACGCAGTTGAAAATTAAGCCATGTGGGCCTCTGAAATGGCGGCTGCCTGACCTCTGAAGTGGGACAATGGGATGTGAGGTAACTGCGCTGGCATTGTACACCGTCGCAGTAGGCGGTCAAAGACCGTGGCGCAATGCTGCATTGGTTAACATTCGACCCTATGGGTCCCGGGAGCCAATGACGATGTACGCCGGCTGTGACGATACGCACCGCCGCGGACGTGACCGCCATTTTCTATCTGTTCAATCACTCGATACCTGATCTTCGACAGGAGAGGACCTACACTGTAAGTGCTGCTGTGACCTCGGTCTGGAAGAGACAATGGCTCGTGGGTCGGAGGAGTTGGAGAAGCTTGTTGATGGGGTCCTCCCCAGTACACGCTACTCTACGGTCCTTCAGACAAACAGGTTAGTACACAGGGAGCATGTTGTATGGACTATGCCTGTGTGGAGAGGGCTGGATGTAAGAAGGAAGGGGGCAGAGTGCTGCATGCATGAAAGACAGTGAATGCATGTGCCACATGGCAAGGGTAGGGATGGGGGCCACTCACTTTGATGGTGCAGTTGGTAATGACTTCTCTTCTTCCCCTGTACATTTCATGTAGGTCAGCGCCCACCAGAAGAAAGATATTTGGTGTGCCATCGCCAAGGACGTCCGGACCCTGGGGGTCTACCACAGACAGAGCATCCACTGCCGTAAAAGATGGGAGGACATTCGCCGCTGGAGCAAGAAGACGGCGGAGTCTCAGCTGGGGATGGCCTCCCAACGTGGGAGGGGTGCCCGTCTCGCCATGACCCTTCTGATGTTGAGGATCCTGGCGATGGCCTACCCGGAGCTGGATGGGCGCTTGAGGGCATCACAGCAGACAAAAGGGGGTGAGTACACTCTCATTCTGCTGACTTTGCACCCAGTGGAGTTGTCTGGGTGGGGGAGGAGGGCTGTGGGTTTCTCTAGGCCAGGGCGAGTTCCATAGGCTAGGCCCCTCCGTAAGGCAGGCCCTGTGGAACCCCACCCCACCTCTGTAGAGTGGCAAGTACAGCTATTCATGCCCCTGTGTCATCTATGTGTGCAGATGTCACCCATAGCCTTGTAGGCTATTTCCCAGGAATTGAACTGTGGAGACCAAGAGCGCGGTGTAGTGCAGGTGGCTTCTGTGTCTGTCTTGTCCGCCAATGGTAGCGGTAATCCATGCACTCAACATGTCTTTCTTTTGTCTCTCCCCCCTTTTTGTGGTCTTCCTGTTCTTATGTGCATTAGCATCATCAGGCGGAGGAGCAGTGGCACTGGAGCACGATAGAGCTGCATCCCACATGGCCCTGGAGAGCGACACTACGGACTCGGAATTCACCGGTGGGACGGAGGGCGAGGGGATCTCCACGGCGGGGACAGGAGCTGAGACCAGCGACACAGACTCGTCCTCTAATGGGAGCTCGCTTGTGGTGGCGGCAACATCTGTGCCCTCCGCATCTACAGGTACAGCTGCCACCGCCCCTACCAGCACCGCCCTCCCAGCAGCCCCTCAGCCTTTGCCCCGTGCCCGCTCACCCAGGAGGGTGGGCATCACCTTCGCCCCAGGCACCTCAGGCCCTGCCCCAGTCACCCCTGCTGCCCTCAGTGAGGAGGCCATTGACCTCTTCAGGTCACTCACTGTTGGGCAGTCTACCATTTTGAATGCCATCCAGGGTGTAGAAAGGCAGTTGTAACCAACTAATGCATTCCTGGAGGGCATTCATTCTGGTCAGGCGGCCCTTCACCGAGCTTTTCAAACTCTGGCCTCAGCACTGATGGCAACCATTGTCCCTGTCTCTAGCCTCCCCCCTCAAACTTCCTCCACCAAGGCCCAATACCCTGTACCTCTGCCTATCCCAAGCACACCATCAGACCAGCCTGCACACACCTCACCACAAAAGGGAAGCTCAGGCAAACATAAGCACCACACATCACACAGGCACTCACGCAAGCAACACGCACATGCAGACACACCAACATCCACTGCCTCCACTGTGTCCCCCTACTCGTCGTCTCCCTCCTCCCTCCCAGTCTTGTCTACACTCACACCTGCATGCACTACCTCTACAGCCACTACGTCCCTCACCAGCACACCCACCAGCACACCCCGCTCACGTGCAGTCACCATCCCCAGTACCATTCACACGTCCCCTGTGTCCTCTCACAGTGTGTCTGTGATGCCTCCTCCCAAGATACACAAATGCAGGCACACACCCACCCACCAGACATCCACCTCACGACAGCCTCCAGCGCATGCACCTGCACCCAGGGTCACCAAACGTACACCTCCTACTACCACCACCTCTTCCTCCACTCCCAAACCCCCTCCAGCTACCCGTCCCAGTGTGTCCAAAAGAATTTTCCTGTCCAGCCTTGACCTTTTTCCCACACCTCCCCCACCCCGTCCATCTCATAGGTCCTGAAGTAGCACCTCAGCCACAACATCTCCGGGACCAGTGGTGCCTGTAGTCACAGGTATGTGGAGTGCACCGGCCACCAGGACAGCCAGTGTGGCACGGAGCCACAGCACAGCCAGTCTCCCACCTGTGAAGCATCAGAAGTTGGCCAGTGCCCGGCGGGAGAGGGGGAAGACTCCAGCCACCAAAGTCGCTCCCAGGGGTGCCGGTGGGAGTGTGGAGTTAGCTGTGACACCTTCCAAGGTGGGGAAGGGCCACAAGAAACCCGGCAAGTCTGGGAAGGGCTGCACGGCGGAGAAGACCGCCATCATCCCCGCTGCCCAGGAGGCCACCGCCACCGCCAGCCCCAGCCCAGCTGCCCAGGAGGCCACCGTCAGCCCCAGCCCCAGCCCAGCTGCCCAGGAGGCCACTGCCAGCCCCTGCCCAGCTGCCCAGGAGGCCACCGCAAGCCCCAGCACAGCTGCCCAGGAGGCCACCACCAGCCCCAGGCCAGCTGATCCATGAAGGACCGCCACACAAAGCCCCGCTGGCCCCTGAAGGACCGTCAGCACAAGCCCCTCTGGGCCATGAAGGACCACCAGCACAAGCCCCGCTGGGCCATGAAGGACAGCCAGCACAAGCCCCGCTGGCCCATGAAGGACCGCCAAATCAAGCACCGCTGAACAGGGCACCGCCAACTCAAGCACCGCTGAACAGGGCACTGCCAAATCAAGCACCGCTGAACAGGGCACCGCCTACTCAAGCACCACTGAACAGGGCACCGCCTACACAAGCACCGCTGAACAGGGCACCGCCAAATCAAGCACCGCTGAACAGGGCACCGCCTAGTCAAGCACCGCTGAACAGGGCACTGTCTACTCAAGCACCGCTGAACAGGGCACCGCCAACTCAAGCACCGCTGAACAGGGCACAGCCAAATCAAGCACCGCTGAACAGGGCACCGCCTACTCAAGCACCGCCGAACAGGGCACCGCCAACTCAAGCACTGCTGAACAGGGCACCGCCAAATCAAGCACCGCTGAACATTGCACTGCCAACTCAAGCACCGCTGAACAGGTCACCGCCAACTCAAGCACCGCTAGCCCATGAGCGGCAGGGGCACTGGCGCAACTGGGTCAGTCACGGGGTGAGTGATGCACTCTGGGCACCAGTCCCCCTCCAGAACCAGTGGAGACATCCATCCACTACCTCTGTCCTTCACAGGATGAAGCACTCTGGGCACCAGTCCCCCTCCAGAACCAGTGGAGACCTGCATCCACTACCTCTGTCCTTCACAGGATGAAGCACTCTGGGCACCATGCCCCCTCCAGAACCAGTGGAGACTGTTATCCACTTGTGAGACTGTGGCTTTGCACTCCCCAGGACTGAACAGTGGGCAACCCACCCACTGTAGAGACTTGAGAGACTGTGGCTTTGCACTCCCCAGGATTGAACAGTGGGCAACCCACCCACTGGAGAGACTTGAGAGACTGTGGCTTTGCACTCCCCAGGATGTTATAGTGGGCAACCCACCCACTGTAGAGACTTGAGAGACTGTGGCTTTGCACTCCCGAGGATGTTACAGTGGCCAACCCACCCACTGTAGAGACTTGAGAGACTGTGGCTTTGCACTCCCCAGGATTGAACAGTGGGCAACCCACCCACTGTAGAGACTTGAGAGACTGTGACTTTGCACTCACCAGGATTCTACAGTGGGCAACCCACCCACTGTAGAGACTTGAGAGACTGTGGCTTTGCACTCCCCAGGATTGAACAGTGGGCAAACTACCCACTGTTGAGACTTGAGAGACTGTGGCTTTGCACTCCCCAGGATGTTACAGTGGGCAACCCCCCCACTGTTGAGACTTGAGAGACTGTGGCTTTGCACTCCCCAGGATGTCACAGTGGGCAACCCACCCACTGTAGAGACTTGAGAGACTGTGGCTTTGCACTCCCCAGGATTGAACAGTGGGCAACCCACCCACTGTAGAGACTTGAGAGACTGTGGCTTTGCACTCCCCAGGATGTTACAGTGGGCAACCCACCCACTGAAGAGACTTGAGAGACTGTGGCTTTGCACTCCCCAGGATGTTACAGTGGGCAACCCACCACTGTAGAGACTTGAGAGACTGTGGCTTTGCACTCCCGAGGATGCTACAGTGGCCAACCCACCCACTGTAGAGACTTGAGAGACTGTGGCTTTGCACTCCCCAGGATTGAACAGTGGGCAACCCACCCACTGTAGAGACTTGAGCGACTGTGACTTTGCACTCACCAGGATGTTACAGTGGCAACCCACCCACTGTAGAGACTTGAGAGACTGGGCTTTGCACTCCCCAGGATTGAACAGTGGGCAAACCACCCACTGTGGAGACTTGAGAGACTGTCGCTTTGCACTCCCCAGGATGTTACAGTGGGCATCCCACCCACTGTAGAGACTTGAGAGACTGTGGCTTTTCACTCCCAAGGATTGAACAGTGGGCAAACCACCCACTGTAGAGACTTGAGAGACTGTGGCTTTGCACTCCCCAGGATGTTACAGTGGGCAACCCACCCACTGTAGAGACTTGAGAGACTGTGGCTTTGCACTCCCGAGGATGTTATAGTGGCCAACCCACCCACTGTAGAGACTTGAGAGACTGTGGCTTTGCACTCCCCAGGATTGAACAGTGGGCAAACCACCCACTGTAGAGACTTGAGAGACTGTGGCTTTGCACTCCCCAGGATGTTACAGTGGGCAACCCACCCACTGTAGAGACTTGAGAGACTGTGGCTTTGCACTCCCCAGGATTGAACAGTGGGCAAACCACCAACTGTATAGACTTGAGAGACTGTGGCTTTGCACTCCCCAGGATGTAACAGTGGGTATGTGGCCCCCTGGTGGATTTGGTGTCATGCACTCAAGCGGCTGAGGTGCCCCCCCTTCCCTTTCCCCTGAGGTGCCTGTTTTCTTGCTGTCTGATGCCCTTGCAGTGTTCTCTCCATCATGGTCGGGGATCTTGTATGGGCCTCGCCCATACCACTTGGTCCCAGTGTTCCACGGACTTTCTTTGTGCAGTGCCTGGACTTCTATGTCTGGTATATATTTTGTACATGGTGTATATATATATATATTTCTGCCTACTTGTTTGTAATATATTCCGATGGTTACACTCATTTTCTTTGGTCTTTGCATTCTTCCGGTGGGGTTTGGGGGGCGTAACTGTGATGTATTGATATGCATTAGTGTGTGTGTTGTAGTAGGTGACGGGGGTGGGGGTGGGGGTGTTGCGTGTGTGTGTGTCCCTGTTTTTTGCCTCCCCCTCCCCTGTTTTGTAGGTGCAGTACTCACCGTGGTCTTCGCCGCCGGCGTTCGTGCTCCTGGTAGAGGAGCAGGAAGACTATCGCAGGTAGAATTTGGAGTTCCGGTTCCATGGTGTCCTCGTTCCTCGTGGAGTGTGTAGAGGTGAGCGTTTTCCCTTTGAAATTCCTGTTTCTGCTGTGTTTTTATCCGCGGTGAATCTGCCCCGGAAAAGGTGGCGGATTGGCCTGTCATAATACTGTGGACGGTAGATTGTCTCCCGCCTGTCTTTTGGCGGTGACCGCCGCGCTGTTTGTTTGTACGGCAGTGGCGGACGGAGTGTTAAAGTGGCTGTCTTTGTTGGCGGTTTCGGCCACGGTCGTAATTGCAATTGTTTTACCGCCGGCCTGTTGGAGGTCTTACCGCTGCTTTAACACGTCTGCCAGGGTTGTAATGACCACCTTAGTGTTCTTTAGCACTTAGAAACTAATAGCGCCAATCTGGTCATCTGATCGCAGGGGGGGCCTCGGTCAAAAGTTTACCTTCAGACTTAACTGTTTACTTTAAGATTTTTTTCAGTGGGATGAAGTTGCCAGTCCAATCCGACCTACCTAGAACCCTTCCTCTGACAGGCATCGAGGGAGCCCTCGGTGAAGATTTCTACTTTCGGACTTAGACGATTTTTTGAGATGAAAATGCTTTGACCCGGTCGAACCTGAATCTTATCCGACGTCCCTCAGGCCCTCTTCAGATACACTGCTCAGGAGTTCTTGGTCAACTTTCTACATTCAGACTTAGGCCCTCATTACAATCCTGGCCGTAAATCTCGCTTTCCGTCGGATCACAGGTGAAGCACACCTCCATTGCTAGGAAGATGGAGCTAAGGCGGAGAATCGTCGACAGGTTCAACGCAGTGGGACAGCATCCAAGAACAGGAGATGACATCAGGAAGAGGTGGAACGACCTACGGGGGAAGGTGCGTTCAGTGGTATCCAGACACCAGATTGCTGTACAGGGGACTGGCGGTGGACCCCCACCTCCTCCCCCACAACTAACAACATGGGAGGAACAAGTCTTGGCAATACTGCATCCTGAGGGCCTCGCAGGAGTAGCAGGAGGAGTGGACTCTGGTAAGTCATATCTTATTTTCCAAATCCCCCACCCCACCAGCATGCCATCCCGTACCCCCACTCTCACCCTCACCCTCACCCCATCACTCAAACACCTCACATATGTCCCACTATCACAACCCACACATCACAATACGAAGGCCCTGCATGCAGCACCAATGCGTGGACCACCATCACCAAAACATGTCCAGTACAGATACCCACACAGACCCCAAACCAACTATCACAAAAGGGCAAACACAATTATGCAAGCACAGGAGTAGAGGGTACCTCACCCAATGCACAAGATGGCACACACAGATACCAAAACTATGCATTTACACCCCAACAGGACCCAGACCCAACGTCACCGGACAGGAGGTGCCAGACATATCCAGCCCCCCCACAGAAGAGGCCCACAGTGACGACAGCCGCTCTGCACGCCTGGACCAAGATGACAAGCCCGCCCCATCAGGGACCGCTGGACATTCGGTTCCCCTGCCACTGTCACAAGCCACCACAGAACCTCCCCCCTCAGGAAATACGAGCACAGCACCCACCCAGCAGGTCCATCCCTCTGTACCCAGGACACGTCAATCAGCAGTGTGCCCACCACTACAGGGAACCCAGGCAAACCCACCAACCAAAGAAAATCAGGGACCTGGGGTCAGTGGCAGTGGACACACTTTTCAGGGGACAGAGGCACAGGATACCAGGGAAGCTGGGAGGACTGCTGTGCGACAGGGGGTGGACAGCCCCAGGGAACCGACACTCCACAGGGCACTCTCCAATATCATGGGAGCATACCACCATTCCCAGCAGACCATGGGCTCAGTAATGGCCAAGTTTCAGGAGACTCAGCGGCTGCAGGAGGAACACTACCTTGGGATCAGGGAGGACTTGAAGTCCATTAACAACACCCTGGTCACCATTGCAGGGGTGCTGACAGACCTTGTCAACACCATGAGGGACACAGTGCACACAAACGGGACCTGACACTAGCCTTAACAATGAACAGCCCTCCACCTGCGCCGGCGTATGTGGACAGGAAGCACCGTCACAGGGCCAACAGGCCACCAGCATCCCACCCCCTGCATTAGGAGAACTAGCCCGCAAACAGTCCCTGAGATCCAGGAACAAGACAGAGAACATTGCCAAGACCCCCACCAGGAAATAAGACCCTCCTGATTGTCCCCCTTCTGTCCCACTATGTCACCCTGTCCACCTTAAACTGCCTTTGCCCCCCTTCCTATGCCCCCATGGACAATGCACCTGTGAGACCAAGAGACTGGACTCTACCATGGACATTCCTCTACCAACACCCCAGCCCATTTCACACCCCCCTCCACTTATTAGCACAGAAATAAACACCCTTGAATCACTAAACAATCTGGAGTCAGTCTGTGCTTGGGGTAACCAGAGTCACCTGCAAATAGCAGCTGTTAGACATCCTCCAAACATGAGGGAATCTCCCATACCTAGACAGCAAATGAAACTGTGTGGGGACTTTAGACTCACGTATTAGCCACACACAGTGCCTCTGGAGTTGCCCCATCACATAAGGGATGCTGCTATTCCTCACAATGTAAGCGTCATGCACTGAGCCAGGATACTTGGCATTCACCTGGGAGATGTACTGGTCCGCGAAAAACACCATCTGCACATTAATTGAATGGTAGCTTTTCCGGTTTCTGTATACCTGTTCATTCCTGTGGGGGGGACAAATGCCACATGTGTACCATCAGTGGCACCAATTATGTTTGGGATATGTCCCAGGGCATAAAAGTCACCTTTCACTGTGGGCAGATCCTCCACATGAGGGAAAACGATGTAGGTGCACATGTGGCATTCGGCAGGGCAGATAACACTCTGGACAACACGTTAGAGAACATTGGCTGTGACATCCCTGATGCCATGGCTACTGTTGTTTGAAAAGACCCACTTGCCAGGAAATGGAGCACTGACAGGACCTGCACTAGAGGGGGGGATTCCTGTGGCATGGTGGATAGCTGACATCAGGTCTGGCTCAAACTCAGCACACAGTTCCTGGATTGTTGAACGATCAAGTCTGTAAGTGATAATGATGTGTCTGTCCTCCATTGCTGACAGGTCCATCAGGGGTCTGTACACCGGAGGATGCTGCCATCTCATCACCTGCCCCAGCGGACGTGCCCTATGGAGGAGAGCGGTGAGCAGAGGGTCATACACCACATAGGTGTAACAAGGCTGTTTAGCACAATCGTTAAATTTTCTCTATGTTCCTTTGTCTGTCCGTTGGCTGATCCCGCCGATGTTGTGGCTGAGGGGCTAGGTTGGGACCTGGAGAGTCGGGCCCTAGGAGACTGACGAGGTGGGCAGGGTGAGGGAAAGAAAGTCAAGGGTGGACAGGAAAAGTTTCTTGGGAACACTGGGACGGGTAGCTGAAGGGGGTTTGGGAGTGGAGGAAGAGGTTGTGGTTGTAGGGGCTGTACGTTTGGTGACTTTGGGTGAAGGTGCATGCGCTGGAGGCTGTCGTGAGGTGGATGGATGTTGGGTGGGTGTGTGCCTGCGTTCGTGTACCTTGGGAGGTGGCGTCACAGACACACTGGGTGAGGACACAGGGGATATGTGTATGGTAGTGGGGGTGGTGACTGCACGTAAGCGGGGTGTGGTGGTGGGTTGTGCTGGTGATGGAAGTAGTGGGTGTAGATGTAGTGCATGCAGGTGTGAGTGTAGACGAGACTGGGAGGGAGGAGGGAGACGAGGAGGAGGGGGACACAGTGGAGGCAGTGGATGTTGCTATGTCTGTATGTGTGTGATGCTTGCGTGAGTGCCTGTGGGATGTGTGGTGCTTATGTTTGCCTGAGCTTCCTTTGTGTGTTGAGGTGTGTGCATCCTGGTCTGATGGTGTGCTTGGGGTAGGCTGAGGTACAGGGGATTGGGTCTGGGTGGAGGAAGTTGGAGGGGGGAGGCTGGAGACAGGGACAATGGCTGCCATCAGTGCTGAGGCCAGAGTCTGAAAAGCTCGCTGAAGGGCTTCCTGACCAGAATGAATGCCCTCCAGGAATGCAATTGTTTGTTGCAACTACCTCTCTACACCCTAGATGGCATTCAAAATGGTAGACTGCCCAACAGTGAGGGCCCTGAGGAGGTCAATGGCCTCCTCACTGAGGGCAGCAGGGGTGACTGGGGCAGGGCCTGAGGTGCCTGGGGCAAAGGAGATTCCCATCCTCCTGGGTGAGCGGGCATGGGGCAAAGGCTGAGGGGCTGCTGGGAGGGCGGTGCTGGTGGGGGGGTGGCGGCTGTACCTGTAGATGCGGGGGGCACAGATGTTGCCGCCACCACAAGGGAGCTCCCATCAGAGGACGAGTCCGTGTCACTGGTGTCAGCTCCTGTCCCTGCCGTGGAGCTCCCCTCACCCTCCATCCCACTGGTGAACTCCGAGTCTGTTGTCTCGCCCTCCAGGGCCATGTGGGATGCAGCTCCCTCCTGCTCCGGTGCCACTGCTCCTCCGCCTGATGATGCTAATGCACAGAAGCACAGGGAGACCACAAAAAGGGGGGACGACAGAAGAAAGACATGTTGAGTGCATGCAATACCGCTACCGTTGGCGGACACGACAGACACAGAAGCCCCCTGCACTACACCGCACATTTGGGCTCCACTGTTCAATCCCTGGGACATGGCCTACAAGGCTATGGCCGACATCTGCACACATGGATGACACAGGAGCCTGACTTAGTGTAGTTGGCACTGTACCCAGGTGGGGTGGGGTGCCACAAGGTCTGCCTGAAAAAGGGGACCTAACTAGCACACTCGCCCTGGCCTAGTGAAACCCACAGCCCACCTCCCCCACCCAGACACCTCCACTGCGCACTGATCAGCAGAATGAGAGTTTACTCACCCCCTTGTTGCTGCTGTGATGCCCTCAAGCGCCCATCCAACTCCGGGTACGCCACCACCAGGATCCTGAACATCAGGGGGGTCATGGTGCGACGGACACCCCTCCCACGTTGGGAGGCCATCCCCAGCTGGGCCTCCGCCGTCTTCTTGCTCCAGCGGTGAATGTCCTCCCATCTTTTCCGGCAGTGGGTGCTCCGTCTGTGATAGACCCCCAGGGTCCGGACGTCCTTGGCGATGGCACGCCAGATGTCCTTCTTCTGGTGGGCGCTGACCTACATGAATTGTACAGGGGAAAAAGAGAAGTTATTACCAACTGCACCATCACAGTCATTGGCCCGCATCCCTATCCTTGCCATGTGGCACATGCAGTCACCATCGTTTCATGCACGCCTCATTCTCCCCCCCTATCTTTCATCCATACAACTCCACACAGGTATTGCCCATACAGCATGCTCACAGTGTACTTACCTGTTTGTCTGGAGGACCGTAGTGTAGCGTGTACTGGGGGTGGACCCCATCCTCGAGTTTCTCCAACTCCACCGTGCTGAAGGCAGGGGCCCTTCCCCAGACGCATGAGCCATTGTTTGTTCCAGACTGAGGTCACAGCAGCTCTTGCAGTGTAGGTCCTCTCCTGTCCTCCTACCGCAACAGTGTACAACACCAGCGCAGTTACCTCACATCCCATTGTCCCACTTTACAGGTCAGGCAGCCGCCATTTCAGGGGCCCACATGGCTTTATTTTTAACTGCGTCACACATACCTAGGCCTTGCCTCAACACTCATACAGGCAAAATGTGGGTTATGAATGGTTTTCTGTGTAAGCTGTGTTTACGTACCTCTGAGTTGGTTGACTCTGTGCTCGTTGTTGTCCTTCATAGGCACCGTTCGCTGCGACATGTGAAGAGATGGCGGCATCCTCCGTTGTACAGACCACTGGTGGACCTGTCGACAATGGAGGAAAGACATGTGATTATCACCTACAGGCTTGATCGTGCCACAATCCTGGAACTGTGCGCCCAGTTGGAGCAAGACCTTATGCTAGCTATCCACCATCCCACAGGAATCCCCCATCAAGTGCAGGTGCTGTCAGTACTCCATTTCCTTGCAAGTGGGTCGTTTCAAACTACAGTGGCCATAGCATCAGGGATGTCCCAGCCTATGTTTTCCAACGTGTTGTCCAGAGTGTTGTCTGCCCTGCTGAAACACATGTGGAGCTACATCGTTTTCCCTCAGGTGGAGGATTTGCCTACAGTGAAAGGTGATTTCTATGCCCTGGGACATATCCCCAACATCATAGGTGCCATTGGTGGGACACATGTGGCCTTGGTCCCCCCACACAGGAGTGAACAGGTGTACAGAACCGGAAGAGTTACCATTCGATGAATGTGCAAATGGTGTGTTTGGCAGACCAGTACATCTCCCATGTTAATGCCAAATTCCCTGGCTCAGTGCATGATGCTTACATCCTGTGGAATAGCAGCATCCCTTATGTGATGGGGCAACTGCAGAGGCACCGTGTGTGGCTGTTAGGTGAGGACATGGACCCTATACAGTGTGGATAGTTGTCTGGGTCTGGGGTTGTCCCTAAGGGTTAGTGGCTGTCTAACAGTTGTCCTTCAACATTTGCAGGTGACTCTGGCTACCCCAACCTCTCATGGCTACTGACCCCAGTGAGGAATCCCATGACAAGGACAGAGGAACGCTACAATGAGGCCCATGGGCTAACTAGGAGGATTATAGAGCGGACATTCAGCCTCCTGAAGGCCAGTTTCCGGTGCCTCCATATGACAGGTGGTTCCCTATTCTACTCACCAAAGAAGGTGTACCAGATCATCGTGGCCTGCTGTATGCTTCACAACTTAGCTTTGCGATGACAGGTGCCTTTTCTGCAGGAGGATGGTCCAGATGGAGGTGTTGTGGCATCTGTGGAGCCTGTGGACAGCAAAGATGAGGAAGCAGAAGAAGAGGACATCGACAACAGGAACTCTGTGATCCTGCAATACTTCCAGTGAGACACAGGTAAGAAGACAAACCTGCCTACTACATGTTCTTTAACACTACTACCTCTCTACTGTCTGTCATTTTTATCCAGTGTATGGTCAATGAGTTGTCACTTTCCCTTACGATTTCACAGATGTGGGTCCCACTGTGTGAAATCTGCTTTGCTTCCTCATGGACTAGAGCTGTGTGACATAGGTATGTTGACATTACAACTGAAAGAGCATTTTGTCACTGTAATTGCTAATACACTATTTCGAAATCACAGACAGACTCCAGATTGTTTTGTGGTTTAAGGGTGTTTATTTAAGTGCTCAATATTGGAGGGGTTGTAAAATGGTGAGGGGTGATGGTGGAGGAATGTCCATGGCAGAGTCCAGTCTATTAGTCACACAGGTGCATTGTCCAAAGGGGCATAGGAAGTGGAGCTGGGGCAGTTTGACAAAGTGGGACAAAAGGATGACATCCACGGCGGTCTCATTTCTTGGCGGGGGTCTTGGTATTGGTCTTTGTCTTTGTCCTAGATCTCAGGGACCGTTTGCGGGGTGGTTCTCCCTCTGCAGGGGATGGGGTGCTGGTGTGGTGGTCCTGTGGCTGTGCCGCCTGTCCACGAGCACCGGCGGAGGTGGTGGGCAGTTCATCGTCCAGGCTAGTGTCAGGGGACCGTTGTTGTGCCACAGTGTCCCTCCTGGTGTTGAGGACTTCCTTCAGCACCCCTACGATGGTGCCCAGGGTGGAATTGATGGATCTGAGTTCCTCCCTGAAGCCCAAATACTGTTCCTCCTGCAGCCGCTGGGTCTCCTGAAACTTGGCCAGTACCATTGCCATGGTCTCCTGGGAATCATGGTAGGCTCCCCTGATGTTGGAGAGGGCCTCGTGGAGAGTGGGTTCCCTGGGCCTGTTGCCCCCTGTCGCACAGCAGCCCTCCCAGTTCCCCTGTTTCCCTGGGCCTCTGTCCCCTGAACGGTGTGCCCACTGCCACTGCCCCCAGGTCCCTGTTGTTTTTGGGGTGGTGGGTTAGCCTGGGTAACCTGTAGTGGTGGACACACTGCTGATTGACGTGTCCTGGGGATAGAGGTATGGGCCCGCTGGGTGGGTGCTGTGCTGGTGTTTCCAGAGGGGGCAAGCTCTGTAGTGGCCTGTGCCAGTGTGAGGGGAACTGACTATCCCAAGGTCCCAGACGGGCCGGGCTGGTCTTCTAGATCCAGTTGGACAGAGCTGCTGTCATCACTGTGGGCCTCTTCTGTTGGTGGTGTGGACATGTGTGGACCCTCCTGTGAGGTGACATTAGGCAGGGGTCCTGCAGGGGTGTAAAAGCATGATTATTGCATCTCTGTGTACCATGGTGTGCAATGGGTGGGTGATTGTGTACCCCAGTGCTTGCATTCCTGTGTGGGACCTTGTGTGATGATGGTTTACAGGGGTGTATGGGTATGTGCAATGGCCATGCATTGGTGATGGGTGTCCATGCTTTGTTGTTGCATGCAGGGCTTGGTGTTGGGATGTGTGGTTTGTTATAATGGGACATGTGTGAGGAGTAGGAGTGATGGGTGTGAGGGTGGGGGTTTGTGATGGCATGCAGGTATGGTGGGGGATAAGGTAGTTAAGATTTGACTTACCAGAGTCCATTCCTCCTGCTACTCCTTCGATGCCCTCAGGATGCAGAATAGCCAAGCCTTGCTCCTCCCATGTTGTTAGTTGTGGGGGAGGAGGTGGGGGTCCGCCGCCAGTCCTCTGAACCGCAAGGTGCTGTCTGGAGACCACGGAACGCACCTTCCTCCGTATGTCGTTCCACCTCTTCCTGATGTCATCCCTATTTCTTAGGTGCTGTCCCACTGCGTTGACCCAGTCCACTATTCTTCGCCATAGCTCCATCTTCCTAGCTGTGGAGGTGTGCTGCACCTATGATCCGAATAGCTGTGGCTCTACCCGGATGATTTCCTCCACCATGACCCTGAGCTCCTCCTCGGAGAACCTGGGGTGTCTTTGCCGTGTCATGGGGTGGTGTGGGTGATGTGTGGGGTGGTGTGTGTTGTGATATGTGGGGTGATATTCAGTGGTGTGTTATGTGTGGTGCGTGGATGTTATGTGGGTGATGGTATTGTGTGCCTGTGGATGCTTGGTTGTAGATTGTAGTGTCTCTCTCTGGCCTTCTGTTGCAATTGTTGTCGTAGGGGTTTGTGGGTGATGTGGGTGTGTGTTTTGAATTGTATTGGGTATGTGGGAGTGGTGTGTGTATATGTATCAGGTGTGTGTATTTCGATTTGTCCAATGTGGTTGTGTTTTGTAAATGTGTGTGTATTTTGAGCGTGGCGGTGTGTACCGCCAATGGAATACCGCAGTTGAAAGACCGCTGCGTGGATTCGTGGGTCGTGATAGTGTGGGCGTATTCCAGTTTATCACTGACCTTTGGTGTGGCGGACTTGTGTGGGTGTCTGGATTTTGGCATATTCCGAGCTGGGGGTCATAATGACCGTGGCAGAATTCTGCGGCTGCGGCGGTGTGTTGGTGGTCTTCTGCACGGCGGTAAGCGGCTTTTACCGCCAATGTTGTAATGACCTCCAAAATGTTGAAATGCGTATTGGTGTTTGAAGTGCTGCTCTGTGAATAAATAGAATCTGCTAATCTTTACCTCTGGGAGTACAGCAATTCTTGTTGGCTTATTTTTCGAGGGTCCTGGTCTCAACCCTATGCTGGCACCGGCAGTCAGAGCGCGGCGCTTTTCAGACCAATGTTTTGCAATTAATTCACAAGTGGCAGCACGGTTTTGTGGAATGGAAACATTGTGAAATGGTATAGGTGGCAAGGAAATACTATGTTCCTGCGTGTGTACTGTACACTTGGAGACAGATTAAATATGAAAACTCCAAATGCACATTGCATCATCCTGAAATCAGTGGGGCATCCTTATCAAGATGTTTGGTGAGTTGAAGACCTACAAATATCGTGCCACAACATCGATTGAGCCCTAACTGAATAACAATTTGGGAAAAAAGGGCCCAAGGCAATGCAGTAAATCACAATTTTATTACCACAGAGACAGAGGTCAAAAGTGTAGGAATACTGTTGACACGGTGAGTACTTCACAGTAAATTTATTCCGAAGTGAGAGAGAGCAAATCTGCGACCGATCTCTCATCTCTACTCCAACCGCCCTCTCTTCACATTCCACCCTCGAGCGTGGTGCCCAGTCACCATAGAGATAGTAACCTGGACACCACATTGCCTTCCTTTCATAATATTAACAGTTTTATACAAATACTCCTTCCCACTAAGAAGACTCTTCTGAAATTATAAATATGAAAATACATATACTTAACACCTTGGCTAAACATTGCATAAAACATAGCTTTAACATTTAGCCACAACATCACAAACATATCAGTATGTAGCACAACCTGCTCCATCCATTCCTTTCACATGACAAAATCTTTGAATTTCTTTGGTAGTATCACTTCCCTACCTTCACCAGTAGTTTTATTTGAATAAATACAAAGTTCATTAACAGGTTGTTGCAGGTTACGAGTATCCACCTAAACTCCTGAGTTAGTCCCCCTGGATACAGATGTGCCACACTGCTGTGAGATTTTGTTCATAATATCATTCCACAACCATCCTGTGTTGTCAGCATGTACCTTCCCTTTCCCATATAAATCCTGAGTTATTGAATCATTACACTTGAACATTCTGCTGAAATGCCAAACCTTTTTATCACTCAATAAGGCTGATTTGTTATATACACTTCGCATACACGTAGTGAAACAGACAATTTACTGCTGCCTTTCCTAGTTCTGTGATCAAGCTACACTTGAACCCAATCTCCACCAGATCGACTCACTTCCTTGACATTATGGCCCTCATTATGACATTGGTGGTAAATTCCGCTTACCGCCACGCTGACGGACGCCAACTCACCGCCGCAGTGGTGCATATCCGTTCACCATATTATGACACACATACACCAATCCGACAGAATTTAGCCACAGACACAAATCCGCCAGACCAAAGGTCAGTGATAAAATGGTGGTATCAAAACCCACAGCATTACACCAACAGAAAAATGCCCACAACATTATACCCCACGAATAACCACGGCAGACATTCAACAGCAGTAAAACATTGGTGGTATATACCGTTGCACTCAAAATGGACACCCACAGACAAAACAACACCACATTGGACAATTCAAACAACACATACCTGACACCCATACACAGACCACACCCACACACCCTCACCACTATAAAACACATCCACATTACCCACAACCATTTACGATTACAATTCATTGGCACGAGACTGACACCAAGACCACTTAGCCAACTAGAGCCACACACCACTCACACCCATACACCACTCATGCACTACACATCACACACACCGCCAAAATTTACCCAATACACCCTCACCAACACACCTGACACAACACCCACAGCACCACAAAGACACCCGCGTTTCACAGAGGAGAAGTTAAGGGTCATGGTGGAGGATATTGTCAGGGTAGAGCCACAGCTATTTGGAGCACAGGTGCAGCAGATATCCATTGCAAGGAAGATGGAGCTATGGTGGAGAATCGTGGACAGGGTCAATGCTGTGAGACAGCACCCAAGAACACGGGATGACATCAGGAAGAGGTGGAACAACCTAGACCTATGGCGGAAAGTACGTTCCATAGCAGCAAGACACCAGCTCGCTATACAGAGGACTGGCGGTGGACCCCCAACTCCTCTCCCCCAACTCACAGCGTGGGAGGAGAAAATCTTGGCAATACTGCTTACTGAGGGCCTGGCCGGAGTCGGAGGAGGACTGGACTCTGGTAAGTCAACTTTCAACAATTATCACCCCCATTCCTACATGCCATCAAATACCCTCACCATCAATCACATAACTCACTCCATCCCACACACTCCACCATCACATCTCTTTAATCCCAATGCCAATCCCTACATGCTGTACCAATGTATAGACACCCCTCACAGACCTGCATGGATACTCTTCACTAAAGCATGCATAGCAGAGAGAACTAACAACCCCAACATACACCAACATACACAAGTAGAAGCTGGCAGAGCAACACCAACCATAGAGGGGAAGCCAGGGATTTACAATATGTCATACACATTAACCATAACACATCATTTACATCCCCACAGGTACCCCAACCAATGTCACAGGAGAAGAGGTGCCAGCACTATCCAGTCCCCCAACAGAAGAGGTCCACAGTGATGACAGTAACTTTGGACTTCAGGATCTGGACAATCGACCTGGCCCATCAGGGACCACTGGAAAGCCAGTTACCCAAGCCCAGTCACACACCACCACAGAGCCTCCCCCATCAGGAAACAACACCACAGTACCCACAAAGCATCCCGAAACCTCTGTCCCCAGGACACGTCAATCAGCAGTGTGCCCACCTGTACAGAGACCCCAAGCTACACCTCGCACCCAAGACAATCAGGGACCTGGGGTCAGTTGCAGTAGGTACAAGGTTCAGGGAACAGAGGCACAGGCCACCAGGGACACTGGGAGGACTGCTGTGTTCCAGGGGGAGGATACGCCCAGGGGACCAACTGTCCAAGAGGCACTCTCAGAGATCCTGGGAGCCTACCAACATTCCCAGGACACGATGGGCCAGATCCTGGACAACATTGAGGGGAACAGGTGGCAGCAGGAGGGACAGTACCAGGGGATCAGGGAGGACTTGCAGGCCATCAACAACACCCTAATCTCCATAGCAGGGGTGCTGGCAGACATGGACAACATTATGATGGAGGTAGTCTCACACCAGTGGGCCCCTGCCACTAGCCCGTCATCGGAACAGCTTTTCACTTCCACCGCTGCTAGTGGCCAGGAGGCCCCCACCACAGGACTCACAGGCCAACAGCACCCCTTCCCCTGCAGAAGGTGAACCACCCCACAAAGGTTCCCTGTGATCCTGACAGAAGCCCGAGACACTTGCCAAGACCCCCGCCAGGAAATGAGACTCTCCTGATTCTCACCTTTTTGTCCCACACAGTCACCCTGTCCACCTTGAACTGCCATTGCTCCCCTTCCTATGTCCCCTTGGACAATGTACCTGTGCTACAAACAGACTGGAACAATACCCTGGACTTTCCTCCATCATCACCCCATCCTATTGCACTTTCCCCCTATATGTTAACACTTCAATAAACACCCTTTGATAAAAATAGATTTAGAGTATGTAACGTATTCCAAATATGTATTGATTGAAACAAGTACAACCAGTGCAAATTAACTGTACATAGAATGAGCAAAGAATTAATGACCTGTAGCTTGCTGTTGTGATCACACCAGGAGCATTTGTCATATCATCAACATCTGAAAAATGAATAGCTAGAGGGAACAGTAAGTTGGCATAGAATTGGGAAATACCAGCATACAAATGCTACACAGAATACAACCAAAATCATTGAAATGTAAAGTTACACTGTCTCACCTATGTGTCATTGGAAGTACTGATGGATTACAGTTGTTCTGTTGTCCTCATCCTCATCCTCTGCCTCCTCATCCTCACAGTCCACAGGGTCAACTGCTGCCACAGGGCATCTCCAGTCTCCTCCTCCTGCCGAAAAGGGACAGAGCGTCTGAGGGCTAGGTTGTGCAACATGCAGCATACCGCTACTATCTGGCAGACCTTCTTGGATGAGTAGCACAGGGATCCACCTATTAGATGGAGGCACCGGAACCTGGCCTTCAGGAGGCCAAAGGTTTTCTAAATAAGCATTCTGGTTTGCCCATGTGCCTCATTATAACATTCTTCTGCCCTTGTCCTGGCATTCCTCACAGGGATCAGCAGCCATGATAGGTTTGGGTAACCAGAGTCACCTGCAAATATTGAGGGACAACATTTAGCCACACACTATCCTATATGGCCCACACCATACCCATACACCAAAATTTACTGGGTGGGAACCAGGGCTCACCTATTAGCCACACCCGTGCCTCTGTAGTTGGGCCATCACATTTGGGATGCTGCTATTGCTCAGGACAAAGGCATCATGCACCGACCCAGGATACTTAGCGTTGACATGGGAGATGTACTGGTCCTCCAAGCACACCATCTGCACATTGATGGAGTGGAAACTCTTACGATTCCTGAATACCTGTTCATTCTGTCGGGGGGTACAAATGCAATATCTGTTCCGTCAATCGCCCCAATTATATTGGGGATATGTCCCGTTGCATAAAACTCAACCTTCACAGTGGCCAAATCCTCAACCTTGTCAGCACTATTGAGAACATTGGCTGTGACATTCCTTCTGCCAAGCCCACTGTCAATTGGAAAGAACCAGTTGCCAGGAAAAGGAGCACTGATAGAACTTGCACAAGAGGGGGGATCCCAGTGGGGTGACGGATAGAAGATATCAAGTGGGCACACAGCTCTGTTATTGTGGCCCTATCCAGTCTACAGGTGAGTATTATGAGCCTGTCTTCAAGTGTAGCCAAGTTCACCAGGGGTCTATACACAGTGTTATGTCTCCATCTCCTATTCATCTGCAGTGGTAGGAATCTAAGGGACAAAAGAGTAAGGAGCATGTCACAAACTGAACAATGGAGCCACAAAAGTAATTTGCAATCTGAATACATGAAATGGGCCAGTGTGATTGTCCAGTAAGTGTCTATTTCTCCTGTGACACAGCATTATTCCATAGGCATGCCCCCCCTGAAATGGCGTCCGCCTGTTCTGTGTGGAGGAACAGGTGGAAGTGAGGTAATGCCGCTGACGTTGTGCGCCGTGGCTGGAGGCGGTCGGGAACCACTGTGTAATTCCTCATTGGTTAATATTGGGCCCTATGGGGTACATTGGTTAATGGTGATCTACGCCGGCAGTGACGGTATGCACTGCCGCGGACGTGACCGACATTTTCTATCATTATCCACACTTGTTTCCTGACCTTCCATAGGAGCGGACCTACAATGCATATGCTGCTGTGACCTGTTTCTGGAACCTACAATAGCCTGTGTGACTGAGGAAAGGGCCCCAGCCTTCACTTCAGAGGAGTTGGAGAGACTGGCGGATGGGGTACTACCCCAGTACAGACTGCTATATGGGCCTCCAGACCAACATGTGAGTACACTGAGGGCACGATGCATGTAGCATGCATGTATTTAGGGGTGTGTGAAGCCATTGTGTAAGGGGGGAGGGATGTCTTCCTTGCTTGGTACACATTGAGTGCTGGGCTATGTGTGTGCCAATTGTGCTGTAAACGGGTATGATGGGGCATTTGTGTAACTGGCTGGACTGTTTGTCTAATGGTGTTCTCCTGTCTGTATTGCCTCTGCAGGTCAGTGCCCATCAAAGGAAGGGTATATGGCATGCCATCGCCAAGGAGGTGTGGACCCTGGGGGTCTATGGCTGGCAGAGCAGCCACTGTCGCAAACGGTGGAAGGGCCTGAGACGCTGGGCACGGAAGACTACGGGGGCCCAGCTGGGGATGGCCTCCCAATGAGGAAGGGGTGCCCGTCGAGCCATGACCCCCATGATGGCCCCCATACTGGTGGGGGCCCATCCAGAGCTGGATGGGCGCTAGAGGGCAACACAGCAGCCACAAGGGAGTGAGTACAGTGGCTATCATTACAACTTACACCTGGCGGGGTGATATCCGGGTGGTGGTTGTGTGTCAGCGGGTACCCGTAGGCCAGGCCAGATAGGCGTAGGTCCTCTGGTGGCTAAGGGTCTGAAGGGAAATCCTGCCTACCTAGCTTGTTAGTATCCACTACTGGTCAAGGCTGCATGTGTCCCAGGTATGCTGCAGTTGGCGGTGTGTGATCCTCCTCATGGCTTGCTGGCTAGCAATATCACTGGTGCAATGCATAGTGGTAGGCCTGTTCCCCGTGTGTGAAGGTGTTGTGTATACCGACGGTGGTGTTGGTGCATTCACTGACCCAGTGTATCCCTTGTCTCTCTCTCCCCTTTCTTGACTTGACATCCTGTCCTTTTGTGCATTAGCATCATCTGGCTCAGGAGCAGAGGCATCGGAGATGGAGGGAGCTGCATCCCACAGGACCCTGGAGGCAGAGTCCACCGACACTGAGGGCACCAGTGGGGCGGAGATCGACGGGAGTACTGCGGCAGAGATAGGAGGGGACAATACAGACTCTGATACCTCCTCCGATGGGAGCTCCCTGGGGGTGGAAGACACCTCCGTGACCACCCCAGCTACAGGTACAGCCATCACCCCTCGTACCAGCTCCGCCCTCCCAGAAGCCCCTCAGCGAGTTGCCTGTGCCCGCTCACCCAGAAGGGTGGGAATCTCCTTCGTCCCAGACACCTCAGTCCTGCCCCAGTGAGTCCTACTGTCCTGAGTGAGAAGGGTATTGACCTCCTGAGATCCATCTCTGTAGGACAATTAACCATTGTGAATGCCAGCCAGGGGCTCGAAGTCCAGATGCAACAATCTAATGCATTCCTGGAGGGCATTCACACTGGATTGGCGGCCCATCAGAGAACGATTCAGGCCCTGGCCTCCTCTCTGATGGCAGCCATTGTCCCTGTTTCTACCGTCCCCCCTCCAACTTCCACTTCCCAGTCCCATTCTCCTCAACCGCAACCCATTCCAAGCACACAGCCAGACAAGCATGCACACAGGACAACGCCCAAGAGTGTCACAGGCAAACACAAGCACCACACTTCATCCCACAAGCACTCACACAAACACCATCCAGTTGCAGACACAACAGCATCCACTATTTACACTGTCTCCCCCTCCTCCTCTTCCACCTTCCACCCAGTTACGTCCATACTCACACCTGCATGCACTACACCATAATCCACTACCTGCATCATCACCACACGAAGCAGAACACACACCTCACTGGCAGACACCTTCACAACATCCATGCACACGTCCCCTGTGTCCTCTCCCACCATGTCTGTCCCCTCCCTCCTAAGGTACACCAACGCAAGCACTCAGACACCCAACAGCCATCCACCTCACAACAGCATACAACCCATGCACCTGCACCCAAATCCAGCAGATAGACACCTCCAACAACCACTCTCTCATCCTCCACTCTCATTACTTCTCCCTCTTCCCGCCCCAATGTCCCTAAAAAGCTTTTATTTTCCACCATTAACCTCTTCCCTACCCCTCCCGTCCTGCACGTATGGCCAAGGTATTAAGAACCCAGCCAAGCACCTCAGCCAAACAGTCCACGGGCCAAGTTCCATCAGAACCTACTCATGGTGGATAGGATTCCAGGCAACAAATAGTGAAGGGGAAGGAACCTGTCCAGCGATCAAAAAGGGGAAGGAGCCTGCTTCACCTAGCATAAAGGGGAAGGAGCCTGCACCAGCCAGCAGAAAGGGGTAGGAGCCTGCACACGCAAACAAGAAGGGGAAGGAGCCTGCACTAGTCAGTAGAAAGGGGAAGGATTCTGCACCAGCCAGCAGAAAGGGGAAGGAGCCTGCACCAGCAAGCAAGAAGGGGAAGGAGCCTCCATCAGCCAGCAGAAAGGGGAAGGAGCCTGCACCAGCAAGCAAGAAGGGAAAGGAGCCTGCACCAGCCAGCAGAAAGAGGAAGGAGCCTGCACCAGCAAGTAAGAAGGGGAAGGAGCCTGCACAAGCAAGCAAGACGGGGAAGGAGCCTGTACCAGCAGCTGTCACTGAGCCTCCACCCCCATCCTTGGTTGTGCAGCCATCAGTGAGTGCAGGGGCTGAGCAGGAGCCTCCCACTACCACCACCACCACAGTGTAGCCATTGGAGGGTGCAGGGGCTGAGCAGGAGCCTCCCACTACCACCACCACCACTACAGTGCAGCCATCGGAGGGTGCAGGGGCTGAACAAGAGCCTCCCACCACCACAGTGTAGCCATCGTAGGGTGCAGGGGCTGAGCCAGAGCCTCCAACTACCTCCACCACCACAGTACAGCTATCACAGGGTGCATGGGCTGAGCAGGAGCCTCCCACCTCCACCACCACAGTGCAGCCATCATCGCCGGTGGACACCATGTGATCCAGCCTCCATGGGCTGCTGTGTGGCCTGTCCCCTCCAGAACCAGTGGTGAATTCACACACTCGAGAGACTTTGGCCTTGCACTTCCCAGGACCAAGCACAGGGCTTCTTGCCCCCTCCAGAACCAGTGTGGGAGACACCCACTTGAGAGACTGTGGCCTTGCCCTCCCCAAGACCAAGCACAGGGCATGTTGCCCCCTCCAGAACCAGTGTGGGAGACACCCACTTGAGAGACTGTGGCCTTGCACTCCCCAGGACCAAGCACAGGGTATGTTGCTCCCTCCAGAACCAGTGGTCTTCTTTCCGCCTCCAGCAGAGGTGCCCCGTCCCCCTGAGCTGCCTGCTTATTTGCCAACTGATGCCCCTGCAGTGTTCTCTCCGTATTGGTGCGGGTAACAAGTGGGGTCTTGGACTTTGCCCTGTGGCCATGTGGCCCCTGTGAAATGAGGACTGGACAGTGTCCCTTTTTTGTACATTTGTACATATCTGTTCCATTGTCAAACTGTATTATTACTTTTGTGTTGATCTTATTACAATCACTTTAGTCAATTCCTGTTGTCCTTGCATTATTTAGCCAATTTACGGGGACAAATTGTTTTCTTGTGCCGCTTTTTGTGTGTATTGTGAGTGTGTATGGAGTGTGTGTGGTGCGTATGTGTGTCACTCTCGTTTTCCCCTCCCCCCTCCCTTGTGAGTTAGGCGGCTGTACTCACCATTGTCGTCTTCACCGGCGTTGGTGTTCGCAGTGGAGCACAGCGTAAAAGATCATCGGAAATACTTGCAGTTCTGGTTCCATGGCGGCATGGTTCTTTCTTGTGTCTCCAATGGTGAGTCCTTTCACTTCTATCATGTGCTCCTGCCAGTCTTTTGAAGGCATTGGTACCGCCGCGGAAAAGGTTGCGGATTGTGTTGTCATAATATGGTGTGTGGAACTTTGTCTTCCACCTGGCTGTAGGCAGCTACCGCCATGGTGACTGTTAATTTCCACCCTGGCGGTCGGTGTGGTAAATTGGCTGTCTTTCGAAGATCTAACCGCCAGGGTCATAATTTGGCGGTACTTACCGCCAGCCTGTTGGAGGTATTACCGCCACTTTATTACCGACCGCCAGGGTCGTAACGAGGGCGTATGTCTTTTGTCATACTGTTTTTTATACCCTTCCTGCATTTTTCTCAAATTGCTTCTGACCACTAATGGTGACTATTTACTGTATATTTTTTCATTCTGCCAAACAATATAGTCCTTTGTGAATGGTTCTCTACCCCTTAAAACCCTAAAAGGACTATGGGGGTCATTCTGACCCTGGCGGTCACCGACCGCCAGGGCCAACGACCACGGAAGCACCGCCAACAGGCTGGCGGTGCTTCCTGGGCCATTCTGACCGCGGCGGGCAAGCCGCGGTCAGAAAAGGGGAAACAGCGGTTTCCCGCCGGTTTACCCCTGGCCCAGGGAATCCTCCATGGCGGCGCTGCTTGCAGCGCCGCCATTGGGATTCCAACCCCCTTCCCACCATCCTGTTCCTGGCGGTTTTTACCGCCAGGAACAGGATGGCGGGAACGGGTGTTGTGGGGCCCCTGGGGGCCCCTGCACTGCCCATGCCACTGGCATGGGCAGTGCAGGGGCCCCCTAACAGGGCCCCACAAAGATTTTCAGTGTCTGCTTTGCAGACACTGAAAATCGCGACGGGTGCCCCGGCACCCGTCGCACCCCTGCAAATCCACCGGCTCCATTCGGAGCCAGCTTCCTCTTTGCAGGGGCTTTTGGAGATCGCCCGCCGGCCCAGCGGGAAAGTTAGAATGACCGCGGTGCGTCTTTTGGCGGTCGGAATGACCCCCTATATCTAATTTCTGTTGGAGTTATCCTGTAAGCTCAAATAGTTTTAGATAACTATTTCTCCCAAACCTTCCCACTAGCAATGGCGGCATGTAGGCTGCCCATAATAACTCTGTTAAATCGTTCTACAGTTCCATTTCCAGCTGGATGATAAACTGTTTTTTTTTTAGCAATGATGCCATTCCTTCTCATAAACTTAACAACTCTCTCAGACATGAATTGTGGACCATTCAGTACATATTTAGGAATACCTTCAAGGAAATTGACAATATCTTCCACCTGAATAGTTTCTGTTACCCTAATCCTAGGCCTCTTGGAGTAATTGTCAACCGCAACAATAATGTATTTACTTACATCAATCACGATGGGCCCCAATAAATCTATACTCACTTCTTCCCACGGTCGTTCTGGGAGTGTGCGTTCACCCATAGAAGGGCGAGATACAGAATGAGATTTATCTGCATTGGAACATACAGTACAATTCTTCATGAATCTTTCAATTGCATCATCCATACCTGGCCACCAGTACAGCAATTGCATTCTCTTCTTCAATTTCACAATTCCCAAATGTCCTTCATGTTTCAGTTGTAAAAAATTTAATCTTAATCGTTCAGGAGGTATCAATTTCTCATTTCTGAAAACATAAACTGCCTTACTCACAGATAGTTCATCTCTAATTTCCCAATATTTCTTGCACTCCTCCTGTAGTTTGTGTTTCGCACTCCACCCTTCCACTACCATTTTCTTAATGACATTCAAATTCACATCCTTTTCGTATTCCGAATCTCACTCCTCTTCCAAAATGGCACTATGCACATCATCCCATTCCGACCCAACCTCATCTATGGGTAATGGAGATCGTCTTAAATAGTCCGCAACTTTGTTCAACCTCCCCGGTAAATATACCACTTTGTATACATAGTCCAATAACTTCAAAGTCATCCTCGAAATGAGCGGTGTAGCCTTGAAATTCCCATTTGAAGTGAGCACTTTCACCAGAGGTTTCTGGTCATTCCTTAATGTGAACCTAGTTCCCATATGTACCGTCTGAACTTCTCCATGGCCCAAACAGCAGCCAACATATCTCTCTCTATCAAACAAAACTTCTCTTCAGCAGGTGACAGTGAAAGCAACACATATTCCACTGTGCATTCTCTGTCATTCCCGGACATTTGAGTGAGTGCAGCCCCAAGGCTCTTCCCACTTGCATCTGTTGTAATTATACTGTGTGCACCTACTTTAAATCCTTGCAAGGGACCTGCTTCACAGATATCACGTTTAATATTTTCAAAATCCATTTGCAATTGCTCATCCCAAATGAAATTTTGCTTAACTTTTAACAATTGCCTCAACTTGTGTGTTTTCATAGCAAAATTTCCCACAAACTTTGCATAAAAATCCAAAAGTCCTAAAAAGGACACCACAGTATCCTTTGATGTAGGAGCTGGTGCATCTTTCCTTCTTAGGTGTGATACCCTTACAGCTTACTTCGTGGCCTAGATAACCTACTGATTGCATTGCAAATTTACATTTCTTTAGTTCAACTGTTAATCCAACTTCATTTAATTTCTCTACTGCTAAATTGAGCTTATGGTCATGCTCCTCTCTGCTGTGACCCATAATCAATATGTCATCTTGAAAATAAATTACATTGTCAATTCCCTTTAAATGTTTAAACATCAGCAGCTGGAACACAGCTGTCGCTGACGCCAAACCAAATGGCATTCTGACAAACCTGTAACACCCAAAGGGAATAATTAATGCTGTTAAATCCCTGCTAGATTCATGTAATCGAACTTGGTGGTAAGCCAAAGTTAGATGTATTGTTGAGTACCATTTAATGCCTTTGGATTGGGATAGTAATTCATAAATGTTAGGTAGAGGAAACTTGTCAATAACAATATTTTTATTTAATTCCCTCAAATCAATGCAAAGATGCAACTGTCCATCCGATTTACGAGCGACCACCAACGGGGCCAACCATTCTGCACTTTCTATAAGTTCAATCACCCCTTTCAACTCTAATGCCTCCAATTCTTTCATAACCTGTTTTCTTATGCTATAGGTATATTCCTAACTTTATGACTGTAGATGGGTGAATAACTCCCCGACTACATTATCAGCCAAAGCCGGAGCAGAACCACGATCCAATACTCTTGGCAAGACGGCGTCTCTTGAAACCGGGAATCCGGATGTCTGGATTCCCGTGACAATACCTGCTGACGTACGGGCGGGGAAACCAGAAGAGGAAAACACTGCCGGCGCAGGGAACCCCGATATCTGGGTTCCCGAAAAGTTAAAAAGAGAAGAAGGACTACGCGTGAGCGACGCGGAAGAAGAGGAGGAAGCCGAGGAGCAAGGAGCAGAAAAGGCAGAGCGTATAGAAACCGGAGGAAATGAGGAGGAAGACGACCTTGGAGAAAGGTGGCCGTTTGACAGCCAGGGAGACACCACAAGGGGACAGGACAATCCCACTAAACCCGATCTCCGCCACGTCCCTGGAGGGACGTGGCTACAGCAGGTACGGTCCTGTCTAAGGGGAAAATTAAGTTATATGGAGGGAAGGGAGGAGGGTGGAGGAGAGGGATGAGGGGGGGAAGAGGGGAGGAGGGGGAGAAGGCTGGGAACTTTGAAAGTGAACTCCCCAGAGCACGTGATAGGGTAGTTTATGGCCCTTAAGTAAATTAAACACAAACACAGGTGTAAAAATCGTGACTCTCGTGACCCTCTACAGTCATCTCTACTTTCTTTATTTCTTTCTCCTGGGAAAATACGCACATCCCCATTCACCCCGAGTTTTCTCTCTCTCTCTCTACACCCTTCCCACACACTAAAGAATACCAATTGCAATACAAAGCCACTACTTACCGGTCTTTTGGTTCCTTTTGTTTTTCGGTCTTCCTGCCAACACCAATGCCGAGAAACTGTCATCAGTCACCAGGGACCCTGAGGAAGAAGAACACAAAGGAGATAAACAGCACGAAAGACTTTAGATACTGACTATTATAACTATAATTATCCCACAATAAAAACACCTATATACATCAACCAATTGAATATTGTCTTACTCCCTATCGCTATACCCACGGCCACAATGACATACAGGAATGGCACCTTCTTTTGATTCGATCTTATGTGTGAACCCTTTCAATTCCCTAACAGTGCCTAAAAATACACTTGGAAATTGTTCCATAACCAATCTATCAAGGTTCAAGGTTGGATTCTTGACAAACATGATTTGGTCCCCACCGCTAGGATCCAGCACAATGCTCAAGGCTCCTTGCTTTATCCATCCAAGAACTGATGGACCTTTCTCTGCAACATATAATTTTCCGTTAGCTTCTCTATTTTTTAATTAAAAAACTACTTTTTTAAACCCCGCCACGGGAATCCTTTCACCCGTGAACATGACTGGAAGTATATCTGTGGGGTTCATCTGTTCCCCCGACACACCTGCCAATTCTTTCTCCCATACAGATCGCTGAATAATTGAGTACAGAGACCCTGAGTCTGCTTCGACCTGTATGTTAACTCCATTTATGTTTATGTCACATTTAGGTTTCTTCCTAGACTCACAAATAAAATCCAAAATAGCCTCACCATCACCAATATTTAATACACTTTCATCACTTGTGGATTCTTGTTCATCAATCCCCTTCCCTTCCAGCACACATTTCACCTTACAACTTTTTTTCTTTTCTTTTCTTCTACACACTCTTTCATAATCCCCCACAGTTCCACAAAATGTGCATTTAACCTTGACTGCAGGATAGCATTTGTCCCGAGCAAAATGTCCCTTTTTGCCACATATAAAACATACAGGTCCTTTATCTGGTTGTTTGTGAATATTCTTATTCCCTCTCTCTTTTATGGAAAAATTGTCTCTCTTTTTTCCCTGATCTTCAACATAGCTTATATTGCATACTGTGTCTTCTCCATTCTCATTTTTCAAAACCACATTAGCGCATTTTATGAACATTTCTGTCTTTTTGACAATTGCAACCACCTCATTCAGAGATGACTCTCCGCACACCTACAATTTTTCTATTTATAGGCTAGAATTATTTTATGCATGACCAGTTGATCTCTAATTAGATCATCGTCTAACAATCCAAATCTACAATTGATAGCAAGTTTTTCAAAGCTGAAACTTAGGTGGTCATTACAACCCTGGCGGACGGTGTTAAAGCTGCGGTAATACCACAAACAGTGCGGCAAAAAAAATAATGGAATTATGACCCTGGCGGAAACAGCGCAGTGGTCACCGCCAACAGACAGGCGGAAGACAATGTACCGCCCATAGTATCACAACCCGCCAATCCGCCACCTTTTCCGGGGCGGATTCACCGTGGATAAAAACACGGCAGAAACAGTTGCTGCAATGGGAAAACGCTCACCTGAACACATTCCACGAGGAACGAGGACTCCATGGACCCGGAACTCCAAATACTCCCTGCCCTTGTCTTTCTGCTCTTCTACGACCATCATCTACGTAGGCGCCAAAGACAACGGTGAGTACTGCACCTAAGACATGGGGAGGGGGAGGCAAAAGTTAGGGAGACACCCACCAAACAGCCCCAGCCCCACCCCCACCCCCAACCTCGCATAATACAACATACACACCAATGCATCCACAAAAATCACAGTAACAACCCACAATCCCCCCGGAAGAATGAAAAGACAAAGTGAAATCTGTTCAAACATTGTAATGTAGCAATATACATGTCTTACAAAAATATACAGATATATACGAAATTCAGTCAGAAATATATACATTACGAAAAGTAGTGCAGATATGTACATAACAATGTCCGTGCACCAACAGTCCAAAAATGCATGGGTGAGGCCCACAAAAGATACCTGACCGCAATCAGAGAGAACACTGCAGGGCATCAGATAGAAATACTACAGGCACCTCAGGGGGAAGGGAAGGGGGGGCACCTCAGCCGGATTACTGCAAAGCCAGACCCACGACGGGGCTCCATGCCCATTGATGTATCCTGGGGAGTGCAAAGCCACAGTCTCACAAGTCTCTACAGTGGGTGGGTTGCCCACTGTGCCATACTGGGGAATGCAAAGCCACAGTCTCACAAGTCTCTACAGTGGGTGGCTTGCCCACTGCCATATCCTGGGGAGTGCAAAGCCACAGTCTTACAAGTATCTACAGTGGGTGGGTTGCCCACTGCCATATCCTGGGGAGAGCAAAGCCACAGTCTCTCAAGTCTCTACAGTGGGTGGGTTGCCCACTGCCATATCCTGGGGAATGCAAAGCCACAGTCTCTCAAGTCTCTACAGTGGGTGGGTTGCCCACTGCCATATCCTGGGGAGTGCAAAGCCACAGTCTCTCAAGTATCTACAGTGGGTGGGTTGCCCACTGCCATATCCTGGGGAGTGCAAAGCCACAGTCTCTCAAGTCTCTACAGTGGGTGGGTTGCCCACTGCCATATCCTGGGGAGTGCAAAGCCACAGTATCTCAAGTCTCTAAAGTGGGTGGGTTGCCCACTGTACCATCCTGGGGAGTGCAAAGCCACAGTCTCATAAGTCAATAACATTCTCCACTGGTTCTGGGGGGGACTGGTGCCCGGTCTGGATGAGTCGCCCCGTGAAAGTTCCTGTCCTGTCACTGTCCCAGTTGCACATGGGATAAGGATGCCTGATGTGGCGGTCTATTCATTCCTACCCGGTGCATGCCCTGTTCAGCGGTCTTCACCATTGCGGTCTTTGCCCTGTTCAGCGGTGCTTTGCCATGGGGGTCTTTGCCCTGTTCAGCGGTCTTCACCATGGCGGTCTTTGCCCTGTTCAGCGGTGCTTTGCCATGGCGGTCTTTGCCCTGTTCAGCGGTGCTTTGCCATGGCGGTCTTTGCCCTGTTCAGCGGTCTTCACCATGGCGGTCTTTGCCCTGTACAGCGGTCTTCACCATGGCGGTTTTTGCCCTGTTCAGCGGTGCTTTGCCATTGCGGTCTTTGCCCTGTTCAACAGTGCTTTGCCATGGCGGTCTTTGCCCTGTTCAGCGGTCTTCACCATGGCGGTCTTTGGCCTGTTCAGCGGTCTACACCATGGCGGTCTTTGCCCTGTTCAGCGGTGCTTTGCCATGGTGGTTCTGGTACAGACATTGGTGTGTGGCATGACGTTCCCTACACTGGGCATTGGTGTATGGCATGACGTTCCCTACACTGGGCATTGGTGTGTGGCATGACGTTCCATCATAGCCCACCTGGGCTGTGGCAGCCGTGGCCCTCCTGGGCACTGACTCCGGTGGTGGTCTCCTGACCAGTGACGATACTTGGGCCCTCCTGGGCTATGACTCCGGCGGTGGTCTCCTGACCAGTGACAATACTTGGGCCCTCCTGGGCTGTGACTCCGGCTGTGGTCTCCTGACCAGTGACGATACTTGGGCCCTCCTGGGATGTGACTCTGGCGGTAGTCTCCTGACCAGTGATGACGGTGCTGGCGGTTGTGTCTCGACCGCCGGGAATGATGGCGGCCTTCTCCGCCGTGATACTCACAGCAGGCTGGGCAGACTTCCTCTGGCCCTTCTCCACCTTTGGTGGAGTCACAGCTGACTCTCCAATCCCCTTGGAACCCATGTGAGTTGTTTTCCCACCAGGAGTCTTCACACAGTCCCTTCATCCAATCTCTAATTTTAGAGCCTTTACAGGGGGTGGGCTGCCAGTGCTTTGCCTCCGTGTCACACTGCCTGCCCTGGTGGCCGGTGCACTCCACAAACCTTGAACAGGCACCACTGGTATTGGATGCTTTTTGGCTGAGGTGCTATGACGGGACTGATGAATTGGAGGGGGGGTGGGAGCAAAAAGGTCAACTTTACAGAGGGACAGTTTCTGACGTACACTGGGATGGGTAGTTGTAGGGGCTCTGGGAGTGGAGGAAGAGGAGGTGGTTGTAGGAGGTGTCACTTTAGGTGTTTTGGGTGCAGGTGCAGGTACTGGAGGCTCTCGTGAGGTGGATGGATGTTGGGTGTGTGGGTGCCCGCGTTTGTGTACTTTGGGAGGGTGCATCACAGACACACTGGGAGAGGACACAGGGGACGTGTAAATGGGAGTGGAGGTGGTGAGTGCAGGTGAGCGGCTCGTGGTGCTGGGTCTCCTTGTGCGATTCATGGTGCCTGTAGATGTGGTGCATGCAGGTGTGTGTGTAGACGAGACTGGGAGGGAGGAGGGAGAAGAGGAGGAGGGGGACACAGTGGAGGCAGTGGATGTTGCTGTGTCTGTACGTGGGTGAGGCTTGCGTGAGTGCCTGTGGGTTGTGTGGTGCTTATGTTTGCTTGAGCTACTTGTGTGTGTTGACATGTGTGCATGCTGGTCTGTAGGTGTGCTTGGGATGAGCTGGGGTACAGGAGATTGGGTCTGGGTGGAGGAGGTTGGAGGGGGGAGGCTGGACACAGGGACAATGGCTGCCATCAGTGCTGAGGCCAGAGATTGCAGGGTTCGCTGAAGGACAGCCTGACCAGAATGAATGCCCTCCAGGAATGCATTACCGTGTTGAAATTCTCGTTCTACACCCTGGATGGCATTCACAATGGTAGACTGCCCAACACAGAGTGACCTGAGGAGGTCAATGGTCTCCTCACTGAGGGCAGCTGGGGTGACAGTGGCAGGGCCTGAGGTGCCTGGGGTGAAGGTGATGCCCACCCTCCTGGGTGAGCGGGCACGGGGCGAACGCTGAGGGGCTGCTGGGAGGGCGGTGCTGGTAGGGGAGGTGGCGGCTGTACCTGTAGAAGTGGGGTGCACAGATGGTGCCGCCACCACAAGGGAGCCCCCATCGGCGAACGAGTCCGTGTCGCTGCTTGGTGATCCGGTGGCCGACGTGAAGCTCCCATCACCCTCCGTCCCACTGGTGCATTCTGAGTCCGTGGTGTGGCCCTCCATGGCCATGTGGGATGCAGCCCCCTTATGCACCGGTGCCACTGTATCTCCGCCTGATGATGCTGATGTACAAAAGGACAGGGAGAGCAGAAAAAGTGGGGGAGACAGAAGAAAGAGAGTTTAAGTGCATGGCATACCGCTAATGTTGGCGGACAAGACAGACACAGCAGCCCCCTGCATTACGCTGTGCTCCTGCCCTCTGCACATGCAATCTCTGGGATATGGCCTACATGGCTATGGTGGACATCTGACCGCTCAGCCCTCCACAGGGCCTGGTCGCCCCACTCACTGCTGCCGCTCCTGCCTGCCTTTGCCGCCTCCTGCCTGCAGATTCCTTCGCTCGCTGCTCCTGGGATTTCCCGCCGCTGCCTCCCTGCGGCCCCGCCCCCCTGTGATTCCATTCGCCGGACCGCTCCCGCCACCCAGCTGCTCCTCCCTTCCGGCTCCTTACTTAAGGGGACCGTAGGGGACTACAGAGTGTGACCGCTCAGCCCTCCACAGGGCCTGGTCGCCCCACTCACTGCTGCCGCTCCTGCCTGCCTTTGCCGCCTCCTGCCTGCAGATTCCTTCGCTCGCTGCTCCTGGGATTTCCCGCCGCTGCCTCCCTGCGGCCCCGCCCCCCTGTGATTCCATTCGCCGGACCGCTCCCGCCACCCAGCTGCTCCTCCCTCCCGGCTCCTTACTTAAGGGGACCGTAGGGGACCACAGAGTGTGACCGCTCAGCCCTCCACAGGGCCTGGTCGCCCCACTCACTGCTGCCGCTCCTGCCTGCCTTTGCCGCCTCCTGCCTGCAGATTCCTTCGCTCGCTGCTCCTGGGATTTCCCGCCGCTGCCTCCCTGCGGCCCCGCCCCCCTGTGATTCCATTCGCCGGACCGCTCCCGCCACCCAGCTGCTCCTCCCTCCCGGCTCCTTACTTAAGGGGACCGTAGGGGACCACAGAGTGTGACCGCTCAGCCCTCCACAGGGCCTGGTCGCCCCACTCACTGCTGCCGCTCCTGCCTGCCTTTGCCGCCTCCTGCCTGCAGATTCCTTCGCTCGCTGCTCCTGGGATTTCCCGCCGCTGCCTCCCTGTGGCCCCGCCCCCCTGTGATTCCATTCGCCGGACCGCTCCCGCCACCCAGCTGCTCCTCCCTCCCGGCTCCTTACTTAAGGGGACCGTAGGGGACCACAGAGTGTGACCGCTCAGCCCTCCACAGGGCCTGGTCGCCCCACTCACTGCTGCCGCTCCTGCCTGCCTTTGCCGCCTCCTGCCTGCAGATTCCGTCGCTCGCTGCTCCTAGGATTTCCCGCCGCTGCCTCCCTGCGGCCCCGCCCCCCTGTGATTCCATTCGCCGGACCGCTCCCGCCACTCAGCTGCTCCTCCCTCCCGGCTCCTTACTTAAGGGGACCATAGGGGACCACAGAGTGTGACCGCTCAGCCCTCCACAGGGCCTGGTCGCCCCACTCACTGCTGCCGCTCCTGCCTGCCTTTGCCGCCTCCTGCCTGCAGATTCCTTCGCTCGCTGCTCCTGGGATTTCCCGCCGCTGCCTCCCTGCGGCCCCGCCCCCCTGTGATTCAATTTCGCCGGACCGCTCCCGCCACCCAGCTGCTCCTCCCTCCCGGCTCCTTACTTATGACGCCCCCAGAGCGACCGCGCAGCGGACGCGCGCAGCGGGAGCACCGACTGAGCGCCAAAGGTAAGCCCGTCTGCGCCCGTCCGCGCCTGGACCGCACCCAGCGCCAGACCCCCTGGTCCTCGCCCTCGCCAGCACACCCTGCACAGCTACGATGCCAGAACCCTCCACGCACTCAACGCCGGCCGAAACACCGCCTGCTACCGAGCCACCCCGAGACGCACCCACGGACCCTTCACCTGCCTGACCTGCCGCTTCACCAGCCTACGACCCAACACTGCACCTACTAAACCGAGCCCCAGCAACAAACACCTGATGTGCATCCTGCTCAACACCCGCTCCGTTCACAGGCATGCCATCGAACTCTGGAACCTCCTCGACTCGACAGCACCAGACATCGCCTTCCTGACGGAAACCTGGATGAACGCCTCCTCAGCACCCGACGTCGCCATCGCCGTCCCAGAAGGCTACAAAATCACCAGGAGGGACCGCGTCAACCAGACAGGAGGAGGCATCGCCATCATCCACAAGAACACCATCCGCATCACGACCAACTCCGATGACACCTTCACCTCCGCCGAACACCTCCACTTCCAGATACACACCAACCCCAAGACCACGCTCAGAGGCACCCTCATCTACAGACCACCGGGACCACGCACACAGTTCAGCGAAGACATCACAGACTTCGTCAGCCCCCACGCCATCAATTCCACCGACTACATCCTCCTGGGGGACCTCAACTTCCACCTGGAGGACGACAAGGACCGCAACACCACTGCTCTACTGGACAACCTGGCCAACCTCGGACTCAAGCAACTGGTAACCACCCCTACCCACCACGCCGGCCACACGCTTGACCCAGTCTTCTCATCCAGCAAATATGTCACCTTCAGCCACTCCACCAATCTCCAGTGGACTCCACAGCTGCGTCCACTTCAGCTTCAGTAAAACGACGACCCACCACCACCCTCAACAAATCCCCGCAGGAGCTGGAACAAGATCACCAGCGACCAGCTCACCACCTTCCTCAGCCAGAACCCCCCCCACCAGCTCAACGGACCCCCAACGAAGCCGCCAACAACCTCACACAGTGGATCACCAACTGCGCAGACGCCCTCGCACCACTGAAGAAGAACCCCCCCAGCAGACGCAGCAGCAAGAAAGCCTCCTGGTTCACCGACGAGCTCATCACCTCCAAGAAGAACTGCCGCTCCCTGGAGAACACCTGGCGCACCAACCAGACCACAGACAACATGACGGCCCTCAAACACGCCACCCGCAAACACCACCAACTGATCCGCGCCACAAAGAAGACAGCCTTCAAGGAACGACTGGACAACAACACCCACAACAGCAAGGAACTCTTCAGCATCGTCAAAGAGCTCTCCAACCCCGACGCCGGAAACAATGACATCACTCCCTCGCAAGACCTCTGCGACTCCCTCGCAGCCTTCTTCCACGACAAGATCGCCAACATTCACAACAGCTTCGGCCCACCAACCACAAACCCCACCACCGAACCGATGCCCCCCACCGCCACCCTCCGCACCTGGACCCCAGTCAGCACCGAAGACACAACACGCACAATGAACACCATCCACTCCGGATCCCCTACGGACCCCTGCCCACACCACATCTTCAACACGGCCGACCACATCATCGCACCCCACCTCCGTGACATCGTCAACGCCTCCTTCAACACCGCCACCTTCCCGGAGTGCTGGAAACACGCCGAGATCAGTGCCCTGCTGAAGAAACCAACTGCAGACCCCTCCGACCTCAAGAACTACCGCCCCATCTCGCTCCTCCCGTTTCCTGCCAAAGTCATCGAGAAGACCGTCAACAGACAGCTAGCTGCCTTCCTCGAGACCAACGGATCCCTCGACCACTCGCAATCCGGCTTCCGAGCCAACCACAGCACGGAGACCGCCCTCATCGCAGCCACAGACGACATCAGATCCCTAATGGACAATGGGGAAACTGCGGCCCTCATCCTCCTGGACCTCTCCGCAGCGTTCGACACTGTCTGCCACCGCACCCTGGTACAGCGCCTGAACAACACCGGCATCCAGGAGAAGGCCGTGGAGTGGATCACCTCATTCCTCGCCGGAAGAACCCAGAGAGTCCGCCTCCCCCCGTTCCGGTCAGCGGCCACCGAAGTCATCTGCGGAGTTCCACAAGGGTCATCGCTCAGCCCCACCCTTCAACGTCTATATGAGCCCCCTCGCAACCATCGCACGTCAACACAACCTCAAGATCATCACCTACGCCGACGACACCCAGCTGATCCTCTCCCTCACCAGCGACCCGGACGCCGCCAGAGCCAGCCTACACGAAGGGATGAAAGACGTCGCCGAATGGATGAAGAACAGCCGCCTGAAACTGAAATCAGACAAGACGGAGGTCCTCATCCTGGGATCATCACCATCCGCCTGGGATGACTCCTGGTGGCCCCCCGCCCTGGGAGCCACCCCCAAGCCAACGGACCACGCTCGCAACCTAGGCTTCATCCTGGACTCCTCCCTCTCGATGACCAGACAAATCAACGCCGTCTCATCTTCATGCTTCAACACCCTGCGCATGCTTCGAAAGATCTTCCGGTGGATCCCCACCGAGACCAGGAAGACGGTCACCCAGGCCCTCGTCACCAGTCGGCTGGACTACGGGAACGCCCTCTACGCCGGCACCGCCGCCAAACTCCAGAAGAAACTCCAACGGATCCAGAACGCCTCAGCACGACTCATCCTGGACATCCCCCGACACAGCCACATCTCCGAACACCTGAGAGACCTGCACTGGCTCCCCGTCAACAAAAGAATCACGTTCCGACTCCTCACCCACGCACACAAGGCCCTCCACGACCTGGGCCCCAAGTTCCTCAACAGCCGCCTGACCTTCCACAAGCCCACCCGCCAGCTCCGCTCCGCCAGCCTCGCTCTCGCCACCGTCCCCCGCATCCGCAGAGCCACCGCCGGAGGAAGATCCTTCTCCTACCTGGCAGCCAAGACATGGAACTCCCTCCCCATCCACCTCCGGACAACGCAAGACCATCTCGCCTTCAGGAAGCAACTCAAGACCTGGCTGTTCGAGCAGTAGCGTTCCCCCCCCCCCCAGCGCCTTGAGACCCTCCGGGTGAGCAGTGCGCTATACAAATGCCTTTGATTGATTGATCTGCAGCCATGGATGCCACAGGGGCAACTATACCTGTACTTGGCACTCTGCTGAGGTGGGGTAGATTGCCACATAGCCTGCATTACGGAGGGGCCTAGCCAAGGAAATCGCCCTAGCCTAGGTACACCCACAGGCCTCCTCCCCCACCCAGACCCCTCCACTGCGCACAATTCCGCAGAATGAGTTTGTACTCACCCCCTTGTGTCTGCTGTGATGCCCTCAAGTGCCCATCCAACTCCGGGTAGGCCACCGCCAGGATCCGGAACATCAGGGGGGTCATGGTGCGACAGGCACCCCTCCCACATTGGGAGGCCATCCCCAGCTGAGCCTCCGCCATCTTCTTGCTGCAGCGGCGAATGTCCTCCCATCTTTTCCGGCAGTGGGTGCGCCGTCTCTGGTGGGCCCCCAGTGTCCGGACCTCCTTGGCGATGGCACGCCAAATGTCCCTCTTCTGGTGGGCGCTGACCTACATGACATGCACAAGGAAAGAGGAACAGTCATTACCAACTACACAGTCGTTGTGAGTGGCCCCCTCCCTACTCTGGCCATGTGGCCCATTCATTCCCATGCATAAATGTTCTATGAACTCTGCCCCCTTCCCTCATCCACCCAGCCCTCTTCACCCAGGCCTAGCCCATACAACGTGCTCCCTGTGTACTAACCTGTTGGTCTGGAGGACCGTAGAGTAGCGTGTACTGGGGGAGGACCCCGTCTACCAGTTTGTCCAACTCCTGTGCAGTGAAGGCGGGGCCCTTTCCCCAGACGCAGCAGCCATCGTCGCTTCCAGACCGAGGTCACAGCAGCACTTGCAGTGTAGGTCCTCTCCTGTCGAAGGTCAGGTATCTAGTGATTGAACAGATAGAAAATGGCGGTGACGTCCGCGGTGGTGACGTCGGCGGCGGTGCGCACCATCACCGCCGGCGCACCTGTTCATTGGCTCCTGGGACCCATAGGGTCCAATGTTAACCAATGCAGCATTGCGCCGCGGTCTATGACCGCCTACCGCGACGGTGTGCAACGCCAGCGCAGTTACCCCACAATCCCATTGTCCCAGTTTAGAGGTCAGGCAGCCGCCATTTCAGGGGCCCACATGGCTTCATTTACCTCTGCGTCACACATAGCTAGGCCTACACTCAACACACATACAAGAACAGATTTGTGAGTGGTGTAGTCTTGTGTGTAACTGTGGGTACATACCTGGAGGAATAATGACTGATTCGTCGCTGTTGTCCTTCGTAGGCACCGTCAGCTGGGACATTTGAGAAGATGGCAGAATCCTCCAGTGTACCGACTGCTGGTGGACCTGTTGACAATGGAAGAGCGACATGTCATCGTCACCTACCGGTTTGACCGTGCCACAATCCAGGAACTATGTACCCAGTTGGAGCCAGACCTGATGTCACCAATCCGCCATCCGACTCGAATCCCCCCTGACGTGCAGGTGCTGTCAGTGCTCCATTTCCTTGCAAGTGGGTCTTTTCAGACAACAGTGGCCATGGCATCAGGGATGTCCCAGCCTATGTTTTCCAACGTGCTGTCCAGGGTGTTGTCTGCCCTGCTGAAACATGTAAGGAGATACATCATTTTCCCTAAGGTGGCAGATTTGCCCCCAGTTAAAGGTGACTTCTATGCCCTTAAACATATCCCCAACGTCATAGGTGCCATTGATGGGACCCATGTAGCTCTGGTCCCCCCCCCCACAGGAGTGAACAGGTTTACAGGAACAGGAAAAGTTATCATTCGATGAATGTTCAGATGGTCTGTTTGGCAGACCAGTACATTTCACAGGTAAATGCTATGTTCCGTGGCTCTGTGCATGACGCATACATCCTGCGGAATAGCAGCATCCCTGATATGATGGGTCAACTCCAGAAGCACCGTGTATGGCTATTGGGGGACTCTGGTTACCCCAACCTTTCCTGGCTATTGGCCCCAGTGAGGAATCCCAGGACCAGAGCAGAGGAACGGTACAATGAGGCCCAGGGGCGGACTAGGAGGGTGTTCGAACGCACCTTCGGCCTCCTGAAGGCCAGGTTCAGGTGCCTCCATATGACAGGTGGATCCCTATCCTACTCACCGAAGAAGGTGTGCGAGATCATCATCGCCTGCTCCATGCTTCATAATTTGGCTTTGCGACGCCAGGTGCCTTTTCTGCAGGAGGATGATCCAGATGACGGTGTTGTAGCAGCTGTGGAGCCTGTGGAGCCTGTGGACAGTGATGAGGAGTCATCTGCTTGCATCCTTCAAGGACTTGTGATGTGTGACATAGGTATGTTAGCTTTACAATGGGAAACGCATTATCACACTGTCACTGATAATACATATTTACTAAATCACAGACTGACTCCAGATTGTTTTGTGTTTCAAGGGTGTTTATTGAAGTGGTAATTATTGGAGGGGGTGGTAAAATGGTGAGGGGTGATGGTGGAGGAATGTCCATGGCAGAGTCCAGTCTATTAGTCTCACAAGTGCACTGCCCATCTGGGCATAGGAAGTGGAGCTGGGGCAGTTTAAGTATGGACAGGGTAACAAGGTGGGACAGTGGGAGGACAAACAGGGTGGTCTCATTTCCTGGCGGGGGTCTTGCCATCTTGCTCTGTCCTGTTCCTGGATCTCAGGGACCGCTTGCGTGGTGGTTGTCCGTCTGCAGGGGGTGGGGTGCTGGTGTGGTGGTCCTGTGGCGGGGCGTCCTGTCCACTAGCGCCGGCGGAGGTGGTGGGCAGTTCATCGTCCTGGCTAGTGTCAGGGGCCCCTTGGAGTGCCACGGTGTCCCTCAAGGTCTGCTGTATGTCCTTCAGCACCCCTACGATGGTGCCCAGGGCAGAGCGGATGGTCCTGAGCTCCTCCCTGAACCCCAAATACTGTTCCTCCTGCAGGCGCAGGGTCTCCTGCAACTTGTCCAGGACCGTCGCCATCGTCTCCTGGGAGTGGTGGTATGCTCCCATGATGGAGGATAGGGCCTTGTGGAGAGTGGGTTCCCTTGGCCTGTCCGCCCCCTGTCGCACAGCAGCCCTCCCAGTTCACCTGTGTTCCTGGGCCTCCGTCCCCTGGACCATATGCCCACTACCACTGCCCCCAGGTCCCTGTTCTTGTTGGGGTGGTGGGTTACGCTGGGTGCCCTGTAGTGGTGGACACACCGCTGATTGACCTGTCCTGGGTAGGGAGGTTTGGGCCCGCTGGGTGGGTGCTGTGCTGGTGTTACCAGAGGGTGGAAGGTCGGTGTTCGGCTGTGCCTGTGCAAGGTGAACCGACTGTCCCGAGGCCCACGATGGTCCGGGCTGGTCATCAGGATCCAGTCAGGCAGAGCTGCTATCGTCACTGTGGGCCTCTTCTGGGGGTGGAGTGGTGTTGTCTGGACCCTCTGGTGTGGTGACGGTTCTTTGGGTTCCTGCAGGGCCATAAGAGCATGATTATTGCATGTGTGTGTGTAATGGTGTGCAATGGGTGGGTGAGCATGTACCCCAGTGCAAGCATTCCTGTGTGGGAGCTTGTGTGATGGTGGTTTAGGGGGTTGTATGGGTGTGTGCAGTGAGCATGCTTTGCTGAGGGGTGACCATGCTTAGTTGTGTCATGCAGGGCTTGGTGTTGGGATGTGTGATTTGTGTTATTAGTACATTGGTGAGGATTTGGGGTGATGGGGGGTGAGGGTGGGGGTGTGTGATAGCATGCAGGTAGGGTGGGGGATATGATAGTTAAGATTTGACTTACTAGTGTCCCATCCTCCACCGACTCCTCCGAGGGCCTCTGGATGCATGCTGGTCAAGACTTGCTCCTCCCATGTTGTTAGTTGTGGGGGAGGAGTTGGGGGTCCGCCGCCAGTCCGCTGAACCGCAATGTTGTGCCTGGAGACCGTTGAACGCACCTTCCCCCGTAGGTCGTTCCACCTCTTCCTGATGTCCTCCCTATTTCTTGGGTGCTGTCCCACAGCGTTGACGCTGTCCACGATTCTGCGCCATTGCTCTATCTTCCTGGCTATTGATGTGTGCTGTAACTGTGAGCCAAATAGCTGTGGCTCTACCCGGATGATTACCTCCACCATGACCCGGCGCTCCTCCTCGGAAAAGCGGGGGTGTCTTTGGCGTGACATGGGGTTGTGTGTGTGATGTGTGGGCCGGTGTGAGTGTTGATGTGTGTGGTGATGTGTAGTGGTGTGTGGTGTTTTGTGCATGGATGTGGGTTGGGTGATGGTGTTGTGTGCCTCTGTATGGTGGTGTTGTCTTGGCTGTGCAGTCTCTCTGGCCTTCGTCTCGAAATTGTGGTCGTAGGGGTTTGTGGGTGATGTGGGTGTTTGTTTTATATTGTGTTGGGTGTGTGGGAGTGGTGTTTGTATGTGTATCAGGTGTGTGTATTTTGAATTGTCCAATGTGGTGGTGTTTTGGAGATGTGTGTGTATTTTGAGCGTGGCAGTGTGTACCGCCAATAGAATACCGCGGTTGAAAGACCGCCGTGTGGATTCGTGGGTCGTAATAGCATGGCCGTGTTTCTGTTGGCGTGGACGTGGAGGTTTTGTTATCGCCAGTTTATCACTGACCTTTGGTGTGGCGGTGTTCTCTGGGTGTCTGAATTTCGGCGGATTCCGAGATGTGGGTCATAATAGCTGTGGCGGAATTCCGCGGCCGCGGCGGTGTATTGGCGGACTTCTGCACGGCGGTAAGCGCCTTTTACCGCCAATGTTGTAATGACCCCCTTAGTCTTCGACAGTCTCATTAGACGATTGTTCTCTTTGAAAGAATGCATATCTGTCAATGGCTAAACAGACCATAGGTTGAAAATATGAGTCTAAATCATCCAATGCATCCTTGAATATATCTGTTTCTCCAGACTGTCTCTTCTTTTACTCCATCTGAGTATAAATGCGTAAGCCTTCTAGCCCCAGGCTGTGCAACAAAATCTTCTTTTTCCTGGAAGGAGAGAATTGTTCATCGTTTTCTTCCTCCAAAGCAGACAAGTAATTTAGGAAATACTCCTTCCAATCTGACCATTTAAGTAAAGTCTCACCAGGCCGAGGAAGAAATGGTACTGGATGAGTTAAACCACAGGTTTGGGCACACATCATCCTCTAAGTACTATTATCAACACTCCTTAGTTGTATTTTTTTTAATGATACTTTCCACTTCCTCAATGGAAATATTGGCACTTAGTTAGCTGTAATTTGGTTTCTTGAACACTCTAGCACACAGGTTCCTTAAATGTCGATTATCCAGTCCAACATGGCCAGGACTAAAGCTTATCCTAATTTCTCATGAAAAACAGTAAGCTGTCTGGTGCAGCTCAGCGCGAGTTGCTATAGAAGTCAGTTCCTTTGAAAAAAAAGTCACATGAGTACAGTGCACAGCTGCGTGTCTCCCACAGCGACCAAGGAACAGCAATGATGGCCGCACGTCTCGCGCAGCGTTGAAAAAACATTGCATGCATACAGAGCACAGATGCGTGTCTCCTGCAGCAACCAAAGAACAATAGTAATGGCTGCACGTCTCGCGCAGCACAGCCTGAGCTTTGAGCTCTGTTGCCCAAACACACAACAGGACATTTTTATGGCCACCCTCTACAGTTAAAGAGCAAACAGTCAATGGTGTGCAGCAGCTGATCTGCACTCATCACACTATGCTGTGTTCCTCCGAATTACGACGTTCCTCTTACTCTTTTTTTTATGGACGTTCCAGTGGCTCATCTTCAGTCTTGGCTTGTTCTCCTTCATAAACTCATCCCATCTGTAAGAACACTCTTGACGCCGTGAGTACTTCATAGTAAGTTTATTCGGAAGCGAGAGAGAGAGAAAACCTGAGACAATCTCTCCTCTCTACTCCAACCACCCTCTCTTCACATTCCAGTCTCGTGAGCGTGGTGCCCAGTCACCATAGAGATAGTAACCTGTACACCACGAAAGGGGCTCACAAATAATTATTCTGTAAAGACTTATTTTGAACATTATGCCTGCAGAGTACGCTTTACTGAAATGTTCAAGCACAGGTTCTGCTAATGAATCAACTCTATGTGACTATCGTCTTTATTAATGGAAGTACAAGTATATAAGCACTGAGCATAAACTAAACAGAGACTGTTATGACCTCTCATAGTTTGTTTACTTGTGAAATAAGCAGAATGCAAATATTGATTATTAACATTTAAAGAAGGACTCTGAAAGTGGCACTTTTAAACTATAACTCCCAGAATGCCCCAGCGTCTATATAAGGCAGGTAAAAGAGAGCCATGTGTGCCTACTAAAATAAACTAAAACCGCCTGAGGAAGATGAAATGTTGAGATGGGTAGATGTGTTTGAAGTGCTGCTCTGTGAATACATGGAATCTGCTAATCTTTACCTCTGAAAGTGAAGCAATTCTTGTTGGTTTATTTTTCGAGGGTCTTGGTCTCAACCCTATAGTGGCAACCGGCAGTCAGAGTGCGCCGCTTTTCAGACCAATTGTTTTCCTATATATACATATATATATATATATGTTTTGGCAATGTTGTGCAGCATGATTTAAAAAATGCTGGAATGCACCATATTAACTAGAATACAGGGCACCCCTGTGCTTTCCCTTGCACCGGCACTAAATTTGTGCCTGTGCTCCAACACAGCCACCCTTGCACCATAGTGAAAGGATAGCTGCTTTGAGGGGGAGATTGTTTTTGTGCAGGAAGGAACACCTTCCTGCACAAAAACAATCTTAAATGGTGATTTGCTCTTTCTATATGTGCTGCAAAATGCATCACACATAAAAAAAGAAAAAACGAGAAGAAATGAAAGCATTTCTTGTCATTGTGCCACTCTAAGGCCACCCATGTGGCGTTAGATTTTAGCACTGCCTCAGGTTTACGAAAACTGGTAAATCTGATGCAGCATCAAAATGCAGTGGATGTTGCTGTAGCACGCCTACAGCAATACCACTTGCAGCCCCCTTCCACCCATATTGCTGTGTGTGGAGGGGCCATGTTTATAAGGTGGCGTTAAGCCACAAAAGATGGTTTAGCATCACCTAGTAAATGCGGCGTAGGGCATAGTGCCACCGGAGCATCATGAAAAGTGAACAACCTTTGGCGCTGGGGGCTCTTAAATATGCCCCTAAACACTTAACTGTAAAACCTGTACAACGAGTATGCCTTTACCATTCATTCTTTTAAAACAAAATTCATTGTAATGGCAGGCGCGGAAAAGGCATATTTGTTTTAAAGGCAGGCGTGGTAATGGCATGCATGTTAATGTCTCATCTGTGGTTAAGTCTGAGTGGTAATGGCATGCAGGGTTCAACCTTCATTTTTAAGGCTGTTTCCCTTATAGGATTAACCATCATTTTTATGACAAAATGAACACCCTCATTTTGTTTATTTCTAAATTAAATGTTTTAAGTCTCACCTGTTTGACTCAATCAAGGTGGCTTCAGGTGTGCCACACTTTTGTCACAAGTAAGACTATTAGCTCTCTAGTTGTTCTTTCGAAAACTCTGGGGGGCTGCAGTAAAACACAAGGGAATCAACTGACAGCTTGCTCCTGTTGGAAGTACAATGTTTTATTGAGAATGTCAGACTTCATTCTCATAATGCCGAGAAAAACAGTGTGACTTTACAGAAAATATGCTCTTCTTTTAGCTTCTGGAGCACCTTCCTTCACCTCTATGGGAAAATCATTAGAAAACAGTTTTCTCGCAAATATGATTCATGAAAACCCAGCATCACCAAAATTCTTTAAATTAGTGCAGTACCATCAACAAACGATTTATATTGTAACTAAAATTTATCACCCTTTGTATGTTCCCCTTTTTGTTATCCTCAAAACCAGCCATTCACTACAATGCATTTAATTGGGTGCTATCATGTATTTTGGTCCCACTGTGGCTGCCAGCACTCTGGTTAAAGCACTGATAGCCAATCAGATTTCACCACGAGATCTGTGTTAGTCTCCACTCAGATATAAAAATTTGAATTTCCATTAACTTTTATTTCTCCTAAGCTACTAAACAGATGTACACCAAATAAAAAAGCATGATCTAAGGAACAAAATGTAGTTTTCTGCCATTAGTGTAATTCCATCCAGCAGTTTGGGCTATAATTATGTTGGAAATTCCTATAGGAATAAACATGAGAAACACACTTTTTTTGACACCCACTCTTACTCAGCCCTGGCTTGACAGATCAACCCGAAACTTTCCATGTGCAACAAGAATCACTGGCACACACTTCTGGAAATGTTTGTGATGATTCATCAAACACCGCCAATGATATAAACATGTCAAAAAGTGATTTTCCTATGGAAACTTGGTCCTAACTATATATATATATATATATATATATATATATATATATATATATATATATATATATACATATATATATGTACACACACACACACACACACACATATATATATATATGTATGTATATATATATATATATATATATATATATATATACACACAAACAAACACAAAGAAGACAAATCTTTGCCTACGTACAATGCTTTTGTGTCTTTGCAAAAAATATCTAAGATTTAACTTCATTAAAGTGAACCACAGAACACTGCATGAAGATATTCAAAATTGCTTTGCCAAAAAAGATTATTAATTCTTTGGGAAGCTGGTAAAGTTTGTGACTTTGTTTATTACAATCGGTTAGTGGATCTAGCTTTTTATTAACTGTGTCATTATTATTGCTTATTGCAGGGAGATTTAAATTTATAAACGCTTTTACGTACCAAAGTTGTTTTTAGATTTGAAATGTATTTATTTATTTGCTTTTATGATTGTAATTAGTATTTTATTATATCTATACAATACATATTAATTTAATTAAACCTATACCTCTGAAGTAAGATGCGGCCACAATAGGGGTATTTACCCTTTTCTGTAATAGAAACTAGTTAGGTTCAATGAAAATCATTCTACTAATATTGCTAGTGTGGTTAAAATGACCACATTTGTTCACATTAGTGTCCATCATATTCATTTGTGGCTATCATATGCAAGATAGCGGTCTGTGGTCAGTTCGTAGATGTCTTCCCCTTAGTAAGACAAAACAGGCTTTGTCAATTTGAAATACCTCTATATGGGAGCCATGTCTGCAATGGCTAGTATGCCAAGGTAATACTAGTAGTAAAATGTCTCCACAATGCCACATAATTTATCACTCTAATGTTAGCTTTAAATATATATAAGCTTTTAATGTAGTAAAAAAATCCCTAATTTAGTAGGCTGAGCTCTAGACAGGATAGCTACTTACCGGTAGCTGGAGAGCTGGAGAGCTACAAGTACCTCATGAGTTACTCACAAAAGACTCCCTCTCTGCATGCTTCTGTGTGTACTGTTTGCTGTTCATTAGGACAAGTTACGAGAGAACAGTAATAAGCATCCACATCTGTGGAGTTCAATGTTGTGTCAACTTTAATATGAAAAGTTTACCTCCTAAACTTCATTACCCTGGTTTTACAGGAATGGGTTTTTGATCAAGAGTGCCTATAAAGAACAACTGCATTCCAATAACACATCTAACACTCCTGGAACATACATTTCCTAATCACACGGCCTATATTTAGTTAACCGGCTACATCTCATTTAAATGAAGCACTATGTACAGTAATTCATTACTTCTTCATTCACATTACAACATAAATAGTAAACCAAACAATGGAAAATACCCAAAAGTAGTTCTCTACAAAGCCCATTTATTACCATTTATTCCCACCATACAATGGGAGAGACAACCCAAATCTGTTATCATGTTCAATGTCTAAATAAACTGTTTTGGGACCTAGGACCAGTACAAGTCATTGCCTCAATCCTGGGTGTGCTGCACTATTCTGCAGAGGATGCGGGAAGGGCAGGCATGGCTAACAAGAAGGCCACATTGGCTGTTTCTTCTCTCTAAAGAGGATCAAAATATGGTCACTAATCACAAACCAGTCATGAAGGGGGCACTCAGCTTTGCAATGGATTCTCTTTACATTCATTCTGCAAGGTGGCCCACCTCAGGAGCAGAGTGTCAACACAGGGCAAGCAAGCAGTTTTTGCAAATTTACAAGCAACATTACTGTGCATGCTGAAAAACACACAACCAAGGCCCATGTCAAAGACTGAGGCTGACAGTGAGTCTCCTCAAAGCCCACACTGAAATAGAATTTGGTTCTCTAGCAAAAAAAAATGGTGAACCTGAAATGATGTCTTAAAATGTACTTTAGGACTGAGAGTTTAAGAAATGGGAGAATGAGTAGCACAAGATAATAATAGCGTAAGATAATCCTTTCATATTCTTAGAATTTTTATGAGGCACCCATGTAAGTGAGGGCAGTGGCAAGGGATAAGCATTATTGTCCTTCATTTGTTGTGGTTAAATGATTTAAAGACTAAAAAAAACATAAAATGCTGCATAGCTCGGAGGCAGTTACAGTAAGTGCTGCTCCATGTTATTCAGGCCAAATATATTTTCTCTTAGGTCTGGAATTAAACAAGCCAATGTGTTTCCATATTTGCACTAAAAAATGATTTTTAGATGACTAGCCTGATGTCTGAACTTAAACCACCCCTTAAACAAGCCACTGTGTTTAACCATTTGCACTAAACAAGGATTGCTAGTGTGACACAAACTACAATGAAAGATATTCAGGGCCTGATTTAGATATTGGCAGATGAGTTACTCCGTCACAATGGTGATGAATATCTCATCTGCCAAAATCTAAGTCCCATTATATTCTATCAGATCTACGCAGAATGTATCATTAACATTGGTTTAGATAAAATCAACAAGAGGTGTGTTATGCTTGAATACAGAATCATGTATTGAGTTTATTTTTGTTTCATAGTTGGAGGGAACTAGATTTTTAGTTTATTAATCGTGTTTGGTGGCATGCAAATGTATAGTTTGGTACAAATTGCATGACTGAAGAGGATTGCTCCTCCACGTGTCAGAGTTGGTTAACATAATATCTTGCTGATGTTTTCCAGGCCTTCCGTTCTGCTGTTCCTTATCCCCAAAAAAACATTCCCTTCAACTTGCCCTGTTATTAACCTGTCCTTCTGTAACATCAGAGGTGGTGGTGCCAGAAAGTAGACCCTAATGAACATTGACCTGCTTCTGAAGAAGACGTTAGATCTCATACTTAAACAACTACTTTTCCTTTTATTCTAATGATGATGTATTGGCAGATGTGTCAAACATACTTGGTGTGTTTTTCTAGTTCAGTCTATTACATTTCCTTAGCATAATGTTTCTTCATCTGGTATTGGTTTATTAACTTATTGGTTAGTCAGGCACAGTGCATACTGCTCAAATATCCAGCTAAGGGAATATCATGGCTTAACGTCAGTAGAAATTCTCTATACTTCTAGGGGACCACCAGTCTACTGGTTGCCCCTGGTGTGGGGTCCCTGTCCTCTGTGTAGAGAACTCCATCCTCCCACTAAACCATGTGGGTCCCACTGGTATCCTCTAGTTCATGCCTTAGGCCCTCAAGAATGGGACACTTTCTTTGCCCCTGGCACAATTCTTCTGTGGTGGGCCCAGCTGCACCTTGCAGTTCTGCCAAGTCAAGCATAGCTTGCAGGAGAAGGTGCCCTCCTTCCAAGGTCAGATCCTTCCCCTCAGGTTTTGATTCCTCCTGGTTCTCTGTACTTATTGGGACTGGCAAGCCAGACCCAGTGCCCTTTCTCTTTTTCTTTTTGGCTTGGCCCATTCTTCCAGGTTCCAAGTGTCCAACACTTCCCTATTGTGCTGACTGTGACCTGGTAACAGCACATACTCATTCTGGGAGGTCCAGCATCTGTGCATGGACCTTTCTTTCCACCTCTGATCATTCAGATGCTTCCAGATCATTTCTCAGCAGACATTCTACTGGGAGGGCAGGAGCTACAGCTACCTTCTTAGGGCCAGTCACACCTCCCCATTCCAGGCTCACCATGGCCATGGGATGGAGTCTGGTTCTGCTATCTGCATATGTTACTTGGTCGAAGACACCAGGTAAGACCTACCCCTGGAGAAACCAACTTCTCTGTGACCTTTGTCACACTGGTTCCTATATCTCTCAAAGTTTCCACCTCAGTCCCATTGACTTTAGGCCTCTGCCTATGCCTTTCCATGCTGGGAAGTAAGGTGGCCATAGTTGCAATGTCCACCACACCCACGGACACTAAGGTGACCTCTGTGTACCCTGGTCCCAGCCCTGGGCCAACTTCCACCCCCATACCTACACTAGCAGACCCATGGGACTGCCCACCAGAGGGGGCTTCTTGGAGCAGAGAGCATCTGACCTTTGTGTCCAGGTTGATGACACTCAAACCTCTTGCCGGCCTGAGCAAGCTCCTGAGACTTTCCTGCCTTAACAGGATCATAATGCTTCCCCTGACACCCCTTCCCCTTAGAAGTGGCATGGCTCAGGGCTCCCCCACTCTGAGACATTTTTGTGGACTCTTGTGAGGACTCTTTAAGCTTTTTATCATCTTTCCCTTGGTTCTTCCCCTGAGAAGAACGATGTCCTCCCTTTTTCAGATCACCCCCTAGGGTTGTCTGTTTAACCCTAGTTCTTAACCTGTCATCTGCTGCCTCCCCCAGCTCTCTGGGGTTGGTCAACTTAGAGTCAACTAGATACTGGCGGAGCTTTTCATGGGCACATTTAGTTAGAAGGTGCTCCCTCATAATCAAATTGTAAACCCCTCAAAGAAATGTACCTTGTTGCCCTGTATCAAGTCCTCCAGCGCCTTCACTGAGATGTCCAGAAAATAATCCCAGGACTGGGTGCTTGTTTTCTGGGTGTCCCTAAAATTTTGCCTATTATATTCTGGGGTCAGACCAAACCTTTTAGCTAAGCACCTCTTCTTACTACGGTATGAATCTGCTTCCTCCCCACTTAGGGTCAGAAGCCTATCCCGCCCAGATTTGGGGACCAACTCCCATAGAAGAGAACTCCAGTACTGATGCTTAACTTTCCTCATCTGGAGGGCCCTCTCAAAGGGCCCCAGCCACTTGTTTATATCATCCACCTCTACATAGCTAGGAACCACCACCTTGGGTAATTTGGGGCAAAACCCCCAACCACGGACATCTCAGCTTCTCTGTCAGTGACAACATCTTTTTTCTCTTCCCTTGCCCACTTTTCCTTTTCCAGGGCCAGTTTCTCTGCCTCTAAAGTTATATATGCTAGCTGGGCCTGCAACTCTCTTTCTCTAAGGGACAGGTTCTCCCCTTCTGAAGGGACCCTCTTCTCCCAACTAGCTTTGGATATGGCCCTAGTGACTGTATGCAATGAGGACCGGTCTTCCTCATCCTCACCCAGGCTCAGATGCCCTCACTGCCCTGAGTGGTTGGAGCTGGCATCCTCCCCTGCCTCTTCATCCTCTGGAGCTTCCTCTGGGCCTACCTCTTGGCCCTCAGTCCAGACTGTCAGAGATTTAATCAGAACATTCTTCCTGAGGTTAGCGGCTTCAGGCCACCCCCTCTCAGCACACAATACCCTAAACTGGACTACTGTCATTGTGGGTAGGCTAGCCAGAGCAAGCTCATTGGTTCCCTACTTTGTGTCAACAAAAAACATTTTGCAAAAAATTTGAAACAAGAATTTAGAAAAATCACAAAAATTCAATAATTGAAATTAATCCAAATTCAAAATTAAAAAGAATGTTTGCACTAGGACCATTAAAATGATTATTGAATTTGCTTTACTTAAAACTGCAACATGATACTGAACACAAGTATTGGATCCCAACCCTGTGCACCACAAATCTTGGATACTGGATTATTGGTAAGGGCAGGTAAGTACCTACACTTAGCAAAAGGCCACTAACCCCCACTAGGTTCAGTTAGGTCTCAATAAATTAACCCCAGCTCAACCCTTGGTAGCTTGGCAATGAGTGTAGGAGGCTGGCCTGGTTTGTAGTGGGTACCTTGGGTGCTCACACCTTATACCAGGTCCAGTTATCCCTCATTAGTGAAATGTAGTGGTGTTTTAGCAGCTTAGGCTGATAGATGTAGCTGTAGCAGAGCAGCTTAGGCTGAACTAGGAGACATGCAAAGCTCCTGCAATACCACTTACAGTTACACAGTACTTATACACAAGTAAAGACAATACTCAGTGTTAACACAAATAAAGGTATTTATTTGGATGACACAGTACCAAAAATATCTTAGTGACAACACTCCTTCTGGAGGTACGTATTATACACAATATATACACTAGACACCAAAATTAGACAAGTAAATAGTCATAGAACAATGAAAAAAATAGGAAATGCTATATAATGCAATTGGAGAAAATAGGTCTAGGGCCAACACAAACCATATACTAAGAAAGTGGAATGCGAATCACAAATTCCCCCCTAGACAAGTGTAGTGTGTGCATAATTGCTGGGAGAGTAATAATACAGTAAAGGTAAGTAAATTACCCCACCGCAGAGCCCAGAAAAGCAGGAGTAAAGTATTGCAAGTTTCCTTAGGACAGCATATACATCGTGATTGGGATTTTGCAGGAACCAACCAAGTCTGCAAAGAATAACTGCTGGATTCCTGGACCTGAAGACCTGCAAAAGAAGTGGAACAAGTTCAGAAGTCGAAAGAAGTTCCAGGAAGTACTGGAACCCCTGCCAACCCAGAAAAGTGTGCAAAAGAAGAGTCCCCAGTTAGTCAAAGACTGCAGGAATGTACCCTAGGGAGATGTCAATGGGTTACTGCATGATGCAAAAGATGTCCCACGGTGTGAAGATTTTTGCAGATGTGATTTCATGTTGGAAGTCGCCAACAAGCCTTGGCAATGACAAAAGTATGTTTTGCATCAAAATGGCGCTGGATGGACCCAGGAGGGACCTGGGGGCCTCAACTCTGTGTGAGAAGGAAGAGCAGCTCTCAGCACTTTAGAGAGCCCTCAGGATGCCATGGGGACAAAGGAGGTGCAAAATGCAGTTGATGCAGCACAACAAAGGACGGTCCCACACCACCGGAGAACAACTCAGCAAGTTGAGCATCACAGGATAGAGTGCTGGGGACCTGGGACAGGCTGCGCATTAAGGAATTTTGCAAAGAATGCACAGAGGACTCAGGAGGTGAAGAAGATGCAGTACACAGGGGTACCATTGCTGTCAGGGAAGGCAAGGTCTTAGCTCCTCCAAATTGCATCAGCAGGACCTCAGGACAGTCTATGTCTATGATTTCTACCCTCTGTGTCCTTAGGAGCATGCTCCTCACTGTAAGAGGAGTCCCAGGGTACTGGTTGTTGTCTTGGAAGGTGCCTGCTTAGAGCAGGGGAGTGACTCCGTCACTCCACAGGAGATTTCTTCGGCCCTTCTTGTGCAGGATGAAGACAGGGAGTTCCCAGAGCATGCACACCATGAAAACTGTTGCAGTTGCTGAATTGGAGCTGAGGTTGCTGAAGGAAAGTGTCTCTTGTTGACACTTTGTTGCAGTTACAGCGTTTCTTGGAACAGGTTGTGGTTGATCCGAGGTCAGAGGAATCTGAAGTTGTTGCAGGGGATTCCTGAAGGAAACTTGCAAGCAGAATCTGAAGAGAACCCACAGGAAAGACCCTAAATAGCCCTGAGAGGGGGATTGGCTACCTTATCAGGTACTGACCTATCAGGAGGGGTCTCTGACGTCACCTGCTGGCATTGGCCACTCAGAGCCGAACAGAGTGCCCCCACACCTTGCAAAGCAAGATGGCTGAAGTCTGGGACACACTGGAGGAGCTCTGGGCAACATCCCTGGGGTGGTGATGGACAGGGGAGTGGTCACTCCCCTTTCCTTTGTCCAGTTTTGCACCGTAGCAGGGGAGAAGGGGTCTCTGACCCGTTGTTGACTGGTTTATGCAAGGACGGCACCATCTGTGCTCTTCAAAGCATTTGCAGAGGCTGGGGGAAGCTAACCCTCCCCAGCCTGTAACACCTATTTCAAAAGGGAGAGGATGTAACAGCCTGCTCTCAGAGGAAATGCTTTGTTCTGCCTTCCTAGGCTGCCCAGACCCCAGAAGGGCAGAACCCTGTCTGCAAGGTGGCAGCAGCTGTAGCTCAGATCCTCAGCCTCAGAGAGCTGGTTTGGCAGTGCTGGGGGTCCATGATGGAGCCCCAGGATGCATGGAATTGGCTCCCCAATACCAGATTTGGAATGGGGGGACAATTCCATGATCTTAGAGATGTTACATGGTCATATTCGGAGTTACCATTGTGAAGCTACATATAGGTATCGACCTATAGGTAGTGCACGCGTGTAATGGCGTCCCGCACTCACAAAGTCTGGGGAAATGACCCTGAACTACGTGGGGGCACCTTTGCTAGTACAAGGTTGCCCTCACTCTTAGTAACTTTGCACCTAGCCTTCAGCAAGTGAAGGTTAGACATATAGGTGACTTATAAGTTACTTAATTGCTGTGAAAATGACTGTGAAATAGTGTGTGCACTATTTCACGCAGACTGCAATGGCAGTCCTGTTTAAGGGTTTGTCTGAGCTCCCTATGGGTGGCAAAAGAAATGCTGCAGCCCATATGGATTTCCTGGAACCCCAATGCCCTGGGTACCTACGTACCATATACTAGGGACTTATACGGGGGGTCCAGTGTGCCAATTGAAATTGGTAATTGAAGTCACTGGCCTACAGAGACAAATTTAAAAGCAGAGAGAGCATAAGCACTGAGGTTCTGATTAGCAGAGCCTCAGTGGCACAGTTAGGCACTACAGAAGCATACACATTAGGCCATAAACTATGAACACTGGGGTCCTGACCTGCAGGATCCCAGTGAGACAGGAAAATACATACTGACATACAGGTAGAAATGGGAGTAACATGCCAAGGAATATGGTACTTTCCTACAATGAGCGACAAGTCTTAATTAGGAGACAAAGGCGGTCATTACAACATTGGCGGTAAAAGCCGCTTACCGCTGTGCAGAAGACCGCCAACACACCGCCGCGGCCGCGGAAATCCACCACAGCTATTATGACCCACATCTCGGAATCCGCCAAAAGTCAGACACCCACACAAGTCCGCCACACCAAAGGTCACCAAAGGTCAGTGATAAACTGGTGAAAACAAAACCTCCACCGTCACGCCAACAGAAATACACCCTCACTATCACTAGGTATTGTTTCAAAGTCTGATTTAGTCTCTCCGTTTGACCATCTGTTTGAGGATGGTGACTAGTAGATTGCGTAGATGTCACCTGGAGTGTTTCACACCAGTCTTCCAGAAATTGGAGGCAAATTGTGACCCCGATCGGAGAGGATAACTTTTGGCAGTCCATGATAATGAACCACTCTGTTCAGAAAAATAGTTGCCAGTTCACTAGAAGTGGGCAATTTTTTACAGGCAATGAAATGTCCATATTTCGTGAGACTATCTACTACCACCAGAATTACTGAATGCTGAGGAACCACTGGCAGACCGGTAATAAAGTGTAAAGAAATGTGCTCCCATGGACGACTTGGGGTTGGAAGTGGATGTAACAACCCTTTTGGTTTTGAATGACTTGTTTTAATGCGAGCACAAACTTCGCAGTTGTTTACCATTGCTTTTATATCTTTTGTTAGGGTAGGCCACTAAAAATAGCGTTGGATCAGTTCAAGAGTTTTAGGAGTACCTGGGTGACCTGCTGTCGGTATAACATGCAACCAATGAAACACTATCTTGCGAAGTTTGGTAGTGGGTATGAACAAACGAGCTTCATGTAAGGGTAGTCCTTGCTTGATTGACCTTTTGGGATCTGCTTGGGCCAATGTTTGCCATTTTTCAACAGTGAAAGAGTTACGAATTTCTTCAAAGAAATCTTCAGTTTTTATGATACATAGAACCTTGTCAGGAGCAATGATAGCTCTGGAGGCTTGAAATGCAGGCAACATGGTAGACTCTTGACAGAAAAAGGCGTCAGTTTTGCGATTATCTTTACCAGGCCGGAAGGCTACTACAAAATCAAATTCAGCAAAAAACTGCATCCAACGTAAATGCCGAGGGGTCAAAAGTCTGGCGGAACTCATGAATTGAAGATTACGATGATCAGTATATACTGTGACAGTGTATTTGGCACCCAACAAATGATGTCTCCATTCTTTAAAGGCGTCACGAATCGCCAGAAGCTCTTTTTCAGCAATGACATAGTTCTATTCGCTTCGTTCAACTTCCGAGACATATAAGCTACAGGATGAAGTTGACCAGTGTCTTTATTTAATTGTGATAAGACGGCTCCTATTGCTACATCTGAAGCATCAGCTTCCACTATGAAAGGTCGGTTTGCATCAGGATGAGTCAAGACTGGGACAGTGGAGAAAGCTTTCTTCAAAGTCGAGAAGGCTTGATCAGCTTCTAGGGACCATACAAACTTTTCTTTCTTTCTTAGTAGCTTAGTGATCGGAGCCACTGTCTGGGAGAAATGATTTATGAATCTCCGGTAAAAATTTGCAAACGCCAGGAAACATTGTACATCACGAACAGTCTTTGGGGTGGGCCAATCCAATACGGCTTTTACATTCTTTTCTGCCATCACCAAACTTGAGGGGTAAGAATAACCCCTAAAACTCAACTGTGGTAACATGAAACTCACACTTGGTTAGTTTGCAATATAAATGGTGCTTTCGAAGGGCTGCAAGAATTTTCTTGACATGTTGGACATGTTCGTTTTCATTGTCAGAATAGATCAAAATGTCATCGATGTAGACTATGGTAAATATGTCGAGGTACTCTCTAAGAACGTCATTCAAGAAAAATTGAAATGCTGCTGGAGCATTACACAGACCAAAAGGCATGACGGTGTATTAAAAAAAGGCCATATCTTGTCTTGAACGCTGTTTTCCATTCGTCACCCTCTCTCATTCTGACCAAATGATAAGCACCTCGAAGGTCAACTTCGTGTAGATTTTTGCTTTCTTTACTTGTTCCAATAATACCGGAATTAGGGGTAAAGGATATTTATTCTTGATGGTGACTTTGTTTAAACCCCTATAGTTGATGCAAGTTCGAAGTTCTCCATTAGCTTTTGGAACAAAAAACAAAGGCGAAGCTGCAGGAGACTTAGAGGGGCGAATGAAGCCATTCTCCATAAAATTGATCTAGGTATTTTCGTAAATGTTGGTTTTCATGTTCTGACAGGGCATATTCACGACAGTTGGGAAGTATCGCACCTGGGGCTAGATCAATTTGACAGTCATAAGATCTATGAGGAGGTAGAGTCTCTGCTCCTTTCTCATCAAATACATCTTTGTAAGATACATATTGTTTGGGTAGCTGAATTTCTTTCTCCGCGGCAGTAGCTACATAAGAGTTACAAACTTTTGGTACTTGAATCTTTTGGAGACATTGCTCGTTACATAGTGCAGATGAGAACACAATTTTTCGTTCTACCCAATTGATCTCTGGATTGTGATGAGTTAACCATGGTAAACTGAGAATAATCCCATATTGGGGAGCATGGATCACGTCAAGAATGATTTTCTCTTTATGTTTCTTTCTTTGATTCTTATCTTCACAAATCATTGACAAGGGGATAGTCTGAGGAGTTACTGGACCTCCAGTCAAGAGTTTTCCATCGACTGCCTGGATGATTTCTGGAGTCTTCTTTTCAATACATGGGATCCCCCATGCACGAACCAATTGGACATCAACAAAGTTCCCATTAGCCCCAGAATCGACTAGAGCTTTTTTGAACTAGATCTTTTTCTTGACCTGAACTCTTATTTCCAGTTTAAGATGTCTAGATTGTGAAGGGTCCACGGTGACACCCAAGAGCAACCCTTCTCTGCATCTCGGGTGTTTTAGTTTTCCAACTCAACTGGTGCATTGGCTGTGACCTTCTGGATCTTGCTTGTTCTTTGGTTTGATTGGACAATCTTTGGCAAAATGACCCTTCCGCCCACAATAAAGACATTGTCCATTTTTTCTGCGTAGGTCCTTTTCATCTTTGGTCGAAGGTCTTCTGTTGGTTCCAATTTCCATCGGTTCCGGCGTTCTCTCTTTCGGAGTTCTTGAGTCTCTGTTATCATAAACACGCCATGAATATTTTTCAATCTTGTTGCGCGTTCCTTTACGTTCTGCTAAACGATGATCAAGCCTCAAGACAAGGTTTATTCATTCTTGACAGTCTGTATGTTGTGGGTCGATTTGCGCTAAGATATCTTTTAGTTCCTCTTTGAGTCCCTTGTAAAACAAGACTGCTTGTTTTTCTTCAGGCCAGGATGTCTCGGCAACCAGCCGGTTAAAGTTGGCTAAATAAGACACTAGGGGGGTTATTACAACTTTGGAGGAGGTGTTAACCCGTCCCAAAAGTGGAGGTAAAGTGACGGATATACCACCAGCCGTATTACGAGTCCATTATATCCTATGGAACTCGTAATACGGCTGGTGGTATATCCGTCACTTTACCGCCACTTTTGGGATGGAATAACACCTCCTCCAAAGTTGTAATAACCCCCTAGGTCTTGATTCCCTTGGCGGAAATCTAATAATTCACGATCTGCTGACTGTGTTACAGTTTTATGATCAAAAACTCTCTCAAATTCACGAACAAAATTTCTCCAGTTGTACAACAAGGGACTATTTTTACCCACAAGAGGAATTGCCCAAGTAGCTGCATCCCCAGCCAAATAGAATAACAAGACAGCTACTTTGGACTGGGCATCGAGAAAAGTATGTGGTCTGCAGGTGAAGTGTAGTCCCACTTGAACCAGGAAAGATTGCGCTTTGAAAGGGTCACCTCAGAAACGTTCTGGGGGAGCTAAAGGAATTGCGGAAGGAACATTTAGGGAAATGTTTGTCGGATTACTTCCAGAAGCCTGAGAAGAAGTACCTGGCCAGGACACACTTGTGGGACTTTGTTCCTTCTTCTCTACCTTTTCTTGCAACTGACTCACTCTCTCAGCTAAGCTAGTTGTCAATTCTTTGGATGATACTACCTCTGCCTGGAGTTAGGTGATAGCCTTGACTAACTCATCCAGCGTGGCCATGCTGAGAACATACACAAACCAGGAGGATAATAATTTGTGGGCTCACTATTCTGTCAGAGTCACCAGATCCTCGGGGTCTGAGCACGTTCCTAACATGTCCACCACTGAACAACTCCAAGACTCTGATAGATAAATCACAGAGGCTAAGAGAGTTCCAGAGGGGAAGAGGGGATTAGGAAGGGAAACAGCTGGGAAGGAGACCTGTAGTAAGAAAAAGGTTAGAACACACGATATGAAAATTATATCTCCTGAAATCAATACTAAACTATGATTCTAAGCATAGTCATTCTGAAAACATGAACAATGTAAGAATTAAATTTAAAATAACTAAGTTTCAAGTTGGCCGGATACCTGTAAGGGAATCAAGATGGATTAAATGAAAACTTTCTTATTCAAGCACTTTACTTTACATGAAAATCAGAAAAACATTCTGACTAAATTTTAAACCAGTCATATAAATCCTTTTTTGAGAATGCATACTAGGACCATACAATATTGCATCTAGAAACTCTGATCTTCTGTGTACTCTTAAAATGTTTCAACACAAATTGCGCATATTGTAGACTTATATATATATATATATATATATATATATATATATATAGTAAACACCATAAAAGGATTGTGCACCATGAATAACACAATATGGATTCAGGAAAACAAATCACATAACTTGTCAACTCGAATATTACATGATAACTATCTTAGAATAGTTGCATACAATAAACAACATGAATTAAACTCGAGGAGAGAATCATGCGTCTTGTTGATTCGAGTGTCACCATGTAAAATGCCAAGAAATGGTAATACGCAATGATATCAAAGTCAAATCATCATTAAACGAATCGCGCGTCTTGCCGATTCGTCAATTATGATGTAAATGCCAAGAAATAACAGCTCACAGTGAATAACAAGATCAAAGTACAATGAAACGAATCGCGCGTCTTGCCGATTCTTAATCCACCATGCAAATGTCAAGAAATGGTAGCGTGCAATGGATAACAGATTAAATTATCATGAAACGAATCACGCGTCTTGCCGATTCGCAAGTCACCCTGCAAATGTCACAAACACTCAAGCGCATATTTCACATGCGCAAAGTACTCTGTCAAATCCTAAAAGAATTAGGCCCAAGAACATGAGAGTTCTCGATAATGCCGTTGGGAGGCCAGTCCAATCACCGTCTTACCGCCCAGAACAAGGATTTCCAAATGAAGAATGAAAGTCAGATGTCTGGAAGATCAAATAGGCCACCGGAACAGGAGCTCAGGAAGTAGCTGCTGCTGTGCACCGGGACCTCTGAATAGTGAGCACTTGGAGCTGGGCTGGCTCCTTTTTATAGAGTCTTGGCCCAGCCCACAACCACACCCAGGCATGTTGCAGGGAAAGTCTCTACAAGGCCCTGGAAAGGGACCACACCGTAACACACTCTGAAAGCCTGCAGCAATACATTGCAAATGAACAGCATTTGTAAGCACATTAAAAATAAGTCTTCAGGATTGAACCCTGCAATGCAAGAGGTTAAACAACAACATATCAGCACAATACATAAATTAAGTTGTTTTGAGAGTGCTGGGTTTTTGCATTCTAGTCACCAATAGAGCATGCACGGCCCTGGTGTTGACAGACATCCCTACAGACAGTCCCACAGTTACCTTGCCAGCAAATGCAGGACTGACAACACCTGGACTTTGGGAGGGATGGCATGAGGATTTATCAAAGCAGACAGGAGGTCTGCCTTCAACTGGGCGAACAGTTCCCTGATGCACAAACGGTTAAGTCGATAGGTCAGGATGATGTGGCACTCTTCCATGGTTTCAAGATCTACGAGTGTCCGGTAAACTGGTGAATTCCTTGTCACCCTGTTTTGGCGATATCTAGGTATGGAGACAAACAACAATCTGGGAACATCTCACAATGTTGAGCACCAAGTATGACATACGACAATCACAAATAATTGGTCATGTAAGTTGGATGTCATGTTGTGGGAAGACACATTACTCCACACTCCATTCCCAACCAGACAATGCCACAAAATCCCTGTGACAATGGACGTGTAAAGGACATGTAAACATACACCTTCCATGGGTTCCATCATACGGATTGTGAATACTGACAAATGTAGTGACAAGTGTGGTGATGTCACCTGACACTCACTACATATGTGATTATCCACAAAGTGTAACTGAAATGAATGAATTTGTGACAATATGCAGGTGATGTTGCAGTATGAACTCAGGACAGTCATGTAACATACTAAAATGGCATCCACCTGTCCTGCATGCATTGGACAGATGGAAGTGACCTCATTCTGCCGGCGGAACCGCAGTGCAACTCCTCATTGGATAACATTGACATCTATGGGAAACTGGTATCAATGATGATCACCGCCGGCGCTGACGGTCTTGATCGCTGCGGTCATAACTGCCATTTTGTATGGGCCAGTTTACTTGACTCCTGGCATTCGGGCAAGAAAGACCTCCACTTCAAGTGCTGCTGTGTCCTGATTCTTGCAGCAACAATGGCATGCACTGCAGGAGATAGGGCCCTAGCCTTCACAAGTGAGGAGCTAGAGAAACTGGTGAAAGAGGTCCTACCAGGGTATGGGCAGTTGTACAGGGCGCCAGGGCAACAGGTCAGTACAACGTCCTTTGGCCTGCATTTTGGGTGGTGTTTGAGGATGAATGGGTGTGCTCATTGACAAGTAATAACTGATTTGGGGTTTTGCATGCACATGATCTGTATGGTACATTAGCAGTGTGCATGGTCCATGTATGTTGTGTGTCGCCAATGGTTGCAGCTGTATTGGTATAATTTACAGTATGTCCCCCATTTTCTGAATGGTTCTCATGCACGTCAGGGCCCACCAGAAAAAAGGGTTATGGAGAGCTGGGGGAGCTCCCACTGTAGGAAGCAGTGGGAGGACCTGAGACGCTGGGCCCAGCAGACCACAGAGGTCCAGCTGGGATGGGCCTCCCAATGTGGGAGTGATGCCCTTTGGACCCTGACCCCCATTAATGGCCCGCATACTGGCGGTGGCCTACCCAGAGTTGGATGGGTGCTTGAGAACAGCAAAGCAGCCCCAAGGGGGTAAGTGTAGACTGTTAGGTCACTTCTGCATGATTGTGTACTGTGACCCTCACTGGACTTGGGATTTACATGGTTAGATGAGATTTGGAGAGTGTACAGGCCTGGTTGTCACACCAATTATCTAGGAGTGTGACACGTTAGCTATGTAGGGCCATGCAGGAACAGAAGTGGTGGTACTGTGACACACATTCAACTGTACATATGGGTTGCTCAGATGTTCTATCATGTCACTAGCTGCATCCTCCATCTCTGTGTGTACTGTAGTAGTACAAGGTGATCTTATTGGCACTGTATTTGGGTAATGACAGGTATGTTTCGCTAACATTGCAATTGCTTCAATTACAACATCAATGAACCTCTGTATCAAATGTACTCCAGGCATTCCTGTCATTTAGTTTATGTGCACTATTCCTCTGTTAGATTTGTTTCATCCTGTTGTGACTGACATGTGGTTGGGTATGTTAATTGGTTGAATTGTTGGATCAGTCATTTAGCCATTTGACAGGCATGTACTGTATGAGTACTCAATCACGTACACAGGCTGCAGGGATGAAGTGATCACTGATAAGTTTGAGTATCGCTTGCAAGACTCTATTCTTCATGACTGCAAAATGGTCTCTTGTTTTCCTGGCAGGGGCTAATGTATGTATTGTTTGTATGTGAAGTGGGTGTGTGGGTTATCACCATTTTCTCCCTTTCTGTTTCTTCCAACCTCTTTCTCTTTCCACTTCTGTCTGTGTGTGCATTAGCATCATCTGGCAAAGGAGGAATGGCACCAGCGAGTAGGGATGCAACAGCCCACAGGAACCAGGAGGCTGTCACCAGTGAATCTGAGGAGACTAGTGGTACGAAGGGTGAGGGGGGCACCATTGGGGTGACTGGAGCAACCACCACATCTGATACAGATTCCTCCTCCGATGGCACCTCCCTGGCAGTGGCAGACCTATCTAGGACCACCCCAACACCATCCTTGTCCACCACCCCATTTACCAGCTCCCCACCCAGTTGCCCGGGCCTGCTCACCCAGGAGGGTGGGTGCCTCCTTTGCCGCAGGGGCCTCTGCCCCTACCCCGGTCAGCCCTGCTGCCCTCACTGAGGAAGCTATTGAACTCCTGATGTCCATCTGTGTGGGGCAGACAGCCATAGTGAATGCCATCCAGGGACTGGCATCCCAGATGCAGCAGTCCAATGTAATCCTGGAAGGCATTCATGGTGCCTTGTCTGGCCTACAGAGATAATTTCAGACTCTAGCCTCCTCATTGACGGCAGTCAGTGTCCCTTCATCTTCCGTTCCCCCGCCAGCTGCCTGTTCCCAATCCACAACCACTCTCCCTACACCCATCCACGGTGCAAATACAGACCAGCATACACCCACTACCACAGACAAGGTGCGCAAAGATAGACATAGGCATCACAAACAAACCCACAGGCATGCATACACACAACACACATCTGCATACACAACAACAGACACTTCCCCCACCACCTCCTCCCTTACAGTCACATCTCCACTCACACCTGCCAGCACTGCATCATCACACACTGGTCATGCTAGCATTCCTGTCATACCCTCAATCACCACAACAGCAGCCCACCCTACACACTATATCTGCACTCACCACGACTACCTTCTCTATCACCTTCAGCACATCCACAGCACTTGTACTCAGCACCCCAACATTCACTCACACATCTCCCATTCCCTCTCCCTGCATCTCTACCTCCTTCATCCCAATGAATCACATGCACCCACTCACCCACCCAGCATTCACTCACCACAGACATGCACACATTGCTCACACCAACATCCGCATACAGCACACCAACATGTTCAGACAAGCACTCCCTCTGCCTCTACTCCCAATCTCTCAAGCATGTGACTGCCCTGTGTACCTAAAAAAGTCTTCCTTGCTGCCCTTGACCTCTTCCCTATTACCCTCCCACCCTGTGTTATCCCTAAACGTCATGTCCCCCTGCCCCTCCCAGGCCCTTCTATCTCCCATTCCACATGTTCCCCCTCTGTTGTTTCCCCTGCTCCTCCAACCAGCAAGAAATCCTCCCCTCCCAGAGCTGAAGTCCCCCCTCCCAAGACCAAACTGAGTCATGCCCCTTCTAAATAGGTTTTGCCATGTGCATGTTGTTATGTGTTTGACTGCTTGCTTGTGGGTTTGTATGGGTGTTGTGTGCATGGGTGTGCATGGTGCTACATGTGTTGATTTCCTTGTATGTTGTTTGTACATGATGTGTCACCTGTGTCATTGTTTGGATGTGTGTTTACTGTTGTTCACTGTTGTTGATTGTGTGTCATTGCTACATACAGTTTTTTAAAATGTTATTGAAGATGCACAGCAAGAAAAATGAAACTACAAGTAGAAGGCATATAAATACATATAAATACATATAATTTACCTCATCAATATGCAACAAACAGCAATTAGTAATTAGGTTTGTTAAAACCATCCTAAAATAGTGGTATAAAAGGAAGTAAAGTGTGGGTAAAGTGCAGGAATTAATCATACCTAATACAAATCCCCTGCTGTCAGTGCTCAGCTATGACCAAGCTACTGTGCAAGCGGGGCCCAGGTAGAATTACTGATCCGTCTGCGGGCAGGCCCCTTAAGCGCATAGGAACTCATCTTGAGATAAAACATTGAACACAGCCGGGCCAACCAGTGATGGCATTGATTCCAGCCAATCAGACGTAATAGAACAGCGGGCCACTGACATAGCTCAGAACAAGAACCTCCGTGGCTGGTCCGCATGAACAGCTCCATCAATTCCTAACAATACAAGTTGAGGCGTAATCACAACGTCCTGATCAATAATACCAGACAAAAACTTAGCCATATCAGTAAAAAATTCATGTAATCTGCAACAGCTACAAAACATATTACTAAGTAGGCCGCTTCCCTCTTGCAGTGGGGACATAACACCCCCCTCGAGTTACCCCATTTAGATAACTTGGCAGGAGTATAATATAGATGACATACTGTTTTATAATGTTGTGCTTGAGGGCCATGTGCAAGCAACAAACGCTGAGCCATATCTAAAGAAGCCAGAAATAAGGCTTCAGAAGCCCTGGTACTCTGTGCCCATCTCTCAGCATGGTTGCCCACATCGTCTGACAATAAATCCAAAAAAGAGGGTATAGCGACCGAACCCGCCATTTTGTAGACTCATATAAAACCTCGAGGATAGGGATTCTGTCCCCCAATGACCCACACACAGAGGTGGAGGTTGTCAACAGAAAATCCCTGATTTGTAGGAATGTAAAAAGATCTTTGCTGTCAAGCTTGAAGTCGTTTGTCAATTCCTCAAAGGATTTAAGATGGGTATCCTCATAAAAATTACCAATGCGCTGAACACCCAACTGTGCCCAACTGGCACAGCGCTTATCCTTAAAAATGCCAGGGAGTATAGGTGAATTCAAGATCGGGGTGTAAAGGTTAATCCGTTCTATTCCCATTTTATTCCCATTTGAGTTTTAATACTGGACCACACCTTAAATGCCAACCGGATGGTCTTAAACTTAACTTTTTTTAAATAGCTAGGCTCGACAATTCTCATAAAAGCCACATTAGTATGGCTTCCCCACATCATGTTGTGAATAGAAGGACAAATTTCCCCAGCACCTCTGTTATCAAAATCTTGAGTGATTAACTGTTGAATATATTGCAAAGAGGTTGGCCAATAATAAAAAAGGAAATTAGGAGCAGCCCACCCCCCTTTCTTTCTTAGGAGCACTAGATACTTATATGCCCATCGTGTTTTGGCAAAGGACCATAGGAAACTGTTTGCTAAGTTCTCCACATGTTTAAACCAACCCTTGCTAATTTCCAGTGGGATGGTGTGAAAACGATACAGAACCCTAGGTAAAAAGAGCATTTTGATAAGATTACACCACCCAATAATCGCTAGATGTAAATTATTCATACGGTGTAACTCTTTCCTAGTTTTAGCTAGTACGGGAGCAAAATTGCTCTAAGCGATCTTCTCCAGGTTAATCATTAATTTAACACCTAAGTAGGTCACTTGTTCAACCCTTCTATTATCAAGAATAGAGATCCATTCATTGCCTAATATTTAACTTTTAGCCTTATTTAATAAATAGCCCGAGACCTCGCCAAACTTTGCTATTTCTTCTATAGCCAACCTGGGATCGGGTGTAGTAACGGCAATATCATCATCAGAAGCCAGAATTTTAAACGTGCCATCGACCATTACCATGGGCGGGATCAAATTACTTTGAAGAAGCCTCCTAATTAAAGGATCAATATAGAGTGCAAAAAGTAGAGGCGAGCAGGGCCAGCCCTGTCCAGTACCTCTTGTAATGAAGATAGGGGTAAGACGCTGTCCCGGCCAATTGAATTTGCGCTGTGGGTTTCTGATATAAACCCTGTACAGCCCTAATAAAGCCAGGACCTATATTACCTTTAAGGGGCACTGCCCAAAGATACTCCCAGCTCACCCTGTCAAAGGTCTTTTCGGCATCTAGCAGAATTAATCACATGGTGGGGTCGCCATGACCTGGGATGCATCTAACATGGAGATGACCTGCTTCACATGGTCAGCGGTCCCCCGTCCAGGGATAAACCCATGCTGCCATGGGGAAACAAGTCCACTAATTGCTCGGCTCATTCTAGTTGCAAGAATTTGGCACACAACTTGGCATCTGCATTTATAAATGAGATAGGGTGATAGGAGCCTGGTAATATTGGGTCCTTCTCCTTCTTTAAGAATACAATAATATTAGAATCTAGCCATGAGCCCGGCGCTTGCACTCCATCCTGCACTGACAAAAACAGCACCAGGATGTCGTCTTTCAGTTCCCCAAAAAAGGTCTTAAAAAATTCCATTGGGATCATGTCGGGCCCAGTAGCTTTCCCATTAGGCAGAGAACCTAATGCTGCTTTGATCTCATCCAACAAAATAGGAGTAGCAAGCTGGCGGTTCTCGTCTACCGACAGCCTAGGGCCTGGCTTTTCACTCAAGTACTGGCTAATCTTTTTTTCTAAATTACATAGGGGATGGTTTTCCTGCTGATACAAAGCAGAATAATAATACTTAAAAACCTTTAATATTGACAGATTCCCCCGTAGGATCTGGCCCTGGCTATCCTTAATAGCGATAATGGCATCCCGAGTCGTATTTCTGTCTTGTATTGTATGCAAGCAGCTTGCCCACCTTCTTGCTAAACTCATAGCACTCCTGTCTACACGTCTGGGCCTTAATAATATCTTGAGCTAAGTACATCTGGGTAATCCTGGCTTTCATAGCGGGGATCTGATCTAAAGTATCCTGTATAGGAAGATTATTCATTGTCAACCCCTACTATCTGTCGTTCCAAAGATGCCAGCTCCATCTGGGCCGCAGATATTACTGGACTACATTGTTTTTCCCGGTTTAGGGCATAGCTCATGGTTTCCCCGTGAACAGCTGCTTTTATGGCATCCCAAAGAATCCTAGGAGGAGCCGTGCCCCTATTAAAGCTCAAGAACTCTGGTATCCATTTTTTCAGCCGTGACACATAAGCCGGGTATAATAATAGTCCCCGTTCAAAAGACCAGGGTTTAAGACGTCGCTCTTTACGCAAGACAGAGAATTATGCTACCAAAGGATTATGACCAGACATGACCCTGGGAAACTTTTCAACAGAAAGTCCTTCACACAGTGAGGCTGACAGAAAAAAATAATCTAGCCGAACAGACTTCCTGTGTGGATACAAAAAAAAAGTATACCAGGATCAGCAGGCGTACAATGCTGCTAACATCTACAAGGCCATGGCTCTGCACTAGAGTTTGTAGAGCTTGAAACACCTTTGGTTTTCTTCCCGAATATGAATCCTGATTCTCCAAGGGAACATTAGTCCCAATATGTATATTCAAGTCACCACACACAATAAGAGGTAAAGGACAAGCAGCAAACTCCACATTCAGGATATTAATACTATCCGGATCGTCAAAGTTAGAGCCATAAATTGAACACAAAGTAAAATTAAATTGCCCATTATACACTCTAATATAACCCAGTTGGCCAGATTATCAACTCTTTTCTTAGCCACCGTAAAGAGGTCACGTCGTGCAAGTACTGCAATTCCTTTTGTTGAGGTTCCTTGAGTGGAGTAGGCCAATAGTTGGAAACCATGAAAATCCAACAAGTGTTTTTTGTTCGGAATAACATGCGTCTCCTCTAGGCAGATTATATCTGCCTTTAATGTTTTTAGGCCATGAGTGAGAAGACGCCTTTTCACCAGATAATTTAGCCCGCATATATTTATCGTGGCTGTGTGGAGAGTATTACAGTGCCCATTTAAAGCTCTAACAAATGCAACCATAGTTAAACCAAACCTAATCATACATACAAAAAAAAGTCTTCAATACCTTCAGATACATCGTTCTGTGCATCTTCCTTGCTTTAACACTACCCCAGCCTACCCAACCCCAACCACAAACCACCAGTCCACCCAAACCAGGACCCACCTCGCCCCCCCTCCTCCCCAAAACCCTACCAAATGAGACAGCCAGACTGAAGTTCTGTAAGATGAACAAGGCCCCTCCCCTTGGGGGCTCCAACAACAGCACCTAGAAAAAAGAAGACAACCTCCCTAATAACCCCAAAAGCAAGCCCCAGAAAGTAAACTAAATAATAAACTCCAGCCACGCCAGGAAACACCTGGCTATTAAGCTACTAAGCTAAAAACATTTTTCTTTTTCCCCTCTTTTCAATTCTTTTTCCTCTTCTCTTTTCCTTTCTCTCTTTCCCTCCTTCCACCCTCCTTCTTCTCAACCTTCCTCAATCCTTCCCCCCTTTTATATATATATATTTCTTTTTTTTTAAACCTCTTGAAGTCAATTAAGTCAGAGATTGCAAATACTCTTTAGCGATGATCTCAGACGAGAACATGCAAACAGTGCCTTTATTTATTGTCTTAAGTCGAGCAGGGGACAGTAGAAAGGCTTCAGCTCCCTTCTCCTGAAAGGGGCTAATCAATTGTCTCAAGTGCCAACGTCTCTCTACTGTAGCATGGCAAAAATCTGAATGAGAAAAAAAAGTGCAGCCCTCACAGCTAATCTTAGAGTCGGGTCGAGCTGTTTCGAAAATTATTTGGCGCAGCAGGTAGTTGCCAAAATAAACAATAAAGGCCCTGGGCTGCTGTTGATTTGCCCTGGCTCCTCCTGCCGCTTGTTGCTTCTTCAGATACAATTGGAACCAATGGGCTCTTTGTATCTCTTTCTCCCAGTCCCATCCAGTCTACTCCAGAAATGCTGCCCTAAACAATCTAATTATGAAGGCCCTTGGGTCCTGCCCTTCTACTCCTTCTTGTATCCCCAGTAAGCGTAAATTATTACGTCGTTTCCGGTTTTCAAAGTCCTCTATTTTCCACTGGATGTCAGAGAGTTGAGTATCATGTATGGCAGTTTGTTGTACCACCGCCCTCAAGTCTGTTTCTAATACATCAGCCCGGGACTCGATTGTAGCAATCCATTCCCCAATTTCTGAGCAAGTCTTTGCAATCTTGCTAACTGCTACTTGTAGTTGCTTCGTGACCACCCTGGCTTTCTTGCTATCACCTTGCGACTGTTTGTGTTGTGCCATAATGGTTTGGTAAATAAGTCCCAATGAAGGGGGAGGAGTCTCTGACCTTGCAGCATCAATATCAGAGCCAACTAGATTCAAAGAGAGATCATCCAGACTGTGCGGTAGTTGTTGTATACCTGTATAATCCCACAGCATTGCTCTCACCCCACATGCTTTTTTCTTTCTTTTCTTTTTCTCATTGGGCTCCATAAACTTGTCCAGGTTGGGCCCTTTGCCTTGCCTTTCATGACACTTGATTACAGTACGCCTCAGCATGGAGGTGGGGGAAGTGAAATTATTACCAGTCTCTGTGTCTGTGGAAGAGCTACTGCTGGCATCAGCCGAGTCCCTAAATCGATCTGAAAGGGAATTGAAATTCTCTCCGACTTCACCCAGAGCAGGGCAATCCTCCTTTCTCTGCCGGGAATTGCGGGTGGCCCCGGGAATACAAACAGGGGCCAACAAGTCTTCACCTGCCGATGGAAGTTTTGCCACTGCCAGGTTACAGTGCTCTATCTCAGGGACTTGAGCAGGCTTTACATTGCCCAGAGGGGCGAGGCCTTGTGGCAGCTGGCAGGTCTTTCCTTCAGGCAATGCTAGCTGGTCATCACAGTTAGAACTAGGAGTGGAGAGGTGTAAAGATGTCATGGACAGGCCCCTCACAAGGTTCCTTATGTCCAGGGGCCCATTACCGTCAGTGACAGCATCAATCTTGAGCGACGTCTTATTATATGAAAAAAGTGCAGGAGTCACTGAGTCTCTGCCGCCGTTGGTCCACTCAGCCACCACTGCTGCCAGATCTCGGGAGGCACTCAAAGGTAATGGGCTCTATGGGCATACTGCCTGCTGAAAGATCTAGGTTTTGAGGGGTATTAAACATTAAAGGTATAGTCAACCCTCCCTCATATGCTCCAGTCAGATTAACATCACTTTTCAATTTACAGTTCTAATCCGGACCTGATTGTTTATCCTCCGGGGCCCCCTGGGCTCTTAAAGTAGCTTGCCTCCCAGCATTGCCAGCACTGCCGCTCCTGGATGCAAAGAAGCAGGGGTGAGAAGGTCGCCGGTCCTGCGCCCCGAGTTTTGGTCGGCTGCCACACGCAGCCTTCGGGGTCATTAACACTTGTTGTCCACGTCGAGGTTGAGAGGAGGAAGAAAAGGAAAAGAAAAAAGCCTCCCGGAAGCCGCCGTTGCGACTGCTGCGACGGAAGCAGCTCGCACAGCCGGCATGGCTCACCGGGCAGCAACATCAAGCACGGCCACGAAAAATTGCGGCAGAAATACCCCCAGGTACAGCGGCGCTCACCTCCCGCATAATCTGCTTCTGTCAGAGGGCAGGAGGCACGAAGGCAGAACAGGAGCCGCGAGGGGAGAGGGAGCCTCCGGACGCTAGAAGCTGGCGGCCGCCATTTTGTCTCACCTGAGTGCTACATACCGTTTATATTGTCTGTGTGTATGCCTGTGTTAAGATGTTTTTAGACTAGTTGTCGTTGTGTGGTTATGGGGTGTTATGTATGGATGTGTATGACTGTGTTGGTGTGCGTTGTGCTGTATGTTTGGCACATATCTGCTTGGCTTTGTGTGTGTATTGGGTACTTGGCCTTGATGTATTTTGTATATGCGTGTGTGAGTGTGGATGTGTGTGCTGTTACGGTACTTTTGTATGAGTGTGTGTGTGGCCTTCGCTGTCCGTGCCTGGAATTTGTGTTATGTGTGGGTGTATATCACTGCCATTTCCTCCACTCTGTGCTAGGCGTACTTACAGTTGTTGTCTTCGTCATTGTCACTGGCCCTGAAGGTGTATGATGAGATACAACGCTGGGAAGACTAGCAGTTCATTGGCCATGGCGGCCAAGGATGCGTCTCTGTGCCTGGAGGTGGGTGTCTCCTTTTGTACTTTCAGTTTCCATCGTGGTGGTGTGGTAGGCGGCACATAGGTTTCCGCCAGGCTGAAGCTGCCTACTGCCACCGGATGCTGCTCATTGGCGGTGGCAGTACTGGCAGTCAGTTGTCTGTGTTTCATTGGGTTCGCTGCCTTACTCGTTATGTGGCAATCTGTACCGTCACCCTGGCGGAGGTGCTGGGGAGGTCAGGTTACCGCCAAACTCAGAATGACCTCCTTAGTCACTTTATCGTCACTTCAGCTGGATGAACCTGCAAGTCAGGCCAGGTCGTGACTGAGGCAAGCCGGTTAGAGTTGCAGACGAGGGTCGGTCGCTTTATGGAGCTTTTTCCAAAAGTTCTCCAAACTTCTGGATCTGCTTCCAGAAGATCTTTTAAGGTATTTTAGGAGTTCAGAGCTCACCCCAAGGTTCCAGAGGCTCTTCAGGATTTGATGCAGGGGACTCTGGTTAGATTTTTTTTACCTGTAGCAAACAGGGAATTCCTCCTTGAACCAAGTTAAGCCAGGCAAAGTCCTTCTTGTGGTGAAGCCAGCCCAAGTGTGCAGAAGGTGCAGTCCTTTAGAGTGCAGTGTCCAGGTGCAGGTCAGGGGTGAAGCAGGGTATTCCTTCTTCTTCTGATGTTCTTCCTTGTAAGGATCTGAGGTGTGGGTGCAGCTCGGCCATATTTATCCTTGCTCCTTGGTGAAAAACAGGGGGGTCCTGGTTCTCCTGTCAGGTGAAGGGTCCTTCCCCCTCTGATGACCACTTCCTGGAAAGTGTGTCAAAACTCAATCCCAGGGAGCAACATTCTTCAAAAATCCATCACGGATGAAACTTATTTTTGGAAGGTATATCTGGCTGAGCCCACCCACTGATGTGGCTAAAATTCATAAACACACTCTCTCCTGCCCTCTCCTAATCTAATCAAGAGGGCAACTAATTGTCCTGGGTTGCAGGATGTGAGGGAGGTGCTGGGTTGCTCCAAAGGTCTGTCCCTGCCTTTGAAGACCAGTTTGGCAGCCCTTCCTGCTTCCCCATCTGCTGAGGTAGTTCTCCTACCACAGGCACATTTTTTGTGCTTAGCCAAGGCCACTTCATACCTTATCAAGGGAGCCTGGCCTGGCTGCCAAAGCCTGACCAATCAGAGAAGGGCACTACAAAGCTGAAGTTGGCAACTTTACCTGAACTAGTTATATTCAGTCTAACAATTGTAAGTTGTGGGATTTATTATAACAATTAATTTGATTCCAAACTCAGGGTACCTGACCCTGAAGAGGACTTTATTAATTAAAATAAATTCTCCCCATTTTAGCCTTTTTTTAGGCCATTCACTACAGTGAGGGGAAAACAAATTTGGCTATTTTACCTCACCAGGGCTTATATACCAATTCGGATAAGGTCCCTGCTCATAGTTACATGGAAACCAACCCTATGGGCACATAGGGCACACCTTAGGGGTGACTTATATGTAAAAATACGGTAGTTTAAGATTTTGGAAGTACTTTTAATTCCAAAGTCAAATTTGCTTATAACTTTAGTTTAAAAGCAGCCAGCAAGGCAGGCCTGCCTTTAAAATGACACTGGATACCTCAGCCAAATGCCTATCAGGTACACTACCTATGCTGGGACCCCTAAACCATCATGCCATACCATATACCAGGGACTTATACATAGGTTAACACTGCCAATTATAATTAGCCTTATTTGCATATCCACTTTACACAAAGTACTGGCCCTAGGGCTAGTAAGCAGTACCCAAGCCACAGCCAAGAGTCAGTAACCACCAGTAACTGTCCAAAACGTTTGGGGCTGACCAGGGCAAAAAGAAGTACTTTCCTACACCTCTTTTTTTGAAATGCCATAAGAAGCTTAAATAACAGGCAAACAAATAGAAGACACAAGTCCTAGTAGCTGCCCCACATATTCTCAAAGCATTACTCCTGTCATCAAGTCCAAAGAGGCAGTACAGAGGAGTAATCCAGAAAGCACGCTGGTTGGTGTATGCACCACAGAAAAATAACAGATGCTTTTCATCTTCCACTGCTGACAACCCATAGGGCAAGAATTGGAGGGGTGAGTGTTATTTCTCCAGGAAGAAGTAAAAGAAGCAGCTTGTAAAATCCTCAGTCTAAATTTAATATAAAGGGATCTTGACATTGGCATATTCACATAGTCCATAAAATCTTCAAAGTACAGACCACATTTAAACGACATATACTGATCCTTTAGATAACATTCCAATATTGATCTTTAATGAGGGCTCTGGAGCTACTGGTTATTGATGTTGGCTGGAGCTGAAATTCGAGCAGTCCTAACTTAACAAGCAATAATTCAACATGGGCTATCCACTGAATCCTCAGGGCCAGTTGGTGGACTACAATCTCAACAAGGCACTCCCTATTTGGTGCAAGTTGCTCGATGCCATATCCCTGCCCTACATATAATAGGTCTGAGGTGGGCTGTGTCTGAAACTTGCCTAAAATTTAAATAAAAACTTAAGGGAAATAATGGTGTGCCTTTTGGTAGCTTCCGTGGGGATCTTTAAAAGGAGTTTTCACCTTTATCTAGAACATCAAAATTGCAATATTCTCACAAATATGAACTATAGAGAGCAGCATTGCATGCCTGAGCCCTATATGTTTCCAGAGCCAATGAGAAAGGGTAGGAAGAGACGTTATTTGCAAATCTAACAATAGGCTCAGTTTAATGCTTAAGGTACAGAGATTTTTCCTATTTGTGCGAACCAACTGTTGGAGTCTCACAATCTCCCCCAAAGTAGTCAAATTCAGCCACATTATCTAATTTGACTCCATCTGAAACCATAGCCCCTTTAGCTTTCTTGCAGTATGTGAAAATCATGTATTTCATTTTAGACTTGTTTATTTCAAGGCTGTAGTCTGTACAAAATTGGTTGAACTTCCCTAGGAGGGCATTAACACCCACTGCAGTTTTAGACAGAAGAAGTGTATCATCTGAAAACAGCAGACACAAACCCTGATATAAGAGGGCCTAGCGCCTCCTTGTGCCACATCAGCCTCATTTTTTGTGAAGCTAACATCGCCTAAGGAGGCCAAAATCACTGCTCCAGGTTTACAAAGTGGTACAGTGCATGCCTTGCACCACTTCATAACCCCTTGAGCCACATTATGCCTGCGCCAGATATAATATACACAATGAGGTGTTCCCCCATTGGGTGGGCTAAAAAATGGCACAAATAAATTCAATTTTTTTTCCAGAATTTTAAATGTCTGCTTAGAGGAGGCATTAAAAGAGGGCACACCATTGGTTTCAATGGGCCCCTATGTACTGTTCAGGGTTAGCACCAAAATTGTGGTGCCAACCCTGAACAGTACATCAATAGCGTCAACAATTTTTACTCTATTGCTCGCTACCATGCACCATGGTGCAGCGTATTTTTAATATGGCGCATACATGGTGGTGGTATGAGGGCGAAAAGTGGCCCTGCACTGCACTACACTTTTCTTAAACCTGCCCCATGATATTTTGGACCCTACAATTTTCGGTGCTTCATTCACACAATTCATTAGATAGGGTATGCTTTCATTAGTGAATAATAAAAATAGGGTAAGAGCAAGGATGCACCCTTGCCAAACACCACACCCTCTAGGAAGGTTTTCTGTATTTTCCTCCCCTATGTTATCAATGTACAAATCCCAAATCAACTTCAATATCACTGAAGGTACCCAGTTTTTCATGATGATACCCTAAAGTTTTGCCCTTGGGACAAGATCAAATGCTGCACAAAAATTGACAAAGGTGACAAAGAGTAGTCCCCCTGTTCTAGGTCGACAACTTTCCATTTTATGGTCAAGAACTGAAAAATCTGGTCCACAGTACTTATTTTAGGAATTAAGCCAGCTTGGAGGTGAGATAGGGCCTTGTTGGATCTAATCCAATCCCAAACCTTTACCAAACGTTTTTTACTGTATATTTTTTTAACATTATCAATCAGAGATATGGGACGATAATTACCTGGTTCTTGCCTTGTGCGCCTTTGAAATATGAGTTTTAGTTCAGCCACTTTCCTTGAGTTAGGGATGGGACCACCCATTGTGATTGGATTAGTCAGGATATTGATATAGGGTGCCCAAACCTGAGGTTTGCCACAGAACATACCTGTAAGGATTCTGTCAGTTCCAGGAGCTTTGCCCACTTTCTGCCCCTTCAATGCTTCAAATAATTCTTCATTGGTAAAGGACACTACCTCCTCCATTCCAGCCCTACTAGAGGTCTAAGGGTCAAGGTTGGTTGAAGGTGTTTTGGAAAGTGGTGCTGCATGAAGGACCGGGAAGTGCTCCACTCAATCCACTACAGAGATATAACATTCAGGGTAAGTGTAATTTTTACAGCCATTGAGTTAAACTAGATGCTAAAACAATCTAGCATCCCTCCTCCTTGCTGCTTCCAGCAGATCCTCCCAATCCTTAACTTCCCAAAGGGTCTTGCTGGATTTAGTTGCTTGAGCATAATATTGCCTGGCATTTAAAATACCTGGTCTTTTGGTCCTTGTTTCTTTTATTGCTACTATCAGAGCTGATTTGGGCACTTTGCATTTTTTATCAAAACATTCATGTGGTCTAGGGCCCGATTTGTGAGGTGGGATCTGTCTCTCAAAACAAGTATCACTTTCCCAAATAGTGATTCATGCATCGTCAATATCTGGAGAGGTGTCCTAGCCTGGTCTATACAATAAAGTAGTACACTATATACTGCACATAGCTCTCTTTCAGTGAAGCCTCATTACTTGCAAAATCTAGCCATTTTACCTCATGCCTATCATTCCTCAGGGCCATGGTGTTAGGGGATTTTATCCCCAAACAGGATTTATCCTTGAGATGTGTCCCTTTAACTGTAACTGTAAGAGGATAGTGATCACTCTCCAGGCAATATATAACCTCCATTAATACCATCTCATGTCCGATTCCAAGATCAAGTAGTCCTTAATCAATATTACTAGAGAATTCACCTCTCTTACAGGTTGGCTTGGCCCTAAGATCCAATGGGTTATGCCCATTGCAAGCTCTTAAGCCATGGGTGACGATTAGGTCTGAGATCTGAATGGCAGTTGCACTCATCTATGAGCTCTTTTTGGCTGGAGAATAGGTGGGGACTCCCCAAAATTCATCCTCTTCTCAAAATAAATTTAGAACAGGCTGGTCAATCAATCAGAGAATTTGTAAAGCAGACTACTCACCTGTGAGGGTCTCAAGCACTTGGAGGGGGCTGCTACAGCTCGAACAGTCATGTCTTGAGATGTCTCTTGATGTTAAGTAGGCCCTTAGTCTGATGCAGGTGGGTGGGAAGAGTTTTCCACATCTTGGCAGCGAGGTGGGAGAACGATCTGCTGCCAGAGGTTGTTCTGCGGATGTGTGGGACGGGGCGAGGGCAAGGTCGGCAGAGTGAAGCTGTCAGGTCGGGGTGTCGAAGGAGAGCCGTCTGTTGAGGTATTCTGGTACGGTATTGTGCAGAGCCTTGTGAGCGTGAGTGAGGAGTTTGATCGTGATTCTCTTGTTGACGGGGAACCAGTGTAGGTCTCTCAGGTGGGCTGTAATGTGGCAGTGGTGGGGGATGTCCAGGATGAGGCGTGCAGAGGCGTTCTGGGTGCGTTGCAGTCTTTTCTGGAGTTTGGCTGTGGTTCCTGCATAGAGAGCATTGCTGTACTTCAGCTTGCTGCTCATGAGGGCCTGGGTGTCCGTTCTTCTGATTTCTAGGGGGATCCATTTGTAGAGCTTCCAAAGCATGTGGAGGGTTTTGAAGCAGGAGGAGGAGATGGCGTTGACTAGCTGCGTCATTGATAGTGAAGAGTCCAGGATGAATCCCAGGTTGCGTGGGTGGTCGGTGCGTGTCGGTGTGGTTCCCAGTGTGGCAGGCCACTAGGTGTCGTCCCATGCCGGGATGTTGGAGCCGAAAATGAGGGCCTCAGTCTTGTCAGAATTCAATTTCAGGCAGCTGTTCTTCATCCATTCGGCGATGGCCGTCATTTCTTCATGGAGGTTGGTCTTTGCGGTGACGGGTAGGTCTCAAAGCAGCAGTTGAAGTCACCTACAATAACTTTATAGATATCTGTCCATGGTCATGCTCATATACCTTAGCATGCAGGGACATGTGAACATGTAGAGTGCAAATTAGGTGTTGCATTTGGCAATGTTTCTCTTCTATTTTAAGGAGCTTTCAAACCCAAATCTATACTCTTTAGGCACAATTCAAAAAATGAAATGTATAGTCTGTAAAGTAGTATTACAGTAGTAGTGATGAAAAATGCAATTCACAAACCTACGGCCGGGGACCACTGCCTTTCCTATATTTTCTGTGAGGAGATGGATACCACCACTGAGCCAGAGATCTCTGTACACATAGGTATACAATTTAGTAGTACATAAGGGAGAGATCGTGGGAAGGTTGGGAAAATGAGGAATAATCATGACTAAATGCAGGGTTTAGGGAAATTTACAGAGGGATCTGATAGGGACATGCTACTACAAAACACACACCGAAAAATGAGTCTGAATATTGTAGTTCACACAGTACTCTACTGAATTAACCACAGCCTCTAAAGCTGTAAAAACATTGCCACTACAAGCACAAAGCTACTTGGAGTGAAGTGATCAATTCATTTAAAAACTGTTGTATACCCTCCCAAATCTCATAAATCACAAATAGGTACCTGATTCTCATCATTGAGCAAGTAAAGCCATCTAATGAGTTGACATTCTCTTCAGAGGAATGTTTTGCTTAGTTGGCCAAAGGGTTTTTCCTAAAAAGGGTGAAGACCCTCTCTCTCTAAGGTGGCATGCTTTCTCATTGTGTCCCTCTTCACCATAATCCCCAAAAGTGTAGACAGGAGGCTTCACTTGGAGCTCATTAGAAGGCTGTTTGTTTTTTGTTTTATTGAACATCTTGTCACATGTAAGATAACATGGGGCCTTAGAGTGAATCTAAAAATGTGTAATGGGAATCTGTTATATTGTATTAGTGCTTCCTTGTTGCATAAATAAGACAAGAGTACATAAGGGTCTTGTATGATGGATCGTTCCTATGAATACATCTACACATTTGTGCCTATAATAGTACCTTAGGACCCATTGGCCTATTGCTGTCTTGGACGTTCATTAGAACAGGATTCCTCTTCTTCTACCTCTATCTACAACTACATTCAGTCATGGGTTCATTCAGGATCGTACTGGAAACAAAAACAGAAAATGATTTACACTTTTCTTCATATGTTGTACTTATTGAGGTATGTAATAGTCAAATGAAATAGGAGGGTAAAAACAGCGATTAATCAACACAATTTTTTATATCATTTCCTAAGGGGTAATTCCCCAACAATATTATCAAAAGGTGGGGCACAGCACGCATGATCAGCCCAAATGCATTGTAACATTTAACCAATAATGTCAAGATGACACCAACTGTGTAGAAAAACTGTCTGTGTCGGTTCAACCAAACAAGCTCACAAGAGATAGCAAATAATGAGGTCACCTAGCTAACATTGGTCACCTGTTTGATATCTTGCATTTCAAGGGGAAAGGAAAGAAAGAAAATGAAGAAAAGGAAATATTCAGAAAATACATTAATTCTGAAAAAAATAATGAGTATCCTCAGAGGTTGTTATAAATGTAGTTTGCAAATTCACCTATGTGTGGAGTTCAACTGGGGGGTGGGAGCCAATCTGCCTAACAGTACCTGATAAACGGAATAAATGATTATTTGCAGTATCTGGCACTCATGGGCTTCCCACCTGTGTGCTGATGTACATTTGAAATCCTCATGTCAGTATGATGATGCGTCGAGCGTGTCTGTGTGTGACTGATCATGTCATCACTTTGGTGTCTGGACATGTGTATGTGTGTAGCATACTGTAGTTGTTTTATCTAACGTTCAGTTGGTGCCCCTATTGAATTACTAACCCAGTCACAAAACTTTGATTAATGGTCATAGTAAACCTATACATTATCAAATCCTAATGTAATTGGTGCCCAAGCATTGGGGTTGGTATCTAGGTAATCAATCAAATTAATTTGAGGAAAAGAACAATTATTATTATGGTGGGACTAGGCCATGCTGAAGGTTATTGTAAATGACAATTTTCCTGATGAGGATGTTTTATGTTCTGTTTTTCAGCATGACCTGTAATCCATAGCAGGTTGTGACTTAGGTATGAATCCAAGCTGGGGAGAAGATAACCTATAACCATTTGTGACTAGCTTCAGAATAGAGCTGGTTTGAGAGTTAACCATGTTCAATGTTATCATTGAGTCCTGTTTTATGGATCGAAACATCCACCTTTCTCAAACTTATCAAAGCTATGCTTAGTGTATTTAGAGACACTTTCAATGATTATCCAATGTAACTCTTGTGCATAAAGTAGTATCCATATCTTCAATGTCTTCTGTGACCTTGAGGAATCTCCCCTCACTCACAAGTCCTTTGGGTCCATGCCTTATCCCCTTCATGTTACTGTAACAAACTCCATAGAAGGCAGAAAGGTAGAAAGCACTTTGAAAGCTGTTGCCAGAAAAAGATAAAATTAAATTAAAATTGAAAATAAAGAAACCTTTGATGGGGAGGCAGAAGAAAATTATTTTGGTTCATCATTTCAGATTAACCCCCTAGCTGCTGGGCCTACCCGGCCAGTGCTGAGCACTTTTTTGGCTATTTGGGGTACTTCGCACTTAGGTCCCCATCACTTTCTGTCCACGTAAGCTATCCACGCCAAATCTGTGTCCTTTTTCCATCTTTCTGGGGATTGTAAAAGTACCCAGAGTTTGTGGGATCCTCTGGAGAAGACTAAGATATTAGCCAAAATACAGCTAAAATGTGTTTTTCCTGCAAATGGTTTTGTGCTGCTAAATTCACCATCGTCCCAGCTTTTAGGATCAGGCAGACTTGAATGAGAAAAACACATTTTCAGCACAGGTTTGACATTTTACTATTTTTTGTGCTTTAATTCTCCTTCCAGTTAGTGAAAGAAATGGGTGTGAAACCAAGTGTGGATCCCGGACAGCTAAACAATTCTAAAAAGTAGACAAAAGTCTGAATTCAGCAAGTATTAATTTTTGTAGATCCTTCAAGCTTTTCCTACAGAAAGTAACAGTTGAAATTAAAAAATATTGAAATTCAGTTGAAAGCAACAGCCATTTCTGTCTACATTTTCTTCCGTAACTTTTTTAACTTTGGTAGATTTTTTTAAACGATATAGTGTTACATCTGCTGGTTCAATCTGGATGAGGGGATATATAGGTTTTTATAGGTTCAACAAGAACCCAAGGTACCCAGAGACAGTAAATGAAATGCATCTTGTAACGGGTTTGCATTGTACGTCGGGAATACAGCAATTAATTTGCTAAAATCTAAAGAGTGAAAAATATGTATCAAGGAAACCTACAAATTTCCAAAATGGACACAAGATAAGGAGTTTAGAAGCAATGGTTATTCGCAAATCTCTGAATTTGGGAGTCCCCACACTAGCATGTGAAATGCAGGGCATTCCTCAAAATTACTTCTTTTTTACACACTGTCTTACATTTGGAAGGCAAAAATGTAGAGAAAGACAATTGGCAATAACGCTTGTTCTTCTATTCTGTGTTCCGCCTGATCTCCCAATAAAAATGATATCTCGTTTGTGTGGGTAGTCTTAGTGCCCGTGACAGGAAATTGCCCAAAAACACAATGTGGACACATCACATTTTTCCAATGAAAACCGATGTGTTTTTTGCTAAGTGCCTAGCTGTGGATTTTGGCCTCTAGCTCAGCCGCCAACTTGGGAAACCTAGAAAACCTGTACATTTTTTAAAACTAGGATTGGGTGACTTGTGAGGCTCTCACTGGGTTCTGTCACCCAGAATCCTTTGCAAACCTCAAAAATTGACTAAAAAACACTTTTCCCTCACATTTCGGTGCTGCAAAGTTCTGGAATCTGAAGGGATCCACAAAGTTACTTCCACCCAGAATTCCCCCAAGTCTCATGATAAAAATGGTACCTCACTTGTGTGGGTAGGCCTAGTGCCCGCGAGAGGAAATGCTCCAAAACCCAACGTGAACACATCAAATTTTTCCAATGAAAACAGATATGTTTCTTGCAAAGTGCTGTACTGTGGATTTTGGTTTCTAGCTCATCTGGCACCTAGGGAAACCTACCAAACCTGTGAATTTTTTAAAACTAGACATCTAGGATAAATCTAGGATGGGGTAGCTTGTGGAGTTCTCACTGGGTTCTGTCAACCAGAAAAATTTACACTCCTCAACATTGGGCTAGATAATACCTTTTCCTCAAATTTCGGTGCTGCAAAGTTCTGTAATTTGAGGGGAGCCACAAACTTCCTTCCACCCAGCATTCCCCAAGTCTCCCAATAAAAATGATACCTCACTTTTGTGGGTAGGCCTAGTGCCCGCAAGAAGAAATGATCCAAAACACAACGTGAACACATCACATTTTTCCAATGAAAACAGATGTTTCTTGCAAAGTGCCTGGCTGTGGATTTTAGTTTCTAGCTCAGCCAGGAGCAAGGGAAACCTACCGAAGCTGTATATTTTTGAAAACTACACATCTAGACAAATCCAGCATGGGGTGACTTGTGGGGCTCTCACTCCGTTCTGTCACCCAGAATCCTTTGCAAACCTCAAAATTGGCCTAAAAACACTTTTTTCTCACATTTCGGTGCTGCAAAGTTCTGGAATCTGAGAGGAGCCACAAACTTCCTTCTACCCAGCATTTTCACAAGTCTTGCAATACAAATCGTATCTTCCATGTGTGGGTAGGCCTAGTGCTGTGACAGGAAATGCCCCAAAACCCAACGTGAACATTTTTCCAATGAAACCCTGATGTGTTTTTTACAAAGTGCATAGCTGTGCATTTTGTTCTGTAGCTCAGCCGGCACCTAGTGAAACCTAATAAACCTGTACATATTTTTAAACTAGACATACAGGAAAATCCAGCATTGGGTGGCTTGTGGGGCTCTCTCTGAGTTCTGCCACTCAGAATCCTTTGCAAACCTCAAAATTGGGTTAAAAAAAAACTTTTTCCTCATTTCGGTGCCGCAAAGATCTGGAATCTGAGGGGATCCACAAACTTTCTTCCACCCAGCGGTGGCCCAAGTCTCTCAATAAAAATGGTACCTCACTTGTGTGGGTAGCCCTAGTGTCCATGAGATGAAATGCCCCAAAACACGATGTGGACACATCACATTTTTCCAATGAAAACAAATGTGTTTTTTGCAAAGTGCTTATCTGTGAATTTTGCTCTCTAGCTCAGCTGGCACCTAAAGAAACCTACCAAACCTATAAAAATTTGAAAATTAGACATATAGGGAAATCCAGGTTGGGGTGACTTATGGGGTTCTCACTGGGTTCTGTCACACAGAAAAGTGTTTTTAGGCCAATTTTGAGGTTTGCAAAGGATTCTGGGTGACAGAACGGAGTGAGAGCCCCACAAGTCACCCCATGCTGGATTTGTCTAGATGTGTAGTTTTCAAAAATATACAGCTTCGGTAGGTTTCCCTTGCTCCTGGCTGAGCTAGAAACTAAAATCCACAGCCAGGCACTTTGCAAGAAACATCTGTTTTCATTGGAAAAATGTGATGTGTTCACGTTGTGTTTTGGATCATTTCTTCTCTCTAGCTCTCTAGCTCAGCTGGCACCTAAAGAAACCTACCAAACCTATAAAAATTTGAAAACTAGACATATAGGGAAATCCAGGTTGGGGTGACTTATGGGGTTCTCACTGGGTTCTGTCACACAGAAATCTTTACACTCCTCAAAACTAGGCTAAAAAATACTTTTTCCTTACATTTCTTTTCTGCAAAGTTCTGGAATTTGAGGGGAGCCACAAACTTCCTTCTACCCAGTATTTTCTTAAGTCTTTCGATAAAAATGGTACCTCATATGTGTGGGAAAGCCTAGTGTCCACGACCGTAAATGTCTCAAAATACAACATGGACACATCACATTTTTCCAATGAAAACGGATGTGTCTAGCTGTGGATTTTGGCTTCTAGCTCAGCCGGTACCTAGGGAAACTTTGCAAACCTGTACTATTTTGAAAACTAGACATCTAGACAAATCCAGGATGGGGTGACTTGTGGGACTCTCACTGGGTTCTATTCCCAGAATCCTTTGCACTAGAGAGAGAGAGAGAGAAAGAGAGAGAGACAGCATCAGTCTCTCTCTCTCTCTCTTTTTTAATATGTGTGGTTTCCCTGGGGGCTAATCAAAGCCCAAGAAAAACCCCACATATTTTTTTTTTAAAATGCCCACATATGGGTCAGCCCATGTCGAGAGGGTCGACTCACCATTATAAAAAAAAAAAATGTACTTTAAAAAAAAACTTTGCCTTGTGGGTGGGCAATAGCCCCCCCGAGGGAGAAAGTCCTCATTTTTAGAACACTCCCATGAAGTCGGGGTGTGGCTGGCCCACATACATGGGTGCCAACCCCCCCCAAAGCAATCCCTGGGGCCTAGTGCCATTTCCTGGCCGAGGATCGCAGCTTTGCCGCGATCCAGGGCCAGAAAGCAGTTGCAGGAAGTGTTTGATGGAAAGGGGAGACTCTCCCCTTTACATTTTATGCCTCCCTGGTGCCTTGGGAGACCGTTTTGGCCTTTTTTACAACCGGAATGAGGAGAGGATGCTCACCTGCTCCTCGATCCTCTGGTGGAGAAAAATGTGATGTTAGCGTTCCTCGCTGAAGTCACGGATGGATGGGAGGGGGCAGGAAGAGACGCGAGAGCTCTTCTGCGTCTCCCGAGGGGATAAGGAAAACAAATACTCTGGAGCAAAGCCCCTCCCTGGCATCAGCCACTGATCACCCAGACCAGGGAGCATTTGCGTGTGTTGGCCATTGGCTGGCAGACGTACTCATAGAGTTAAACTACACATTTATATTTCTAACACACGTCTTTCAGTTAGGACTTTAAACACACATTACATTTACAAAATGGCATTTTGGTACTTCAGTTTTGATTAATAAAGTTTGCTCTCTAACACTTATCTTTGCCATCACTATCTGTGGACTACATGTCATAGGTTTTTCTAGAGACAATGCATAAAGGAATCTCCCATGGCCTAATTGTCACGATCAAAACGCCTCACACAGAGGTGTGGGTTCTCTTCCAGGTGTGTCTGTAGACATTCCTCTCCCTTAAATTATTTGTAACTCTAAATGTTTAAGATTTATACTGAAAGCAAATCTCACTCGGTTTCATTCACAAATACACTTTCCTTTTCACCTTCTCCTAAAATATCTTATTCTTTGTATGTCATTCATCAAGGCCTAAAAATCCACTTTCCCTCCCTCTCCCCTCTCTCTCTCCTTCAAGCTCTCTCTGTCAATCTAGTTCTCTCAATTTCTCTCCCTCTCTCTCTATTTGTCAGTTTTTGTCTCTCTCTCTCTACCATCCCATAAAGGAATGGAAGAGAGAGAGAGAGATTGCTATTGCAATGGTCTCTCCATTCAAATACTTCAAAGACTCTGACTAACAAGATCTTTGGTTGGAATGTTATAGTAATGTTTTGATGAACGGCTTAGCAGAGTCACTTCTGCCTTACTGGTAAAGCTCTTACACTGTCACTCACAAGGTGGAAGGGTTAAATCCTTGTATGTCATAGCAGTGTGTCTCTTTATTTCTTTTTCTTTTGACTGTTAAACCGTCCTAGTGATGGAACATTCACGTCTCTGTGCACTGCATGTCATAGGTCTTTCTCGAGACAAACCAATACAGAATCCCCCATGATGTAATCCTCATGGTCACAGACCCTCACACTGAGAAGTGTGGGTTCTATTCCAGGTGTGTTGCTTGACATTACTCTCCTTTAGTTTCTTTTTAACTCCAAATGTTTAAGGTTCATACTGAAAACAAACCTCACTCTGTTTAATTCACAAATACACTTTTCTTTTTACTTTCTCCTAAAATATCTCATTCTATGGGTACCATTCATCAAAGATTGGAGGGGGTGGCCCACTTAACGGGAGCCAAGCCCCCCGAAGCAGCCTAATGCTGTTTCCTGGCCATGGGTTGCGGCTGTGCCATGATATATGAACAGGAAAAGGTGCCAGGGATGCATTGATGGGAAGAGAAGACGCTTCCTTTTCTATTGATGCCTCCCTGGCATCTGGGGAAATAATTTTAGCCTTTTTCCCCACCGGAGAAGGGAGAGGACACTCACCTTGTCCGCTCCTCCGGTGGAGAAACTGTGATGGCAGCGTGCCTTACAGTGTGCTGACGTCACAGATGGGGGGAAGATGGACAGGTGGAGACACAAAAACCCTTCTGTGTCTCCAGGGGGAAAAAAATCCTTCAGGGCAAATCTCCAGAGGATTTTTAAAACCCCTCCCTGGTACCAGACACTGATCATGGCTCGCACCAGGGACAGTGTGCGTGTATCGACGATTGGCCAACACAAATCACACCAATTGGGTTAAGCTGTAAGAAAAAACTGAGAATGGGAGTTGACAGTGACTAATTGTCAGAGATTATGAATTCTCAATAAATGACATTAAAAGAGATGTAAGAAAATGGCACCAGGTATAAATATTAGATCCTCGGACCACCTCATCAGTACATTGCTGGACCTATGGAAGTATTCAGAAGGACTGCTTGTATTCCAGAGGACTGCCCTGCTGCCTGAGGCCTGTCTTTTATTCAGAGAACTGCCCTGCTGCTCAAGACCTGCCTTATTTTTCAGAGGACTTCCCTTTTTCTGAGGCCTGCTTTGTTCTTCAGAGGACTGCCCTGCTGCTTGAGGCCTGACTTGTTGAAGGATAACTGACCTATCTCCTTGTTTCAGGAAGACATGAGTGACACCAAGGGTCAGTTGGCTGACTTTATGTTCTGAGTTATAGGACCACACAAGCTCCAGAGGCCTCCCTGCAACTGCCTAGCTGATCTGCTGCAATAGGACCTGCCTAGAACTGCAACTGTACCTGTCTGAGTCCTGTTGGCCTCTGCTACAGTAAGTTCCTGCCTCCCCAGTTCCTCTGCTTTAGACCTGCACCAGAGTGCACTCCTCCTAAAGAGAGGAAGAAATACTGAACTTTCAGGTTGTTTGTGACCATGAACAGGTCCATTCACACTATGACTCTGCAGCCCAAAACAAAACGCAGTGTGAAGCTTTAGTGAACTCGACTTTTCGTGCAACAGTATCTGTCAGTGAATACCAGCAGCATGAGATCTGTACTTCATGCTACAGCAATGACAACCAACAGTGAGTGCTAGGATAAAGCTCCAGCAAAGATCATCTGCTACGCCTGACCAGATCTTTGCACTTTAGCAATAAGTGTCTGCTATGCCAGGCATGCTCTTCATGCTAAAGCGAAGAACATCTGCAATTATCTCCTCGTTCTTGTGACTTCCCTGGGGCAAAATGAACTCTTCACACCAGATTTTGAAAAGGTATATTTTTCATCTAGACTAACCTGGTCCCTGAATCAGGCCCATACTCTATCATGGTCAGCCTGACCTTGTGACTTTCCCCCAATCTAGCAAGGTCAAATGACAATGATGCTTTGTGGTTTAGGCACTATATTTAGCTAAAAATCAGAAAAGACAATGTTCCAGTTCTACTTACTGGACTTTTGTTGTTCTGGTCACATTTTATTTATTACATTTTTCTCTAACTTTTTTCTAAATTGGTGTGATTTATTTTGTGTTGTGTTTTTACTTTAAAACTGTTTGTATGCTAGATAAATACTAAATTAATTACCTTTAAGTCAAGCCTGACTGCTTTTGTGCCAAGCTACCACAGGGTTAATCACAGGTTAATGTAGTGACTTTTGTAGTTCACCCTGACATGGATTGTGGTTGTTGCTTGAGAAGTGTCTTCAATCCCCCCAGTCAAACACCCAATTTTCTGCACTGTCTTAGTCTTATTAGGTTCTGTGATTCCACAGGCAGACAATTTACCTTCTACTAATGGTGCTATGCTTTTAAGCATCAGGAGTAAGATACAACCAAAAACATTTCAACTCTCTGGTACAGAATCATCAGGAACATTCTGCTTGTTAATATCCTCTGTTTTCCAATAGCTGACATAGCTTACCCTTGGAGCTACATCTACAATTTTGAGACAAAGTATAGAGGCAGAATGTTCTAGATGAAAGTTAAACAGCTACGTAAGCACCTCAAGGAAACACATTAAAACTAAAATCAACATACAACACCATTGCTAAGAACCTACCCTCAATACTCCCAACAAACTAACTCTCAAACTAAGAAATGTCTCAGGGTTGAACCAAGTTTATAAAAGACCCCCTGAAATCATCACTTGGATGAAAAAACTAGCACAACAATCCCGATAGACATGTTATAAGGTAAGGCAATCAACATTCAATAGTCTCTCAATCTCTGAATACATTGCTTTGAAACCTAAAAAACATATGGCACAGTCCCAAAGTTAGACAATTACAATGTCTGAGGTATCTCAGGTGGAAGTAAGTATACCAGAAGAAGCACATGTCAATATTTATTTAATGAGATACAAGAAATAAAAACCTCTGAGCATATATCGACTTCCTGATTAATGCTAGAATTTAGAAAATGGAAGCCAAACATGAATTCTGTATTATTCACTGAACAGAACTAGAATAATGTATGTCAGATCATGAAGACTTCCATACTGAATCACACAATCAAGTTACACAATTAACAAAACAAATGAAGGGGGTTAACAACAAAATACAAAACACAAATCACGTAGATGAAGTATTTGTTTTATTGCCATACCTGAACACAAAGAGGATGGAACATGTGTAAAAGAGCTGGTTGAATCTTTTATTAAAAATCATGAATCACAAAATTCCTTTTCAGCCCCAAACAAGGCTCTGGACATTCACAATCTTTGTTTCAGACTAATAATGAATTTAACCTTAAAACTCCTCAGAGAAATTTGTTAAGACATTAGACAAAAGACAGGAACTAAAACAAGTAATTTTACCTTTCCCCAGTGCCTGTTTATAACCAGTGCTCATTTAACAGTCAGGCTGTAGATGTTAGCATTCAAGTGAAGATGCATGGATTACCCCATCAACTTTGGGACTGATTTCAATATTAGCGGATGGGTTACTCCATTATGACAGTAACAAATATCCCATCTACTGAACTCTAAATCCCATTATTTCTTATGGGATTTAGATTTCAGCAGATGAGCTATCCGTCACCTTTGTGACAGAGTAACCAATTCACCAATATCTAAATCAGGCCCTTTGTCATCCCAAACCCAGCACCACACCTGCCGCAGGAGCAAGTCGTGTCAATGTCAGCCAAGGTCTGTATGGTGTCTGAGAACTAACAACATGCTGCTGCGTTGAGATTGTTTGGGGAAAATGTGTCCTGGGATCTGTTCAACCCCTGAAGAAGTAAGGGGTCAAGTACATGTGTAAAGGTTGTTATGACAAACTGAAGCAGATTGCAGTCTAGGGAGTTTTGTGGGTTCTAGTTGGGAACAGGGTGCACTGGGAGCACGGTGTCCAGTCTAGATAGATAGTAAATTGTAACCATAAAATTCTCAAGGGAGTGGTAGGGCGCACACCTTCACACACATTGTAATCTATGTTGTTGGAAAGTGGATTATTGGTAAGGGCAGGTAAGTACCTACACTTAGCAATATGCCATTAACCTCCACTTAGTTCTCAATAAATGAAACTCAGCTCAACCCTTGGTAGCCTGGCAATGAGTGACAAGGATTAAGTTATGAGACAAGTGTGTAAAGCATTTAAAAATCACAAAACAGTAAATAAGTAAAACACAAAACACAATAAAATTACAACACCAATTTATAAGAATGTAGTATATGTTAATCTTTAAAATGACACCAAAACATATAGGCCCGTATTTATACTTTTTTTGCGCTGCATTTGCGTGGTTTTTTGACGCAAAAACGGCGCAAACTTGCAAAATACCATTGTATTTTGTAGGTTTGCGCCGTTTTGCGTCAAAAAGCGGCACAAATGCGGCGCTAAAAAAAGTATAATACGGGCCATAAAATCAGATAAGGGAAACCAGAGCTATGAATTTGTAAAGAATTAGTGATTTTTAGCATCTAGAAAAAGAAAGCACCAATCTGGTCATCTGGTCGCACCTCGACAGGGGCAAAGTTGAAATTTAAGGCCAACCGTGATGGAGTCCTGCTTGGCTACAGCTTGCAGATGGCCTCGGTCAAAAGTTTACCTTCGGACTTACTTGCTTTCTTGAAGATTTTCTTCAGCAGGACAAAGTCGCCAGTCCGATCCAAACTCCCTGGAGCCCTTCCTCCGATACGCGTCGCAGGAAGGATTGGTGGAGATTTCTACGTTCTGACTTTTTTCGAGATGAAAATCCTTCGACTGGGCTAAACCTGAATCTTGATCCGATGTCCCTGAGCCCTCTTCAGATACACTGCGTGGGAGGTCCTGGTGAACTTTATACATTCGGACAAAGTCTTTTTTTTTAGATTTTCCTCAGTGGGACAAACCTGCAAGTCATGCCGCGTCACGGTTTAGGCTAGCCGGATAGACTCACCTGGCTATCGGTCAGGTCGGTCCCTATATGGAGCATTTTCCCCAAAAGTTCACCAATCTTCTCCACACTTCTGGGTCTTCTTCCAGGAGGTCTTTGAAGGTCCTTTAGGAGTCCACAGCTCACTCCAAGATTCCAGAAGCTCTGAGTTGCTCCTTGAGCGTGCGGACTTCAACTCCCAGAATGCAGCTGGCTCAAACTCCAAAATGGCCACTGGGCAATGGTAAGCTGTCCAGTATCTTCAGGATTTGATGCAGGGGACTGTGGTTAGTAATTTTCACCTGTCACAAACTGGGAGTCCCTCCTCGAACCAGTTGAAGCCAGGCAAAGAACTTCTTGTGGTGAAGCCCAAGTGTGCAGCTGGTGCAGTCCTTAAAAGTGCAGTGTCCAGGTGCAGGTCAGGGGTCCAGCAGGGCAGTCTTTCTTCTTCCTTGTAGGGATCTGAGTTGTGGGTGCAGCTCTGTCATATTTATCCTTACTCCTGGGTGGAAAGCACAAGGGTCCTGGGTATTCAATCCCAGGCAGGCTTTTCCCCCCTTTGATGAGCACTTCCTGGGAAGTGTGACAAAAATCAATCCCAGGGAGCAACATTCCTCAAACCTCCAAAATGGCAGAAAGTGGTTTTTGGAGGTTAAATCTGTCTGAGCCCACCCACTGGTGTGGCTAAAAATCCTTAACACACCCCTCTCCTTCCCTCTCCGAATCTAATCAAGAAGGCACCTAATTGTCTAGGGCTGCAGTATGTGAGGGAGCTGCTGGGCTGATCCAAATGTTCTTCCCTGCCTTTGAAGACCAGTTTGGCAGCCCTCCCCCTTCCTGCTTCCCCATCTGCTGAGGCAGATCTCCTCCCCCAGGCACATCCTTTGTGTTTTGCCCAGGCCACTTCACACCTCAACGAGGCAGAGACTGGCCAATCAGAGAAGGGCAGTACAGAGCTGAAGTTGGCAACTTTCAGGTAGAATTTTAAAACTACCTGAACTAGTTATATTAAATCCAACAATTCGAAATTGTAGGATTTATTATAACAATTAATTTGATTCCAAACTCAAGGTATCTGACCCTTAAGGGGACTTTATTAATTAAAATATATTCTCCCCATTTTAGCCTATGGAGGTCATTCACTACAGCGAGGGAAAACAAATTTGGCTATTTTACCTCACCAGGGTTTATAAAACAATGTTTATAAGGTCCCTGCTTATAGTTACATGGCACCCAACCCTGGGGGCACATAGGGCACACCTTAGGGGTGACATATGTGTAAGAATAAGTTAGTTTAAGACTTTGGAAGTACTTTGAATGTCAAAGTTGAATTTGCATAAACATTAATTTAAAAGAAGCCAACTAGGCAGGCCTGCCTTTAAAATGACACTGGGCACCTCAGCATTACACCTATGGGTGCACTAGATATGCTGGGGTCCCTAAACCTACATGTCCTGACATATACGAGGGACTTATATGTAGGTTGACATAGCCAACTATAATTATCCTAATTTGCATTCTCATTTTATACAGCGCACTGGGACTGGATAGCAGTACCTAGGGCACCCTCACTGTCAGGAAAACACCAGCAAAAAGTGAAAATCGAGACAAAAGATTAGGGGGCCTCTGAAATCAGCCCTGTTTTCTCTCATATGTTAAAGTAGGAGTTGCCAAAACCAATAGTTCTGGCCTTAGTAAGCTAGTGCAATGGTTTAGTTTCACCCTTTTTGTGCAAAAATATACCACAAAAATAAAATGATGATAAAAGAAAACAAGCCACAACTTTAAAATTGCAGGCCTACACTTACAAAAAGGTTTTACAATTTTAATTTTTATATAAAAAAAATAACTAAACTGCTTCTTGGCATAGAGCACATCTAAATGTGAACCTATGGATGCATTTTTTCTATGTAAGCTTTTTTTAGTCTACATGGCTAGTAAAATAGCTAAGTCTGTCCATAGGCGTGACTTTAAAATATGGTCTGGACTTCTGTTCACTCTAAAAACTATTGGCAAACACATGTTGAATTTTTCACTTGGCCTTAAAAAATAAAAGCAAGCAAAGTCAAATTGGAGCAATGGCTCACTAGACAAGGACCAGGAATAGAGTACAAAGATGTTATGTAGCAGGCAGTTCAAGGTAGGAGAATACGTAAATACAAAGCAATGTCTGATTATTTATGTTATGATAATACTTTCATGCTAGAGAGTAGAAGTTGAAAATGGTAAAGACATCACAAAGAATCAAGTGGTAAAAAAAGTGCAAACCATAATTGAGACAAAGGAATGTCAAGAAATTGGGAATGTATTTTTGAATGTTTCATTAAAAATCAGAATATTTTGTATCTAATGCAGCCTTTCTCTAGAATGGTCATTTGGATGATACCTCACTGCTTGTACCTAATGAGCAATACCTGTTGGCTGTTTTGTCACTCCCAAGTTGAACTTTTCTTGATTTTTGGTCTGTGTTTCTTTTTTCATGGGCTTCTCATCCAGCACTCAGTTTCTATTGGTCTTAAAAGTTTAGTTGTTATGTACTTTATTATTTTTATTGTCTTGCCTCTTAGTTCATAGTTGAGTCTTTATACTCAGTTGAGTTTTGTTTGCTGTTTTTTCAAGCGAATAGTCACTTTACTCTTGCAGGTTCAGAATGGTTTTATCTCATGAAGTGGAGTTTTGTCTTATGGTTGGTGTGAGGGCCTGTGGAAAGCTACATGTCATTTATTTAATCTTTTTGCTCCTTGTGTCATTTGATTATACATGTTGTTTGCCAGATTGTGTCATATTTGTACATTTGAGTTTCACTGGTTAACTCAAATGAGGTAATTTTCAGACTATTTGTGTTAGACCAGTGGTTTCCAACCTGTGGTCCAGGGACCACAGGGGCTCAAAAAGCCTCCTCAGGGGGTCCGCGACTGCTTAGAAATGTAAATAATATTAACATATTAGATCCCCAGCTTTTACTATTTAGTCAGTGGATGGTCCCCAGATTCCAATAAAGATTCAGTGGGGATCCCAGGGATCCAGTAATGATAAAGTCAAAAGGTTGGGAACCACTGTGTTAGATCATTTGCGGATGTTATGGTCAGCACAAGCCCTGTTTCTACTATTGTACTTGTTACAACTAGAAGAAATCCAAGGTAGTTTATATCTTGATACTTTAAAAGACTTCAGACTCCCATAAAAAAGGGAAGTTGTGTCAAACATGCAGAAATGAAAAGTGGATCTCTCCATCCTGCTTATTAGCGAGTTTGATAAGACCTTCCAGTCCAGAGTAGTGCTCAAACCTTTGCCATGTACAATTTAGAGACAATGTGATAGAGCTTCTTGCATTCACATAATGATTTTTTTCGGAAGTCAAAATCTCTGAGGCAGCACATAACTTTGAGGAAAGAAAAATGTGAGTCAATATAAGACTAGGGATCACTATCTGAGTCTATAGTTCTCAATGCAAACTTTTTTTCTTTGTATGTGGAGAAACTGCTCTCTAACCTAATCACTACTTCCAAGTCCATCTGAAGAAGACATTGCTGTTACTTTGAAAGCTAATGTTTTAATCACCTTTCAATTTCATTATCAATTAAGAGAACAGTAGTGTTTGCATGATATTCAAGGTATATCATGCAAAACAAGTCCATCTGAAGAAGACATTTCTGTTACTTTGAAAGCTAATATTTTAATCACCTTTCAATTTCATTATCAATTAAGAGAACAGTAGTGTTTGCATGATATTCAAGGTATATCATGCAAAACCAGACTCTTGAAAGGTGATTAACTATTATAAATTTTCTTTTTCAGTCAGCAAAGGTAAAACTTTCCAAATAATATTGTGGACTCAACAGTGAAAATGGCCTGGCCTGAATAAAATTGGCAAGTGTAAAGAAGTCAGATACTTATTTAAAATTGTTATGAAAATGGAATGTGGCGTGAGTGGTACTTTATAGTGGCACAAAGAATGCAAACACAATACTCAAATTACTAAAAGCAAACCTGTCTTTCCAATATAAAATGTTTTCCCAATACGAACTAAACTGGTAAATATACGTAAATTAGTACGAAGTATGCAATAGACACTAAGGCCCTCATTACAACCCTGGCAGTAAATCCCGCTTTCTGCCATGCTGAAGACCGCCAACATTCCGTTGTGGCGGTGGAATTCCGCTACAGGTATTACGACCCACATCTCAGAATCCGCTACAATACAGACACCAGCACAAGTCCGCCGCACCAAAGGTAAGTGATAAACTGGTGATACCAAAACCTACACCGTCACGCCAACATGAATACACCCACACTATCATGACCCACGAATCAATGCGACGGTCTTTCAACCTCGGTAATCCATTGGCGGTACACTCCGCCGCGCTCAAAATATACACACATTTACAAAACACACCTACATTGGCCAATTCAAAATACACACACCAGATACACATACACACACCACACCCACAACACTATAAAACACACACCCACGTTACCCAGAAACCCTTACAAGGAATGTTTTGGAGGATGCACAGAAAGAGAGATTAGCAAACACAACACCAGCATCCACATACACACAACACCATCACCCATACAACATCCAGGCACCTCAAACAATACACACCAACACATCCCCCCACACATCACAACAGACACAACCTCATACATCACCCACACCACATCATGGCACCTCAAAGCCACCCCAGGTTTTCTGAGAAGGAGCTCAGGGTCATGGTGGAGGAAATCATCCGGGTAGAGCCACAGCTTTTTGGATCACAGGTGCAGCACACCTCCATTGCTAGGAAGATGGAGCTATGGCGGAAAATCGTCGACAGGGTCAACGCAGTGGGACAGCATCCAAGAACACGGGATGACATCAGGAAGAGGTGGAATGACCCACGGGGGAAGGTGCGTTCAGTGCGCCGTGTCGGTCGGAGTGTTAAAGTGACTGTCTATGTTGGCAGTTTCCACCATGGTCGTGATTCAATTTTTTTTTCCACCAGCCTCTTGGCGGTATTACTGCTGCTTTAACACCGACCGCCAGGGTTGTAATGAGGGCCTATGGCTCTCTTTGTACATGCTCACTTTATGAAGAAAAGTTAGCAGTATGTTATTGATGGGAAGGCAATGGTTTGGGAGGGGGTCCCTCTGAAGTATTTGAGGATAACTGTTTAAAAAGAGCATATGTCACATGCAAAACAATTTAATATCTGTGTGTAATGATTGTCGTGATGAAGTTCTAATGAGTAATTATGGAGGGTTGAAATAATCTAGGCTATTATAGTTATGTATGTAAACCAAGGAGGATCTGAGGAAAATAAAAAATGGTAGGTGACATGCTTGAACTAATCTCAGCCACTGGCAATGACTCAGGGCCACATCTCAGCCCACATTTTTTGCCTACCATGCCATGAAAGACAGGAAACTGAAATTTGCAAATCTGCGTTGGTCCTGCTCCTAAAGGAACAGACCAGCCAACTACTCGTCCAGTTCCTCTCTGTTCAGGAGCATAAGCAGCCTCAAACCAATTTCAGCCTTCTTTCCTGTGGCACAGTCAACATGGGTGCAAAGTCTGGGCATACCCACTGCACATAGGTGGTCATTACAACCCTGGTGGACGGTGTTAAAGCGGTGGTAAGACCGCCAACAGGCCGGCGGTAAAAAAAATGGAATTACGACTGTGGCGGAAACCGCCAACAAAGACAGCCTCTTTAACACTCCGACCGCCACAGCGGTACAGAGAAACAGCTTAGCGGTCACCGCACACAGACAGGCGGAAGGCAATGTACCGCCCACAGTATCACAACCTACCAATCCGCCACCTTTTCCGGGGTGGATTCACCACGGACAAAAACACGGACTTCGAAGGTAAAACGCTCACCTCTATACACCCCACGAGGAATCCGGACGCCATGGAACTAGAGCTTCACATTTTCCCAGCCCTCATCTTCTTGCTCCTCTACCAGGAGCACGAACGCCGGCGGCAAAGACAATGGTGAGTACTGCACCTACGACACAGGGGAGGGGGGAGGTAAAAGAGAGTGACACACACACGCAACACCCCCACCCCCACCCTCACCCACTACAACACACACACAAATACATATTTATACATTATAGTTACACCACCCAAGCCCCCGGAAGAATGCAAAGACAAAAGGAATTGAGTGTAACCATTGTAATATATTAAAACAAAGTACGCAAATGTATATATATATATATACACCATAAACAAAATATACACCAATCTTAGTAGTCGAGGTAGTGCTCCAGTGAACTCCGTGGAACACTGGGCCCACACACTATGGGCGAGGCCCACACAAGATCCCCGACCATGACGGAGAAAACACTGCAGGGGCATCAGAGAGCAAGAAAACAGGCACCTCAGGGGGAGGGAAAGGGGGGCACCTCAGCCGGTTGAGTGCACGACATCAAATCCACGAGGGGGCCACATGCCCACTGTTCAATCCTGGGGAGAGCAAAGCCACAGTCTCTCTAGTCTCTACATTGGGTGGGTTGCCCACTGTTCCATCCTGGGGAGTGCAAAGCCACAGTCTCTCAAGTCTCCAAAGTGGGTGGGTTGCCCACTGTTCCATCCTGGGGAGTGCAAAGCCACAGTCTCTCAAGTCTCTACAGTGGGTTTGTTGCCCACTGTTCCATCCTGGGGAGTGCAAAGCCACAGTCTCTCAAGTCTCTACAGTGGGTGGGTTGCAAAACTGGTGCATCCTGGGGAGTGCAAAGCCACAGTCTCTCAAGTTGATAACAGTCTCCACTGGTTCTGGAGGGGGCCTGGTGCCCAGAGTGCTTCATCCTGCTAAGGACAGAGGTAGTGGATGACAGTCTCCACTGGTTCTGGAGGGGGCCTGGTGCCCAGAGTGCTTCATCCTGCTAAAGACAGAGGTAGTGGATGACAGTCTCCACTGGTTCTGGAGGGGGCCTTGTGCCCAGAGTGCTTCATCCTGCTAAGGACAGAGGTAGTGGATGTGATACGCCACTGGTTCTGGAGGGGGCCTGGTGCCCAGAGTGCTTCATCCTGCTAAGGACAGTGTTAGTGGATGTGATACTCCACTGGTTCTGGAGGTGGCCTGGTGCCCAGAGTGCTTCATCCTGCTCGTGACTGACTCAGTAGCGTCAGTGCCCTTGGTGCTCATGGGCCAGCGATGCTTGGAGCGGCGGTGCCCTGTTCAGCGGTGCTTGGAGCGGCGGTGCCCTGTTCAGCGGTGCTTGGAGCAGTGGTGCCCTGTTCAGCGGTGCTTGGAGCGGCGGTGCCCTGTTCAGTGGTGCTTGGAGCGGCGGTGCCCTGTTCAGCGGTGCTTGAGGCGGCAGTGTCCTGTTCAACGGTGCTTGGAGCGGCGGTGCCCTGTTCAGCGGTGCTAGGAGCGGCGGTGCCCTGTTCAGCGGTGCTTGAGGCGGCGGTGCCCTGTTCAGCGGTCCTTGAGGCGGCGGTGCCCTGTTCAGCGGTGCTTGGAGCGGCGGTGCCCTGTTCAGCGGTGCTTGAGGTGGCGGTGCCCTGTTCAGCGGTGCTTGGAGTGGCGGTGCCTGTTCATCGGTGCTTGAGGGGGCGGGATCCTTTGCAGCGACTCAGATGCTAGCGGTCCTCTCTGTCCCAGCGGGGCTTGTGCTGGCAGTCCTCTCTGTCCCAGCGGGGCTTGTGCTGGCGGTCCTCTCTGGCCCTGCGGGGCTTGTGCTGGCGGTCCTCTCTGTCCCACTGGGGCTTGTGATGGCGGTCCTCTCTGGCCCAGCGGGGTTTGTGTTGGCGGTCCTCTCTAGCCCAGTGGGGCTTGTGCTGGCGGTCCTCTCTAGCCCAGTTGGGCCTGTGCTGGCGGTCCTCTCTAGCCCAGCGGGGCTTGTGCTGGCGGTCCTCTCTGTCCCAGCGTGGATGATGGCAGTGGCCTCCTGGGCAGCGTGGATGATGGCGGTGGGCTCCTGGGCAGCGGGGATGATGGCGGTGGCCTCCTGGGCAGCAGGAATGATGGCGGTGGCCTCCTGGGCAGCGGGGATGATGGCGGTCTCCTCCGCCGTGCTGTTCCTCCCAGACTTGCCGGGATTCTTGTGGCCCTTCCCCACCTTTGAAGGTGTCGCAGCTGACTCCACACTCCCACCAGGACCCCTGGGAGCGGCTTTGGTGGCTGGAGTCCTCCCCCTCTCTCTCCGGGCACTGGCCAACTTCTGATGCTTTACAGGTGGGAGACTGTCCGTGCTGTGGCTCCGTGCCACACTGGCTGCCCTGGTGGCCGGTGCACTCCATATTCCGGTGACTACAGACACCACTGGTCCCGGAGATGTTGTGGCTGACGTGCTAGGTTGGGCCTGGAGAGTCGGGACCTAGGAGACGGACGTGGTGGGGGAGGTGTGGGAAAGAGGTCAAGGTTGGACAGGAAAAGTTTTTGGGAGACACTGGGACGGGTAGCTGGAGGGGTTTTGGGAGTGGAGGAAGAGGTTGTGGTTGTAAGAGGTGTTCATTTGGTGACTTTGGGTGAAGGTGCATGCGCTGGAGGCTGTCGTGAGGTGGATGGCTGTTGGGTGGGTGTGTGCCTGTGTTTGTGTATCTTGGGAGGTGGCGTCACAGACACACTGGGAAAGGACACTGGACGTGTGGATGGTAGTGGGGGTGGTGACTACACTTGAGCGGGGTGTGGTGGTGTGTGTGCTGGTGATGGCAGTAGTGGCTGTAGATATAGTGCATGCAGGTGTGAGTGTAGACGAGACTGGGAGGGAGGAGGGAGACGAGGAGGAGGGGGACACAGTGGAGGCAGTGGATGTTGGTGTGTCTGCATGTATGTGTGTGATGCTTCCGTGAGTGCCTGTGGGATGTGTGGTGGTTATGTTTGTCTGAGCTTCCCTTGTGTGTTGACGTGTGTCCATGCTGGTCTGAAGGTGTGCTTGGGATAGGCTGGGGTACCGGGGATTGGGTCTGGGTGGAGGAAGTTGGAGGGGGGAGGATAGAGACGGGGACAAAAGCTGCAATCAGTGCTGAGGCCAGAGTCTGAAAAGCCTGCTGAAGGGCCGCCTGACCAGAATGAATGCCCTCCAGGAATGCATTTGTTTGTTGCAACTGCCTTTCTACACCCTGGATGGCATTCAAAATGGTAGACTGCCCAACAGTGAGGGACCTGAGGAGGTCAATGACCTCCGCACTGAGGGCAGCAGGGGTGACTGGGGCAGGGCCTGAAGTGCCTGGGGTGAAGGTGATGCCTACCCTCCTGGGTGAGCGGGCACGGGGCAAAGGCTGAGGGGCTACTGGGAGGGAGCTCCCATCAGAGGACGAGTCCGTGTCACTGGTGTCAGCTCCTGTCCCCGCCGTGGAGCTCCCCTCGCCCTCCGTCCCACTGGTGAACTCCGAGTCCGTAGTGTAGCCCTCCAGGGTCATGTGGGATGCAGCTCCCTCCTGCTCCGGTGCCACTGCTCCTCCGCCTGATGATGTTAATGCACACAAGAACAGGGAGCCCACCAAAAGGGGGCGGACGACAGAAGAAAGACATGCTGAGTGCATGCATTACCGCTACTGTTGGCGGAAACAACAGACACAGAAGCCCCCTGCACTACGCAGCGCTCTTGGGCTCCACTGTTCAATCCCTGGGACATGGCCTACTAGGCTATGGACGACATCTGCACACATGGATGACACAGGGGCATGACTAGGTGTACTTGGCACTCCACAGAGGTGGGGTGGGGTGCCACATGGCCTGCCTTTCGGAGGGACCTTGCCTACTAAACTCGCCCTGGCCTAGGGAAACCCACAGCCCACCTCCCCCACCCAGACACCTCCACTGCGCGCTAAATCAGCAGGATGGGAGTGTACTCACCCCCTTGTGGCTGCTGTGATGCCCTCAAGTGCCTATCCAACTCCGGGTACGCCACCGCCAGGATCCTGAACATCAGAGGGGTCATGGTGTGACGGGCACCCCTCCCACGTTGGGAGGCCATCCCCAGGTGAGCCTCTGCCGTCTCCTTGCTCCAGTGGCGAATGTCCTCCCATATTTTCCAGCAGTGGGTGCTCAGTCTGTGGTAGACCCCAAGGGTCCGGACGTCCTTGGCGACGGCACGCCAAATATCCTTTTTCTGGTGGGTGCTGACCTACAGGAATTGTACAGGGGGAAAAGAAAAGTTATTACCAACTCCACCGTCACAGTCATTGGCCCCCATCCCTACCCTTGGCATGTGGCACATGCACTCACCGTCGTTTCATGCACGCCACACTCTCCCCCCTTCCTTTTTACATCCACCGCTTTCCACACAGACATAGCCCATACAGCATGCTCCCAGTGTACTTACCTGTTTGTCTGGAGGACCGTAGAGTAGCGTGTACTGCGAGAGGACCCCATCCACGAGTTTCTCCAACTCCTCCGATGTGAAGGCAGGGGCCCTTTCCCCAGACACCCGAGCCATTGTCTCTTCCAGATGAGGTCACAGCAGCACTTGCAGTGTAGGTCCTCTCCTGTCGAAGATCAGGTATCGAGTGATTGAACAGACAGAAAATGGCGGTCACGTCCGTAGCGGTGCGTACCGTCACCGCTGGCGTACATCGTCATTGGCTCCTGGGACCCATAGAGTCCAATGTTAACCAATGCAGCATTGCGCCGCAGTCTTCGACTGCCTACCGCAACGGTGTACAACGCCAGCACAGTTACCTCACATCCCATTGTCCCACTTTAGAGGTCAGGCAGCCGCCACTTCAGGGGCCCACATGGCTTAATTTTTAACTGCATCACACATACCTAGGACGAGACTCAACGGACAGACAGGCCACTTTTCGGATTATGATTCGTGTTCTGTGTAAGCTGTGTGTATGTACCTCTGAGTTGGATGACTCTGTGCTCGCTGTTGTCCTTCATAGGCACCGTCCACTGGGACATGTGAGGAGATGGCGGCATCCTCCAGTGTACAGACCGCTGGTGGCCCTATCGACAATGGAGGAAAGACATGTGATCATCACATACAGGCTTGACCGTGCCACAATCCAGGAACTGTGTGCCCAGCTGGAGCCAGACCTAATGTCAGCTATCCGCCATCCCACAGGAATCCCCCCTCAAGTGCAGCTGCTGTCAGTACTCCATTTCCTTGCAAGTGTGTCATTTCAAACAACAGTGGCCATAGCATCAGGGATGGCCCAGCCTATGTTTTTCAATGTGTTGTCCAGAGTGTTCTCTGCCCTGCTGAAACACATGTGGAGTTACATTGTTTTCCCTCAGGTGGAGGATTTGCCTACAGTGAATGGTGATTTCTATGCCCTGGGACATATCCCCAACATCATAGGTGCCATTGATGGGACACAAGTGGCTTTGGTCCCCCCCGCAGGAGTGAACAGGTGTACAGAAACCGGAAGAGTTATCATTCCATGAATGTGCAGATGGTATGTTTGGCCGACCAGTACATCTCCCATGTTAATGCCAAGTTCCCTGGCTCAGTGCATGACGCCTACATCCTGCGGAATAGGAGCATCCCTTATGTGATGGGTCAACTCCAGAGGCACTGTGTGTGGCTATTAGGTGAGGACAAGGACTCTATACAGTATGAATAGTTTTCTGGGTCTGGGGTTGTCCCTAAGGGTTAGGTGTCTAACAGTTGTCCCTCGACATTTGCATGTGACTCTGGTTACCCCAACCTCTCATGGCTACTGACCCCAGTGAGGAATCCCAGGACAAGGGCAGAGGAATGCTACAATGAGGCCCATGGGCGAACATGGCGGTTAATCGAGCGGACCTTCGGCCTCCTGAAGGCCAGGTTCCGGTGCCTCCATATGACAGGTGGTTCCCTATTCTACTCACCAAAGAAGGTGTGCCAGATCATCGTGGCCTTCTGTATGCTTCACAACTTAGCTTTGCAACGACAGGTGCCTTTTCTGCAGGCGGATGGTCCAGATGGCGGTGTTGTTGCAGCTGTGGAGCCTGTGGACAGTGAAGACGAGGAAGCAGAAGAAGAGGACATAGACAACAGGGACTCAGTGATCCTGCAATATATCCAGTGAGACACAGGTAAGAATACAAACCTGCCTACTACATGTACTTTAACATTACTACCTCTCTACTATCTGTCATTTTCACCCAGTGTATGGTCACTGAGTTGTCACTTTCCCTTACGATTTAACAGATGTGGGTCCCACTGTGTGACATCTGCTTTGATTCCTCATGGACTGGAGCTGTGTGACATTGGTATGTTGACATTACAATTGTAAGAGCTTTTTGCCAGTTTTTGCAGCGGTAATGCATACAATCAACATGTCTTTCTTCTGTCGTCGTCCCCTTTTTGTGGTCTCCCTGTTCTTGTGTGCATTAGCATCATCAGGCGGAGGAGCAGTGGCACCGGAGAAGGAGGGAGCTGCATTCCACATGGCCCTGGAGGGCGACACTACGGACTCGGAGTTCACCAGTGGGACGGAGGGCGAGGGGAGCTCCACGGCGGGGACAGGAGCTGACACCAGTGACACGGACTCGTCCTCTGCTGGGAGCTCCCTTGTGGTGGCGGCAACATCTGTGCCCCCGTATCTACAGGTACAGCCGCCACCCCCCCTACCAGCACCACCCTCCCAGCAGCCCCTTAGCCTTTGCCCCGTGCTCGCTCACCCAGGATGGTGGGCATCACCTTCGCCCCAGGCACCTCAGGCCCTTCCCCGGTCACCCCTGCTGCCCTTAGTGAGGAGGCCATTGACCTCCTCAGGTCCCTCAATGTTGGGCAGTCTACCATTTTGAATGCCATCCAGGGTGTAGAAAGGCAGTTGCAACAAACAAATGCATTTCTGGAGGGCATTCATTCTGGTCAGGTGGCCCTTCAGCAAACTTTTCAGACTCTGGCCTCAGCACTGATGGCAGCCATTGTCCCCGTCTCTAGCCTCCCCCCTCCAACTTCCTCCACCCCAGACCCAATCCCCTGTACCCCAGTGTATCCCAAGCTCACCTTCAGACCAGCATGCACACACGTCAATACACAAGGGAAGCTCAGGCAAACATAAGCACCACACATCCCACAGGTACTCACGCAAGCATCACACACATGCAGACACACCAACATCCACTGCCTCCACTGTGCCCCCCTCCTCCTCGTCTCCCTCCTCCCTCCAAGTCTCGTCTACACTCACACCTGCATGCACTACATCTACAGCCACTACTGCCATCACCAGCACACACCCCACCACACCCCGCTCACGTGCAGTCACCACCCCCACTACCATTCACACGTCCCCTGTGTCCTCTCCCAGTGTGTGTGTGACACCATCTCCCAAGATACACAAGCGTAGGCAAGCACCCACCCAACAGCCATCCACCTCACGACAGCCTCCAGGGTATGCACCTTCACCCAAAGTCACCAAACGAACACCTCCTACAACCACAACCTCTTCCTCTACTCCCAAACCCCCTCCAGCTACCCGTCCCAGTGTCTCCCAACAACTTTTCCTGTCCAACCTTGAACTCTTTCCTACACCTCCCCCACCCCGTCCGTCTCCTAGGTCCCAATTCTCCAGGTCCCAACCTAGCACGACAGCCACAACATCTCCGGGACCAGTGGTGCCTGTAGTCACCGGAAACTGGAGCTCACCGGCCACCAGGGCAGCCAGTGTGGCACGGAGCCACACCACGGACAGTCCCCCACCTGTCAAGCATCAAAAGTTGGCCAGTGCCGGGTGGGAGAGGGGGAAGACTCCAGCCACCAAAGTCGCTCCCAGTGTGGAGTCAGCTGTGACACCTTCCAAGGTGGGGAAGGGCCACAAGAAACCCGGCAAGTCTTGGAAGAGCAGCACAGCGGAGAAGACCGCCATCATCCCCGTTGCCCAGGAGGCCACCACCAGCACCTGCCCTGCTGCCCAGGAGGCCATCGCCATCATCCCCGCTGCCCAGGAGACCACCGCCAGCACCTGCCCTGCTGCCCAGGAGGCCACCGCCATCATCCCCTCTGCCCAGGAGGCCACCGGCAGCACCTGCCCTGCTGCCCAGGAGGCCACCGCCATCATCCCCGCTGCCCAGGAGGCCACCGCCAGCACCTTCCCTGCTGCCTAAGAGGCCACCGCCAGTACAAGCCCCGCTGGGCTAGATAGGACCGCCAGCACAAGCCCCGCTGAGCTGGAGAGGACCGCCAGCACAAGCCCCGCTGGGCTAGAGAGGACCGCCAGCACAAGCCCCACTGAGCTAGAGAGGACTGCCAGCACACGCCCCGCTGAGCTAGATAGGACCACCAGCACAAGCCCCGCTGGGCTAGAGAGGACCGCCAGCACAAGCCCCGCTGAGCTAGAGAGGACCGCCAGCACAAGCCCCGCTGGCCTAGAGAGGACCACCAGCACAAGCCCCGCCGGGCTAGAGAGGACCGCCAGCACAAGCCCAGCTGAGCTAGAGAGGAGCACAAGCCCCGCTGAGCTAGAGAGGACCGCCAGCACAAGCCCTGCTGGGCTAGAGAGGACTGCCAGCAGCTGAGTCATTGCAGAGGAACCCGCCGCCACAAGCACCGCTGAACAGGGCACCGCCGCTACAAACACCGTTGAACAGGGCACCGCCGCCTCAAGCACCGTTGAACAGGGCACCGCCACCTCAAGCACCGCTGAACAGGGCATCGCTGCGACAAGCACCGCTGAACAGGGCACCACCGCCACAAGCACCGCTGAACAGGGCACCGCCGCCTCAGGCACCGCTGAACAGGGCACCGCCGCCACAAGCACCACTGAACAGGGCACTGCCGCTACAAGCCCCGCTCAACAGTGCACCGCTGCCACAAGCACCGCTGAACAGGGCACCGCCGCCTCAAGCACAGCTGAACAGGGCACCGCCGCTACAAGCACCGCTGAACAGGGCACCACCGCCACAAGCACCGCTGGACCATGAGTGCCAAGGGCACTGACTCTACTGAGTCTGTCACAAGCAGGATGAAGCACTCTGGGCACCATGCCCCCTCCGGAATCAGTGGAGACTTTCATCCACCACCTCTGTCCTTAGCAGGATGAAGCACTCTGGGCACCATGCCCCCTCCAGAACCAGTGGAGACTATCATCCACTACCTCTGTCCTTAGCAGGATGAAGCACTCTGGGCACCATGCCCCCTCCAGAACCAGTGGAGACTGTTATCCACTTGAGAGACTGTGGCTTTACACTCCCCAGGATGGAACAGTGGCCAACCCACCCACTGTAGAGACTTGGGAGACTGTGGCTTTGCACTCCCCAGGATGGAACAGTGGGCAACCCACCCACTGTAGAGACTTGAGAGACTGTGGCTTTGCACTCCCCAGGATGGAACAGTGGGCAACCCACCCACTGTAGAGACTTGAGAGACTGTGGCTTTGCACTCCCCAGGATGGAACAGTGGGCAACCCACCCACTGTAGAGACTTGAGCATGTGGCCCTCTCGTGGATTTGGCGTTGTGCACTCAACAGGCTGAGGTGCCCCCCTTTCCTCCCCCTGAAGTGCCTGTTTTCTTGCTCTCTGATGCCCCTGCAGTGTTCTCTCCATTATGGTCGGGGATCTTGTGTGGGCCTCGCCCATACCGTGTGGGCCCAGTGTTCCACAGACTTCATTGGAGCACTACCTGGACTTCTAAGCTTGGTGTATATTTTGTTTATAGTATATATATATATATATATATATATATATATATATATATATATATATATATATATATATATATATATATATATATATTTTATTTTTTGCGTACTTGATTTTAATATATTACAATGGTTACACTCATTTCCTTTTGTCTTTGCATTCTTCCGGGGGGGGGGTTGGGGGGTGTAACTGTAATGTATCATGCTGTATTGGTGTGTGTGTGTTGTAGTGGGTGAGGGTGGTGGTGGGGGTGTTGCGTGTGTGTGTCCCTGTTTTTTCCCTTCCCTCCCCTGTGTCGTAGGTGCAGCACTCACCGCGATCTTCACCGCCGGCGTTCGTGCTCCTGGTAGAGAAGCAAGACGATAAGGGCTGGCAGGATCTGCAGCTCTGGTTCCATGGCATCCGGATTCCTCATGGGGTGTGTAGAAGTGAGCGTTTTCCCTTTGAAGTCCTGTTTCCACCGTGTTTTTGTCTGCGGTGATTCCACCCCAGAAAAGGTGGCGGATTGGTAGGTTGTGATACTGTGGGCGGTACGTTGTCTTCCGATGTTTGTTTGCGGTGACCGCCGTGCTGTTTGTTTGTACCGCCGTGGCGGTCGTAGTGTTAAAGTGGCTGTCTTTGTTGGCGGTTTCCGCCACGGTCGTAATTAAAAAATGTTTACCGCCGGCCTATTGGCGGTCTTACCGCCGCTTTAACACCGTCCGCCAGGGTTGTAATGACCACCTTAGTCTTGTGGCACAATGAGCATGGCACCCATCACGTTACTCATCACACTGAACCTGTCACTGAGAAAAACAAAAAAGTGATAAATGAAATTCTTGAATTAACCTCAGCCACTAGTAATTGCTCGGGCGCATCCAGTCAATCATTTTTTGCTCACCATGCCACCATGTAGCAGTAAGTATCACAATTGCTGTTCTTTAAAAGTGGACAGAGGAGACAAACAATAGACATATCTAATTCAAGAATGATGTACCACCCCCAGTACACATATTTACAGTCAGAGAAGGCAGTAGGTGGTGGTGATCTAATCACTCATTTCTTTCTAGCAGCAGTAGATGTTTCTTATGTATGATTTGACCATCCTAGAGTGAGGTACAATCTCAAATTGCTGGAGTAAGTGAGTTTCTGTAAAGGGCCCCAAGAAGGTAAAATATGTGTAAGCTGGATGCAGCACACAGAGGTTTGGATGCAGTTAAGAGATACGGTTTATTCACAAATTCATGTTGAAGCCCATAATAAAGTGCTCCTGCAATATTTTTTTACTTACATCTACATGTCTGTGAGAATGACCCCTTAGACACTTAAAATGTGAATAAAATGGGAACATTTAGGGGCTAGTCATATACAATTAATGCATTATACAATTAATGCAAATTGAAAGCACTGCAATTGTTCCACTTTTACAAATAGGGCTTTGGGTCTTTTGTACCTATTTACAAAGAAATGTTAGAGTAAGTAAAAGATGCCTTTTGCAGTACTTCTTCCTCTATTCTTACTTTTTGACTCCATCTCTTTCATATATGGATTTTTGGCTCTGTACCAAGTAAGGAGTTGGAAAGATACCTCAAGGAAAAGTGATGAAGAATCCTGAACATCAGTATTAGTAGTTTATAGAGAGTTCTCTATTATTAGACAGCCTGCCAGCTTTCTGAAGATAAGCTCAAGTAGTTGTGTGATTTGAGAGGTTGTATAGATTTCTGGTGCCGTAATTCACACCTTTCTGCAGGGGGATAAATATACCTGAGAAGGCAAACTAGAAGACTATATAATGGTCTAATTTACGGATTATCAGTGAGTTAGTCAGTGCTTAAGCTGTGTGAATAGATATGAACACGTGAGGATGTTTTAAAATACAAAATGTTAGGTGCAGAACAAAACCTACAGAGAAAACATGTACGCCTGAAAAAGAAAGAAATGCATTTATTTTTCATTGCTTTGCTTTCTTGGCACTCGAAAACGCACAATGCAATAATAGTTGAAGACATTTGTTGAGGCATTACTTGGGTGTCATTGTTGACCTAGGTCAGCAATGTATTATGAGTAAATGTTAATTCTGTTTGAAACACTAAATAGATCTACGTAGGAAAATAATAGTAATTCTGTTTGAAACACTAAAAGCTCACACATTCATAAGTTCAATAAATGAATAAAATGTTTAGTTTGAAATTACAAAATCTTTATTAGTATGTTGTTTGGAAAAGGTGTATGGAAAAGGAAATGCGATGTACAAATGTGCATTACACTAAACATGAACTTTTTCTCTTCCATTCTTTACAACTGTGTGAACAGGCATCCAGTAGATAAAGTAGCTGCAATGTTAGAACATAATAAATTAAATGTTTCATAACTGTTTTGTCTAGATAGATTACTTGAGAGAAGCTGTCCTGTTCCCATGAAGACAAAGATGCCTTATTGGCTTAATCGATGGTGAAGACAAAGAACGATAATACAAGTTGTGGTGTTTGTTCATTATAAAATGATGGTTTCTAGAGTAGGTGATTAGACACTCATTCGTTCCAGCTATCACTAGTTCTCTCTGAGAGATTCTTTAGGCCCTTTGAGGTTTTCAGATTTCTGGCTAGACTTCTCATGGTCACCCTCTGAGATATTACTCAGCCACACTTTGAGATTTTTTAAACTTGACACTTAGGCCCTCATTATGACATTGGCGGTTAGTCCTGCTTACCGCCATTCTGACTACCACCAACATACCGCCGGCACAGCGGTTTACCGCTACCCATATTTTGACACACGTATAGCAATCCGTCACCATACAGCCACACACACAAGTCCGCCAGCCCAAAGGTCAGTGATAAACTGGCAGTATCTAAACCCACACCATTACGCCAACAGAACTACGCCCACAGCATTAAGACCCACGAATCACCCCAGCGGACATTCAACCGGGGTAAACCAGTGGGGCTACATACTGCCAGGCTCAAAATACACACAACCTAACAAAGTAAGGCTACCTTGGACAATTCAAACTACACACACCTGACACACATACACACACCACATACACACAACAATATAAAACACACATCCACATTACCCACAACCCTTTACGAATAGAAAGAATTGCCACCAGAGAGTGAGAGACACCAGGAGCACCCACAGAACCAGAGCCACAGAACACCACCACCCATACACCATCCACGCACCTTACAGCACATACCCCAGCACATCACCCCACACACCCTCAGACACACCACACACACACACTACACACATGGCACCATAAAGACACCCCAGATTTTCTAAGGAGGAGCTAAGGGTCATGGTGGAGGAAATCATTTGGGTAGAGCCACTGCTATTTGGATCACAGGTGCAGCAGACATCCATTGCTAGGAAGATGGAGCTATGGCGGAGGATCGTGAACAGGGTCAACGCCGTGGGACAGCACCCCAGAACAAGGGAGGATATCAGAAAGAGGTGGAACGACCTACGGGGGAAGGTGCGTTCCACAGCAGCAAGACACCAGAAAGCAGTACAGAGGAATGGTGGTAGATCCCCACCTCCTCCCCACAACTTACAAAATGTGAGGCGCAGCTCTTGGCAATCATGCATCCTGAGGGCCTGGCACGAGTAGCAGGAGGACTGGACTCTGCTAAGTCAACTCTTTACTACTTTCACCCCTCTACCTGCATGCCATCACATACCCCCACCCCTACCCTCACCCCATCACTCCACCACCTCACATACACCCCACCATCACAACCCACCCATCCCAATACCAAGCCCTACATGCACCACTAATGCATCAACATCACTTATAGCCCTGCATGGACACTCATCTCTAAAGCATGCACATTAGAGAGAATCACCTAGCCCACAAAATCACTACTCACACAAGACAAAGCTGACAGGACAATCACAACCATAGAGGGCAACACACCCATGCACAAGTTGGCACATGTAGAAACAATAACACTGCATTTACATCCCCACAGGTCCCCCACAATACATCACCGGAGAGGAGGTGCCAGCAACATCCAGTCCCCCCACAGAGGAGGCCCACAGTGATGACAGCAGCTCTGGCTGCCTGGATCATGATGACCAACCTGGCCCATCAGGGATCTCCGGACAGTCGGTTACCCAGGCACAGTCCCATAGCACCACAGAGCCTTCCCCCTCAGAAAACACCAGCACAGCACCCACCCAGCTGGCCCATACCTCTGTCCACAGGACACATCAATCAGCAGTGGGTCCATCACTACAGGGACCCCAGGCAACCCTACAAGCACAGGATCATCAAGGACCCGGTGTCAGTGGGCACATGGTTCAGTGGACAGAGGCACAGGACAACTGGGAAGCTGGGACAACTGCTGTGCAACAGGGAGGACAGGCCCAGGGAACCGACTCTCCAGGAGCCACTCACCAACATCCTGGGAGCATACCACCATTCCCAGGAGACAATGGGCCAGATACTGGACATGTTGCAGGAGACCCAGCGGCTGCAGGAGGGACAGTATGTGGGGATCAGGGAGGACCTGAAAAACATCCACACTTCCCTGGTCACCATTGCAGGGGTGCTGGCAGACATGGCCAACACCATAAGGGAGGCAGTGGCACACCACCGGGCCCCTGACACCAGCCACACCGTTGAACAGCCCTCCACCTCCGCTGCCCCTAGTGGACAGGAGGCCCCACCACACGAACAACAGGCCACCAGCACCCCTCCCCTGCCGAAGGAGAACCACCCCGCAAACGGTCCCTGCGATCCGAGCATAAGCCAGAGAACATTGCCAAGACCACCATGAAATAAAACTCTCCTGATTGTCACCCTTGTGTCTCACTCTGTCACCCTGTCCACCTTGAACTGCCATTGCTCCCCACCTATGCCCCCTTGGACAATGCACCTGTGATACAAATAGACTGGACTCTATCCAGGACCTTTCCTCCACCATCAGCCCAGTCCATTCCACTACCCCCTCCACTGCTTAGCACTTAAATAAACACCATTTAAAAAATAGAAGTATGGAGGCTGTCAAATGATTTAACTAAGTATTTGTTTAACAAGCTTTACACACTGCAATACAACTGTACAGGAATAAATACATAGTAATGACCTGTAGTAGGCTGCGGTCAACACACCAGGTGCCAGAGTGGGGCACAGATATCTGAAAATAGACATGCGAAAGGGTACAGTAAGTGGCCATGGAATTGGGAGAATCTGCCTGCTATGTCCAATGTCAAACACAAACCTGTCAGTGTAAAGTGAAGTTACAGTGTCTTACCTGTGTGTCACTGGAAGTACTGTCGTATAATTGCTGTTCTAATATCCTCATCCTCATCCTTTGCCTCCTCATATTCACTGTCCATAGGGTCCACTGCTGCCATATTGCCATCTCCAGCCTCATCCTCCTTCAGAAAAGGCACTTGACGTCTCAAGGCAAGGTAATGCAACATGCAGCATGCCAGGATTATTTGGCAGACCTTCTTTGGTGAGTAGTACAGGGATCCACCACTTAGATGGAGGCAACGAAACCTAACCTTCAGGAGGCCAAATGTAATTTCTATAATTCTTCTTGTTCGCCCATGTGCCTCATTGTAACGTTCCTCTGCCCTTGCCCTAGGATTCCTCACAGGGGTCAGTAGCCATGAGAGGTTGGGGTAACCAGAGTCACCTGCAAATATCAAGGGACAACTGTTAGACACACACTAACCCTTAGGGTCCATACCATACCAATACACCAACATCCACTGGGTGGGAATCAGAGCTCACCTATTAGCCACACCTGGTGCCTCTGGAGTTGAGCCATCACAAATGGAATGCTGCTATTCCTCAGGATAAAGGCATCATGTGCAGACCAAGGATGCTTTGCATTGACATGGGAGATGTACGGGTCTGCCAGGCACACTATCTGTACATTCATGGAGTGAAAGCTCTTTCAATTTCTCAACACCTGTTAATTTCTCCAGGGGGAGGGGGGAAAAATGCAATATGTGTACCATAGATTGCCCCAATGATTTTGGGGACATGCCCCATTGCATAGAAGTCAGCTTTCACTGTGGCCAAATCCTCCACCTGGGGGAAAACAATGTAGATGTGCATGTGTTTAATCAGGGCAGACAACACTCTGGTCAGCACTATTGAGAACTTTGGCTATGACATTCCTGCTGCCAAGCCCACTGTCACTTGAAAGAAGGAGCCATTTGCCAAGAAATGGAGCACAGATAGGACTTACACAAGAGGGGGGATCCCAGTGGGGTGATAGATAGCAGATATCAGGTCAGGCTCCAATTGGGCACACAGCTCTGTGATTGTGGCCCTGTCCAGTCTATAGGTGAGGATAATGTGCCTGTCCTACATTGTTGCCAAGTCCACCAGTGGTCTGTACAATGTGGGATGTCTCCATCTCCTATTCATCCACAGCGGTTGTAATCTAGGGGGCAAAACGTGGAGCAGCTGGTCAGTATTCCACATTTCCAAACACAACACTGCATTGCATGTTCTGACTGTAACAGTATTTTGTTGGAGAGGCCCAAATGGTGCCTATGTGTACTGTGATGCAGTTAGATGCCATGGCCTGCCCCCCCACCCAAAATGGCGTCTGCCAGTCCTGTGTAGATGGACATGTGGGAATGAGGTAATGCCACTGATGTTGTGCACCGTTCGGGAGGAGGTCGAGTACCGACGTGCAACTCCTCATTGGTTGTCATTCTGCTCTGTGGGTTACAGTGGCCAATGGTGATGTATGCCGGTGTTGACGGTATGCACCGCTGCCAACATGACCGCCATTTTCCATCTGTTAATTCACTTGCTGTGACCTGTGTCTGGAATCGGCCATGGCTTGTGTCACTGGAGAAAGTGCCCCTGCCTTCACCGCTGCGGAGTTGGAGAGACTGGTGGATGGGGTCTTACCCCAGTACTGAATGCTGTATGAGCCTCCAGACCAACAGGTAAGTACACTGTGAGCACGATGCAAGGGGCGTGAATGCATGGAGTGCTGTGTGTGGGGGCGTCGTGTAGGGGGGTTGGTAGAAGGGTTTGGGGCAGTGTGATACATGTATGGTGGGCACTGTCTGTGCATGAGGGGATGTGAGGGCATGGTGGGCCATGAGTGTAATAGGCCAGATGGTCAGACTGATACCTTTTTCTATGTTTATTTTTCTGTAGGTCAGCGCCCATCAGAAAAAAGGAATATGGTGTCCCATCGCCAAGGACATGCAGACCATGAGGGTCTATGGCAGGCGGAGCACCCACTGTTGCAAAAGGTGGGAGAATCTGAGACACTGGGCAAGGAAGACAGCGGAGGCCCAGCTGGGGATGGCCTCCCAACGAGGAAGGGGTGCCTGTCGAACTCTAACCCCTCTGATGGCCTCCATACTACTGGTGGCCTATCCAGAGATGGATGGGCGCTTGAGGGCATCACAGCAGCCACAAGGTGATGAGTACAGTTTCCCTATATATTACTTGACAGTGGTGGGGTGGTCTCCTGGTGGGTGATGTGTCCCTGTGGGTGCCCCTAGGCCAGGGCGGACATTGCAGGGTAGGTCCCATGTTGGGCAGGGGCTGATGAACACCACCTCCTACCAAGCTAGTAGGCATCCACTACTGGGCAGGGGTCTGTGGGTGCCAGATATGCTGCTCTTAGCATTAGGTGTTCCTGACCATGGTCTGGTGACTAGCATTGTGACTGGTAGTGCATTGCCTAGTGTGTAGGGCTGTTCCTTGTGTGTATGTGTGTGTGTTGTGTACGCCAACGGTGGTGTTGGATCAGCCATTGACCAAGTGTATCCTTTGTCTCCCCCCCCCTTTTTGTTTTGTCACCCTGTCCTTATGTGCATTAGCATCATCCGGCAGAAGAGCAGAGGCACTGGCGAAGGAGGGAGCTGCATCCCACAGGGCCCATGATGCCAAATCCACCAATGGTGAGGGCACCAGTGGAACGGAGGGCAAGGGGAGCACCATGGCGGAGACAGGAGGGGACAGTTGTGACAGTGATACCTCCTCCGATGGTAGCTCCCTGGTAGTGGTGGACACCTCTGTGCCCACCCCAACTACAGGTACAGCTGCCATCCCGTACCAGCACCACCCTCCCAGCAGCCCCCTGGCGAGTTTCCCGTGCCAGCTCACCCAGTAGGGCTGGCATCTCCTTCGCCCCAGGCACCACAGGCCCTGCCCCCGTTAGTCCTGCTGCCCTGAGTAGGAGGTTATTGACCTCTTGCGATCCATCTCTGTTGGGCAGTCAACCATAGTGAATGCCATCCAGGGGCTGGCCGCTCATTTGCAACAAACAAATGCATTCCTGGAGGGCATTCACTCTGGAATGGCGGCCCAACGGAGATCAATCAAGGCTCCTGCCTCCTCCCTGATGGCACCCATTGTCCCTGTTTCTAGCCTCCCCCCTCCAACTTCCTCTACCCAGTCCAATTCCCCTCAACCCCAACCTATCCCAAGCACACAGGCAGACCAGCATGCACACAAGACAACACACAGGAGTGGCTCAGGCAAACGCAAGCACCACACTTCATCCCACAGGCACTCGCACAACACCATCCAAATGCAGATATACCAACATCCACTGCCTCCATGGTGTCCCCCTCCTCCTCGTCCTCCACGTCCCTCCCAGTAGCATCTCACTCACACCTGCATGCACTACATCCTCATCCACTACCTCCATCACCATCACCCCTATCACTACACACCTCTCACTGGCAGTCACCATCCCCACATCCATGCACACATCCTCTGTGTCCTCTCCAACTGTGTCTGTGCCCTCTCCTCCCAAAGTACACAAACGCAGGCACTCAGACACCCAACAACCATCCACCTCACAACAGCATCCAGCCTCTGCACCTGGCGGGCAGTGTGTAGTCCTGCCTTCATGGGCTGTAGTGTGTCCTGGCCCCTGAAAATCCTGTAGGTGTGACACCCAGGGGGGAGACTATGACCATGCACTCCCCAAGTGCTGCATCACAGGGCACAAGGCCCCCTCCAGAACCAGTGGAAGAAGCCATTCACTCACCGCATCCTTGCCAGGATGAAGCACACTGGGCACAATGCCCTCTCCAGAACCAGTAGAAGAAGCCATCCACTCACCCCATCCTTGTCAAGAGGAAGCACACTGGGCAAAAATCCCCTCCAGAACCAGTGGAAGAAGATATCCACTCAACCCATCCTTGCCAGGATGAAGCACACTGGGCACAAGACCCCCTCCAGAACCAGTGGAAGAAGCCATCCACTCACCCCATCCTTGCCAGGATGAAGCACACTGGGCAAAAATCTCCTCCAGAACCAGTGGAAGAAGATATCCACTCAACCCATCCTTGCCAGGATGAAGCACACTGGGCACAAGACCCCCTCCAGAACCAGCGGAAGAAGCCGTCCACTCACCCCATCCTTGCCAGGATGAGGCACACTGGGCACAAGGCCCCCTCCAGAGCCAGTGGAAGAAGCCATCCACTCACTGTATCCTTGCCAGGATTAAGCACACTGGGCACAAGGCCCCCTCCAGAACCAGTGGAAGAAGCCACCCACTAGAGAGACTGTGGCCTTGCACTCCCCAGGTCATCGCACAGGGCATGCAACCCCCTCCAGGACGAGTTGTGTTGTACCATCTTCCGGCTGAGATGCCCCCCCATTTCCCGTCCCCCGTAGGTGCCTGTGCATCAATAAATAACTTTATTTCGGCTAAAAACCATAAAAGTGTCCAATAAAACAACATACCATAATCATACAATAAAATAGTTAAGAATAGAAAAGAAGGGTGCCACGTAATACATTAAAACGCCTTGACAATTTCTTCTAAAATAGATTACCAAAATGAACAATTTTGATAACAATACAGGAGGAACATTAGATTTTAAGAAACTAAAAGCCTTTCTTTCTTACTTTCACTTAATAATCTACTTCAGCCTTAAGCACTTTTAATTTTGCGAATCAATCAGCAGGAATTTCTCTATTTCTTATAGCCCATGCACTTTGGAGATATCTTGCGACTGCAAAGACTATCTGTTAAGTTCCACTCCACAGACAACTTCTTCTCTTTTCAAGTTCTCTTTATTCTCGTAAAAAGTCACAACACCTTCAGCAGATACAGAGCCAGCCACTCTTTCTCTTCCTTCAGATCCTTCTCTCTTCCCATCATTCCATCTCACACCTCATCCTACTACCTCATCACATTCTAAGTTCCATAAAGGAGATACTACAATGAATGGTGAAATCTCCACACACCTCCCCCCTTTCACTATAGGAACAAATAAATCAAAAAGAGAATAATAGAATAATATAATAAACTATGTACAACAATGTAGAGCATCTAAGAAATTTTTAACGATCAAGTTTGCAAACATTCCCCAAGTTCCATGTAGATCCATTCTCTAAAACCACCACATTTTTCCTTACATTCAATACACGTTGAGGAGGATAAAATTTGCTTTCTCCTCTAAGAACAATACCTTTCTTCTTTACTGCCACCCAATCTCCCCTTCGTATAATGCTAGATTTCACACACATCCTCCTGTTGTAGTATGTGGCACCCTTTTCCTGCATTTTTTCAACCCTTGCTCTTATTGCCTCTCTATCAACCACCACCTTCTTATTTGTCTTCAACCACACAGGACACTCTAGCACACCACGTTCTCTTCCTTTCAATGATACAAAAGGTGACACTCCTGTTATAGAATGGGGAGTCGTTCGATAGGTCCACATCATTTTTCTCAACTCTTTTTTCCACGGAAGTTGATTCGCCAAAGATAGCTGTATGTTCTCCATAATCAATCGATTTACCCTCTCCACTAGACCATTGGCTTGCGGATGGAAAAGCGCTACCCTCTCATGTGTGATTCCAACTCTTCGTAAATAATCAGTCATTTCTGATGATGTAAATTGCACCCCGTTATCGGACACAATGTATTTTGGTATGCCCTCTTCCATGAATACCTCCTCAAAGAACTCTATTACTACGGAAGTTCTCACATCCCCAACCACCTTAGTAATGAACCATTTAGAGTGATAATCCACTAACACCAGAATATATTTACACCCCATACCCAGACAGGATATAGGTCCAATAAAATCCACAGCCAGTTTCTCCCATGGACCATTAGGACATTTTATAGGAGCCAAAGGTACATGCCTTACCACCTTGGTCTTGTCACTGTTGGTACATGCCACACAATTCCTCACAGCCTCTTCCACTTGTTTGTCCATCTCAGCCCACCAAAATGTTTGCCTTACCTTCCTTTTCATTGTTCCCCTACCCAGATGTCCTTGATGGGTAATCTCAATAATGTGTTTACGTACACTAACAGGTGGAACCAATTGGTCCCTCCTTAATAACCTCCCACTGACTATACTTAGTTGATCCCTAATTCTAAAATACTTTACTAAGTCACAATCCTGCTCATCACCATTCCTCCAACCATTAACTACTCTTTCCTTCACAACCTGCATAGTTGGGTCACTTACCTCTGCCTGTTCCCATTCTTGCGCCGTTATAGCCACGTCTCCTAAAATAGTGTTCACTACATCTTTTGACTCCTCTTCTAAAAACTCTCCTTCACTCACAGGCGCTCTAGACAAATAGTCCGCCATAACATTCTTACTACCCTTCACAACCTCCACCGTAAAGTTGTAGCTCAAAACTGATAACAACCATTTAGAAATTCGCGGGGTAATACCTCCCTCCAGCCCACGTCCCCCTTTAAAAATGTAGGTAAGTGGCTTGTGATTGGTCTTCAATTTAAAGGGTAAACCCCATAAATAAAATTTAAAATGGTTTATTCCCCAACAACAAGCTAGGGCCTCTCTCTCTATTACGGAGTATGACACTTCAGCACCTTGCAGTCTTCTAGACGCAAATCCAATCACACGTTCCTCACCTTCCTTAACCTGAGTTAACACAGCACCAACACCTACATTACTAGCATCAGTTGTCAAAAAGGTTTTGGCACATGAATCAACTATCCCCAACGTGGGAACCTTTGAAATATGATCCTTTAGTTCCCGAAAAGAGTACCTACAACTTTCATCCCACTCATACACTACTCCCTTCTTCATCAGTTTTCTTAATGGTTCAACAATCTCAGAAAAGTTCTTAACAAACTTGGAGCAATACTCTGCAAGTCCAAGAAATGACCTCAGCTCTTCTTTTGAGCCGGGTTCAGGGGCATGTCTGATTGCAGATACGATGCTCTTCTTCGGCCTAATCCCATGTTCATTTATTGTATGTCCCAAATATGTCACCTCCCGTTTCCGAATCTGACACTTCACCTTCTTAATCGTCAAGCCATTCTTTTCCAACCTATGTATTACTTCATGGAATAAAAGATCATGATCAGACTCATTTTCTCCTATGATTAATATGTCATCTTGGAAACATAACACACGACCCATGTCCCCAAAAATTCGCTCCATTATCCTTTGGAACACCGCAGACGCAGAGGCAAGTCCAAAAGGCATCCTCTTATATCTGAAGGCCCCTAGCGGTGTCACGAAGGATGTTAAATGCTGCGAATCCTCATGCAAGTTTATTTGGTGATACGCAGAAGACATGTCCAAAACACTAAATGTATTGCCCATCGCCTTCACTGATAGCATCTCTGTGATATTTGGAAGGGGTTGTCGGTCAACCCATATGCACTTGTTGAGATCTCTGAGGTCAATACATAAGCGAATCTTCCCATCTTCCTTCGGCGCGACGACGACCGGAGCCAACCATTCAGAAGATTCAATTGGTTCGATAATATCTTCCTTCAATAGTTTCTCTAATTCTTGTTTCAATGGCTCCCTCATTAAGTTTGGGACATTTCTTACTTTATGCACCATAGGTGTAGCATTCTTTTTCAGTATAATTGTATGCACAAACCCCTTTAAAAGTCCTAATTTAGAAGAGAAAACCTCAGGATATTTCTCAACTAAACCATGTTCCATAGATTCCGTCACAGCACCAATATTAACATCCTCCGTGAGTGACACAGGTTCTTTTGCGTTAGGATTCAGAATTATACCAAGATCTTTCTGATGGCGCCAACCAAGAAGATTTGTACCAGAATCTGTGATATACACCTTCCCCTGAATGATCCTTCCTTTGAAGGAAATCATCATGCAGCACATTCCTATAATCTCTATTCTCCTTCCTGCATATCCCACTGCTTTTATATCAGGCGTTGATAGATTTTTGCACAAAGAATTAGCCCATCCAGACTCCAACACTTCTTTTGAAATAAGAGTGAATAAGCTTCCTGAGTCAACTAATAACCTAACTGGAACATCATCTAACATAGCTTGGATATGCAGTTTATCAAGTGCCTCAGTGCTCTCCTTTTTGATTCTTTGAAGTGAAATCTCTTCACAATTGTGGGAAATCAACTCTCCATGGACCGTCAAGATTATATCTTCCATGGTTTCGCATATATCTTGTACCTCCTGAACCATCTTGTTATCGGTACCCACTTTGGATTTGCAAACTTTGGCAAAATGCCCTCTCTTTCCACAATTGCGACAAATAGCATTCCTGGCAGCGCACATTTTACTGGAAGCTATATGCCCTGGAGCATCACATCGATAACATTTTATTACTCTCCATTCCTGTACTTTCCGTTTCTCAATTTTATTCACTCTAACAACATCATCATCCTTATCGGACTTATTCCATCGTAGTGCACCGCGAGGTTCTTCTTTCTTCTTTATTTCTGCTACAATCCCCTGTTCAGCTTGTGCAGATTTTACATCCATTTCTTGCAGCCATACAGCTGCATGCTCCATTCTTTTAGCGACCTGTATTGCTTCTTCCAAGTTCGGATCCCTCAATAACAATTTTTCGCGTATTCTTTTATCACTTGCACATCTTACAAGTTGATCCCTAATTAGAGAATCAAGTAAATGATCAAATTCACAAGATAGACCTAGGCCCCTTAAACTCGCTACATAAGATGCACTGTTTTCGTCTTTCTGCTGTATTCTTGAAAAAAACTTATGGCGTTGTAATACCAAATTTGTTTTTGGGATGAATTGTATATCTAACATCTGCATAGACATTTCAAAGATGTTAGAAGGCTGACCGTCTCCCATTCCTAACGATACTTCTGGTAGATTTTCATATATCCTTCTACCTTCAATACCAAGGTGATGCAATAATATAGCTTGGCGTCTAGGAGGAGCATATCGATCACTGCCAATAGCTAACATATAAGTGTTGAAAATGTTCTTCCATTGTTTCCAAGGTATGGGTGGATCACCTGGAGTCACTAGAAACGGAGGTGGCGCTAGTATACTTTGATCACTCATTTTTCCCTTCTTCTTTTTTTTTTTTCTTTCCTAAATACTAATCTAAAAAAAAAAAATATTCGTTATATTCTCCAATAACATTTAACTTTATTTATAGTAGTTATACAAGTGTAGTTGATAATGAAGAAATATGAATAGTATATCTTCACTTTCTCCCTCTAATCTGCATTCATTGCACAAATGAAATAGTCTCTCTTCAGTTTCCTTTTTTTTTTTTTTTTTTCAGTCCCTCTTCAACTCCATTCCTTGATTCTCATCGAAATCTAGGTAGGATTACTCAGTTTAAAACTATTCCAGTTTTCTCATTTTCTTTTAAAGATAGATAGCGCACATAAAATGTTCCTAAATGTGCTGCAAGCGCAGTGTGTGTCGTTATTTGTTTATCCTCCTTTTAACTTTTCTTCAAAGTAGCACTCGCGCGGCACACGCAGACAGTTGATGGTAATGTTTATTTTGTTTAAAATCCTAGAGCACGCGTTAACTCGCGCAGCTGCTTCGTGTTTATTTTTCTTTGAATTAACGCTATTGAAGCGTGATGGAAGTAAAATCAATGAGCGCGTGTCAACGCGCGCACGGTCTCTTGAAAATGTGAATTGATTAGCAGTTCTTCGTGTTTACTTAGCGCGCGGCACCCCCGATAGTCGGTTGAGCACGAGGGAGCTAAATGCCAAGAAATTATTAGGCGCGTGTCAACGCGCGCACATTCACAACGGCAATAAACGACTCGAAAAGGATTTGAGCAATTTGAAGTCCATAGATCTAAAAGTCAATAGTTGAAAGTTGCAAAGTAATTCCCATGTATTCAGGTAATACCAAATATTATTGTTTTGAGTACCTTTTGTCGAAGCTTCCTAGAAGATCAGTATTCACAACTGTTCAAACAATCCAGGAGTGAAGGTGTTCCTCAACCTGTCTCCTGCACAGGTCCTCGTCGCCAATGTTAAGTTCCACTCCACAGACAACTTCTTCTTTTTTCAAGTTCTCTTTATTCTCGTAAAAAGTCACAACACCTTCAGCAGATCCAAGCCAGCCACTCTTTCTCTTCCTTCAGATCCTTCTCTCTTCCCATCATTCCATCTCACACCTCATCCTACTACCTCATCACATTCTAAGTTCCATAAAGGAGATACTACAATGAATGGTGAAATCTCCACACTATCTTATCACTTGTGTCGCTTATCAAAATTCGTAGGGATGTATTGTATTTCCTTATCCCCATTGATCTGCATGGAGGAATAATCCACTTCCTCCTGGGAACCAAGGGGCATATTTATACTCTGTTTGCGCCGAATGTGCGTCAAAAAGTTTGACGCACAATTGGCGCAAACCCTGCCCCATATTTATACTTTGACGTCCGACGCCGCGGGCGTCACAATTCCAACCTGTGCGTCATTTTTTGGAAGGGGGAACCAGCCTTGCGTTAATTATATGCAAGGTAGGCGTTCCCTTCCAAAAAATGACTTTAAGGCCTGTGCCCCTTATTTATACTCTAATGTCATTTTGACGCACAGGAGAGGGTGGGCCTTAAAAAACGACGCACAGCCTGATGGGCGCCGTTTTTTAACGCCTGCGTCAGGGCAGGCGTTCAGGGACCTGTGGGCTCGGAAGGAGCCCAGAGGTGCCCTCCCCTGCCCCCAGGGACACCCCCTTTCACCCTTGCCCACCCCAGGAGGACACCCAAGGATGGAGGGACCCATCCCACGGAAGTAAAGGTAAGTTCGGGTAAGTATTTATTTCAGATTTTTTTTGTGGCATAGGGGGGCCTGATTTGGGCCCCCCTACATACCACTATGCCCAATGAGTCCCCTGGGCATGGCCATTGGGCAAGGGGGCATGACTCCTGTCTTTGCTAAGACAGGAGTCATGTCAATGGAGGTTGGGTGTCAAAAAAAATGGCGCAAATCCGGTTTGAGGCCTGAATTTTGCCTCAGACCTGACCTGCCCCATTTTTGGACGCACAACCCCCATTTTCCCATACGCCGGCGCTGCTTGGTGTGAGTCATTTTTTTTTACGCACACCAGTCCGCAGCGTTGGAATGGCGTTAGCCGGCGGTAACATTTTTGACGCACAACTCAAAAAGTATAAATATGGGCCCAAGTATCTAGGGCAAAAGAACATAAAGGTGGTCATGACAACCCTGGCGGACGGGGTTAAAGCGGTGGTAAGACCGCCAACAGGCCGGCGGTAAAATAATTGGAATTACGACGGCGGTACAAACAAACAGCACGGCGGTCACCGCCAACAGACAGGACAATGTACCGCCCACAGTATCACAACAGGCCAATCTGCCACCTTTTCCGTGGCGGATTCACCGCAGACAAAAACACGTCGTCAACAGGACTTCGAAGGGAATACGCTCACCTCTGCACACCCCACGAGGAATCCGGACGCCATGGAACCAGAGCTGCACATCATGCCAGGCATAATCTTCCTGCTCCTCTACCAGGAGCACGAACGCCGGCTGCGAAGACAACGGTGAGTACTGCACCTACGACACAGGGGAGGGGGAGGGGGAGGGAAAACACATGGACACACGCAACACACAACACCCCCACCCTCACCCACTACAACACACACACCAATACAGCATGATACATTACAGCTACACCCCCCAACCCCCCGGAAGAATGCAAAGACAAAAGGAAATGAGTGTAACCATTGTAATACATTAAAATCAAGTACACAAAAATATATATATATACACTATAAACAAAAAATACACCAAGCTGAGTACTCCAGGTAGTGCTCCAATGAAGTCCGTGGAACACAGGGCCATCAAGGTATGGGCGAGGCCCACACAACATCCCCGACCATGATGGAGAGAACACTGCAGGGGCATCAGAGAGCAAGAAAACAGGCACTTCAGGGGGTGGGAAAGGGGGTGCACCTCAGCCGGTTGAGTGCACAACGCCAAATCCACGAGGGGGCCACATGCCCACTGTTCAGTCCTGGGGAGTGCAAAGCTACAGTCTCTCAAGTCTCTACAGTGGGTGGGTTGCCCACTGCTGCATCCTGGGGAGTGCAAAGCCACAGTCTCTCAAGTGGATAACAGTCTCCACTGGTTCTGGAGGGGGCTTTGTGCCCAGAGTGCTTCATCCTGCTAAGGACAGAGGTAGTGGATGACAGTCTCCACTGGTTCTGGAGGGGGATTTGTGCCCAGAGTGATTCATCCTGCTAAGGACAGAGGTAGTGGATGTCAGTCTCCACTGGTTCTGGAGGGGCAAGGTGCCCAGAGTGCTTCATCCTGCTAAGGACAGAGGTAGTGGATGACAGTCTTCACTGGTTCTGGAGGGGGCTTTGTGCCCAGAGTGCTTCATCCTGCTCGTGACGGACTCAGTAGCGGCAGTGCCTTTGGCGCTCATGGGCCAGCGGTGCTTGAGGCGGCAGTGCCCTGTTCAGCGGTGCTTGTGTTACGGCGGTGCCCTGTTCAGCGGTGCTTGTGGTGGCGGTACCCTGTTCAGCGGTGCTTGAGGTGGCGGTGCCCCGTTCAGTGGTGCTTGTGGCGGCGGTGCCCTGTTCAGCGGTGCTTGAGGCGGCGGTGTACTGTTCAGCGGTGCTTGAGGCAGCGGGTTCCTCTGCAATGACTCATCTGCTGGTGGTCCTCTCTAGCCCAGCGGGGCTGCTGCTGGCTGCCCTCTCTAGCCCAGCGGGGCTTGTGTTGGCGGTCCTCTCTAGCCCAGCGGGCTTCTGCTGGCTGTGGCCTCCTGGGCAGCAGGGCAGGTGCTGGCGGTGGCCTCCTGGGCAGCGGGGATGATGGCAGTCTTCTCCGCCGTGCTGCTCTTTCCAGACCTGGGAGCGGCTTTGGTGGCTGGAGTCTTCCCCCTCTCCCAAAGGGCACTGGACAACTTGTGATGCTTGACAGGTGGGAGAATTTCCATACTGTCGCTCCGTGCCACACTGGCTGCCCTGGTGGCCGGTGCAATCCAGATTCCGGTGAATACAGGCATCACTCGTCCAGGAGATGTTGTGGCTGAGGTGCTAGTTCGGATCCTAGGAGACTGACGGGGTGGGGGAGGTGTGGGAAAGAGGTCAAGGTTGGACAGGAAAAGTTTTTTGGAGACACTGAGACGGGTAGGTGGAGGGGGTTTGGGAGTGGAGGAAGAGGTTGTGGGTGTAGGAGATGCTCGTTTGGTGACTTTGGGTGAAGGTGCATGCAGTGGAGGCTGTCATGAGGTGGATGGCTGTTGGGTGGGTGTGTGCCTGCTTTTGTGTATCTTGGGAGGTGGCGTCACAGACACACTGGGAGAGGACACAGGGGACGTGTGAATGATAGTGGGGGTGGTGACTGCACGTGAGCGGGGTGTGGTGGTGTGTGTGCTGGTGATGGCAGTAGTGGCTGTAGATGTAGTGCATGCAGGTGTGAGTGTAGACGAGACTGGGAGGGAGGAGGGAGATGAGGAGGAGGGGGACGCAGTGGATGCAGTGGATGTTGGTGTGTCTGCATGTGTGTGATGCTTGCGTGAGTGCCTGTGGAATGTGTGGTGCTTATGTTTGCCTGAGCTTCCCTTGTGTGTTGACGTGTGTGCATGCTGGTCTGAAGGTGTGCTTGGGATAGGCTGGGGTACAGGGGATTGGGTCTGGGTGGAGGAAGTTGGAGGGGGGAGGCTAGAGATGGGGACAATGGCTGCCATCAGTGCTGAGGCCAGAGTCTGAAAAGCTCGTTGAAGGGCCGCCTGATCAGAATGAATGCCCTCCAGGAATGCATTTGTTTGTTGCAACTGCCTTTCTACACCCTGGATGGCATTCAAAATGGTAGACTGCCCAACAGTGAGGACCTGCGGAGGTCAATGGTCTCCTCACTGAGGGTAGAAGGGATGACTGGGGCGGGGCCTGAGGTGCCTTGGGTGAAGGTGATGCCAACCCTCCTGGGTGAGCGGGCACGGGGAAAAGGCTGAGGGGCTGCTGGGAGGGCGGTGCTGGTAGGGGGGGTGGCGGCTGTACCTGTAGAAGCGGGGGGCACAGATGTTGCCACCCCCACAAGGGAGCTCCCATCAGAGGACGAGTCCTTGTCACTGGTGTCAGCTCCTGTCCCTGCCGTGGAGCTCCCCTCGCCCTCCTTCCCACTGGTGAACTCCGAGTCCGTTGTCTCGCCCTCCAGGGCCATGTGTGTTGCAGCTCTCTCCTGCTCCGATGCCACTGCTCCTCCGCCTGATGATGCTAATGCACACAAGGACAGGGAGACCACAAAAAGGGGGGGAACAACAGAATAAAAACATGTTGAGTGCATGCATTACCGCTACCATTGGCGGACACGACAGACACAGAAGCCCCCTGCACTATGCGGCGCTCTTGGGCTCCACTGTTCAATCCCTGGGACATGGCCTACAAGGCTATGGACGACATCTGCACACATGGATGACATGTGTACTAGGTGTACTTGGCACTCTACAGAGGTGGGGTGGGGTGCCACATGGCTTGCTTTTGGAGGGACCTTGCCTACTAAACTCGCCCTTGCCTAGGGAAAACCACAGCACACCTCCCCCACCCAGACACCTCCTCTGCGTACAAAATCAGCAGGGTGAGAGTGTACTCACCCCCTTGTGTCTGCTGTGATGCCCTCAAGCGCCCATCCAACTCCGGGTGTGCCGCCGCCAGGATCCTGAACATCAGGGGGCTCATGGTGTGACGGGCACACCTCCCACGTTAGGAGGCCATCCCCAGTTGAGCCTCCGCGTCTTCTTCCTCCAGCGGCAAATGTCCTCCCATCTTTTCCGGCAGTGGGTGCTCCGTCTGTGGTAGACCCCCAGGGTCCGGACGTCCTTGGCGATGGCACGCCAAATATCTTTTTTCTGTTGGGCGCTGACCTACATAATTTGTACAGGGGGAAGAAAAATGTAATTACCAACTGCACCATCACAGTCATTGGCCCACATCCCTACCCTTGCCATGTGGCACATGCATTCATCGTCGTTTCATGCACGCCTCATTCTCCCCCCACCCCCATCTTTCACCCCCCCACTCCTCACAGGCATAGGCCATACAGCATGCTCCCAGTGTACTTACCTGTTTGTCTGGAGGACCGTAGAGTAGCGTGTACTGGGGAGTACCCCATCCACGAGTCTCTCCAACTCCTCCGATGTGAAGGCAGGGGGCCATTTCCCCAGACACTCGAGCCATTGTCTCTTCCAGACAGAGGTCACAGCAGCACTTGCAGTGTATGTCCTCTCCTGTCGAACATCAGGTATCGAGAGATTGAACAGAAAGAAAATGGCGGTCACGTCTATGGCGGTGCGCACCGTCACCGCCGGCGTACATCGTCATTGGCTCCTGGGACCCATAGGGTCCAATGTTAACCAAAGTAGCATTGCGCTGTGGTCTTCGACCGCCTACCGCAACAGTGTACAACGCCAGCGCAGTTACCTCACATCCCATTGTCCTACTGAACAGGTCAGGCAGCTGCCATTTCAGGGGCCCACATGGCTTAATTTTTAACTGCGTCACACATACCTAGGCCTAGCCTCAACACACATACAGGCACTTTTCGGATTAGGATTCGGATTCTGTGTAAGCTGTGTGTACGTACCTCTAAGTTGGTTGACTCTGTGCTCGCTGTTGTCCTTCATAGGCACCGTCCACTGGGACATGTGAGGAGATGGCTGCATTCTCTGTTGTACAGACAGCTGTTGGACCTGTCGACAATGGAGTAAAGATATGTGATCATCACCTACAGGCTTGACTGTGCCACAATCCTCGAACTGTGTACCCAGCTGGAGCCAGACCTGATGTCAGCTATCCGCCATCCCACAGGAATCCCCCCCTAGTGCTGGTGCTGTCAGTACTCCATTTCCTTGCAAGTGGGTCTTTTCAAACGACAGAGGCCATAGCATCAGGGATGTCCCAGCCTATGTTTTCCAACGTGTTGTCCAGAGTGTTGTCTGCCCTGCTGAAACACATGCAGAGCTAAATCGTTTTCCCTTAGGTGGAGGATTTGCCTACAGTGAAAGGTGATTTCTATGCCCTGGGACATATCCCCAACGTCATAGGTGCCGTTGATGGTACACATGTGGCTTTCGTACCCCCCGCAGGAGTGAACAGGTGTACAGAAACCGGAAGAGTTATCATTCCATGAATGTGCAGATGGTGTGTTTGGCAGACCAGTACATCTCCCATGTGAATGTCAAGTTCCCTGGCTCAGTGCATGATGCCTACATCCTGAGGAATAGCAGTATCCCTTATATGATGTGTCAACTCCAGAGGCACCGTGTGTGGCTATTAGGTGAGCACCTGGAAGCTAGTCAGTGGGAATGGTTGTCCGGGTCTGGGGATATCCCTACAGGTTAGTGTGTGTCTAACAGTTGTCCCTCGCCATTTGCAGGTGACTCTGGTTACCCCAACCTGTCATGGCTACTGACCCCAGTGAGGAATCCCAGGACAAGGGCAGAGGAACGCTACAGTGAGGCCCATGGGCGAACTCGGCGGATTATAGAACGGACCTTCGGCCTCCTAAAGGCCAGGTTCCGGTGCCTCCATGTGACAGGTGGATCCCTATTCTACTCACCAAAGAAGGTGTGCCAGATCATCGTGGCCTGCTATATGCTTCACAACTTAGCTTTGCGACGACAGGTGCCTTTTCTGCAGGAGGATGATCCAGATGACGGTGTTGTGGCAGCTGTGGAGCCTGTGGAGCGAGTGGACAGTGATGAGGATGAAGCTGAGGATGAAGAAAACGACAACAGGGAGTCAGTCATACAGCAATATTTCCAGTGACACACAGGTGAGAACATTTTCTGGTTTAACATTACATTAACTTTCACACGTCTACCTCTATCCTGTACCTACATTTCACTCACTATTTGTTAATTGAGTTGTACCCTTCCATTTCAGTTTCACAGGTGTGGTAACCTACGTGTCAACTGCTTGCATCCTTGAAGGGCTTGTGATGTGTGACATTGGTATGTTAGCCTTACAATGGGTAACCCATTATGACACTGTAATTGATAATACAAAGTTCCAAATCATAGACTGACTCCAGATTTTTGGGACTTTCAAGGGTGTTTATTTAAGTGCAAAAAAAAACAAGGAAGGTTGTAAAATGGGGATGGGTGATGGTGGAGGAATGTCCATGGCAGAGTCCAGTCTATTAGTCTCACAGGTGCACTGCCCATCTGGGCATTGGAAGTGGAGCTGGGGCAGTTCCAATCTGGACACGGTGACAAAGTGGGACAGTGGGGGGACAATCAGGGTGGTCTCATTTCCTGGCGGTGGTCTTGCCATCTTGCTCTGTCCTGTTCCTGGATCTCAGGGACCGCTTGCGTGGTGGTTGTCCGTCTGCAGGGGGTGGGGTGCTGGTGTGTTGGTCCAGTGGCGGGGCGTCCTGTCCACTAGCGCCGGTGGAGGTGGTGGGCAGTTCGTCGTCCTGGCTAGTGTCAGGGGCCCCTTGGAGTGCCACGGTGTCCCTCAGGGTCTTTTGAATGTCCGTCAGCACCCCTACGATGGTGCCCAGGGCGGAGCTGATGGTCCTGAGCTACTCCCTGAACCCCAAATACAGTTCGTCCTGCAGACGCAGGGTCTCCTGCAACTTGTCCAGGACCGTGGCCATCGTCTCCTGGGAGTGGTGGTATGCTCCCATGATGGAGGAGAGGGCCTCGTGGAGAGTGGGTTCCCTTGGCCTGTCCTCCCCCTGTCGCACAACAGCCCTCCCAGTTCCCCTGTGTTCCTGGGCCTCCGTCCCCTGGACTGTGTGCCTACTACCACTGCCCCAGATCCCTATTGTTGTTGGTGTGGTGGGTTAGTGTGGGTTCCCTGTAGTGGTGGACACATTGCTGATTGACGTGTCCTGGGGACAGAGGGATGGGCCTGCTGGGTGGGTGCTGTGCTGGTGTTTCCAGAGGGAGGAAGGTCTATAGTGGCCTCTGACTGTGTGAGGGGAACCGACTGTCCAGAGGGCCCCGATGGGCCGGGCTGGTCATCTAGATCCAGTTGGACAGAGCTGCTGTCATCACTGTGGGCCTCTTCTGTTGGTGGTGTGGACATGTGTGGACCCTCCTGTCCGGTGACATTGGGTAGGGGTCCTGCAGGGGTATAAAAGGATGTTTATTACATCTGTGTGTGCCATGGTGTACAATGGGTGGGTGATCGTGTACCACAGTGCTTGCATTCTTCTGTGGGACCTTGTGTGATGGTGGTTTATGGGGTGTATGGGTATGTGCAGTGGCCATGCTTTGGTGATGGGTGTCCATGCTTTGGTGTTGCATGCAGGGCTTGGCGTTGGGATGGGTGGTTTGTGATATTGGGACATTTGTGAGGAGTTGGAGTGATGGGGGTGAGGGTGGGAGTATGGGATGGCATGCAGGTAGGGTAGGGGATGTAATAGTTAAGATTTGACTTACCAGAGTCCATTCCTCCATCTACTCCTGCGAGGCCCTCAGGATGCAGTATCGCCAAGACCTGCTCCTCCCATGTTGTTAGTTGTGGGGGAGGAGGTGGGGGTCCACCGCCAGTCCACTGAACCGCAAGGTGGTGTCTTGAGACCACGGAACACACCTTCCCCCGTAGGTCGTTCCACCTGTTCCTGATGTCATCCCGATTTCTTGGGTGCTGTCCCACTGCGTTGACCCTGTCCACTATTCTTCACCATAGCTCCATCTTCCTAGCTATGGAGGTGTGCTGCACCTGTACTCAGAATAGCTGTGGCTCTACCCGGATGATTTCCTCCACCATGACCCTGAGCTCCTCCTCAGAGAACCTGGGGTGTCCTTGCTATGCCATGGGGTGGTGTGGGTGATGTGTGGGGTGGTGTGTGGGTTGATAGGTGTGCTGATATGTAGTGGTGTGTTGTATGAGGTGCGTGGACGTTCTGTTGGTGATGGTATTTTGTGCCTGTGGATGCTTGGTAGTTGTTTGTGGTGTCTCTCTCTAGCCTTCTTTCGGAATTTTGGGTAGTAGGGGTTTATGGGTGATGTGGGTGTGTGTTTTATATTGTATTGGGTGTGTGGGAGTGGTGTGTGTATCAGGTGTGTGTATTTGGACTTGTCCAATGTGGCTGTGTTTTGTAAGAGTGTGTGTATTTGGAGCACGGCGGTGTGTACCGCCAATGGAATACCGCGGTTGAAAGACCGCCGCGTGGATTCGTGGGTTTTGATAGTGTGGGCGTATTTCTGTTGGCGTGACTGTGGAGATTTTGTTTTCGCCAGTTTATCACTGACCTTTGGTGTGGCGGACTTGTGTGGGTGTCTGGATTTTGGCGGATTCCGAGCTGTGGGTCGTAATAGCCATGGCGGATTTCCACGGCGGTGTGTTGGCAGTCTTCTGCACGGCGGTAAGCGGCTTTTACCGCCAATGTTGTAATGACCCCCAAAGTGTGCAAGAGTCTCTGGTTGCTCATGACAAAAATAGCAAAAGCTCAAGTTGTTATCCTCCTTACTGCACCTTGCAGTGAATGTCTTGAGTGGCAAAATCCCTAGCCTAAATTTAATAAAAACGCTTTAGGTATAGGGAGGGTTTATATTGTCCATGTAGGCCTCAAATTTGGGACTGCATTTGTAATCTAAAAACTTTAATGTCCTACTACCTAGGCTCTTTTTGGTCCAGATCTGTACCAAAATGGTCTCCCAGTAGGACCGCTTTATACGTGATTTTGCTTCCTTAGTTAAAGTGTGAGGATCTCTCCACACCTCCTCCATTTTAATGAATTGACTCATGTCCCTAATATATTTAAACCAAGGAATTTTTAACGCGCCACCATCCGCTAAAAGCTCAGCTGCTGCTGCTTGATGGGTGGACAAGTGTTCGGATGTCCAAAGACGGACCCAGTACATAAGAGGTCTTAAGGCAATTTCATTGTGAATCTCATTTAGAGCTAAATCAAATCTGAGGGGTATAAGTGGGGTACTCATTGGCAGCTGCAAGAAGTTACGCATAAAGCGATTTTCTACCATTGTTAAACTTCTGGAATTACAGTACCCCCATAACTCGGCACCATAAATTGAAGCAGCCACTGCCGCTGCCTTGTATACTGTAATGGCAGGTGAGATTTCCCCTTCCGAGATGTTGGCAATTTTCCTCCCCATCACTGCTGACCTCTGCTGGAGAACAGTCAAACTCTTTCCAAACTGTGCCGCCCACTGTTGATCATCCGCTAACCTAATCCCCAAATAATCAAATTGGCTAACTCTCTCTACCAATTGTCCAGTTATGGTCATTTTCCCCCTTAATGACTTATGCAGATTAAAGGCCATAAACTTGGTCTTAGAGGGATTCATTTCAAGGCCCCTTTTGTCACAAAAATTTGAAAAAGCATCAAGTTAATTTTGGAGGCCCATTGGGGTTCTTGAAATCAATAGAGTAAACATTAAAATGGGGACAGGGACTCCTACTAGCTTCGGGGCATCATGGTTACAATGCATCAGCTGATCTACCACACCGTTGATAAAGAGGTTAAACAGTGTGGGAGCCAAGACACACCCCTGTCTGACCCCCCATTGACAGGTATGGTTTTTGTTAGATCCCCACCTTGAGACCAGCGTACCTGAGCATAAGTGCCCTCATGGAGATACTTTATCAATCTCAGCAGTTCTTTCTCAAGTTTGTAAGACTCCAAGACATTCCACAATAAATCCCGTGGGACCATATCTAAGGCGGCTTTTAAGTCAATAAAGGCCACATACAAGTGGCTCTTATTGAGTGTCAGGTATTTCCAGCAAGGGAGGTTAAATCTGAACGCATGGTCTACTGTACTTACTCCTTTCCTGAATCCTGCCTGAAAATTGGAGAGGATCTGAAAGTCCTCTATCCATGTCTGCAGTCTGGTCTGGACCTGCTTACAAAATACTTTTTGACTCACATCAATTAAACTTATTGGTCGGTAGTTAGTTGGTGATTCCCTTGACCTGTATTTAAAAACAGGAACTATAATTGCTCCTTGCCATGTGGGAGGAAGCCCACCACCCCTCAGGATCTCATTACTAAGTGCATTTAAATATAAAGACCAAGTTCTGGGTCGGGACAAATACAAGTCACCTGGGATACCATCTAACCCAGGAGCCTTTCCTTTGAGTAATGTTTGGAGAGCATAGTTGTTTCTTTTAAGGAAAAGAGGTCCGAATCAAAGTTAGATGAGATAGCTGCCCCAGGAGTTAATGTATAAGAAGTAAAAGACCCCTCTGGTGTTGGTGGAGGGATGGTGGTGCAGCTAATCTGAGCCACTCTGAACAAATTTCCAAAGTGTGACACCCAGGTTTCTGGCTGGATTGCTGGATAGCTCTCCACGTTTAGGTGATGTCCTTTTCCTGCCACCAATTTCCAAAACAATTTTGCATCCTTCTCACGGAGAGCATCTACCAGAGCGTTCCAATGTTTGGTTTCCCACTCTTTTTTGGCATTTTTCAGTGTTATTTTATATGCAGTCCTGGTTGCACTTATCTCTCGGCGACTCCCTACCTTCAATGCTCCCAATAGCTATGTTTTAGCCTGTTGGCAGGAACTAGAGAACCATCCGAGTGATCTGGCCCTAGTTTCTATCCGCCTCCTTACTACCTGGAAATGTGGTCTTAATCGGTTGACCAAGGCACCATGCAAGTTAATCAGGTCAACCAGTACAAAGTCGGTATGCTTCAAGGGGAGAAGCGTTGATATAACTACTTTATATATTGATATCTGGAAATGTACATCTTCTGCCACCATTTCCCATCTCACGTTTTTTTATAATCGTTTGTCGCTACTAAAGCGTTACCCTTCACCCATTTAGTCAGTGTGTTGCAATTAAATGTGGAAGTTAAGAAAGATGTACAGAGAGCGTGATGGTCACTATCGTCTCGTGGAGAGACAACCATATCAATAAGGGAATTCCAGAGTATGGGGGTCATTACAACCCTGGCGGACGCTGTTAAACAGGCCGGCGGAAAAAAAAGGGAATTATGACCGTGGCGGAAACCGCCAGCAAAGACAGCCACTTTAACACTCCGACCGCCACGGCGGTACAGACAAACAGCACAGCGGTTACCGCCAACAGACAGGTGGGAGACAATGTACTGCCCACACTATTACAAACTGCCAATCCACCACCTTTTCCGGGGCGGATTCACCGCGGATAAAAACACGGCGGAAACAGCTTTTGCTATGGGAAAACGCTCACCTGAACACATCCCACGAGGACACCATGGAGCCCGAACTTCAAATACTCTCTGCGCTTGTATTCCTGCTCCTTTACGACCAACAGCTACGTAGGTGCAGAAGATACCGTTGAGTACTGCACATACGACATGGGGGAGGTGGGAGGCAAAAGTTAGGGGGACACCCACCAAACACACCCAATCCCACCCTCGCATATCTCAACATACACACCAATGCAGTCACACAAATAACAGTAACAACCCACAATCCCCCCAGAAGAATGAAAAGACAATGCGAAATTGGGGCAAACATTGTAATGTGCCAATATACATGTCATAAAATAATATACAGATATATCTATCTCAAAATCACTCTTATTTACATATACAATCCGAGAAGTAGTGCAGATATGTACACAACAATGTCCGTGCACCAACAGTCCAAAAATGCATGGGCGAGGCCCACAATAGATACCTGACCAAAATCGGAGAGAACACTGCAGGGGCATCGGATAGAAATAAAACAGGCACCTCAGGGGGAAGGGAAGGGGGGGCACCTCAGCCAGATGAATGCGAAGCCAGATCCACGACGGGGCTCCATGCCCGTTGATGTATCCTGGGGAGTGCAAAGCCACAGTCTCTCAAGTCTCTACAGTGGGTGGGTTGCCCACTGTGCCATCCTGGGGAGTGCAAAGCCACAGTCTCTCAAGTCTCTACAGTGGGTGGTGTGCCCACTGTGCCATCCTGGGGAGTGTAAAGCCACAGTCTCTCAAGTGGATAACAGTCTCCACTGGTTCTGGAGGGGGACTGGTGCCCAAACTGGATGAGTCTCCACGTGAAAGTACCTGTCCTGTCACTGTCCCAGCTGCACATGGGATAAGGATGCCTGATGTGGCGGTCCATTCATTCCTACACGGTGCATGCCCTGTTCAGCGGTGCTTTGCCATGGCGGTTCAGGACAGTTCAGCAGTGCTTTGCCATGGCGGTCTTTGCCCTGTTCAGGGGGGCTTTGACATGGCGGTCTTTGCCCTGTTCAGTGGTGCTTTGCCATGGTGGTTCAGGACAGTTCAGCGGTGCTTTGCCATGGCGGTCTTTGCTCTGTTCAGCGGTGCTTTGCCATGGCGGTCTTTGCCCTGTTCAGCGGTGCTTTGCCATGGCGGTCTTTGCCCTGTTCAGCGGTGCTTTGCCATGGCGGTCTTTGCCCTGTTCAGCGGTGCTTTGACATGGCGGTCTTTGCCCTGTTCAGCGGTGCTTTGCCATGGTGGTCTTTGCCCTGTTCAGTGGTGCTTTGCCATGGTGGTCTTTGCCCTGTTCAGCGGTGCTTTGCCATGGCGGTCTTTGCCCTGTTCAGCGGTGCTTTGCCATGGCGGTTCAGGACAGTTCAGCGGTGCTTTGCCATGGCGGTCTTTGCCCTGTTCAGCGGTGCTTTGACATGGTGGTCTTTGCCCTGTTCAGCGGTGCTTTGCCATGGCGGTTCAGGACAGTTCAGCGGTGCTTTGCCATGGCGGTCTTTGCCCTGTTCAGCGGTGCTTTGCCATGGCGGTCTTTGCCCTGTTCAGCGGTGCTTTGCCATGGCGGTTCAGGACAGTTCAGCGGTGCTTTGCCCTGGCGGTCCTTGCCCTGTTCTGCGGTGCTTTGACATGGCGGTTCAGATACGGATATTGGTGTGTGGCATGACGATCTCCACACTGGACATTGCTGTGTGGCATGACGATCTCTACACTGGGCATTGGTGTGTGGCATGACGTTCCATCATTGCCCAGCGGGGCTGTGGCATCCTGCCCCTCCTGGCCTGTGACTCCGGCGGTGGTCTCCTGACCAGTGACGATACTTGTGCCCTCCTGGGCTGTGACTCCGGCGGTGGTCTCTGGACCAGTAAAGATACTTGTGCCCTCCTGGGCTGTGATTTCGGCGGTGGTCTCCTGACCAGTGAATACTTGTGCCCTCCTGGGCTGTGACTCCGGCGGTGGTCTCCTGACCAGTGACGATACCTGTGCCCTCCTGGGCTGTGACTCCGGCGGTGGTTTCTGGACCAGTGACGATACTTGTGCCCTCCTGGGCTGTGACTCCGGCGGTGGTTTCTGGACTAGTGACGATACTTGTGCCTTCCTGGGCTGTGACTCCGGCGGTGGTCTCTGGACCATTGATGATAGTTGTGCCCTCCTGGGCTGTGACTCCGGCGGTGGTTTCTGGACCAGTGACGATACTTGTGCCCTCCTGGGCTGTGACTCCGGCGGTGGTTTCTGGACCAGTGACGATACTTGTGCCCTCCTGGGCTGTGACTCCGGCGGTGGTTTCTGGACCAGTGACGATACTTGTGCCCTCCTGGGCTGTGACTCTGGCGGTGGTCTCTGGACCAGTGACGACGGTGCTGGCGGTTGTGTCTGGACCGCCGGAAATGATGGCGCACTTCTCCGCCGTGACACTCACAACAGGCTGGGCAGACTTTCTCTGGACCTTCCCCACCTTTGTTGGAGTTACAGCTGACTCACCAATCCCCTTTGATCCCATGTCACTTGCTGTCCCACCAGGGGTCTTAAGACGGTCCTGTCGTCCACTCTCCATTTTCAGAGCCTTTACAGGGGGTGGGCTGCCAGTGCCTTGGCTCCGGGTCCTACTGCCTGCCCTGGTGGCCGGTGCACTCCAAAAATCTGGAAAACACACCACTGGTACTGGAGGCTTTTTGGCTGAGGCGCGTCGACGGGACTGATGAATTGGAGGGGGGGGGGCAAAAAGGTCAATTTGACAGAGGGACAGTTTCTGACGAACACTGGGATGGGTAGCTGGAGGGGGTCTGGGAGTGGAGGAAGAGGAGGTGGTTGTAGGAGGTGTCACTTTAGGTGTTTTGGGTGCAGGTGCAGGTACTGGAGGCTGTTGTGAGGTGGATGAATGTTGGGTGAGTGATTGCCGGCGTTTGTGTACTTTGGGAGGGGGCGTCACAGACACACTGGCAGAGGACACAGGGGACGTGTAAATGGCAGTGGAGGTGGTGAGTGCAGGTGAGCTGCTTGTGGTGCTGGGTGTCCTGGTGCGAGTCCTAGTGCCTGTAGATGTGGTGCATGCAGGTGTGTGTGTAGACGAGACTGGGAGGGAGGAGGGAGAAGAGGAGGAGGGGGACACAGTGGAGACAGTGGATGTTGCTGTGTCTGTATGTGGGTGAGGCTTGTGTGAGTGCCTGTGGTGTGTATGGTGCCTATGTTTGCTTAAGCTACTTGTGTGTGTTGACTCGTGTGCATGCTGGTCTGTAGGTGTGCTTGGGATGGGCTGGGGTACAGGAGATTGGGTCTGGGTGGAGGAAGTTGGAGGGGGGAGGCTAGCCACAGGGACAATGGCTGCCATCAGTGCTGAGGCCAGAGATTGCAGTGTTCGCTGAAGGACAGCCTGACCAGAATGAATGGTCCTGGGTAGGGAGGTTTGGGCCCGCTGGGTGGGTGCTGTGCTGGTGTTACCAGAGGGTGGCAGCTCAGTGTTGGGCTGTGGCTGGGCAAGGGGAACCGACTGTCCTGAGGCCCACGATGGTCCGGGCTGGTCATCAGGATCCAGTGGGGCAGAGCTGCTGTAGTCACTGTGGGCCTCTTCTGGGGGTGGAGTGGTGTTGCCTGGACCCTCTGGTGTGGTGACGGTCCTTCGGGTTCCTGCAGGGGTATAAGGACATGATTATTGCATGTGTGTGTGTAATGGTGTGCAATGGGTGGGTGTTTGTGTACCCTAGTGCAGGCATTCCTGTGTGGGGGCTTGTGTGATGATGGTTGTGGGGGTGTACTGGGTATGTGCAGTGGGCATGCTTTAGTGAGGGGTGCCCATGCTTAGTTTTGTCATGCAGGGCTTGGTGTTGGGATGGGTGATTGGTGTCATGGGTAGATTAGTGAGGATTTGGGGTGATAGGGGAGGGTATGAGGGTGGGGGTGTGTGATAGCATGCAGGTAGGGTGGGGTATGTGATAGTTAAGATTTGACTTACCAGTGTCCCATCCTCCACCAACTCCTCCGAGGCACTCAGGATGCAAGATGGTCAGGACTTGCTCCTCCCATGTTGTTAGTTGTGGGGGAGGAGGTGGGGGTCTGCCGCCAGTCCGCTGCACTGCGATGTTGTGCCTGGAGATCGTGGAACGCACCTTCCCCCATAGGTCGTTACACCTCTTCCTGATGTCCTTCCTATTTCTTGGGTGCTGTCCCACGGCGTTCACCCTGTCGAATATTCTGCGCCATAGTTCCATCTTCCTGGCTATTGATGTGTGCTGTACCTGTGAGCCAAATATCTTTGCCTCTACCCGTACGATTTCCTCCACCATGACCCTGAGCTCCTCCTCGGAGAAGCGGGGGTGTCTTTGGCGTGACATGGGGTGGTGTGTGTGATGTGTGGGGTGGTGTATGTGGTGATGAGTGTGGTGAATGTAGTGGTATGTGGTGTTTTGTGCGTGGATGTAGTGTGGGTGATGGTGTTGTGTGCCTCTGTGTGATGGGGTTGTTAATAGCTGTGCTGTCTCTCTGGCCTTCTCTCAGAATTTCTGGTTGTAGGGGTTTGTGGGTGATGTGGGTGTGTGTTTTATATTGTGTTGGGTGTGTGGGAGTGTTGTTTGTATGTGTATCAGGTGTGTGTATTTCGAAATGTCCAATGTGGCAGTGTTTTGTAGATGTGTGTGTATTTTGAGCGCTGCGGTGTGTACCGCCAATGGAATACCGCGGTTGAAAGACCGCCGCGTGGATTCGTGGGTCGTAATAGCATGGGCGAGTTTCTGTTGGCGTGGAGGTGGAGGATGTGTTTCCGCCAGTTAATCGCTGACCTTTGGTGTGGCGGTATTGTGTGGGTGTCTGAATTTCGGCAGATTCCGTGATGTGTGTCATAATAGCTGTGGCGGTCTACCGCAGCCGCGGCGGTGTATTGGCGGTCTTCTGCACAGCGGTAAGCGCCTTATACCGCCAATGTTGTAATGACCCCCTATATCATCTACTAAAATATAATCTAGATGGCCCGAATATGGTCCTTTTCTACATGTAGGCAAAGCCGGAGTGTCCGACTTTGTGCTTCCATTTAATATTCTTAGCCCCATAGTTTTTATTAAGTTCTCAAATAGATCTAATGCTCCCCCTGTTTTCTTTGCTGTGACCTGCGCCTGATCTGTCCCAGGGATCTGTGAACTGGATTCCTTCTTGCTGGTAATCATCCTTACAACTCAGCTGTATACTGCAGTCTCCTGCAACGATTAAGCCCTGCCTCCATGGTAAATGGTTCAAAAGATCTGTAAGCAAATCTAACAGAGCAATCTGGGTGCTTTGTGGTTCAGGTCTAATGTATATATTTACAAATATTATGCGAGTAGGGCCCCTTGGACTGCTAAATTCAACCTCCATAGGTAATATATCCCTAGTGGGGGTAGATAGCTCCTTTGCCTTGGGGAACAGATCATGCTTTAGCCAAGTTATCAGGCCCCGTGATGACCTCCCAGATGGCGATGGAAACGCAGCCTTCTGGAAGGTCCAGCAACCTGCTCTATAAATAATAGAAGGGGCCCATGTCTCCTGTAGTAGAATAATGTGATGTTGGTCTATGAAACTGCACCACTCCGGGTTGGTTGTTTTTGATAGCACACCTGCCACATTCCAAGACAAGAGTTTTATTAGGGGATCATTACCATCCCCCGTAATTTGCAATCTCTCATTGGTCTTATTTGTGGGGGATGCTGTCCCACAGTCTCTCCCTTCTACTTGGCCATTACAGTGCTTTCCTGCCTCTGCTCCCTCAATGCCCAGCGACAAATTGCTTGGGGCACAAGATTCCAGAACCCTTTTGATGCGTGCATCATCCCTCTCTGCCTTCGCCATGGGGGCTTTGCATCAATCCACAGATGAAGGTGGGCTACTTCTGCGGCCCCGCCTTGAAGTGCATATATTGGTAAGCAGTGGGCTGTTAGGACTGCCTCCAAAAAACAAGTTAGATATTAATAGTAGGATCGTTTGGGTAAGAGTCACTTGGGATGAGGTACCAGGTCTCAATCTTAACTCAAGCGCTAGAAGACCCTTTACTAGGCTCTGGCTGTTCAATTTCAGCCCTATGAGGTCCGTTTCTGAGCTATCACTTGAATATCTCTGGGCCATAACTATGTCATCCTGTATGACAGACCTACATTTCTTTACACCCCTTATCCAATGAATCACTTTGTTTTTGAGTGATCCCCCTTGTTCCTTTAAATCGTAGTTTAACTTTGAAATGTTCATCATATATACGTCATACTGACTATGCTTGGTCTGGCTTTACAGAGTACTCCGTTGGGGGTCTTTATTGCTGTTATCTAGAGGCTTATTTCTGTACTCCTCATGGTTTGCCCCTCTTTTCAAATTGGTATCAGGTTTGCTTAGATTAGCCACTTCTGGGGCTACACGGTCTTCCCATTGGCAGTTTTGTGATGCCAATCCAGCCCTCTTTCCCCTGCGTTTTCCTGCCGTAGATGTTTCAATTTGCTGAGTTTGCATAGATAGAGAGTTAAACTCAGGTTTAAAAGAGGATTTTCTTATGTCCCCAATTACGGCGGTTTGTCGTCCAGCTTCTCATGTATCATACGACTGAAAGATTTAAGATACTCTCTTAGACACACTATCTCTGCTCTTATTTGTACTAGCTGTGCCTCAGCAGGAGGTTCCCCCTGAGTGACTATGGGCCATATTTATATTTTTTGACGCAAAACTGCGCTAACGCAGTTTTGCGTCAAAAAAATTAGCGCCGGCTATCGCCATTCTGAAGCGCCATGCGGGCGCCGTATTTATTCAATGACGTTAGCCGTCTTTAGCCGCCGGCGCTGCCTGGTGTGCGTGAAAAAAAATGACGTACACCAGGCAGCGCCTGCGTAGGGGAATATGGAGCTTGGGCGCCAAAAAATGGGGCAAGTCAGGCTGAGGCAAATTATTCGCCTCAACCCGATTTGCGCCATTTTTTTCGACTCCCAACCCCCATTGAAATGACTCCTGTCTTAGCAAAGACAGGAGTCATGCCCCCTTGCCCAATGGCCATGCCCAGGGGACTTCTGTCCCCTGGGCATGGTCATTGGGCATAGTGGCATGTAGGGGGGCACAAATCAGGCCCCACTATGCCACAAAAAAAATATATATATACTTACCTGAACTTACCTTAATGTCCCTGGGATGGGTCCCTCCAGTCTTGGGTGTCCTCCTGGGGTGGGCAAGGGTGGCAGGGGGTGTCCCTGGGGGCATGGGAGGGCACCTCTGGGCTCCTTCCGAGCCCACAGGTCCCTCAACGCCTGCCCTGACCAGGCGCTAAAAAACGGCGCAAAAGCAGCTGGACGTCATTTTTTTTGACCCGCCCACTCCCGGGCGTGAATTTTGCCCGGGAGTGTAAATACGGCGCACATGCCTCGGAGTCAATTTTTTAGACGGGAACGCCTACCTTCCATATCATTAACGCAAAGTAGGTGTCCACGCTTAAAAATGACGCAAACTCCATGGACTTTGGCGCTAGACGCGTCTAACACCAAAGTATAAATATGGAGTTAGTTTTGCGTCGGAATTGCGTTAAAAAAACCGACGCAATTCCGGCGCAAACAGAGTATAAATATGGCCCTAAGTGTGTTGATGCCTCCTCAGCTTCCCTTGGCATGCTCTTCTCTATAGTAGAGGATGCCAGGGAGACAAGGGGTAAAAAATGATTAGAACAGTTTATGGGAGGTGACGCACTGTCCTGGTGGTTAGACAAACTCAAATTGGGGCTCTCTATAAAGTTAGCAGGCGTTTCTAGTGTGATAGACTCCAACGGGTTCCCCGAGATAATTCTGGCAGCAGCTCTCTATTCACAGGTATAAAGAAAGACTTGATGTCTTTGGTTGCAGCGTCAGACCCTCTCTTGGAGGACTTGCAAGATTTAGTGGCTAGCAAGATCTCTATTTCCTCTATTAGGTCATCAATTTGAGTCAGTGTATAGTTTTCAGCAGCATGTCGAGGTAGTTTCTTCGCCCCTCCCTGCCCAGCAGGATTACCACTAGCTTTCCTTTTCCCCATCCTAATTAAAATAATACAATTTCTCAAGGATAAATATAGCGGGAAACAGAAAACCCAAAGAATAGGCCCGGGCACTGTTCAGTTTAAAGGGGCTTAGTCCCGCCCCCAGCCGCCACAAGCAAGATCCTGCACTTCCCCTTACCAACAGACACGTTTTCTCACTTTTCTGGAGGCTCCTTGATCAAAGTCTCATTTGTGCATGCTAGGCTCCTCTGTTCCACCAGCTAAGGTTCTGCTAGAACACTGCAATGATACGCTCACCTACAGTAAGCTTAAACCCCTCAGGCCTCACTGCTATGAATTCAGGTTCTGGTAGCTGGTCCCCAAAGCGTGGAATAAAGAGATGTGGCCCAGCCCAGCCTCTTCCAGGCACTGACGGGTGCAGGACGGGCCTGCTCTTTGCCCGGGCGTGTCCCATGAAGCGGGCGCGCAGCTGAATTTTAAAGGGGCTCAGGTCTCGCCCCCAGCCGCAGGTCTAGCGCGTCCTGTGAATCGGGTGTGCAACAGAAGTCCAAAGGGGCTCAGGTCCCGCCCCCAGCTGCAGGTCCAGCGTGTCCCGGGAAGCGGGTGCGCAGCTGAAGTTTAAAGGGCCTCAGGTCTCGCCCCCAGCCACAGGTCTAGCACGTCCCGCGAAGCGGGAGCGCAACAGAAGTCCAAAGGGGCTCAGGTCCCACCCACAGCCGCAGGTCTAGCGCGTCCCGCAAAGTGGGCGCGTAACAGAAGTCCAAAGGGGCTCAGGTCCTGCCCCCAGCCGCAGGTCTAGCGCGGCCCTCAAAGCGGGCGCGGAGCTGAAGTTTAAAGGGGCTCAGGTCCTGCCCCCAGCCGCAGGTCTAGCGCGTCCCGCGAAGCGGGCGTGCAACAGAAGTCCAAAGGGGCTCAGGTCCCGCCCCCAGCCGCAGGTCTTGCGCGTCCCGCAAAGCGGGCTCGCAACTGAAGTTTAAAGGGGCTCAGGTCCCGCCCCAGCCGCAGGTTTGGCACGTCCCGCGAAGTGGGCGCGCAACAGAAGTCCGAAGGGGCACAGGTCTCGCACCCAGCCGCAGGTCTAGCGCGTCCCACGAAGGGAGGCACGCAGCTGAAGTTTAAAGGGGCTCAGGTCCTGCCCCCCAGCCGCAGGTCTAGCGCGTCCCACGAAGCGGGTGCGCAGCAGAAGTCCAAAGGGGCTCAAGTTCCACCCCCTGCCTCAGGTCTAGCGCTTTCCTGTGTCTTTTCAACCTGATTCCCCTGCAGTGTTCTCTTGGTGTTGTTGCAGGAGTGAGGTGGGGCCTTGGCCTATGTTTAGTGACCCTGTGGATCACGGATATTGAGAACTGGGCAGTGTCCCTCCATTTGTATATATGTAAGTACTGTTTTGATTTAGAAGCATGTATTTCTACTATTTTATCTTATAACACTCACTTTAATCAATTCCTTTTGTCCTTGCATCATTCCTGAGGAGTACAGGGTGGATATGAAATGTTATTGCATCTGTTTGTGTGTATGGTGTTGGGGTGGGAGTGTTGCATGTTGCGTGTGTGTCACTTGTGTGCTAGGTGGCAGTGCTCACCGTGGTCGTCTTCGCTGGCGTTAATGTTCGTAATGCATGAAGAGGGAAAGCAGCATGGGGAAGATGTGCAACTCGGGCTCCATGGCATCGTGGTTGTTCCCTGAGTGTCCAGAGGTGAATCCTTTGACCAGTGTGTTCTGTTTCCGCCGTGATTTTAATGTCGTTGGTACCGTCCCAGAAAAGATGGCGGATAGGCCTGTCTTAATACAGTGGGGAGAACATTGTCTTCTGCCTGGCTGTTGGCGGTTACTGCTGTGTTGCCTGTTGCTACCGCCGTGGAGGTCGGTGTGTTAAAGTGGCTGTGTGTCTGAGTGGTTTCCACTGTGGTCATAATTCCTTTTTTGTTACCACCGGCCTGTTGGCGGTTTTACCGCCACCTTATCACCAACCACAAGGGTTGTAATGAGGGCCATGGAATAATTCTGAGACACTTTGCCTCAAACTTACCTGCTTGAAGACTCTACTGAGTTTCTTAATGCTTTCACCTCTTTGATATACAAACTCTTTATGGGTTCTTCTAACTAATTGATTACTTTCTTTTACAAAATCTTCCTTTAGATTGTACTAGGGATTTTAGTTGTATGTGTTAGATCACCTGCGGAGGTCTTCTTCCAGCATTGCAAGCTCAAACCCTACTCAACACTCATACCGTACACTTGGAGCACAATGCTGGAATGTCATCAACCCCTACACTGCACCAAAAATAATTTGCAATGGGGGCAAGCTCTACCTCTGCCCCTCACAAGAAAAACATAACTCTGCCACCAAAAACTGTTAGAGCACCCTCAGAGGTCTTCTTCCCACCACGGGTTAAGAAACCACAGTCACTCGGGTGAGACACCATCACAATTCTCACCCTCAGAGGTTGACTAAACCTTGGGACTTGGTGACGGAGACAGTAGTCAGAATCAATCAACCTCAAATCTTTAACTTAAAAAACATAAACAATATTAAACACCATGAACAATTGAACACTAAATCAAAACTCCAAACTGAATACAGTGTCATAGCTTACTTATAATCTTAAAAAGAATGTCACATAAATAATGTGCAAAACTGAATGATAACCATACATGATAAACATAGGCTTTCCAAAACATCTGAAAAGTTTCAACCTAATAAACATTAATACTGTTAAACACTCCAAAAGAATGATAAAGATTAGCAAAAACACAAAATGAACATTATTACCAGAATTCAATGGAGATGATGGTGACAACGGTAGATCATCAAAATGCACTTTTAACAATCAATTTCAAAGCTGTGCCATTCCTAAAACTAACCACAATTGGAACTTGCATGTGTGGGAACGGACTAACATATGCGGGCAAAAACAACAATAACAGAAAGACAAAACAAAATTGTAAAAATCATGTAAAAATCATGTAACTAGGGCAACTAACTCGAATTATTATGCTGGTGTAAGTGACTAAGCTAAAAAGAAACAAGCAACCACATTTAGGTATTCTTCTCCTCATGGAACCGCATACAGGATCATTCTACAGCAACGGTCACCTTCTTCCGGCATCAGCTGATAGCAGCATCAGGATTATGGAGAACACAAGCTGCACATAGGACAAACCAGCAGTTCAGAATTATTTGGGGATATTAGTACTGAAACTGCATTGAGCAATTATGACTATGATGAGATCTTATCAGGGGATATAGTGAAGAGAATGTGACAGCAGATATAGGCAGACATGAAAATGTATCTAAAGAAATGACAATATGGACAACTAAGGAGAGGTCTCAAAGATATTCTACCTCTGTCAAAATTCTAAGGAGAGCTGGCGAAGGACTGACTTCAGTTTCAAAATCCTTCACTAGTTAAAATATGCACAATTCATTTATTGGTTCATCAGGTGGACACTCTCTGTGCATCAGTTTCAGCATTCAATGGCAAGCAATGGTACCACCAAGTTTGCAACTTTTCAAAATCTCAGCAAAAGTCCATTGTTTATTTTATAAATTTGTGTAATTCTGCCAAAATATTACATCTGCTAAACATTTGTTAAACTAATATTCTTTATTGTGAGACCTGCAGATTTCCTGTCCTATTCGACAGCTAGAACAAATCATGCTCTTCATTCGCAATACAATAGAACATTACTTTCTCATCCTGGGAAAATAATTCAGGTCAGAGGGAACAGAATAAAGGAGTGATTTTCCACCGCTGCTTGCAAAATGAACCTTCCAGGCCTAACCAAGTTAAAAAAAAAACTTAATGCACATTAATACATGAATGAACCTATTGTGCACCTTCCAAGTCAGATAAAATAGGAAAAGCACATTATTTTATTTGAAACATTATTCATCATGTTAAAAAAAAAATTCAACGTAGGGTGTTGAATTCATATTCATTTAATACTCATAATATATTTTATTTCTACTCTTTCTACACGAAAATAATAATTTCAGGTTAATATTTATTATTAATTCACTCAAACATAAATACTCAATGCCTTCAAGTCAAATGCGGTGTTACAATACAAATAGTAGTCACAATGTCCACCACAATTTAAATGTGCACATTTTACAAATTGTGCTATTTTCTTCTGTTAGGCCTTTAAATGCAGATTAGTTTATCACCATGTGCTAACTTCCATACCACTAATTTATTAATATAATTTGTCTCTCTCATATGGAATATGCTTTAATAATGATGTGAATGCTTTTTGATGATTACATGTGTTTTCTGTCAATGAAGATGACATACTAAAGACTGATAAGAAATATTATAAATCATCTACCAACTTTCCTCATGACTCCTGTAAAGAAATGACTGAGAGTAGATGTTTTTGATTTGCAGCATTTCCTTGTTTACTTACCACAAAGGTCCATTACCTAGGGTCCAGTCGTAATTGTAGATCTCTAATGGGACAGATTTAACAAATTATTTATTTCAAGTTTCCACTATAATAAACGTGAGGACTTTTGTGAATATGTAGAACTTGGTAGTTCACAGTCATAGCAAAAATGAAGGTTTTCAGGTGCATGGAAGGACTGAAGAGAATGACAAGATTCAGAGTTGAGAATGCAACTACCAGTAAGACGGGAGTGAAGTAGGTTGAGTCGGGTAAGGGCATAGGTGTGAATAAAGGAGGAAAATACATTACCTCAGCTTTTTGTTAATTCAGCATGAGGAACTGAGCCTTTTTGTGATGAACAGCAATGAAACAGTAGGTTATTAATTCCTGGAAGTGGGAAGAGGTAACTGGAAAAGAGGAAAAAGGCTTGGGGTCATTGACATATAGGTGGTAATTGAAAACATACAAAAGATAAATCAACAAAAGAATAGGTGTCAGAAAAAGAGGATTGATAGAAATATAGGTGAAGACAGCTTGGGGACCCAGTCTACAGAGAAAGAGAGGTCAGATAGTTTGGAAGAAAGCCAAGTGAAGGCAATGTTGGTTACTATTTGTCTATATTTTTACCTTTTAAATAAATAGATGGGGGCATTTGATCTTCTTGGGTGTTGTCCTGTTCCAATGAATCAATTGTTTAGGTTACCTTTCTGAGTGAGTACTTTTGTGAAAGAAATAGATGGGAAAATAACGTCCGGGTTTTGCCTGAGTAATGAAGATTCCCACTAAGTAATCTGTTACAATTTGACTGACTTTTTAATTGGTAAACATTTCCGTTTGCACCCTAGTTAAATGGCTATTCTAATATACCCACCATTGAGTGGTACCGAGTGGTACACTTGGCTGCTTTATCTTCATATTTGTATCTCTAAAAGGCAGTCTCGTGATGTGAAGTGCTGAGTGTACTACTTTCGTATTTAAAAAAAATTATGATGCGGCATTATCCATTTAGTGTCACTGTCACAAACTTTAAGTCTGCAAACAGCAACCTTTGTCATAAGAGACACCTATTTGTTATGAGACTTAAAATTCTAATTAAAAAGTGACATTAATTTTTGCACGCCTGGGTGCCATTTCATGCCTGTTAGTTAAACTCTTACAACACATTATAGAGTGTGCAACTGTATGCCACAACTGGCACATCTAAAAAAACAAGCTTCAAGTAGTTTCTGGAGTTGCATTTGCTATAGTAACTTATCTTTGCAAAGCACACCTCTCAAATGCCACTGTGGAAGTCTTTCTGATTTTCTCTAGAAATAATGAACGTAAAGGAGCAGCGGTTCTGTAGAGAATAAACATTCACCGAATGCCATATGAACAGTTTGATGAGGATGGATTATGAGGCGCGGGCAATGAATACTAATTAGAAGAGCGCGTGGAAGCTTGGAAACAGGGCAGGTAGCTTAGACACATGTTTTTCTTTTCTTACCCAGCTATTCCTCCTGAGGTTACTTAGGTAGAAGTCAGCTGAAATGTGATTACTGGTCCTTATTGTTGAAAAAACTGTACCTTTGAAGGCTCGCGATAGATGGACTGGACACTCCCAAATTAAAAGACCAGATTAAGTAGTCTTTTCGTTTCCTTTTCGGTCAGACTTTAAGCCCGGTTTTCTCCTTTAAATGCTCTGTTGGTGCATTTCCATTAAGAGAGTATGAGCTCGAAAGTTTAACAGTCTCTCATTTTTTACCGGTCAAGCCTTTTAGAAGACACATTAATGTCTTTAGACAGATAGACGTTGCTATGCCTTACATCAGTATTGCACAAACACAATAGTTAACTGTTGCATCTGTTCAACAAATATTAAGGGGATTAAGAAATCTCGTTTTGTCAATAAATAGTAACTAAAAAAATGTAACGGTTTCCCAACAGTAAACAAAGCGATGCACAAAATTGACCGCTGGAATTTTTTATCTAGCTACAGTTATTATGCAAGGATTGCTTGGTGTTCTTGTGGTCGCAAGGTAAAGAAATAATAAATAAAGTAATACAGACATATAATTATGTGTGTGTATACATCAATATATGTTCACTTAAAAAAAGTCTAAAGTGACATTATAGTTAGTCGAAAATGTAAGTTAAAAGGTAATAAAATGTAAAATGTTAAACTAAACAAATCACTGCAAAATACCAGTTATAGTTAAATGAAGTAACTATAACTTACAAACTTGCCCTGCAGCATGAGGCCATTAATGATGTCATGAATGATATATTATGTGGGGTCATAAACTGTGACTGATGAATTTCAGAGTTTTCTTGAGTTTAAAGTGTTAAGATTCAACTTACTGTTTCACCTACATCCATGTAATACATTACACAGTGGCAGTCACTGCTGTATAGTTATAGTTAGGACCTTTTTACCAGAACAAATGCATTATTTTAGTTTGCTAATAAACTTGGCGCTGTATGAAGAATCATCAAAAAAAGTTCATCCACATTAGCTCCTTCCTGGGAAGTTTCAGGGACCTACAAAAAACGAGTTGCAGCACAATTTCCCGTAGGGAATTTTAGACAGTCAATATGACTGAGGAGAATTACACCAAAGCTGGTGGAATTGTAGATCTTTACCCAGAAATTGTACTTTTGTGCTTTGGTGTAAATCTGTTCAGTATTTTTGAGAAGTTAAGGTTAGACATTTATAGCTATTTGGAAAGTTGGGCTTAAATTTTTTTTAAATGGCTCAAAAAGTGGGCTTTTTCAGAGCAAGCGCTCTGATTAGCTGGCTTCAACATGAAAGAAAATGTGTCAGCGGCCATTACAGGACTCAAGATCTTGAACCTCTCTTGTGCAAAAGGACATAAGTAGCGGGCTAAGTATATCCTCACCCTAGCCTTGGTGAGGGCGAGTCTCAGAGGGACTCTCAAGAAATAAATAGGGAGACCACTGTTATTTTACATGTCTCCTGAGGGTGTCTAGAGGGAGACTTGAGGGAATGCAAGAATAAATGACAAAAGAGGCGGGGGACTGTGGGTGATGGTCCTCCCACTGGCTTTCCACTGGCCAGTCCCTGTGCCTAAATCAAAGCAATGCACACCCAAAGGCTTTGGCATCCTGCTGGGGGTTGAGTATGGTATTAAGATGACAATACAATCTTACTTTAAGCTAAATAAACTCTAAAAATGTGCTGAAAAAAAACAAAGGGATAAGTGATGCTATAGTTAGGTGAAAATGTCAGCAGAGTAAAAGTAGAAATTGTGCCCTCGCCATACTCTGCTTATGAACTCACAGATTGCATCAGCCGTGAAATGTTCAATGACATCATTGTTGACATTATTTATAACATTCCAAATTAGATCATTGATGATAACACTGAGCATCCTACATTAGTCAATAATTGCAATGACTCATAATCTTTGGTGAAGCTCTGGAAAATAATGATGCACAGCTTGTACCAAAAAGGGGCCTATTTAAGAGAATGTCACACAGTGCAGTGCAGCAAGCCACCTTTCTCAGCTGCACTGCATGATAGGGAAAGAGCAGGAATGCTTTGTATTCAAGACAACACAGCACATTCCTACCTTTTCCCCTGCACTGGCACCCTTTTGAAAGCCTAGTGCCAATGCAGTCATCCGAGCACCATGGTACAAGGGTGCCCAGTTGCATGCAAGATTGTTTTGTGCAGTAAGGGACATCTTTCTGCACAAAACCAATCCTGAGGGGCATATTCCTCTTTCTACATGTGCTGCAGAATGCAGCATACATAGAAAGAGGAAGTTACAAGGAGAAATAAATATGTTTCTCCTTGTTACACCTCACCTGAAAAGGAGTATCTTTATGGCACATTCACAGGTCAACCACTTTTGGTAAATCTGGAATGTGCCCAAACCATTGGAGTTGCATGGGAACACCCATTCAATGGCCATGGAATGCTTTTACAGGGTAGAGGAAGGCAACACAGCAATTTGCATTGTATTACCTTACTCCAGATGTAAGAAGCAACTCAGGGCAGCACAAAGTAGTCCTGCTTGGCTTCATAAATCACATGTAAGGTTTGTGTCACTCTTGAACCAAGTTGCACTGGGTAAGAGCAATGCAAAGCAGCTCATAAATAGGCCCCTCAGTGTCTCTTCCACTATATTACAACTATATTTAATGTGGGCAAGTGATTAGATATCCTTGAGTTGTTGATGTATTGTCAAAAGCAGCTCTGGCTTTTATCAGAGATGTGTTTAGAAAAGGGTTGGCTTTAATCCACAACCTACTTTCAAACATACTTCTGCCAACCACATCTGATGCACTGTAATTTATAATTTACGCACAACCTTTAAATTACTATAACATTATCTATTATTTCCATTCAAACCTACCTTAAACTATGCAAATATTATAAATTCTAACGTTACAGTTATACGTGAAATTTATAATTTATACAGCACCTTCGCATTGTTATTAGTGCCGTGCTTCCAGACACACAGTTTTAAGCTTGCCATACATACAGCAATAACTATAAATCACTCCAATGCTCCAACTCCATGCACTACATTTACCCTTTAATATAACATTACTTACACCATATGAAATCATATTATTTATAACACCACTTATGACATCTCAAGTCACATCTTTTGTTAGGAAACAGTGTATGGTAGAGTGGCAAGTTATGATTATTGTTGTTTGTTTAGTGAGCTAAAAAGAGTGTGCATGGAAGAGCACTACTTACAAAAACCTGAAGGTGGTGCATAAATGATACAGTTAAGGTATAACTGAAACTTTGAAATTTCTGTTGTTTTAGCAGTTTAAGTTTGGTTTGTATAGAGATATGAAATAAAGGTATAGAAATTTAATGATGGTGCATAAATTTTAAATCAAAGGTATAATTATAACTTTATAATTCCTGATGTTTGTGCAGTTTAAGTTTGGTTTGCATAGAAATAATCAATACAAGTGTCTTAACTATAGCTAAGATTTAAACTTTTTGATTGAATTTTATCTTTTGTTTCCATTTTTAATACAAATGTGTTTCAAAGTAGAGTTTAGTGTTAATTTTGTGGATTGACATTATGTGGAGTGTTGTACAAAAGAGTGGAGGTGAGTGTTCTAGAGTGTATTGTCATAGAGTCTAATGCTGTAGAGTAGCGTGGAGTGCCAAAGCATATAGTGGACTAAAATGTCATAGAGTCGAGTGGTGACTCATGCAGTAAAGTGGAGTGGCATAGCATGCAGTGAAGTAAAGTGTCATAAATTGGAGTGGCATCTCATTGAGTAGAGTGTAGTGATGTGTCTAAAAATGTTTGAAAGTCTCATAGAGTGGAGCAAAGAGTTGTACGGTAGAGTGGAGTGTAATGGGAACGGGTGGAGTGGAGAGCTGCATGGTAAAGTGCACACAGATATTTTAGTACACAGTGTTGTAGAGTAGCATAGAGTGTAGTAGAGTTTTGCAGAGTGGAGTTAAGTAGAGTGAAGTGTAGAATTGGAGTCACATAGGAAAGCCTAGAGTAAGGTGTCATAGAATGGGTTGGTATGTTGTAGCGTAGAGTGGCATGGAGTGGAGTACAGTGGCCTGGCTTACCATACTGTGGAGTACAGTGACAAAAATTGGACTGTTTGTCATACAGTTGAGGTTAGTTGCATGTTGTATGGTCTTAGAAAGTGCTATACAGTGGAGTAGAGTGGACTGCCATGGAGTGGAGGATAGTTTTGTAGATCTGAGTGGCATGGAATACAGTACAGTGCAGTTCAGTGTGGTAAAGGAGAGTGACATTGAACGTCATAGAGTTGAGTGGCATGGAGTATCCTAGAGTGGAGTGATGTAGGGTGGAGTAGTGTATCTTAGAGGTGAGTGCAGTAAAGTGGGGTGAAGTGGCATAGGGAGTTCTGTAGAGTATTGTAGAGTGGAGTAGAGTGGAGTGGCTTAGAGTAAAGTAGAGTGCTGTACACTTGAATGGGCTGGAGTACCCTGTTGTCCAGTGGAGTGCTATGGAGTAGAGTATTGTGGAAGGGGGAATAATAATATTGAGTGGAGTAGAATCTCATAGATTGATGTAGTGTGGAGTGGAGTTAGAGTGGAGTGATGAACTATGGAATAGCGTGGAGTGGCATACAGTGAAGTGTCAGAGATTGGAGTGGTATAGAGTGGAGAGGCATGAGTGGAGAGGCATGCAGTAGAGTGGCGTACAGTGGAATACCATTGAGTGGAGTGCAATACAGTGGAAGGGAGTGTTGTATAGTGCTGTAAAGTGTCATAGCATGGAGTACAGTGGAGTGGTAGGAAGTGAAGTAAGTGCTGTGGAGTGGCATACAGTACGGTGTTGTAAAGGTTGGTGAAGTGGAGTGGTACATAATATCATAGAGTTGAGAGACATAAAGGGGCACAGAGTGGAGTTGTGTGTCACAAAGTAGAGCGGAGTATAGTGGGGTGCAGTGGCATGGGAAGAGATGTGTAGTGTGTCCTAAAGTTGAGTAGAGTGTTGTATAGTGGCATACAGTGGAGTAGAGTGTCATAAAGAGGCATTGGTTGAAGTAAAGTGTTGTAAAGTGGAGTGTAAGAGCATAGAGTATAGTAGAGTGTCAAGTAGCAGCATAGAATATAGTAGAACACTATACAGTGTAGCTGTAAAGAGTAGAGTAGGGTGAAGTAGCATAGAGTGGAGTGTCATTGAGCAGCATAGAGTGGGTTAAAGTGCCATACAGTGTAGTCGAGTGGAGTGGCATAACATAGAGTAGAGTTCTTAGAAATTGGGTCTTTGGTTGGCAGTCAGGTTACCCCCTGTCCAAGCAAGGACCCTCATTCTAGTCAGGGTAATCCACACACAATCCAAATTATCCTGTGCCCACCATCTGGTAGCTTGGCATGGAGCAGGCTTAACTTAGAAGGAAATATGTAAAGTATTTGTGAAATAAATCATGCAATAACACAGTAGAACACCACGAAAATAAACCACACTGTATTTAGAAAATAGATAATATTTATCTTGTAAGATGCAGGTCAAAACGATCAAGATTCAATAAGTATATGTGGAAATATCACTGTAAAAATGATATGAAGTGTCTTCAGTCTTTTAAAAAGCAACAAATGTCTCTTGCAAGCACAAAGTACCTGGTTTGCATTCAAATTCTCCGCAAGGGACTGCAGAGGAGGAGAGGCGTGGAAAACGGGTTGGTGAGCATCAATGTTTCCGGTGCACACAGATGATGCGTCATTAAGTTTTCACGTAGGGCAGGCTTTGCATCGATTTCCGGCGCGTAAACTGGGATCCTCTTTGGGGTTTCAGGGTTTTCGAACGCCCTGGGGACTATGCGTCAAAATCCTAGGCATGCAGGAGGAAGTCACAAGGGCTGATTCGATCTGCTGGGCGATGCTCCGCCTCACGGCAGACACTGCGTTGATTCCTCTTAGGAAGTTGGGCTGTGTCGTTCCGGCTAGCTTTGCTTTGATCTAGTGGGCCGTGCGTCGAATTTCCGGTCGCAACGCTGGCTCTGCATCGATCTTCTCTTCGCGAAGTCACGCTGCTTCGATCCGGTTCACATGCAGTGATTTTCTCACTGCGATGCAGGCTCTGCATAGTTTCTTGCAGGCTGTGTGTCAATTTTCACTGCACAAGGAGTTCTTTTGCAGGAATGAAGTCTGTTTTTGTCCTGAGACTTAAGGGAACAGGAGGCAAGCTCAATCTAAGCCCTTGGAGAGCACGTCTTAGCACAGCCAGAGGGCAGCAAGGCAGCAGGGCAACAGCAAGGCAGCAGTCCTTCTCAGAAAAGCAGTCCAGGTGAGTCCTTTGGGCAGCCAGGCAGTTCTTCTTTGCAGGTTGCAGATTCTGGTTCAGGGTTTCTTCTCTAGAAAGTGATTGAGTTGGTAGGGTCAGACCCTGCTTAAATACCCAAATGTGCCTTTGGGGGGATTTCAAAGAGTGGCTTAGAAGTGCACAAGATCCCCTTTCAGTTCCATCCTGTCTGCCAGGGTCCTAGTAAGGGGAGTGGCAGTCCTTTGGGTGAGGACAGGTTACAGTCCTTTTACAGGTGTCAGGCCCTCCACCTTCCCAGCCCAGGAAGACCCATTCAATATGCAGATGTATGCAAGTGTGACTGAGCATCCTGCGTTTGGGGTTGTCTGAGTGAGTGCACAAGGGAGCTGTCAACTAAAACTAGTAAGACGTGGGTTTTAAGGCACAGAAGGATTTAAATGCAGAGAAATACTCACTTTCTAAAAGTGGCATTTCTAAAATAGTAATAATAAATCCAACTTCACCAGTCAGCAGGAATTTGTATTACCATTCTGGTCATACTAAATATGACTGTGTTATTCCTTTCAGATCAGAATCTACCACTCAAACAGTATATGAGGGTAGCCCTAATGTTAGCCTATAAAAGGAGCAGGCCTCACAGTAGTGTAAAAACAAATTTAAGAGTTTTACACTACCGGGACATATAACCTGCACAGGTACATGCCCTGCCTTTTATCTACATAGCACCCTGCCCTATGGGTTACCTAGGGCCTACCTTAGGGGTGACTAACATGTAGAAAAGGTATAGTTTAAGGCCTGCCAAGTACTTTTAAATGCCAAGTCGAAGTGGCAGTGAAACTGCACACACAGACCTTGCAATGGCAGGCCTGAGGCATGGTTACTAGGCTTCTTGGGTGGGTGGCACAATCAGTGCTGCATGCCCACTAGTAGCATTTAGTCTACAGGCCCTGGGCACATGTGGTGTACTTTACTGGGGTCTTACAAGTAGATTAAATAGGCCAGTTGGGTATTAACCAATGTCACCATGTTTTAAGGGAGAGAGCATATACAATTTAGCACTGGTTAGCAGTTGTAAAGTGCGCAGAGTCCTAAAATGAGCCAAAACAGTGTCCAAAAAGTGGAGGAGGCAGACAAAAAGTTAGGGGTGACCTCCCTAAGGCTGTCAGGTCTAACAAGAGTAAAATGCCTTAGAGTGCCATGTCATACAGTAGAGTGGCTTACGTGGCTTAGAGTGGATAAAAGGGTCATAGATTGGAGTGGAATGTTGTAGATTGGAGTAGCATGGAGTGCAGTGGAGTGGTTTAGTGAGTAACATGTCATGAATTGGAGTTGTGTGTTGTATAGTGGAGTGCAGGGGTGGAGATTGAAGTGGCATGTTATAGAGTACAGTGAAGTGGTATACTTTGCAGTGGCAGACACTGAATTGGCATAGAGTAGAATATCATTTGGTACAGTAGAGTGGTGTGGTGTGGCATAGAGTAGAATCCCATACTGAGGAATGGCATACAGTAGAATAACAAAGAGTGGAGTGGTGTAAAGTGGAATGGCATAGAATGGAACAGCGTAGAGTGGTGTGGTGAAGAGTGGAGTGGTATAGGGAGAAATATCACAGACTGGAGTAGTGTAGAGTAGAGTGTCATAGACTGGACTGATGTAGAGAGCAGTGAAATATGTAGACGTGTGCCCTAAGGTAACTAGAACTTGCACCCCTGCCATGTACAATTTTATAATCAATAATTTTACTGCAAATGTTACAGTGATATTATCAAAGATGTCATAGAAGATATCATGACTCATGTAACATCCATAGTAATTAGCAATGCATGGCAAGGGCTAGAGTTACCTTAGGGCACAAATTATAGTTTCTTGAGATAAGTTTAACTATAACTGCTGAATATCTATGATTTGTGGGCGTAAAATCTGAACCTAACTATAACGTCCCTGTAAACCTTTGGTTTTTTTGTGAATTTTGAATGCTTTTTTAATTCTGTTTCCTAACTATAATGTCCTTGTAACCTTACTTTTGTCAGTGAATTTCTAGTTCTTTTTTTTTACTGTTAAGTAAGATCCCAATCACAATGCACAGTGCTTGCGTTGGACGCAGGGCCTTGCAACCCATTTTCCTTAATTACTGCAGTATCCTCAGTAGAAAATTCTTTCAGTTTTCCAATTCAATTCCATCAAGATGGCACTTTTATATGCCACACTTTTGGCAACCATTCAGAATGTAAGCAGTTTAGTTGTTCATTAGTATATTTTAAACTGCTGTTTACCAGGGAGTTAACTGACCATCTGCTGCTGGTGTCAAAAGTGCATGTTTCAGTCCGCATGTCAGAATGTTTTAATGAAATAAAAGAGAAAGGTACTTAAGAACTCACTAATGTCCTAATTTTATTTTCTACAGCACTAACCATAATTTCTATGACAAAATGAATTCCCACATTTTGTTAATTTCTAAATTAAGGCCCATATTTATACTTTTTTAGTGCTGCATTTGCGCAGCTTTCTGACACAAAAAACGTCGCAAACCTACAAAATACAATTGTATTTTGTAAGTTTGCTCTGTTTTAACGTCAAAAAGTGGACAAATGAGGTGCTAAAAAGGTATAAATATGGGCCTAAATGTTTTAAGTGTTACCAGTTTCACCAGTTTGATTCAAAGATGGTTTCAGATGGGTCACAGTGTTGTCATAAGTAATTCTGTTAGGCCCTGAGTTAAGAAAAGTGGTGCTGCAGCCAGTACAGTGCCACTTTTCTAGCGTCCCCCCTAACGCCACCATGTGTGAACTGTATCTAAGATACAGCGCACCATGGAAGTAGTTAGGGGAACTAGCGTAAAAATTATTGATGTTAGTTTGGAGCTTTGCAATTTTTGATGCTAATCCTGCAAAGCCAAATGAGGCCCATTGAAAACAGTGGTGTGCCTTCTTTTAATGTCTGCTCTGAGCCGGCTCAGATTACCTGGTGGCATGTGTTTAGCCCCCCTAACGGGGAACACATCCTTTACATACATTATGCCTTGTGCAGGCATAATGTAGCGCAATGAGGAACAAAGTGATGCAATGCATGCATTGTGCAACTTTGTAAATTTCGCATGGGGATTATGGCCTCATTGGTAGAGTAGTGTAAAAGAAAATGATGCTAATGTGGCGCAAGAAGATGCTTTAGTGCTTTAGTTCTTCTTTAGAAAACTTTGGGTACCTATAGTGGAACTCAAGGGAATCATCTGACAGGTTGCTCCTGTTGGAAGTAGAACATGAGATATTTTAGAAAACATGCCCTAATTTTTCTTTCTACAGACCTAACCATATTTTCTATGATAAAATGAACCCCTCATTGTGTTCCTTTCTAAAATAAATGATTTAAGTTTTAACATTTTGGTTCAATCGAAGTGGCTTCAGGTGCCACACTTTAGTCCTAAGTAAGACTGTTAGCTCTGTAGTTGTTCTTTAGAACACTGTGGGAGGCTGCAGTAGAACACAACGGAATGAGTTGACATGCTGCTCCTGTTGGGAGTACACATTTTAATGAGAATGTCAGAATTCATTCTCATATGGCTGAGAAAGATAGTGTGAATTTACAGAAAATATGCTCTCATTTTGGCTACTGGAGAACCTTCTATTACCTCTTTGGGAAAATCATGAGAAAACAGTTCACTCTCAAACATGATCCATGAACTCCCAGCACTGTAAAATCACCTTATAACACACCACAATTCCTAAAATGTGTATGGTACCATCAAGAAATGATTTATATTGTAACTAAAATTTGTTGTCACCCTTTATACGTTCTCCTTTTTGTGAGCATGAAAACCTGCTATTCACTACACTGCATTTCAATGGAGTGCTATCATAATGGGATGACTGCCATCACTTTCTGGTTGAAGAGCTGCCAGCAAATCAGATCTCACCATGGGATCTGTGCTTAGGCTCCACCGAGATATACACATTTGTTTTCTCTTTAATATCTCACAAACTACAGAATTAATTTACACCAAATAACAAAACACACAATCTGCAGTACGAAATCTAGCTTTCTAACAAATTTGGTGTAATTCTGCCCAGCAGTTAAGGATGTAGTCGTGTTCAAAACTCGTATGAGAATTAACCTAGGAAACACACTTCTGACAGATCACCTGAAACTTTCCATGCAGAACAAGAATCACAGGAACATGTATTTTTGGCAAAATTTTGTGGCAATTGATCAAGCAATGCCAAAGTTATAGGTATGTATATATATATATATATATATATATATATATATATATATATATATATTACGTAACCAAGTCCCGGAATGCAGGTGCTCCACACAGCGGTCCTGGATGGGTTCCGAGAGACCCTAATATAACCTTAGACACTCCTTCCAATATCAGGAGAACCAGGACACCTCCAATATGAAAATTCAGTTTATTTCAGCACAAAATCCAACGCGTTTCGGCAACAGCCTTACTCATGGACTGTTGCCGAAACGCGTTGGATTTTGTGCTGAAATAAACTGAATTTTCATATTGGAGGTGTCCTGGTTCTCCTGATATTGGAAGGAGTGTCTAAGGTTATATATATATATATATATATATATATATTCATTTAGTGGACACTGGTGAATCAATATATATAATATGTTTTATATATCTATATATATCTATCTATATATCTATCTATCTATCTATCTATCTATCTATATATATATATATATATATATATATATATATATATATATATATATATATATCTCTCAAACCAAGGCCCTTTCAGGGATAGAGTAACACATAAATTATGCAAAACACAAAGGAGAACTCTGGGAAGTTCCCAATTTTAGGTGGAGAGCTGCTCTAGTAAGGAGCACCCTGCAACACCAGCGACACTCTAAATTTGCTCACCTCAAATGTCTGCTTATCTAGCAAAGTCTTTAAGCATAGGATTAGCACAGTGCTATCCTCGCCGAGCTAGATAGTGACAAAGTCTTTTGCCATTTATACAGCAAAATCTTTAAGCATAGGATTGACATAGTGTCATCCTTGCCGAGCTGTAAAATGACAAAAGCCATTTACCACTCCAGGCACAGTATTACAGCTTTGGACTGGTCAAATACCGTCCAAGCCAACCTGGAATGAGTAAAGCAACCCCTGACACGTGTTTCGCTCTCATTAGAGCTCTTCAGAGGAGTATAGCTTTTTCCAGACACAAGGGAGCACCCAGTATAAGTCAAACCAAGGCCCTTTCAGGGATAGAGTGACGCATAAATTATGCAAAACACAAAGGAGAACTCTGGGAAGTTCCCAATTTTAGGTGGAGAGCTGCTCTAGTAAGGAGCACCCTGCAACACCAGCGACACTCTAGATTTGCTCACCTCAAATGTCAGCTTATCTAGCAAAGTCTTTAAGCATAGGATTAGCACAGTGCTATGCACACATACATATATTTTTGACTTGCCTGTAACTTTAGCGCTGTTTGACGAATCTTCACAAAATTTGCCATAAAAGTGTTCCAGAGAACCTTGATGTACATGGGAAGTTTCGAGGTGATCTGTCAAGCAAGGGCCAAGAAAAATGTGATTCCTATTGGAATTTTGAACATGACTACAGCCCAACGCTTGGATGGAATTGTACAAAATTTGGCAGAAAGGTAGCTTTTGGTCCAGAAAGAAGCATTTTAGTTCTTTGGTGTAAATTTGGTCAGTAGTTTTTGAGATATTAAAAGAAAACTAAATAACTCACTGACCCACAGACATATGTCCACACTCACTCACAGACCCATTCAGACAATCTCATACCCACTCACAGACTCGCAGAGACACTCATACACCCACTCAGAGACCTAATGAGAAATTCTCAAGCTTACTCAAAGACACATGGAGAGACTCTCAGACCCACTTACTGACCCACTCAGACACTCTCACACCCACTCACAGAAGCACACAAACACTCTCACACCCACTCAGACATCCACTCATGTACTCATGTCCCCAATAACAGACCCACTCAGTGTCATATACTTACTCTCACACTAACTCACTCATGCACCCACTCACAGACCCACCCAGACTGTCACACACCCACTCAAAGACCCACACAAACACTCATGCACTCACTCACAGTCCCAGTAAGTCAGTCACACACCCACTCACTGATCCACGTAGACACTTGTGTATGTACTCACAGACCCACTGAGAGAGTCATTCACTCACTCACAGGCGTATTAGACACTTTTGCGCCCACTCACAGACCCAGTCAGATACTCATACACCCACTCACAGCTCCATTGAGACACTCACACACTGACTCACAGACCCACTCAGACAGTTATGCACAGACTCATAGAGTTACCAAGATGCTTATGCACCCATTCAGAGATACAATAACAGAAGCTTCTAGATACCCATTTACATTCATGCTTTTATTGTGGTGTATTGAATGATTAAAACACTATTAAAATATAGGTGCGGTGGTGTGCAGTGAATGTGTGCTTTTGTTTTATATTTTCATGAATTTTGAACAGGCTGAAAAAACAATTTTAAAATAAAATGAATTTGTGTTTGGGAACTGAGGCCTTCATTATGACATTGTTGGTAAATCCTGCTTACCGCCGTAGTGATGGCCTCCAACATACCGTTGTGGAGGCGAACGTCCGTTCACCATATTATGACACACACACACTAAACTGACTGAATACTGCCACAAACACATATCCCCCCAGACCAAAGGTTAGTGTTAAACTGCCAGTGTGAACACCCATACCGTTACAAAACAACACCCTACACATTATGACCCACAAATCACCACGGCGGACATTCCACTGTGGTAAACCATTGGCGGTACACACCAGCGTGGTCAGAATGGCCACCCAAAAATATTAAAAACACAATATTGGCCAAAACTAAAATCACACACCTGACACTGATACACACACCACACCCAACCACCCACATAACTATAAAACACCCACCCACATTACCCATAACCCTTTATGAACACGAAAAATAGCCAAGAGATAGTCACGCAAATCAGAGACATAACTACACACACACACCACAGACACCCATCCATCCTTCACGCATCCCACACCCCACCACATTATTCAACACCCACTACACACCACACACCACACAACATCCATGTCCCCAAAAAGGCCCGCCGTTTCACAGATGAGGAGTTGTGGGTCATGGTGGAGGAAATAGTCAGGGTAGAGCCACAGCTGTGTGGAGCACAGGTACAGCAAATCGCCATTGCCAGGAAGATGGAGCTATGGCGGAGAATCATGGAAAGGGTGAACGACATGGGACAGCATCCAAGAACAAGGGACGACATTAGGAAAAGGTGGAACGACCTACGGGGGAAGATATGTTCCATGGCAGCAAGACACCGGCTCGCCATCCAGAGAACTGGCAGTGGACCCCCACTTCCTCCCCCACAGCTGACAGCATGGGAGGAGCAAGTCTTGGCAATACTCCATGCTGAGGGACTCACCCAAGTTGCTGGAGGACTGCACACTTGTGAGTCAATATTTACTACCTATCCCCCCACATACCTGCATGCCGCCACCACCCCTCACACTGACACCCATTACTCCACTCCATCCCACACAGTGCACCACCACAATTGACTAACCTGAAAGCCAAGCCCTGCATGCCATACTCACTGCATGAACATCCCTCCCAACCCTGCATGTACACCAACCACCAATGCATGCACAGCATGGAGAACTAACAATTCCACAATACATCACCATATACAAACAAAGGTGGCAGAGCAACAGCAATGATATAGGGTAATCTAGAGATGTAGAAAATGACATGTAGCATTATACAACATTCACATCCCCACAGGTGCCCCAGCTAATCTCCATGGTGAGGAGGTGCCACAGCTACCCAGTCCCACATCAGAAGAAGCCCCAGTGATGAAAGTAACTCTGAAATTGTGGTTCTGGATGAACGTTCCGGCCCAAAAGGAACCACTGGTAAGTCGGCTACCCAAGCCCACACCCACTCCACCACAGAGCCTCACCACTCAGTATTCAAAACCACAGCAGCCACCCAACATCCCGACACCGCTGTCCCCAGGACATGTCAATCAGCAGTGTGCCCTCCTGTACAGGGACCCCCATCCACACCTCTCAGCCAAAACAATCAGGGTCCTGTGGTCAGCGGCAGGGGGCACACCATTCAGGGGACACAGGCACAGGGACACAGGGACACATGGAGGACAGTAGTGCACCAGGGAAAGGACAGACCCAGGGAACCGACTGCCCAGGAGGCACTCACTAATGTCCTGGGGGCTTACCAACAATCCCAGGACAAGATGGGTCAGATGTTAAACATCATGCTTGAGAACCAGCGGCTGCAGGAGGAACACCACCAGGAGATCAGGAATGATTTGCATGCCTCAACACCACCATGGTTTCCATAGCGGGGGTTCTGGGTGACACGGCCAACATCATGAGGGACTACACACCACACCAGCGGGCCCCTTCCACTAGCCATTTAACTGAACAGCCCTCCACATCTGCTGCAGCTAGTGGACAGGTGGCCCTGCCACAGGACTCACTGGCCACAAGCACCCCTCCCCCTGCAGAAGGTGAACCATCCTGCAAATGTTCCCTGCGACCCAGACAGATGCCAGAGACACTTGCCAAGACCAAGACCACCGCCAGGAAGTGAGACCCTCCTGAATGTCCCCCTGGGTGCTGTTTTTGATAAGGCCTTTGCCTTGAAGAGCAAACAATGTATTTATTTTGGGGACTCGATGACCAAGACCAGAGACCAGAGGGACTACAGATCCCAGACTTCTTTGCAACCCCAGGAGGCGGCCATTTTCTGCAACACCTGCTCTCACTTGCCATATACAACGAGCGCTATAAAGCGCAAGGGGGCATACTGCAGCACGGGACGTGCTGACCGAGACCAGAGACCCGAGGAACTACAGATCCCAGACTGCTTTGCGGCCCCAGGAGGCGGGTATTTTGTCATACCAGGGGGTGTATGTCTATTATTAGGGATGACATATTATCTGCCTCAAGTTGTAGCCCCTTTGCACTCCAATGGGATTACATAGGAGTGAAACTTAAGAGTCCTAAATTGGTGGATGAGCTGATATCCAAGGAATTAAGATTTAGACCTATACCAAGAACACACATACGCCTTAAACTCAATGCCCCCAGCCACCTAGGAGAACACCAGATCTCAGAAGGGTGTAAGTCTTTAACTCACCTCCAACACACCAAATTAGTGGAGGAATGCTGACCTTAACTGTACATCTAGGGCAGGCATGAGTGGGCCAACTGCAGCATGTAGAGCCGAGTGCCATGGGTGATGATATGAGGGGCACAGCTACACAGAGCAAGATTAATTCTACTATCCCCGGACAGGCAGGTGCTAATGCAGGACTGAGGTGGGATAACAGGCTGATTGCCGAAAACTCTATTAGAGTTCTAATTTGGAATGTAGCAGGCATGTGTGCTAAGCTTGCAGACCCAGAGTGGTGTAAATTCATTTGTCACCACCAAATTATAATTTTGCAGGAGACATGGGCAGTGGAACTAGTACATAGAAGTGGGTATATTTCCTTTGTTGCTAATGCGGTCCCTTCACCCATGGGTAGAGCTTCTGGGGGTCTTCTTATTTGGTTGAAACTGGATCTTTTCACATTAGTGAAAGAAGTAAGGACTTTCCAGGGGTAGAAATAAAAGTTAGAATTCCTACTGGGGCAGATATATTGCAATAATTAACGCCTACTTTAGATCAGTCCCTGCAAACGTCCCCTCCCCCACAGTAGTTCATCTTGCTAATACTGTTCAGCGCCTAAAAGGAGGCACCTTCAAACTAATCGCAAGTGATTTTAACATGACACTTGGAAAAGGGCAGAGGGAGATAGTCTATTTGCAGGATCTCCAAGTTCTCTGATTGGTTCTGGGGCAGCCGCACAAAAACGACAGGGAAATTAAGTGCTGTAGCTGGCCAACTAGAAGACCTGATAATGGAGAATGGCTTTAATAATTGCTAATGGCAATACCTGTTCCGATAATCCCCCACACCTGACCTCTAAGAGAGGCATTTTGAGATCCTATATTGACTATCTCCCGGCTGACCTGGAAATGTGGCCGCTCTTGACAGACATGGCAGTTATCCCTCGAACAGTTAGCGATCATGAGGTCTTGAGTGCTGTATTCTCTCCTGCTATATTTACTAGCTGTAATCTGTCAGCAGTAGCCCATGCTAATACCCTTCAGACAGTCAATAACAGGAGGATTGTGAAATGGGCAGAAGTCGTGGATAATGCAGAAATTCAAACCGAAATATACTAGCTATTTGTGGATTACCTAGTTGAAGTAACACTGTTAATAGGGTATGAGCCCGATATGGTTCTTGTGCATTGTCAGCTCATGGGACAGCTTAGGCCTCTGTTTACTAAAATTAGGAAAAGAAGGGCTTCCAACAAAGTTGCCCCAGATGGTTCACTAAGGACTGTCGGTTGGTCAGGCTCAGTCTCCTAGATGCTCTGAAGCAGCGAATCAAGCCAAAAATAACCATTGTAAGAAATAAAAACAAGGCTATCCTAAAAAAGGCTGAACAGAACTGGGAGAGGGACCAATGAGAAGAGCTAACCAATGCACTTAAGAGTAAGAATCAGAAGATGTTTTGGTCTCTGGTGGCATCCTGCTCAAAATTAATAGATAACCATCTTGAAGATGTAGTGCAACCGGGAGCTTGGGTTGAGCACTTCAGATCCCTGTATGGTGAGGGAGGTGGAACACGATGGAGGAATTTGGGAGGAACTAATTGAGAGGGATTGCTTGGTAGGCCTGGAACGCTTTTTCCAGCCCTCCTGAGATGGAGGCTAACATAGAGACCGAGTGCCCATATTTCTCCCAGGCTGTAACCAGGATAGCCCTGTTGCAAATGAAGAAAGAGAAGGCCTCTGGCACGGATGGTATTCCTGGCGATCTTTTCCTCTCACACCCAGATGTCTGGATCCCCTACCTGAATGCACTGAGCAATGCTAGGAGCTGTTATCGTACTCATATTCAAAAAAGGAAATATGGACATTCCCTCTAACTACAGACCCATGAGCCTGTTGGACAAGTCTCAAAAAAATATTTTGCAGACAGGTTCTGGCTAAACTAAAAGCATGGGAAATGGACAATAATTTCCTTGAGGATGCCCAGGCAGGGTTCAGGAGCAAAATCAGCACTGTTGATCACCTCTTTCGTTTCAAGATGTTATGCTGGAAATATGTCACCCTAAAGAGGGACCACCTGTATGTCGCCTTTATAGGTTTTAGGGCATCTTTCCATCTGGTACCTAGGTATAAATTGTGGGAAATACTTGCAGGATATGGGGTGCCATTTGACCTAATACATATCTTGAGACCACTCCACATAAATGTGAGAAAGTAGCCTCTTTCTAGCATGGTTACCACCACTTTTGGCCTGTTTGTGAGTGTGTGTCAGTGTGTTTTTACTGTGTCACCGGGATCCTGCTTGCCAGGACCTCAGTCCTCATAGTTTGTGGCCTAATGTTTGTGTTGTCAGAAGTGCTTACCTGTGTCACTCAGGCTCTGCTAACCAGAACCTCAGTGCTTATGCTTTCTCTGCTTCTAAATTTGTCACTACAGGCTAGTGACTTCATTTACCAATTTCAATTGGCACACTGGACCCCCCTTATAAGTCCTTAGTATATGGTACCGAGGTACCCAGGGCATTGGGGTTCCAGGAGATCCTTATGGGCTGCAGCATTTCTTTTGCCACCCATAAGGAGGTCAGACAAACCCTTTCATAGGACTGCCACTGCAGCCTGCGTGAAATAGTGCACAGATTATTTCACAGCCATTTTCACTGCACTGTCCCAAGGTCCTGCTGTTCAAATTTCGAGGAGGTAAGAGCTTGCCTTCCCCGTTTGCGATAGTACCCCTGTGCACCACATCATCTTCACCTCCTGAGGCCTCTGTGCACTATTTGCAAGACTCCTTCATGCACAGCCTGGCCCAGGTCCCCAGCACTCTATCCTGTGATGCTCAACTCTCTGAGTTATCCTCCAGCGGCGTGGGACCTTCTTTTGTAGTGCTGCAACAACCACAATTTTCACCTTCTTTGTCCCCATGTCCTGGGACCTCCGTGGGTGCTGCCTGGTCATCTGTGGGTTCCCTCCAGTGTTGGGAGCCTCCTCTGCCTCCTCAGTCTAAGCTGAGTCCCCCAGGTCCCTCCTGGGTCCAGGCAGTGCCACTATGATGCAATCTAGGACATTGCTTGAACCGAGGCTTGTTAGATGAATCCAGCGCTGAAACTCACCTGCATCCAACGTCTCCAAGTGGGACATCTGTTGCATCATGCAGGAACCTGCAGCCATCTTCCATTTGTGTATTTCTGCAATCTTCTTCCAAACTGAGACTCCTCTTTTGCACCTTCTTTTAGGTTGGCATGGGCTCCTGTCCTTCCTGGAATCTTCTGCGACTTCTGTACTTGGTCTCCTCTCTTTACAGGTCTGCAGGTACAGGAATCCACCATTTGTTGTTTGCAGCTTTGCTTGGTTCGTGCAATAACTCTAATCATGACTTGTAGTGTGTCCTAAGGAAACATGCAGTACTTTACACCTACTTTCCTGGGCTCTGGGGTGGGGTATTTTACTCACCTTTGTGGTATTCTTACTCTCCCAGCGGCATTCTATAGCATTTCCTTTTGTTTGCACTATGTTATGTCTAATTACTTACCTTATTTTGGTGTCTAGTGTATATATTGTGTATAATACTTATCTCCAGAAGGAGCATTGCCTATAAGATATTTTTGGCCTTGTGTCACTAAACAAACTAAACAAACTACCTTTATTTTTGTTAACACTGACTATTGTCTTTACTTGTGTATAAGTACTGTGTAACTATAGTGGTATTGCAGGAGCTTTGCATGTCTCCTAGCTTAACCTAAGGTGCTCTGCTACAGCTACCTCTATCAGCCTAAGTTGCTAGAACACTACTACATTTCACTAATAAGGGATAACTGGACCTGGTATAAGGTGTAAGTACCCAAGGTACCCATTACAAATCAGGACAGCCTCCTACAATAAACACCTATGCCAAAGTGAGATGGAACATGGGGGACTTAGCAGACCTGATTCCAACGCGTCGAGGGGTAAAGCAAGGTTGTGTACTGGCCCCAACACTTTTCAGTCTTTACACTAATGGGGCAGTTAAATGGCTTTCACAATGTACGCATGATGCCCCTAAGCTTGCTGGAACCCTGGTTCTGATACTACTGTTTGCCGACGATACGGTACTCATCTTTAGAACTCCAATGGGCCTCCAGGCAGAACTGGACTCCTTTGTGGTCTTTTGTAAGGCAAGGGGTCTGGAAATTAATCCAACAAAAACTAAATTTATGGGGATAAATACCCACAAGACATTTAGAGGGATAATGTTAATCAATGGCTCCACAGTTGAACAAGTCAAACATTTTGACTATTTAGGGGTCCGACTGTCTGATTTAATGTCTTGTGGCCATCAGTTGGTGAAGAGCAAAAATCTTTTCATCCAGAAGACTTACCCTATCAGCAGGAAACAGAAGAAAACAGGGATGGTGCAGTGTCCCCGGTTCTCCAGATATACAAAGCTACTGCCCTCACGGCAGCCACTTATGGGGCAGAGATTTGGGGATTCACGGATGCTACCGTCCTTCTATCGGCTGAGAACAATATTCTTAGGAACATGCTTAAGTTACCTAAGGGCACGCCACTGGTGCCACTGAGGATGGACTTAGCACTAAACCCTATAAATTTGGTGCTGGCTTTAAAACCCTTGTTGTATTGGGTGAGGTGTGAAAATGCAGGGAACTAACACCATTCAGGGACTCCTTGATTTACCTAATTTCTGGTGACTCACTGGTAATTACGCCTTGGCTGAAATACATTAAGTCCCAGTGTGAGAAATTGAAAATGATTGACCTTTGGAAGTCGCCCACAGTGGTTGCCAGGGACGTATCCCTGACATTAAAAAGAGCTTACTGTAACTATGCCTTGGAACAGACATGGTTGAACAATGGTCATGAGAGCCTGTCTGGGAAATTTTAAAATATTAAATACTGCCCATTTTATGAAAATTTCCTGCGTGAAATCCATCCCCCCTTTGCCAAGCGCCTGTACCTACAGCTTAGGTACGGGTCCTTACCACTATGACATTTAACGGCTAAATGGGAGAAGCATAGCTCTGTGTCTTGTCATTACTCTCCTCAGCTAAAGGAAACTGAAGAGCACTTTCCTTTTTTCTGCCTGCAATATTCACACCCTCACTGGAGATGGATAATCCCTGTTTGTAAGCCCTTGGATGCCAGACACTACTGGGAGGCCCTGACAATCCTTAAATATGACTCGAAGGCGGTGATATTCATTGCTGTAACCAAATATCTGGAGCAAGCATGGCGCATAAGACAGAGAGCCATGTCCTAATGGAAATTCTTGGACTGACAAAGCATCCAGGCTGTCTAGCTATCGGACAGATACTTTTGAACTTACATTTGATTACTTCATCTCCAATTTAGACCTTTCCCATATGCCGTACTTGTACTTCAAGTTAAATTTGTACCTTGCACTTACACAATGCGTATGTGTTTTAATTCTTTTATATGTATAAATAATACATAATTGTATCTCATCATCATCATCATATACTTTATTCGACCATAGGTCATAAAAGTTACATATTAGATTGTACAAAAAAGGTACGTTTTCTTCATTATACTTTTAAACTGGCTGAAAATAGTAAGGTTTAGAATAGGAAAAGCTTCTGTAGGCAATGGCCTACTATAATCCACCATTGATCCCGATACATAACTTAACATTTAGATACCAGGGTTTCTGAGACAATTGCTTCATAACGTTAAAATAGTACAAATATTTAAAACTCTTAAAACAATATGGGGTGATTTCAAAATACATATTTCCCAGATGGTATCATCATCAAGATAAATACAAACTATCCGACCCAAGATGTAAAAATTTAAAGTGCTGATTTGATGTTACATAATAATATAATTCCTTAATAATTTAGATGGCATACTTTAACAAAAAGAGCCTACTACCGGCACAATCATTTGGCAAATTTAAGCACTGTCAAGTCGTTAAGACACAAGCACAGTGTGATAAAAAGCTTATATATTAACTTAAAATGGTTATCGGATTCATGTTAAAATGGCACGAGTACCAGACAGATGCATAAAAAATAGCTCTTTATGGCTAAAACTAGTGTTAAAATGGCAGAAACACATAATGATTACCTACATAATGTCTGAAAAATCTATTCCAAGCCCTATCCAACCCACTTCATCCAGATCATCTTCATCATCAACTTAGTTCATCAATGACCATAAAAGCACATAAAACAGAATATAATAATTCTTAAGTAAATAAATAGATACATGTCTGTAAATAGGTGTAAAATATTAAAACAATAACTTGATTTGCACATATGGCTCTAAATCTTACCTATATAGAGATAAGACCTTAAATAACTTTTTGAAGATGGCAACGTATGCGCCAAGCTGTTGCTAAATACTTACTTACTGAAAGAATTACGTCAGCTGAATTATGGCTTTTTAGAACCCGTAGAGCCAAGGAGCAATTCTTGAATCCCATGTCCCTGCAAATCTTGCGGATCCATTTTGTTCGCGGAATCGCATAGGCTGGGCAGAAGAACATAAAATGCTCAATGGTTTCAAAAATACTGCCACAGGCAGGGCATGTATCGGGAAGATTAATCGACCCCCACCTATGAATCAATGACATCAGGGGCAGTGAGCCAAAACGAAACCTTGCGTATAAGCTCTTGCCTTGCAAGTCCGGTATCACATCCAAATAGGATTCAAACTTTGGGGACCATTTAATATCAGTAAAGGAATTAGTTAAGCGACCATGGGATTTATGGATTATGTAGTTGTCCTTAACATAAGACCAATAGGTTAACTTTAAAACATTTTTGTGCCGTCTCTCTAATTTGTGGGGATTTTCCCAATAGTCGCCCAAGCCCAAAAGCCTAAGCCAATGGGCCACATGGCGAATCCAGGGAAGAGTATTAGCATTTTGGCATTTCAGTAAATCGAGTAATGCGGTCTTATATATATCTAGTTCGGGGGTTGTCCATAATCTAATCCAATAAAGGAGAGGTCTTAGAGTAGCTAGATCTGCTACTCGGCTTAACCCCAGATCTAGAAATAATGGAAGCAAGGGTGTAGTGCGTGGACATGCAATTAAAGCCCTTGCAAAGTTGTTTTCCCCCACACTGATCTTATTGCAGTTAGCGTAACCCCATACCTCCGCTCCGTACAGGGCTGCACTTTGAGCCTTAGCCGTGTAAATTTTTATTGCTGGGGAAACAACCTTTGTAAAGGAGCTTTGATAAAAACGCAATATGGATGAGGCTCTATGTTGAAGGAGCCCTGCACTTTTCGTAATCTGCTCTTCCCATAGTAGTTTACTGGTTAACCTAACTCCCAAGTAATCTATAGAGCTTACTTCCTTCAGCGGTACTCCCTCAATGTGGATGGAACATCTTTTCCTAGGTCCCTTGGATAAGACCATCAATTTTGTTTTGTTAATGTTAACCTCCAGCCCATAATCGCTACAGAATTGGTTAAACCGGTCAACAAGGGTCTGCAACCCCATTGGTGTCTTAGAAATGAGGAGTGAATCATCGGCAAAGAGCAGGATAGGGATTTTTTGTGTATTCAGGGAAGGGGCATCATTCTGGCCTGTGGACACAGCCTTTACTACTTCGTTGATAAATATAGTAAACAGTAGAGGGGCTAACACGCAACCTTGGCGAACTCCTCTTCTGATTGGAATCCGTTCTGTCAATTCGCCTTGTTCACCCCACCTCACTTGGGCATAAGTGTTCTCATGCAGTCGTTTTAACAGGAGTAATAGATCCTCTGGGATTCCCAATCTACCCAGCACTTCCCACAGTTTGGCTCTTGGGACCAAATCAAAAGCCGATCGCAGGTCTATAAATACCACATACAGGCATTGTTTGGCCACAAGTACATATTTCCAATGCAATATGGCCAATCGAAAAACCTGGTCTATCGTGCTTGTTTTTGCACGAAACCCTGCCTGTAGATGGGAAAGGATTTGGTACTCCTCAACCCAATTGATTAACCTCTGTAAAATTTGTTTTGCAAAGATCTTTTGTAGGTTGTCTATAAGGCTAATTGGCCTGTAGTTGGCTGGGAGATTAGCATTCCCCTTTTTATAAATGGGTATGATCTCTGCCCCCTTCCATGTACCTGGAATTTGCCCCCCTGCCGCTATACTATTTGAGATGGCATTTATATACCAGATATGTGGTTCTGATCTATAAAGATCTCCAGGAAGCTTATCTGGTCCAGGTGCTTTGCCAGGTTTTAGGCTATTTATAGCCTCAAGGGTCTCTTCTATTTTAAAAATGAGGCAACGCTCAGGGACACACTGAGACTCCACTTGGGGGGCCATACGTGAATTTGGTTCCAACAATTCTGTTGGAGAGTGGACCACATTGGTGTCCATTGGGCCCTCTGGTAGGGCATAGAGAGTAGTAAAATGCTCTACCCAGCTTTCTGGTTGGATATGGTTGCTGGGACAACTCCTACCTCCATTTTCCCTTTTAGACAGAAGCTCCCAGAAACGCTTATTGTTCTTCTCTCTGGAAGCATCTAATAATTCCTGCCACAGGGAATCCTCCCACTGCTTTTTAGCATAAGACAAAGTTGCTTTGTATAGGGACCTGGCTTGTTTAATTTCCCCCTGGGAACCAGACATTACTGCAACTCTTAACCCAGACTTAGCCTTTGAGCACCTCTCATCAAACCATCCCTTGCTTGCCCCTTTCCCTTCATGTGTCTTTGACCGCCTTGTTTTATAAAAAAAAGACCGTAGTTGGGTATACATGTTGTCATGTATTTTGAGAATCGGAATATTCCCCACTGCCTGGTCTTCATACTCTGCCAAATTATTTAAAAAAATCTGATATATTGCTCTGATATGATGAGGGTTGGACACCACTTTTGGCCATGTAATCTTGGTGAATTTGTTATTCCAACAAGATGGCGGAATGATTGTGACATGGTTATTAAGTGTTCTCCTGAACGTTTCTCCAGAAAGAGTAAGGAGCAAGGGGAAATGGTCACTGTCACATCTTACTTCTATTTTCATATCTACCAATTGGGGCCACAACCTAACATCGACCAAGAAGTAATCAATAGTGCTTGTCGACATGCCCCTTTTAAAAGTAGGTGCGCTGTTCATATCAGATGGAGTTCTACCGTTACAGGCCCTAAGGCCATGATTTAAACATAATGTGGCTAATTGCATGGCCACCCGAGATTTTTGCAAGGCTGGGTAATAGATAGTTGTGGGATCCCCCACTGCTCATCTTCTTCATCAGTTAAACCACTTGTGAGAATAGAAGGCTCGAAGGTACAGTTAAAATCTCCAGCTATGATTAGAATAGTTGAGGGGTGGAGGCTGCCTACAAATTCAGACAGAATAGCCAGGGTATGGGACTCGGAGCCATTTGGGACCGATCGTATATAAGCATTAACAATAACAATTGATAATCTTCTGTTAAACGTAATACACATGGCTTTTAGATCTACAGAATCAATTCCCAAAAGCTTGTAGTCACACTGCAAATTCTTGTTAACAAGTAATAAGAGCCCACCTTTTGCCCGGCCCCTCCCCTTCTCTGGAGGTATAGCAGGTGCACTAAATGAGAGAAATCCATCTATGTTGGTGGCATCCTCCGCCCAAGTTTCCTGAAACAAACATATGTCTGTTTTTTTAATAAAAGAGGCCCATTCACCATCATCTAGTTTCTTTGCCAGGCCGGCAACATTCCATGACATAAGTTCTAATGTACATTTATCTTGGTTTGTCACCACAGGTGTGCATCCAGCGTCTACCACACTCGAGTCAGTACTACAAGTGTTTGGTGATAATGTTTTGTCATCCCCCGTAAAATGTAAGGCCTTGGAGCAGGCCGTCACATTAGTTACTAGTTCAGTAGTCAGTCATACAGGATTGGGCAACAGCCTGGGATTAACTTCCTTTCGTGCAGCACCTCCGCGGGAATTAGTTAAACCATCAGATCCTGCCAGTCCCATGGCTTGTCCAGTATTTTGTGGGTGTAACATGAGTCTAATTCCCTCCCTGGTTGTTGCATATTCCAAGTGGGTACGACGATCAAAATCCATTAATTGTGTCACCATATACTTGTCTTCAAAATAGATAGTTATTATGTCAAGATTGGTCCCTGTGATGCTGCTTCTCTTGGCCGATATTATGTCAGAACGAATAACAGAGAGACAACTTCGTCGGGAACGTATCCAATGTATGACTTTGTTGATCAAGGAAGCTTGATTCTCAGCTACCCCATAATTGTATCTATTTCTTTAAGATCTGAATGCACTAGGAGATTGTATATAGTCAGGGGCATATTTATACTCTGTTTGCACCGAAATTGCGTCGTTTTTTTTGACGCAATTTCGACGCAAAACTAACTCCATATTTATACTTTGGCGTTAGACGCGTCTAGCGCCAAAGTCCATGGAGTTAGCGTCATTTTTTAGCGTGGACACCTACTTTGCGTTAATTATATGCAAGGTAGGCGTTCCCGTCTAAAAAATCGACTCCGAGGCATGTGCGTGGGATTTATACTCCCGGGCAAAAATCACGCCCGGGAGTGGGCGGGTCAAAAAAAATGACGTACGGCCGCTTTTGCGCCGTTTTTTAGCGCCTGCAAAAGGCAGGCGTTAAGGGACCTGTGGGCTCTGAAGGAGTCCAGAGGTGCCCCCCCATACCCCCAGGGACACCCCCTGTCACCCATGCCCACCCCAGGAGGACATCCAAGGCTGGAGGGACCCATCCCAGGGACATTAAGGTAAGTTCAGGTAAGTGTTTATTTTTTATTTTTTTTGTGGCATAGGAGGGCCTGATTTGTGCCCCCCTACATGCCACTATGCCCAATGACCATGCCCAGGGGACATAAGTCCCCTGGGCATGGCCATTGGGCAAGGGGGCATGACTCCTGTCTTTGCTAAGACAGGAGTCATTTCTATGGGGGTTGGGAGTGAAAAAAAATGGCGCAAATCAAGTTGAGGCGAAAAAATTGCCTCAACCTGACTTTCCCCGTTTCTTGACGCCCAAGCTCCATCTTCCCCTACGCTGGCGCTGCCTGGTGTACGTCGTTTTTTTTAACGCACACCAGACGGCGCCGGCGGCTAACGCCGGCTAACGTCATTCAATAAATACGGCACCCGCATGGCGCTTCAGAATGGCGTTAGCCGGCGCGAATTTTTTTGACGCAAAACTGCGTTGGCGCAGTTTTGCGTCAAAAAGTATAAATATGGGCCTCAATTTTATGAATGTTTTTATATATTCTTTTATGGTTGTTTTACCGAAATAAAATACATACTACTACTACTACTACTATTTATTTTGATTTTGAAAATTATGAGGACACTGGATGAAATGGTGTTGATTATGAAGAAGAGAAGCCAAAGGAAACAATTTGTAAATAGAAGAAATTTCTGGAAAGTTTTCAGTGGAGAATGGAATCATACTTCCAGCACAGAGCATTATTTTAATGATGAAAGGTACTTCCAAGAGAGCACATTGGTGCATGCAGTTGAAACGCGTGAACAATGTTATGACATGAAGGATGGTAGTCCAATCCAAATGAGGAGATGGTTCCTGGAAATGAAGTTATAGCTGAAGAGGTATAAGGAAGGCGTAATCAGGCACCTGTGTTGGAATCAGGTCTGTTAAATAGAACTGTAGCAGTGTAAACAGTACACAGCAAGAATAATTTGATTTATTCTGATGTTTTATTTTTACATCTCCTTGCTAAAGAGGAAGAGGAAAATAGGTGTATTACAATGGTTAGATCTATGTAACGTAAGGAGGTACACAAATTTGCAAGGACATTCACTAGCAAGTTTGTCAAAGAAAGAGTGTCACAGCTCTTTTCATCATTTTAGAATGTTTGCTGTACACCACGATAGAATGCAAAATTGGGTTAGGCTGCTTTCCTATGTCCTGCTTTATGTTTGGGAGTCATGAATAAAGTATTATTACATGGTACTGTGGCAGAGGTTGAAAAGGTCTGTGGAGACACTGAGTTCTGTTTCTTTCGCCCTGAAGTAGAGTATAGGGAAAATGAGGAGATAGTGACTGCAGGTGTAGAGCAACAGGACACAGAGATTACTGTTTAAAAATTTAGAAAGGAAATAATAAAGTTCAATGTGCTATTTTTTAAGATACTTGAGTATGTTTGCATTTGTTTTCGTCGCACTCACTAAAAAAACAAACTCGTAATGTAGTTGTATTTTTTTAAACTGAACAAAATGACAATGATGAGCGGCAGGAATGTAGTGCATATCTATTTGTAGAAGAACACTTTGATTTAGACACAAAACAAAAATATATAAGTATTGTTATGACAAATTAGAGGATAATATTATGCCAGCTAGAGCAATTCATAATAGATTTGAATTGGAACCATTGCCAGGAGAACTTAATCAATTAAATGTGTATGAATCAATTCTAATGCAAACAGTCTATCCATTTCAAACAACCTTTTGAATGGAGCCAAAAACAGGGAAACTGGCACCCACAGAACTACAGAGAAGACGTAAAGGAAGAGTTGTTCATTTACCTTTAGATTTTTTAAAATGTTGACACTGTGTGTAGTGAGAATGATGTAGCACAACCACTCATTATTCTAATAAATGGAGTTCCCACCAAAAGTAAAGAAATCTGACAATTAGTGGATTTAAACATAGTAAAAAAAGCCACAATATATTTGAAATAAATTAATTTGTTTTTACAAAAATGTTGATATTATTGGGGATGTAAGTTGTATCAATGACTACACTTCAATCAGGTAAACGAATAGAAAAAGTGGATAAGCATAAGAAATATAGAACCACTAAATTACCTAATTCAGAAGAAGTTGTTGCATGCGGGAAAAATGTTTAGAGGTGTGTTGCTTTCCACAGCTATTTCCCACAGGGGTAGGTACCCACTATGATGATAGGCCTGTACAAACACCAGCAGCTGAATATAGGTCAACAAGGTTATATTCAGAAGACCCTAGGTTTCAACAATGTATTCCCAAGATATTCCATCTGTTATTTGAGAGTGATATGTCAGGACTCTCCTATGCAGTGAACCATATTCTGAAGACAAAAGTCAATCTGCAAAATCTTTCTACAAGGGAGTTTGTAGATAAACTGCAAAGTAAGGATGAAAATCTGGAGTAGAACTCCATTAATTTGATGGCATGCCAATGTGGGACTAATAAATACTGCTGCCATCATCATGGAGAACTTAAATGTATCCTCAGAAACTTAGTTCCGCCTTCTTGGTTTGTGAAATTAAGGGCCTCATTTATGAGACCCTAGTGGCACACTGCTCCACCGGAGCATCATTTTTGCTGACTCTCTTGTGGCGCAGGGTACAAGCCCACATTTACAAGACCATGCAAAAGCACCTTGCATGGCTTTTCATGGGCTTGTAAATATGGACACCTTTCACGCAGAACAATGCATGGAAGGGGCATTTTATGGGTGCTGCTTGAGGTGTTCCTACGCAACACCCATGTAACCTGAAGGAATCTGATGCAGTCCCAGATTTACAGGTCTGGGAATGCGTCAAATTCCTACGAGACCTCAGGGGTGGCATAAGAGTGATGCAACAGGCATAAATATCTTTATTCCTCCCTGTTTTTTCCTCTTTCTATGTGTGCTGCATTCTGTGACACACAGAGAAAGAGGAAAGCACCTCTTGTGATTTTTTTTGTGCAGAAAGGTATCCCTTACTGCACCAAAAAACAATCATCCCAACAATCCAGGCATCTTTGCACCATGATGCAAGGGTGCCTGCACTAGTGCATGGAAGCAATTTATGTGCCAGCGCAGGGGGAGAAGACAGAAATACATTGTATCTTGTATATACAGTACATTTTTGCGTTCTCCCAGTGGCACAGGGTGGCACACCAAGGCACTTACTGTGCAGCCCTTCGCCACGGACCTTGTAAATGAGGCCCTTTGTTGGGCAGAGAACGCATAGGTTGATTTACTAGAATTTCTAAGAGAAGCAAACTGTAACATTAACAATGTCATTTTCAAGTCAGCAGAAGAACTGTGCTCTTTTGATCCTGCTAATTTATGTAGCTATGTTAATCACAAGTTTCAAGCCATGCTGGGTTTTATATGTAATAAATAAAATTCGAGAAGTTACAATTTCTTTTAAGGAAACTAATACCAGGCAAGCAGTGCTCCTCATTTAAACAAGCTATTGTGGATAGAGGATGCACCAAAATTTGGAACTGATAGTAATGACTGTGTACTGTCTTTCATTGCATAGTTTGCTACTGACAGCATCCCAGATAAGAATAATACCAGAACCCAACAACTCCAAAGATACACATTTAAAGGAACATTTTATACAAGGTGCCATTTTTAATTTCCAAGGCCTATTATTTCCAGAGGAAGAGAGAACAGCTTTTTGTCTTCAATGAGTCATACACTGACAAGGAAATAACCTAAAAATACATATAATCTGAGAAGATCAGAGACCTCAAAATACTTTAATGATTATAATCCTGGCATTCTGAAATTATGGAATGCAAATGTGGACATACAGTTTGTTGCAGACAGTTCCATTGCTGTTCCTCATACATCACAAAATCAGAGAAAACAGAGATGAAGGAAACGTAGGAGAAGATTCTGCAGAAAAATCTCTATCAAAGAAGAAATGTTACAGTTTCAGCTTGAAAATGCTCTTGAATAGGGAGATAAGTTAATTTGAGTGTTGTGACAGGCTGAGTTCAGCTAGCTTGTTCTTGAAGTCTAGGGGAATTGTTTCGGTTAGTCCAGGCCTTGCTAACACATGAAGCAGAGTCTTGAAATGTTTCCCAGGACCTCAGTACCTAGCAGAGTTTGATGTGGAGAGTACAAATTGTGTAAAAACAAATGTGTTGGATGCCTACTATCCAAGAAGAAGTCCATACATTGAAAATATGTGTCTTTACTAAATTCTGCAATATTACAGGGATAAACATAATGTTTTGGATAATACTGATGAAGGCACATATAGTGTAGTTGTTTGCGATGGTTGTTTGGTTCAGCATGCAAAAGGTAACTTATTAAATCATAGAAAACTTACTTGTTACACTGCTGAAAATATTTTTTATCTACTTAGCACTTCTCCAGCTATTCAAACCTCGGTGTTGTGAAGCAAAGTTACTTGGACAATGTGACTGCTATGGTGACTCTTTCAATGCTGTGCAAGACAGCATTGAGTGTTCAATATTTCAGAATGGCCTGAAAATGTTAAATGAAGAAACTGAACAAGAGGAAACAGTTGCTTATCAGATAGCAAATGATACTTTACAAAGAAGCCAGGGTTCTGACCTCTCAGTCAAGATCTTCTTGTACAGCCAATAATAAAAAATGAAGCTGCCATAGCGATGAATGATGTGGAGACAGCAATGCAACTAGAAAGTGAAGAAGATGTTGACTTGGAACAGTTAGTAGGACAACTCAATGATAAGCAGAAAGAAATAAGGAAATTAAAGAAAATATAGAGCAAGGACTTCTCCACAAAAACAATCAATGTAAATGTTTAAGTTTTAAGCTAATTCTTTTGTACATCTTTTGTATATCAGCAAACAAGCTGGGATTGGAAAAAGCATCTTAATTCAAGTACTAACCACTTATCTACAAAAGATTAAAGACTCCATGTTATCATGTGTAATAACAACCCTTACTGGATTAGCTGTACACAACATCAAAGGAATTATCTTGCATTGTCTACGTATGCTCCCTGTTGAACACAATAATAAACTGGAGTACCAAAGGTTATCTGGAGAAGCTTGTCACAAAGGTTCAAGAGTCGTAAAGAAATTAAAACTTTTAAACATTGATGAGGTGAGCATGGTCTCATATTTAATCTCTGCCTTTGTGTATTTGAGAATGCAGCAGATATGTAAGATAGAGTATGATGTACTTTTTGTAGGAAAGCATGTAATTGATTTTGGTGGTAATACAACTTACCCCCGTGAAAGGACAACCTGTGCTTAAGATAGTCTTACAGGAAGAAACTCATAATTCTTTAGAAAGCATTAGAAATATAAACAGTTGTTTAAATTTCCCATACAAATAACAAATATGGAAATATCCTGAGGGATATTTGAGTAGGAAAACTGGCAAAAGAAGAAAACATTGATTGCAAACCTGACTTATAAAGAACATATTTCCTTCCACAAAATCTACAGCACAGCTTATGATTGAATTTATTCAACAGCAAAAATCTGTTGTGTGACTAAAGCCCCCTCTCAAGAATGTGCCTCTTTCAATGAAAAATTACTACAACTGGAGAAAGGACAAATATTGGAATTGATATCTTTTGATAAAAGGGAACACTAAGGAGTGGCAATACTTTTGAGTGAAGAACTACAATCAAAACTGATTTCTTTGGAGAAGTCTGTTTCCAAAACTGTGGGATTAGAACAGTGTTTTCATTTTTATAAGAACTGTAGGGTGATTTTGCAGCGAAATGTAAATGTTGAGAAGGGATTAGTTAATGGTGCCATGGGTAAAATAATTGATTTCATTTTGGTATAAACAGAAATTAGGTTCAATATCTTGCAATTACATTTAATGATCTTCAAGGTGTAAAACAGATAGGCAGGTCTGTTGTGTGTTTTGTGCTTGTAAAAGACTTGTATGTTCATAGAAAGCAGTTTCCAATATCTTTAACATATGGTGCAACAATACATAAGTCTCAAGGTTTAAGTGTAGGTGCAACATTTATTAACATTGGTAGTACTGTATTCAAGGAAGATATGTAGCATTTTCATGGATTAGAACTCTGTCCAGGTTGTATTTGATAGAGTTTGTTGACAGTAAAGTAAATGTTGATTTATGTTGTGTGATAGAGTATAAGTGTTTAAGAAGCCTGTATGCTCTTTATTTAGGACAGTTCCCAGTTTACAAAAAGGCTAGAATCTTACTGAAATGAAATATTTCAAAGAATCATAGTGACGTTCCTGAGAAAAAGTGGAAAAAAGAGAAGAAAGAAGTATTGGAGGAAAAAAATACTAAGCATACTGATGATATTGCTGGTTACAAGTTCTTAGACCTCTCTGGAGTCAACTTCTATGCCCATGTAGTTCTCAGTGCACTATTCTCGCTACCTTTTCTGCTTCAAGCAATTGAACAGAAAAAGGATAGAAGATTATGCTCTGCACTCTTTACTTTGTTAGAAAACTTGTGTAGTGAAAGAACAAAAACATGTTCTGCATATTTTAATAGAGATCATACAGATCATGGAGATCTTTGCACTGGATCTGTACAGCTCACTCAAAACACATTAGTGCCATTTTTTAACACCACCCAGGCTTCATATTTATACTATGATGCTGGGTGGCGCTAAAAATAAGTTAGAGAACATTTTTTAATGTTAACCATTGCTCCTTGTCTTAAGGCAAAATGACGTTAACGCCGGAAAAATGACTCTAACCCATTTTATGACACATAAACATGTTGCAAAATGGAAATGCACTATTTTTACCTGCATTAGCGTCAAATACAGATGCTAATGGAGGAAACAGGACAAAGGAGAGGCAAAATGGATCCAGAAAGTCAGGAGAGATCCCAGGGTGACCCCAATCAACCAGGAACCAGCCAGCAGGACACAGACAAGACCGAGGGGAGGGAGAAGAAAAAGAGAAAGTGTTGTTTCAATGCAGAGAACCATGAAATAATAGTGAGAGAGGTGACGGAGCATCAACCTAAATTCTTCATCACCTCAAAATTGACAATTGTCAGGAAAGAGGCAATTTAGCAGCAGGTAGTAGACAAGATTAACAGTGTGGCAGAGGTGAGGAGAACTGTAACAGAGTGCAAGAAATGCTGGCAAGACTGTAAGCAAAGGACAAAGGAAAAAATGCAAGGAACAGGAAGGCAGCTCTGCAAACTGGAGGTGGTAGTCAAGCACCATAAAAGAACTTGGACAAGATGGAAGGGATGGTTGCAGCGGTCATCCTGGAGCAACTGGTAACTGGAATGACAGGACAGCACAGATTAAAAGGAAACACCACAAATGTAGGGTAAGTTGCATGGGGGAAATTAATGTCAAATTGTCAAGTGCTATAAGGGGAGGCACATAGGACTCACACAATGCATGTCAAAGTAGTGCAGAGGGACACATTGCACATGAAGCAAGTTACACCATGCTGACGTAAACTACACATGTACCTATGCCTTGGTAGTGCCATGCACCATAACACATACACAACCTGGACATAATACCTACATGTACAAATGCAGCACATGGGATGGATGACAAGTATAATGAGTATGCCTCTGGTTGTGTTATCACAATATCCATTGCATATAGACATGTTAATCCTACCAACATGACCAAGATATCAGAGACTAGGTAGTCAGTCAATGCCATACCCGGGGTCATGTCATGGTGGTGTTCCTTGCAGTAACACCTTGTGAGAAACTAGGGCTGATTGCAGAGGCCCCATAACTTTTTGCCCCCATTTTCCACTTTATGCTGGTGTTTTCCTGACTCTGATGGTGCCCTGGGTACTGCTAACCAGTCCCAGGGCCTGTGCTCTGTGTAAAATGGATATGCAAATTAGGCTAATTATAATTGGCTAAGTAAACCTACCTATAAGTCCCTAGTATATGGTAGGGCATGTAGGTTTAGGGACCACAGCATAGGTGGTGCACACCTAGGTGCATTGCTGAGGTGCCCAGTGTCATTTTAAAAGCAAGCCTGCCTTGCTGGCTGCTTTTAAATTAAAGTTATATGCAAATTCGACTTTGGAATTAAAGGTACTTCCAAAGTCTTAAACTACCTTATTTTTACATATAAGTCACCCCTAAGGTGTGCCCTATGTGCCCCTAGGGCTGGGTGCCATGTAACTATAAGCAGGGACTTTATAAAAATAGATTTATAAGCCCTGGTGAGGTAAAAACAGCCAAATTCGTTTTTCCCTCATTGAAGTAAATGGCCTTCATAGGCTAGAATGGGCAGACTTTATTTAAAATTTTAAAGTCTCCTTAAATGTTACATACCAAGAATTTGGTATCAAATTGATTGTTATAATAAATCCCACAACTTCCAGTTGTTGGATTTAATATAACTAGTGCAGGTAAAAAGTTTAGACTTTACCTAAAAAGTTGCCAATTTCAGCTCTGCATTGTTTTTGCTGCTGTGCTCTGATTGGCCAGCCTGCAGCAGCTTCTGCCAGGCTACTTTAATGAGGTGTGAAGTGGCCTGACTTCACACAAAGGAATGTGCTTGGGGGAGAGAATCTCCCCTCAGCAGATGGGGAAGCAGGAAGGGGGAGGGCTGCCAAACTGGTCTTCAAAGGCAGAGCAGGACATCTGGAGCACCCAGCAACACCCCCACATCCTGCAACCCCAGACAGCTAGGTGCCCCCTTGATTAGATTAGGAGAGGGCAGGAGAGGGGTGTGTTTATGATTTTTAGCCACACCAGTGGGTGGGCTCAGCCAGATCTCTCCTCTAAAAATCAGATTCATCCATTTTGGATTTTTAGAGACTATTGCCTTCTGGGATGGATTTTTGCCACACTTCCCAGGAAGTGGTCATCACAGGGGGATGACCCTGTCCCTGATTGGAGGACCAGGGCCCCCCTGCTTTTCACCCAGGAGCAAGGATAAAACTGGCAGACCTGCACCCACGCCTCAGATCCCCACCAAATTTCAAGAAGAAAGAACTACAAGGAGAAGAAGGACTGCCCTGCTGGACCCCTGGCCTGCACCTGGACCCTGCACTCAGAAAGACTGCACCAGCTGCACACTTGGGCTTCACCACAAGAAGGACTTTGCCTGGCTTCCACTGGTTCAAGGAGGGACTCCCTGTTTGCTACAGGTGAAAAATTGCTAACCAGAGTCCCCTGCACCAACTCCTGAAAAAGTGACCAGCTGACCACTGCCCAGTGGCCAAAAAGGAGTTTGCGCCAGGTGCACTCTGGGAGTTGAAGTCCGCACTTCCCAAGGACCATCACAGAACTTCTGGACCCTTGGGGTGAGCTGTGGACCCCAAAAGAACCTTAAAAGAACATCTGGGTGAAGCCCCAGAAGTTTGGAAAAGATTGGAGAAATTTTAGAAAAAAGCTCCATAAAGTGACCGACTCGACGCGGAAATTCTAGCCGGCTTGCCTCAACCGCGACCCGGCCTGACTTCGTGGTTCGTCCCGGTCAAGAAAAACATCCGAAAAAGAGACTAAGTCCGAACGTAAAAAGTTGACCGGGACCTTCCAGCCATCGTATCCGAGAAGGGCTCCACGGACGTCGGATCAAGATCCAGGTTTACCCCGGTCGAAGGATTTTCATCTCGAAAAAACGACTAAGTCCGAAGGTAGAAATCACCACCGAGGAAACCGACTTCGCGTATCCGGACAAGGGCTCCAGGAGGTCGGATCCAACTGGCAGGTTCGTCCCGGTGAAGAAAAACTTCAAAATAAAGACTAAGTCAGAAGGTAACTTTTTAACCGAGGCCTCCCGCGACCTGTAGCCGAGCAGGGCTCCATCGCGGTCGGCCTGAAAGTTTGACTTTGTCCCGGTCCTGGTGCAACCAGATGACCCGATTGGCGCTTTTTGTTTCTATGCGCTAGAAAATAATAATACTTTAAAAATTCATATCTCCGGTTCCCCTGAACCGATTTTAATCGTTTTTGTGTCATTTTAAAGATAAAAATATAAGCTATTTTTATAAATTGGTTTTGGATTTTTAAACTGTTTCCTGTGTTTTATTTAATTACTGTTTTGTGATATTTGAATGCTTTACACTTTGTCTCCTAAGTTAAGCCTTGACGCTCGATGCCAAGCTACCAAGGGTAGAGCTGGGATTAATTTACTGAGACCTAACTGTACTTTTGTGGAGGTTTGTGGCTTGTTGCTAGGTGTAGGTACCTACCTGCCCTATCAATAACCCATTTTCCAACATAATTGGAAGCAGCGACGGGATCCTGTACTTGTGTTCAATATCACGTTACAGTTTTAGATAAAACAAATTAAAAATCCTTTAAATTGTCCTAGTGCAAAAATTGTTTTTAATTTTTAATTAAAAAAATTTTTTTTAATTAATTTTGATTAATTTCAATTATTGAATTTTTGTAATTTATCTAAATTCTTGTTTCCAATTTTTGCAAAAAGTTTTTGTTGACACAAAACTAGGGAACCATGGAGCTTGATCTGGCTAGCCTACCCACACTGACAGTAGTCCAGCTTAGGGGGTTGTGTATTGAGAGGGGGTTGCCTGCAACCCCTGATCTCAGGAAGCAAATCCTGATTAAATCCCTGACAGCATGGGCTGAGGCCCAAGAGGTAGAGACAGAGGAAGCTCCAGAGGAGGAAGAAAAAGAGCAAGATGCTAACTCTAACCACTCAGGGGAGGGAAGGCATCAGACCCCAAGTGAGGAAGAGGAGGAACGGTCCTCACTGGATACAGTCACTAGGCGCAGACCCAAAGCTAGTGGTAGGAAGAGGGTCCTTTCAGGAGAAGAGAACCCATCCATCAGGGAAAGAGAGCTGGAAGCCCAGCTAGCCTACATAGCTTTGGAAGCAGAGAAGCTGGCCCTAGAAAAGAAAAAGTGGGCATACAAAGAAAAAAGAGATGGAAGCAGCGATAAAGAAGCTGAGGTGTCCATGGGTGGGGGAGTTTGCCCCAGATTACCCAAGGGGGTGGTTCCTGCTTATGTAGAGGGGGATGACATAGATAAGTGGCTAGGGGCCTTTGAGAGGGCACTCCAAATGAGAAGGGTTAAGCCTCAATACTGGGGTTCCCTTTTGTGGGAGTTGGTCCCCAACTCAGGGAGGGATAGGCTTCTGACCTTAAGGGGGGAGGAGGCAGATTCATACCCTAGTATGAAGAGGTGCTTAGTCAAGAAGTTTGGTCTGACCCCAGAGCAATATAGAATGAAGTTCAGGGACACCCAGAAGGTCAGTACCCAGTCTTGGGTTGACTTTGTGGACACCTCACTAAAGGCACTAGAGGGCTGGATTATTGGCAACAAAGTTAATACTTATGAGGGGTTATACAATCTGATCATGAGAGAGCACATCTTGACCAATTGTATCCAAGAAAGGTTACGCCAGCATCTAGTGGACTCTAAGCTGACCAACCCTAGAGAGCTAGGGGAGGCAGCTGATGAGTGGTTGAGAACCAGGGTGGTTGTCAAGTCCCAGGGGGGAGACTCCAAGAAGGGGGGGACAGGTCCCCAAAAACCTAAGGAGGGAGGTGGTAAGCCCACCACAGAGACTCCCTCTGTACCCCAGAACCCTAAGAAGGAGGAGAGTAAATCCCACTCCCACTCTGACATGCAGAGACAGGGAGACCCAGGGTTAAAAAAGCTCTTGGACAGTAGGGCTTGCTTTGACTGTCAGCAGACAGGTCACTTCAGAGGAGATGCAGCCTGTCCAAAGAAGGTGGTTAGCACTGGGCTGTCCAGTGTAGCCATAGAGGAGGATTCCTCAGATGATGAAGTCCTCCTAGCATTGTGCTGGGAGACAGGACCAGATGGTAAGCTGGTGATCCCTGAGGGTGGGAGTAGGCACTTCCACCACATTCAAGTGAATGGGATCCCTACCACTGGCCTGAGAGACACCTGTGCCAGTCACACTGTAGTGAGTGACCGGTTAGTGACCCCAGACATGTATGTCCCAGGAAAGACAAAGAAAGTCAGGATAGCCACAGGGGAGGTCACCTCCAAACCTGTAGCCATAGTGCCCCTAGAGAGGGAGGGTATCCTTGACTGGATTAGGGTGGTAGTCAGTGCTGACCTTCCCCTAGATTGTATCCTGGGCAATGACCTCCCAGAGGTGAGTCTGGTCACAGATGGGGTGGTCGCCCAGGGCGCCCCCCCAACCCAAAGTCCTGGGGAGTCAGTCCCTACAGTTAGGAGACAGGGGTCCCCAAGAAAAGGAAAGAAGAAAAGGAAGGGTAGGCCACTCTTAAAGAGAGTTCCAGGGAGCCAAAGGCCTTCTGCCCCAGTAGGGGGGGAGCCCAGAGTTGGCACTGGTGAGGCCTCACCTGACCCCAAGGAAGTCCTGAGTAGTCAGGCAGCTGTCCAGATGCAAGGTGTTGCCCCTGCACTGACAGAAGGGAGAGTGGAAGGAGGGTGTCTGCCACAGGAGGTGGTAGCCCCCCACTCTAGACAGCAAGAGGGGTGCCAGGACCCCAAAGATGCCCCTAAAGCAGCTCAGCCACCTGTCAGTGGAGAGCTGAGGGTGTGGTTCTGGGTACTGACAGCTGTCAGTAGCCTCTGCTGGGTGCTAGCCTTCCTGGCAGCACTGTACTTGGCCTGGGAGGCAGACCCCAGGGCCAATAGCAAAGTAGGCCCCCTGACCCTGTTGGTCATGGTGGGGTTGCTCAAGTGTTGGGTGACCTCTTTGGGTAAGCTAGGTGTTGCCCTAGCAAAGTTTGGAGTAGGGGAGGTGGGCACCTCACTACCCAAGTTGGCAGAGAGAGAGGAGGAAGACCCCCCTAGAGGGAAGTTTCAGTTTGACTTGGGTCCTTTTACTGTTGGGATGGCTTCACTACCCAGAGGGAGTGACCCTGACAGGGGGATATAAGGCAGAGTAGGCCCTGCAAAGGGACAGCCAGTTTTCTTCACTGTCTTCCTCGCCTAACAAGCCAGGAAGACTCTCCCAGGGTTGGGCTGAGTCTCCTGGGCGTGTGGGCTGGGGGGGGTTGTGTGAGAAACTAGGGCTGATTGCAGAGGCCCCATAACTTTTTGCCCCCATTTTCCACTTTATGCTGGTGTTTTCCTGACTCTGATGGTGCCCTGGGTACTGCTAACCAGTCCCAGGGCCTGTGCTCTGTGTAAAATGGATATGCAAATTAGGCTAATTATAATTGGCTAAGTAAACCTACCTATAAGTCCCTAGTATATGGTAGGGCATGTAGGTTTAGGGACCACAGCATAGGTGGTGCACACCTAGGTGCATTGCTGAGGTGCCCAGTGTCATTTTAAAAGCAAGCCTGCCTTGCTGGCTGCTTTTAAATTAAAGTTATATGCAAATTCGACTTTGGAATTAAAGGTACTTCCAAAGTCTTAAACTACCTTATTTTTACATATAAGTCACCCCTAAGGTGTGCCCTATGTGCCCCTAGGGCTGGGTGCCATGTAACTATAAGCAGGGACTTTATAAAAATAGATTTATAAGCCCTGGTGAGGTAAAAACAGCCAAATTCGTTTTTCCCTCATTGAAGTAAATGGCCTTCATAGGCTAGAATGGGCAGACTTTATTTAAAATTTTAAAGTCTCCTTAAATGTTACATACCAAGAATTTGGTATCAAATTGATTGTTATAATAAATCCCACAACTTCCAGTTGTTGGATTTAATATAACTAGTGCAGGTAAAAAGTTTAGACTTTACCTAAAAAGTTGCCAATTTCAGCTCTGCATTGTTTTTGCTGCTGTGCTCTGATTGGCCAGCCTGCAGCAGCTTCTGCCAGGCTACTTTAATGAGGTGTGAAGTGGCCTGACTTCACACAAAGGAATGTGCTTGGGGGAGAGAATCTCCCCTCAGCAGATGGGGAAGCAGGAAGGGGGAGGGCTGCCAAACTGGTCTTCAAAGGCAGAGCAGGACATCTGGAGCACCCAGCAACACCCCCACATCCTGCAACCCCAGACAGCTAGGTGCCCCCTTGATTAGATTAGGAGAGGGCAGGAGAGGGGTGTGTTTATGATTTTTAGCCACACCAGTGGGTGGGCTCAGCCAGATCTCTCCTCTAAAAATCAGATTCATCCATTTTGGATTTTTAGAGACTATTGCCTTCTGGGATGGATTTTTGCCACACTTCCCAGGAAGTGGTCATCACAGGGGGACGACCCTGTCCCTGATTGGAGGACCAGGGCCCCCCTGCTTTTCACCCAGGAGCAAGGATAAAACTGGCAGACCTGCACCCACGCCTCAGATCCCCACCAAATTTCAAGAAGAAAGAACTACAAGGAGAAGAAGGACTGCCCTGCTGGACCCCTGGCCTGCACCTGGACCCTGCACTCAGAAAGACTGCACCAGCTGCACACTTGGGCTTCACCACAAGAAGGACTTTGCCTGGCTTCCACTGGTTCAAGGAGGGACTCCCTGTTTGCTACAGGTGAAAAATTGCTAACCAGAGTCCCCTGCACCAACTCCTGAAAAAGTGACCAGCTGACCACTGCCCAGTGGCCAAAAAGGAGTTTGCGCCAGGTGCACTCTGGGAGTTGAAGTCCGCACTTCCCAAGGACCATCACAGAACTTCTGGACCCTTGGGGTGAGCTGTGGACCCCAAAAGAACCTTAAAAGAACATCTGGGTGAAGCCCCAGAAGTTTGGAAAAGATTGGAGAAATTTTAGAAAAAAGCTCCATAAAGTGACCGACTCGACGCGGAAATTCTAGCCGGCTTGCCTCAACCGCGACCCGGCCTGACTTCGTGGTTCGTCCCGGTCAAGAAAAACATCCGAAAAAGAGACTAAGTCCGAACGTAAAAAGTTGACCGGGACCTTCCAGCCATCGTATCCGAGAAGGGCTCCACGGACGTCGGATCAAGATCCAGGTTTACCCCGGTCGAAGGATTTTCATCTCGAAAAAACGACTAAGTCCGAAGGTAGAAATCACCACCGAGGAAACCGACTTCGCGTATCCGGACAAGGGCTCCAGGAGGTCGGATCCAACTGGCAGGTTCGTCCCGGTGAAGAAAAACTTCAAAATAAAGACTAAGTCAGAAGGTAACTTTTTAACCGAGGCCTCCCGCGACCTGTAGCCGAGCAGGGCTCCATCGCGGTCGGCCTGAAAGTTTGACTTTGTCCCGGTCCTGGTGCAACCAGATGACCCGATTGGCGCTTTTTGTTTCTATGCGCTAGAAAATAATAATACTTTAAAAATTCATATCTCCGGTTCCGCAGAACCGATTTTAATCGTTTTTGTGTCATTTTAAAGATAAAAATATAAGCTATTTTTATAAATTGGTTTTGGATTTTTAAACAGTTTCCTGTGTTTTATTTAATTACTGTTTTGTGATATTTGAATGCTTTACACTTTGTCTCCTAAGTTAAGCCTTGACGCTCGATGCCAAGCTACCAAGGGTAGAGCTGGGATTAATTTACTGAGACCTAACTGTACTTTTGTGGAGGTTTGTGGCTTGTTGCTAGGTGTAGGTACCTACCTGCCCTATCAATAACCCATTTTCCAACACACCTTGCAACTGCCTTGCCTTCTTGCCCAAACACATGCATGCTGCATCGTACAGCACACAATTCATTGCAACTGTCCCAGACATGTGCGGGTAGCACCACCACCCTGCACACTGACAACACATCCACAAAAGGCAGCCACCACTTTATCATGCAGTGAGGATGCCCCCTGGGTGCAGGGAACAATAATATGAGCAGGCGCTGGGGGAATAGCAGGGTTGTCCTGTATCACTGGAAAAATACCACCATCCAGACCAACTGAACTGATGTAGTATGGAACCACACATCTTGATGCTGAACAGAAATGTGCCACTACAGAAAATATATACCACAGATAGCAAACTGCAGGTCACAACAGTTACAGGTAGAGGCCACAACTACTCTGACACAACCATGTGAGACACATAGGAATGGTGGAAATAAACAAACACATAGAACACATAGGGTATGACTGTGAACATAATGATGTATAATTCCACATTGATGGGCGGGGTGGTGCACGGCTAAGTCTGGTGTTGGTAAGACTGCCAGTGCAGGATACCCTTTGCGGATGGCATGATTAGTCACACTTTAGGATGGTGGATGGAAATCTGACTGCTCATGGTAGCTCCGTGGGGCACTTAGCACAACATTGTTGATGCGTCAATTAGAGTCAGTGCTAGTCTTGGGGCGCATTGAGTGTGACAGGACACGCTGCACTTAGCTCTGCAAATCAGGCAGTGGAAAGGGCAAGGGGGCAGGGCATAGGACCCCTTGCACTGCCCATACCAGGTGCAAGGGCTGTGGAGGGGCACCCAGGGGAACACCACACCACACCACACCACATCACCACCAGCCTTTGCATGGGTGTTTCACTGCCATGCAAAGGCTGGTGGAAATGCGGGAACAAACCTAAAGTGTAGCGTTGCATGTACTACTGGTCTGGTGTCATAAGACAGGTGCCATTGCCAGTCTGTAAGATGCTGGAAACCTGTCAGTGGTAGGCCATTGGCCCATTGGGCATTCCCCATTGACAACAGTTGTCACTACCACCTGCGCTGTTGGGGGTGGTCATATAGACAATGGCAGTCAGGTGGTCATAGGACAGCTGCGCTTGAAATGAGGGACCAGTATGACTACCTGCTGAATCACCATCAAACTAGCTTAAGGCCCTGACCTAAGTTCAATCCAGTTAACCGGCCATGTCCATTAACTCATTTACCATCTAGCACTGTCACATATATTATGATGTACACAGAAAAAATATTATACCCATGCTGGCCATCTGTGGGTCTACCCCTGTGCCTGTGTCAAATTAGCTGCACTGCCACCTTGTTGCATCTCATACATCATGGTGCAAGGATGGCTGCATTGAGGGGGAGATAATAAGTGTGTAGGAAGTTGAACATACCTGCACAGACAGAAGATGAAATTGAACTCTGCTACGTCCATGTGTGCTGTGCAATGTAGCACACATACACATATATCAACGTGAGGAGCTTTCAATGGTAGCAAGAGCATAATGTACTGGCATTTCCAACCCTGGGGTGGTGCAAGGTTACAATACTGCATGGATGTTAGTGAAACATGTAAGACTGGGACAGCAGCATATGTACATGTGTGGTGCTCTGGCTTGAGCACTGCAATACCCATTGTAAGGCCTCACCATGAAAATGGATGAATAAGGAGGGTTGACAATCCTACTTATGTTACGAGACACATGCAGGACAACATGTACTAAACTATACATGTACTAACTATAGCTAAACATATATATATATATATATATATATATATATATATATATATTTTTTTTTTAATTTCATTTTTTTACATTATTTTTTCTTTTTTAAAACACATATATACCCTAACATGACCCCCCCACCCACTTCTTAATCACATATGGCCCTACATGTGGCTTGTCATCACCTTGTTTACATGATGCTGCACAATGAGCATCATAAGCCTTATAAGATATGACCCTCTGGTGGTGCATGGGGAACCTTTCAATGGGACACAATGTCACCGTCCAGCCTACTTAGATAACTGATCATTTGACAGATTATCAAATCTAGCATTGGCTGTAACACACATGACTCACTCACACCAAACTCTGGATTACTTCAAAGGACACACATTATCACACTTACTGGATACATCTGGGTCCTCAAATCGCACCACTTCACTGATTGTGTAGGGGACAGGTCTACCTGTAAGATATGAATAGAAAACCATGCTTAGTGTCATATCACCGTCACTACTAGTGGACTACAAATTTCAGTGTGTACTATTTTAGAGGAGTGAGCTAGTTATCCTAGTGTAAAACAGTGCAACAAACACACCACTACAAACACACAATGATACAGACACTCAGGTGAGTGAGATCCACACATCTGCACACTTACACTGGGCCTGAGTCTCATGTAGTGCTACACCCTGCCACAACCATGTATGGGCAATATATAGAAGGTGGAACTTCATGGTATTAGGGGGAGTTGTGTAACAAATACATGACACTACCCTGGTGCTTTGCAAGACAGTTGACTCAGGTACTCAAACTTGTCCTGCAAGGCACCCAGAGGCACTTTGTGATGGACATGGGGCTCAATTATAAGTCTACAGTGATCATGTGTTGAGTAATCCATGACTTATGTGGCAAAGTTCTCTGATGTCTGGGCAAGGCAGGATCTCACAAACAAGAGAGACTTGCCCTTTGAAGTAGGCCTACTTCAAAGGCAGAAAGGGGTATAAGAAGAGTACCCAAACCCCTGAAAATGAGATCACTTCTGGAATCAAGAGGAACCTCTGCCAAGGAGAAGAGTTGAAGAGCTGAGGAGAAGTGCTTCCCTGTCTGTGACTCTACTTTGTGGAGCTATCCTGCGGTTGCTGCTCCTGCCTGTGAAAGGGGACAAAGACCAGACTTTGTTGTGTATTCCTGCATGAGAAGAATCTCCAAGGGCTTGGACTGAGCGTGCCCCCTGTTCTGAAGTCTCAGGGCCATCAAAGACTTCCCGTACCAGCACCTGGACTCTCTGCTGAGACTCCTGCCCTGACAAGTGATGCCCTATCCAATCCCTGAACCCCTGAATGGACAAGCTGGTGAGAATCCAAGAAAACTGACTTTGGACGACTCCGGACCGATGCCGCTGCTGAATCCCGTGACACCACTTGCAACTGACCTCGTGATCCTCATTGTAGTGTGACGACCGTCGCAGGCCTCACACTGCTGCAGACCAGCCAAAGTCCACAACTCTGTGGAATTTGCCGCACCACGTCGTGACAGCCGCCCCCTGAAGTGCACGGATCATTCACTTCGCACCAACACCGCCTCAACTCCTCCGGTCTGCAGCAAGGACCCCACATCTCTTTGTGATGCCTCTGCTCCTTCACCCCGCAGCAGCGGAACTGACACCGCCTTGGATTCAACAACGCTGTGATCCCCGACTTCACGCACCAACTTGTTCTCACAGTTTACTAAGGTACTATACCTGGGGGTCTGCGTGACTCCGTACCTGGCGCCATTGGCATCGGATTCTTGGGAATGACTCCGTCACAATGCTGTGTCATCACCTCATCAAGGCATTTTGTGTTTCTAAGTGCTATTTTTGAGTTTAATCTTCATAACTTGACTTGTGTATGTTGCATATTTGTTGTTTTGGTCTTTTTCTGTTTAGATAAATATTGTCTACTTTTCTAAACCTGCGATGAGTCATTTTGTGGTGTTTTACTATATTACTGTGTGTGTTGGTACAAATACTTAACACCTGGTCTCTGAAGTTAAGCCTGCCTGCTCCAGCCAAGCTTCCAAGAGGGTGAGCTGGGGTTAACTGAGGATGATTCTCATTTACCCTGACTAGAGTGAGGGTCCTTGCTTGGACAGGGGCTAACCTGACTGCCAACCAAAGACCCCATTTCTAACAACCATCTTGAGTATTGGCTCAAGGACTTGGGACATATGAGTTGGTATCCTAACTGATGGTCAGTATGTATGTACCATGTGTTGTGTTGTGCACTTTTGAATCAGTGTGCTATCACTAGCGGCGATATGACACATCATCACAACACAACGTGGTCAGATGTGATGGCAACATAGTAGCACTACAGAGCTTGGACATCCCAGCCATTTTAACATGTGTCATTACAGATGAAGTGCAACACTTAGGCCCATTTCAATGAGTGACAATGCACAACACAGCTCCAACATTTGCAGCACTGTGCTGCAATATTTTGACTATGCAGGAATGCACTATGTGTGACAATGTTACTAGGCAACCCTTTGTTGTCCCCTGCACCAGTGGCTTATATGCAGCTGTGCACCGACACTACCAACCTTGCACTAGGGTGCTTGGCTAGCTGCTCTCTGGAGGTGGATGTGTCTGTCAACAAAGGGACACCTCCCTATAAATGTGCTGTTTTGATGGACAATTGGCTCTTCCTGTGTGTACAGCAGTATGGAGCAAGCACTGGTTGGCACATTCATATAGGTTAAAATCACTGTCTGTTTCCTTATTGTAACCTACAAACGGCACCCCTGGGGAGGTGTTTGATGATGGCACTGTCTCAGGTTTTAGGTGACACCTACATCTGAGTCAGCATCATCATGCTATGTATCTTTTGGTGACAGACCTGCAGCAACTCACATTGCGCGCCCCTTCCATGTGAAGTGCTGCGTGGGAGGGTGACCGATTTCCAATGTGACTTCATTTCACAGTGTGGTCATCCGCAAACTTGTACATATAGTGCAGGCCATGACTTACATAAGTCCCCTAGTGATCCTGAGTGGCAGCTGATGTTTGTGTCAGCCATCAGATGTCCAAGGGTGTATATCCCATTGTTTCAGGATGATCAACATTATTACCAGTGTCTCTCCTGTCTTCCAAAACAAGATTCACCATTTATACTGTCAACATATGCACAGTGCAGGCTGTGGGATGGTGCTCAGCTATTTAGCAAATGTGTCCCTTGGCACAGGGCATGTAAGGTCAGTGATGTCCTCTATAGTCCTACAGGGTTCCACTATGGCATTCATGATCTACTCTGTATAACAGTGACTCTGCCCCATGACGGGCCATTTATTGTTTATGGTACAGACATGTTGGTGTTGTGGGTCTGTAAGTGGTACATTTGATGTAGCACCACAGTAGATGTGGTGCCACTGCTCACAAATATGGCACCTGGTATGTGATGGGCATTAATTTAGGATTACTATGTGTGTGAGCAGGCAGGCAGGCAGATGTATATGCACACTACAGGTAGGTCAAATAGGTGTTGATGAGATGTAGTTGGGATTGGCAGCAGTTGTCTGGCATTTGATGTTTGTTCTGGCAGTGTCTTGCACAGCATGATTTGAGGGATCTGTGCCTGTGTGAGACTTACATAACATGAGCATGGTGTATGCCATTGACATTGCTGTGCTATTATTTGTTTGGTGTACTGTGTGTGAAGAGTACATAGTAGGGAGCTTGTGGGCACATGTAGTGGTTTGTGTCTTTCTACTGTTGGCAAAGGGTACATCTCTGCACCTGTCCTTCATGTGGTGTGCCTGACAAGTTGTGGGTGTGTTATGTACATGTGGGTGTATGTGTTTGTGGTGTGCATCTGTGTTACCCTGGCCTTGTGTTTTTGTAGTGGTGTGTGTCTTGTGTGTCCTACTGGGTTGGTGTGTTGTGTGAATATTGCTCGGTTTGTTGACTTACCCACACGTAGGCCATTTCCATATTGTCCATTCTGGAAGTGTTTGTTGATCCTGCTGTGCCAGAATATGTAGGCGTCATGCACACTCCCAGGATACTTGGCCAAAATGTTTGTGAATAGTCCCCGGTAGTCCACTATGGCCTTCAAATTGATGGAATACGTGTGCTTGTGATTCCAGTATATGTGCTCAGTTGCTGCAGGTGGCACAAGTCGGACATGGATGCAGTCAATTGCTGATGTGGTGGAGTGTCAGGAAGATTACCACCTTTGGCAGGAACTCAGAGAATGATGACTGTGACACACCAACAACCAGGGCACCGGTTGATGGAAATGAGTCACTTGCCAGCATGTACAGGACAGCTAGCAGTTTTGTCACAGGTGGTAGGTTGGGTGGGGTCGGCAGGCTGGCTGTGATTTGTGGATCAATGTGGTGCAGCAGGTGAAGTGTGGCTTGCCGGTTGAGTCTGTATGTCCTTATGATGTCTTATTCCCCGAGGACATGGAGGGTAGTCCTGTTTCTGAATGTCCTCTCTGGCCTTCTCCATTGCCTTTGTGGACTGCATTGTGGTGGTGGTTGTTTCTGTGGTTGTTGCTGCCCTCTATGTTGTCTCAAAAGCTGGAGCAGTAACACTTCCATCTTGTCCTTAAGTAGTGATGTGTTTGCCTAATTTTAATGCCTGGTCTGACCCAGGTGTTAAAATTTGCCGTAAATCAGAAATAACGTCATTTTCTGTCTCCGTCTCCCAACTGTGTGTCTTTTTTGCCCAGGTTGATAAATATGGTGCTAGGGGTTTAGAGAAATTTTTTGGACAGGAACACCTACCTTGCATCTCATTGATGCAAAGTGGTTTCACGCATTAAAAAAATGATGTTAACTCCAATATTTTGATGCTAGACGGGTCTAACTAATTCAGTGCAAACAGGGTATAAGTATGGACCTTGGTGTCTTAGAGGAAGAGATGATAGCTATTGATGATCTGTTTGGAGTAAGTGACTCATGACAGCATGATTGTGAATATTGTTCCTTTTCTTCAAAAGCAGAAATAGGTTCAGAATGATTTATCTCCTTAACTCTATCTGACTGTAAAACTATCAGTTTTGGGAATTTGTTTTAAAGGTGTGTCACCGAATAATACCTGCACACAATGTAACTGAGGTTTTCTATCAACTTTGGATATAGGAAGAACTGGCAAGTATACCATCCTAATGCTACAGTGATATACTGCAGATTTAACTAAATTAGAAATACAAATGACACATTTTAAAGCTGAACAAATATCTATTTCTGGTAAACCATATAGCTGTATAGCTATTATGTTTCATGAAGGAGTATTACATCTGGACACTACACCATCAACTGAAAAAATACAACTAGATGGACAGAGTATGATAATAGCAACCTTACATTTAAGTAGAGATTACTTTATCAGCTACCAAATTCTTCCCTTCTCTTTCAAGAACGAATATGCTAAGGAGGATTACTACTGAAAAAATGGAAAAGTACACTTCTGGGAAATCTAAAATAACAAGTTAAGACATCATAACACCTACCAATGGTGATGTCTTCATAATGGATTCTAAATCTTGAAATATTTTCACTTTTTTAAGAAAACAACAGAAAAAGCATTACATTGGAACACAGATCACAAACTACAAATCAGGACAAATATTTACTGAAGAGAAATAGAAATACTGCTAAACCGATCTTTGAAGAACTGGTACAAAAATATGAAAAGAATTACACCACTTATATACTCTACTCCTGTTTAATGGATTACCATATTTGATGACATAATTCAGCCTACCAAGAGTGATGTCTTTACATGTGTTTTCACCTACCACTATTATTTGTACACATTAATTGTATTATAAAACTATAATATACATTATATTCTTCAACGGGTATAAGTAAAACCGTTGTGTAAATATTTGTAGTAAGTGTGATGCATAGTAATGTTAATTTGAAATAAGGTGCTATATAATTATGTTTTTTTTTTTAAGTCCCTATGGCTACCCCACTTCTGGTCAATGATGAGTATTTATACACACTTCATTAATAGTGTAAAATTATAGAAGCTGGAAACAGTTAAAAATGGAATGTTGAGATGCTTAAATAATCTGTATAATTGCTTTACAATTATATACATTTCTTATATATTTTATTAACAATAGCTTTTTATTACAGATTGTGAAGCTTTAATAGATAAATTATTAATATGAAACTTTAACTTTTATTTATTTTTTCTCTCTTTCAACACAAATTAAAGGACATCATTTTTGGAGTAATGTAGGTCATTAACTTCATCTTGGTTCATTTATACATCATCCATACACATACTTTGTACACATAGTTAATAATACTACAACAGCAATACGCATTAATTGAAAATACACTGGCATACACATATGCAATCACCGACATACCCAGGGACACACTGATGCATACACTGACTGTGAGAAAGTAGCCTCTTTCTAGCCTTGTTACCCCCATTTTTGGCCTGTTTGTGAGTGTATGTCAGGGTGTTTTCACTGTCTCACTGGGATCCTGCTAGCCAGGGCCCAGTGCTCACCCTATGTTTTCAGTATGTTTGTTATGTGTCACTGGGACCCTGCTAGTCAGGACCCCAGTGCTCATAAGTTTGTGGCCTATATGTATGTGTTCCCTGTGTGGTGCCTAACTGTCTCACTGAGGCTCTGCTAACCAGAACCTCAGTGGTTATGCTCTCTCTGTACAAATTGTCACTAACAGGCTAGTGACCAATTTCACCAATTTACATTGGCATACTGGAACACCCTTATAATCCCCTAGTATATGGTACTGAGGTACCCAGGGTATTGGGGTTCCAGGAGATCCCTATGGGCTGCAGCATTTCTTTTGCCACCCATAGGGGGCTCTGACAATTCTTACACAGGCCTGCCACTGCAGCCTGAGTGAAATAATGCACACATTATTTCACAGCCATTTTCACTGCACTTAAGTAACTTATAAGTCACCCATATGTCTAACCTTTACCTAGTAAAGGCTGGGTGCTAAGTTACTTAGTGTGTGGGCACCCTGGCACTAGCCAAGGTGCCTCCACATTGTTCAGCGCCAATTCTCCGGACTTTGTGAGTGCGGGGACACCATTACACGCGTGCACTACATATAGGTCACTACCTATGTGTAGCTTCACAATGGTAACTCCAAATATGGCCATGTAACATGTCTAAGATCATGGAATTGCCCCCTCTATGCCATCCTGGCATTGTTGGTACAATCCCATGGTCCAACGGGTCTGTAGCACAGACCCGGGTACTGCCAAACTGCCTTTTCAGGGGTTTCACTGCAGCTGCTGCCAACCCCTCAGACAGGTTTCTGCCCTCCTGGGGTCCAGCCAGTGTACTTACCAGTGTACTTACCTATTTGTCTGGAGGACCATAGCGTAGCGTGTACTGGGGGAGGACCCCATCCACGAGTTTCTCCAACTCCTCCGATGTGAAGGCAGGGGCCCTTTCCCCAGACACACGAGCCATTGTCTCTTCCAGACCGAGGTCACAGCAGCACTTGCAGTGTAGGTCCTCTCCTGTCGAAGATCTGGTACCGAGTGATTGAACAGATAGAAAATGGCAGTCACGTCTGTGGCGGTACGTAGCGTCACTGCCGGCATACATCGTCATTGGCTCCTGGGAACCATAGGGTCCAATGTTAACCAATGCAGTATTGAGCTGCGGTCTTCAACTGTCTACCGCAACGGTGTACAGCGCCGGCGCAGTTACCTCACATTCAACTGTCCCACTTTACAGGTCAGGCAGGCGCCATTTCAGGGGCCCACATGGCTTCATTTTTAACTGCGTCACACATACCTAGGCCTAGACTCAACACACATACAGGCCACTTTTCGGATTATGATTTGTGTTCTGTGTAAGCTGTGGGTACGTACCTCTGAGTTGGTTGACTATGTGCTCGCTGTTGTCCTTCATAGGCACCGTCCGCTGGGACATGTGAGGAGATGGCGGCATCCTCCGGTGTACCGACCATTGGTGGACCTGGCGACAATGGAGGAAAGACATGTGATCATCACCTACAGGCTTGACCGTGCCACAATCTAGGAACTTTCTACCCAGCTGGAGCCAGATCTGATGTTAGCTATCCGCCATCCCACAGGAATCCCCCCTCAAGTGCAGGTGCTGTCAGTGCTCCAATTTCCTTGCAAGTGGGTCATTTCAAACAACAGTGGCCATAGCATCAGGGATGTCCCAGCCTATGTTTTCCAACATGTTGTCAAGAGTGTTGTCTGCCCTGCTGAAACACATGCGGAGCTACATCGTTTTCCCTCAGGTGGAGGATTTGCCTACAGTGAAAGGTGATTTCTATGCCCTGGGACATATCCCCAACATCATAGGTGCCATTGATGGGACCCATGTGGCTTCGGTCCCCCCCCCCCCAGGAGTGAACAGGTGTACAGAAACCGGAAGAGTTACCATTCCATGAATGTACAGATGGTATGTTTGGCAGACCAGTACATCTCCCTGATGAATGCCAAGTTCCCTGGCTCATTGCATGACACCTACATCCTGCGGAATAGCAGCATCCCTTATGTTACGGGTCAACTCCAGAGGCACCGTGTGTGGCTATTAGGTGAGCACCTGGAAGCAAGACAGTGGGAATGGTTGTCTGGGTCTGGGGATAACCCTACAGCTTATTGTGTGTCTAACAGTTGTCCCTCGCCATTTGCAGGTGACTCTGGTTACCCCAACCTGTCATGGCTACTGACCCCAGTGAAGAATCCCAGGACAAGGGCAGAGGAACGCTACAATGTGGCACATGGGCGTACACGGCGGATAATCGAGTGGACCTTCGGCCTCCTGAAGGCCAGGTTCAAGTGCCTCCATATGACAGGTGGATCCCTATTCTACTCACCAAAGAAGGTGTGCCAGATCATTGTGGCCTGCTGTTTGCTTCACAACTTAGCTTTGCGACAACAGGTGCCTTTTCTGCAGGAGGATTATCCAGATGGCGGTGTTGTTGCAGCTGTGGAGCCTAAGGACAGTGAAGACGAGGAAGCAGAGGAAGAAGACATGGACAACAGGGACTCAGTGATCCAGCAATAGTTCCAGTGAGACACAGGTAAGAATACAAACAAGCCTACTACATGTACTTTAGCACTACTACCTCTCTACTGTCTGTCGTTTTCACCTAGTGTATGGTCACTGAGTTGTCACTTTCCCTTACGATTTCACAGATGTGTGTCCCACAGTGTGACTTCTGCTTTGATTCATCATGGACTACAACTGTGTGGCATAGGTATGTTGACAATATAAATGAAAGAGCATTTTGCCACAGTAATTGCTAATACACTATTCCGAAATCACAGACTGACTCCAGATTGTTTTGTGCTTTAAGGGTGTTTATTTTAGTTCTCAATATTGGAGTGGGTAGCAAAATGGTGAGGGGTGATGGTGGAGGAATGTCCATGGCAGAATCCAGTCTATTAGTCTCTCAGGTGCATTGCCCAAATGGGCATAGGAAGTGGAGCTGGGGCAGTTTAAGGATGGACAGGGTGACAAAGTGGGACAGAAGGGTGACAATCAGGGTGGTCTCATTTCTTGGCGGGGGTCTTGGCATCATTCTCTGTCTTTGTCCTGGATCTCAGGGACCGTTTGTGAGGTGGTTCTCCATCTGCGGGGGGTAGGGTGCTGGTTTGGTGGTCCTGTGGCGGTGCCTCCAGTCCACTAGCACCGGAGGAGGTGGTGGGCAGTTCATCGTCCAGGCTGGTGTCAGGGGCCCCTTGTAGTGCCACAGTGTCCCTCCTGGTTTGGAGTACTTCCTTCAGCACCCCTACGATGGTGCCCAGGGTGGAATGGATGGATCTGAGTTCCTCCCTGAAGCCCAAATACTGTTCCTCCTGCAGGTGCTGGGTCTCCTGAAACTTGGCCAGTACCGTTGCCATTGTCTCCTGGGAGTGGTGGTAGGCTCCCATGATGTTGGAGAGGGCCTCCTGGAGAGTGGGTTCCCTTGGCCTGTCCTCCCCCTGTCCCACAGCAGCCCTACCAGTTCCCCTGTGTTCCTGGGCCTCCATCCCCTGGACCGTGTGCCCACTGCCACTGCCCCCAGGTCCCTGTTGTTGTTGGGGTGGTGGGTTAGCCTGGGTTCCCTGTAGTGGTGGACACACTGCTGATTGACGTGTCCTAGGGACGGAGGTATGGGCCCGCTGGGTGGGTGCTGTGCTGGTGTTTCCAGAGGGGGGAAGCTCTGTAGTTGCCTGTGACTGTGTGATGGGAACCGACTGTCCCGAGGTCCCCGATGGGCCGGGCTGGTCATCTAGATCCAGTTGGACAGAGGTGCTGTCATCACTGTGGGCCTCTTCTGTTGGGGGTGTGGACATGTGTGGACCCTCCTGTCCGGTGACGGTGGGTAGGGGTCCTGCAGGGGTATAAAAGGATGTTTATTACATCTGTGTGTGGCATGGTGTGCAATGGGTGGGTGACCGTGTACCCCAGTGCTTGCATTCCTGTGTGGGACCTTGTGTGATGATGTTTTAAGGGGGTGTATGGGTATGTGCAGTGGACATGCTTTAGTGATGTGTGTCCATGCTTTGTTGTTGCATGCAGGGCTTGGTGTTGGGAATGGGTGGTTTTGATGTTGGGACATTTGTGAGGAGTTGGAGTGATGGGGGTGAGGGTGAGGGTGGGGGTATGTGCTGGCATGCAGATAGGGTGGGGGATGTAATAGTTAAGATTTGACTTACCAGAGTCTATTCCTCCACCTACGCCTGCAAGGACCTCAGGATGCAGAATCGCCAAGACCTGCTCCTCCCATGTTGTTAATTGTAGGGGAGGAGGTGGGGGTCCGCCGCCAGTCCGCTGAACCGCAAGGTGGTGTCTTGAGACCACGGAACGCACCTTCCCCCGTAGGCCGTTCCACCTCTTCCTGATGTCATCCCGATTTCTTGGGTGTTGTCCCACTGCGTTGACCCTGTCCACGTGCTGTTGTGTGCTTGTGGATGCTGGTATTGTTGATGGTGGTGTCTCTCTCTGGCCTTCTCTCAGTAATTGTGGTCGTAAGGGTTTGTGGGTGATGTGGGTGTGTGTTTTATATTGTATTGGGTGTGTGGGAGTGGTGTGTGTATGTGTATCAGGTGTGTGTATTTCGAATTGTCCAATGTGGCTGTGTTTTGGAGATGTGTGTGTATTTTGAGCGCAGCGGTGTGTACCGCCAATGGAATACCGCGGTTGAAAGACCACCGCGTGGATTAGTGTGTCGTGATAGTGTTGGCGTATTTCTGTTGGCGTGACGGTGGAGGTTTTGTATTCGCCAGTTTATCCCTGACCTTTGGTGTGGCGGACTTGTGTGGGTGTCTGAATATTGGCGGATTCCGTGCTGTGGGTCATGATTGCTGTGGCGGAATTAACACGGCCACGGCGGTGTGTTGGCGGTCTTCTGCATGGCGGTAAGCGGCTTTTACCGCCAATGTTGTAATGACTGCCAAAATATTTTCTATTTTTATAAATTGGTTTTAGAGTTTTATGCTGTTTCCTGTGTTCTATTTTATTACTTTTTTGGGATATTTGAATGCTTTACACACCTTGTCTCGTAAGTTACGCCATGTTGCTTGATGCCAAGCTACCAAGGGTTGAGCGGTGATTAATTTTTTGAGACCTAACTGGATCTAGTGGGGGTTAGTTGTCTATTGCTTAGTGTAAGTACTTACCTGCCCTTACAAATAATCCACTTTCCAACACAAACCCCCTCAGATACTCTCACAGCCACTCACAGACATTCTGAGATATTTATGCACTCACTCACACACTCAATTCCAAAGGTTAATGGTTACAGTTAGGAAATAAAATTAAAAGCATGTTTCAAATTCACTTAAAAAACAAAAGGATATAGGGAGGTTGTAGTTATGAAATGACTACAGCCCAAACGGCTGGATGGAATTACACCAAATTTGTCAGAAAGCTAAATTTTGTTCCACAGATGGTGCTATTGGTTATTTGGTGTTAATCAGTTCAGTAGTTTTTAAGATATTAAAGGAAAAATACATTTGCATATGTAGAGCTGTGGATCCATCAGAAAATTTTCATGGCGATTTCAGTAAATTCGCAAATGCACATGCAAGCAGGTATTCTGTGATTGGCTGGCTGCAACTTGACTATTAGGCTGCCAACCCTGTTTAATGTTATAGGACATGGTCCCAGGTGCTCAAAATAAATTTGATAAATGGTATCAGGGGTCAGGGTGGAGTTACCCTGACCCCAGTTCTGTGATGTAGGTGTGTTTGTGGGTATAAATATGCCCTTTCAAATATTATTTTGCACTCCACAGGATATTCGCGAATACGTTGCAAAGCTCAGCGAGGCCCCCCTCACAACAAATTTGCGAATATTGGAAACAACAAAAAAAATTGTGGGGCTTATTCATAAACTATTTCATTCACTCATAGCTGCAGTTAGACACTCATGCACCTACTCACAGACCCACTCAGAGAGTTGTACACCCACTTTGAGACTCACTCAACCACTCATGCACCCATTCACAAATGCAATCAGACATTCATGCACTCACTCTAAGACGCACTCAGGCTTACGCATGCACTCACAGACTCACTACGAGACTCGTGCACTCACTCACAGACCCACTCAGAAACTCCAGCACTCAGTCACAGACACATTCTGAGACTTATGTACCAGCTCACAGACCCACTCAGACCCTATACATCTGTTCACAGACCCACTCACAGACTTGTGCACTTACTCACAGACTTACTCAAAGACTCCGGTACTCACTCACAGACTGATACAGGCACTTTTGTACCCACTCACAGACCTGCTCATACAATCACACACCCACTCACAGAGCCACTGAGACACTGATGCATCACTCACAGAGCCACTCAGAGACTCACCCACTCACTCACAGACCCACTCAGACACTGACACACCCAGTCACAGAGCTAGTTAGACCCTCATGCGACTACGCCATGACCCACTCACATACCAATGCACCCACTCACAGACCAACTCATAGACTTATACACCCATTCACAGACCCACTCAGACACTGATGCACTCACAGATCAACTCAGAGACTCACACATTCACTCACAGACCCACTCAGAGACCTACACAGAGATTCATGCACCCGCTCAGAGACCCCTTCTGACACTCTTGCACCCACTCACAGACCCACTCAGACCATTACACACTTGCTCACAGACCCACTCAGACTCTATGCACCAGTTCACAAACCCATTGAGAGACTCACAGACCCAATTAGAGACCAAGGCACTCACTTGCAGACCCATTGAGACACTTACAGGCCACTTTCAGACCTACTCAAGCTGTCACACACCCACTCACATACCTACTCAGACCCACACACACCTACTCATAGACCCATTCAGACGCTGACAGACCAACTCACAGACCCAGTCAGAGACTCACACACTCAGTCACAGACATACTCAGAGACTTATGCACTCACTCAGAGACCCACTCAGACATAAATTAAGCCACTTACGGACCCACTCAGATGCACATGCACCTATTCACAAACTCACTAAAACACTTATGCAGCTACTCACAGACCCACTGATACACTCATGTACTTACTGACAGACCCACCTGAACAAACATTTTCATACTCACTGAAAAGGATTGTGAGGCAGGTATATATTAAATGTCAGACCCACTGAAAGTTTGTAACATGCAGTGACAGACTCAGAGAGCTATATATGAGTTTAGAGAGTGATTTCAAAGTTGATCTTCATTGTGTGTTGTTGAAAATGGAAAATGTTAGAAATATATATATATATATATATATATATATATATATATATATATATATATATATATAGTCACTCACATCTGTCCCACCTAGTATGCCACTTCCAGGGCCAGATTCCAGATTCACAGCACCATGGACACCATCTTCTGTTTACCAGTTTTAATGTATTTATGTTTCTTTGTCCGTCTTTTAATAAAGTGCAGTACAGTAAAGAAGGAAAGGGAATTGGGTTGATGCGTTTTAGTGTTATGCCTTCGGCTAGACCTTATATACATTGATGAGCTTTTCCTCATATGGGATGGCCATGAAGATGCTTTGCAGGAATACATTAATGTACTCAATAACAATGAATTAAATATTCGAATTGAGACAATTTGGAGTAGGAATGAAATTGAGTTTTTGGATGTCCTGCTTGAAGTCAAGAATGACAAATTAAAGAGTTTGGTATATCGCAAACCCACTGCATGCAATTCCATATTACATGGTAACAGTGTGCACCCGAAAGCACTAAAAAGGAGTAAACCATATAGTCAATTCCTGCAGGCTCGCAGGATTGCTCGGATAAGGCCAGCTTTTAAAAGGAAATAATGCCAATGACACAAAGATTTTTGGAGCGGGGATCTCCTTATAAAATTTCGATGGATGCACAGAATAGAGGTAATAGCACTACAAGAGAGGAATTTCTTTAAAAAAATCAAGCTGACAATGACAATGGAACAATAAGCAGATCCCCTCCAAGACTCTTTTTAGAGTACACTCATCAGCATGTAGCACATAAGAAAAGTTTGCAACTTAATTGGTATGTTTTACAAAAAGATCAACATATAAAAGGGGAAATTGGTCAACATCCACAAATCACATATTGTAAGACTTATTCATTAGGAGACCATTTGATTAAGAGATTATTTGCCAAAAATTAGAACAAAAATAACATATTCTGGTTGACAAAAAAAAGTTTGGGATTTTGGAAATGTGGCCATTGCAAGACTTGTACAAATGCTAAAAATGTGCAGAGCTTTCAAACATTTGAAGGCAGAAAGTGTGTGATTAGAGATCGAATTACTTGTGAAGCTGAATATGTTATCTAAGTCATCGAATGTGGCTGTCGGAAGAAATATGTAGGCAGCACTATTCATAAACTCAAGATCAGGTTTTTGAAACATCTTAGAGCTATTAAAAATCAGTATAGATTCTATCCTCTGGCTAAACATTTTTGGGACATACATGGAGGAGTTTGTAGTACTCTAACCTTCTACAGAATTAAATCAATCAAATTAGGTCACAGATTGGGTGATAGGACATTGGAATTAAGACAAATGGAATTCAAAATGATTTTATTGCTCGGTTCAGAGAATCCTTGGGGACATGATCTTGATGCTGAATTACATGTGCATTTATGAAGAAGGAAGTACAAAATATATTTTAAAATAAGCATTAGGAAAGGTTTAGTTGCTAGAAGTGTTTACATATACTCCCTTAATGTTGAGACTGGATATATTGATCATAGTTGATAATGGACATTAAGGTTGTCATCATACATATTTGATATTTGAATGTGGTAGATGTTGAGAGTAGAAATCATGATTGCTGAAATTTGTTGTGATGTTTTTAAATTTTTAGAATATATATTTTTTCACAATATTTTGATTCACCTCTTTCACTTGGCACTTTATTCGGTATGGTTAAGGCTTCACAATACAGTTGGGATTCACTCATTAGGTCTTGCAAATCTACTGGTGTGGACTATATGATATGGCCCACTAAAATTGTGGGGATGTCAATATGGCCTGTTTACACTATTTATACCATGAGTCAAACAGGGGATTATGGTGGTCATTCTGACCCTGGCGGTCTTTGACCGCCAGGGCGGAGGACCGCGGGAGCACCGCCGACAGGCCGGCGGTGCTCCAATGGGGATTCCGACCGCGGCGGTAAAGCCGCGGTCGGACCGGCACCACTGGCGGGGTCCCGCCAGTGTACCGCGGCCCCATTGAATCCTCCGCGGCGGCGCAGCTTGCTGCACCGCCGCGGGGATTCCGACCCCCCCTACCGCCATCCAGATCCCAGCGGTCGGACCGCCGAGATCCGGATGGCGGTAGGGGGGGTCGCGGGGCCCCTGGGGGCCCCTGCAGTGCCCATGCCACTGGCATGGGCATTGCAGGGGCCCCCGTAAGAGGGCCCCTAAATGTATTTCACTGTCTGCGAGGGTGCAACTGCACCCGTCGCACAGCTTCCACTCCGCCGGCTCGATTCCGAGCCGGCTTCATCGTGGAAGCCTCTTTCCCGCTGGGCTGGCTGGCGGTCTGAAGGCGACCGCCCGCCAGCCCAGCGGGAAAGTCAGAATTACCGCCGCGGTCTTTCGACCGCGGAACGGTAACCTGACGGCGGGACTTTGGCGGTCGGCCTCCGCCGCCCGCCAAGGTCAGAATGAGGGCCTATATCTCTTGGGATAAATGTATTATGTCATCCTTAATAAGGACAGTGAAATAAATCATTATGAAAACATTTTCCAAGATAGATATACTAACCAGTCATCTGATTTGGGTGGATTAGTAAAGGAGATTCATTATATTCCATCCATGTCAGTGAGACATTTTGAAATGTAGTTTTACTTATATTGTAATAGAAATCAGAAATTATTTTGGTTGCATGCAGGCACCAGGTCACTTTAGTATTATATCATACGCATTGAACAACAAGATCAATTTCAAATCATAATATTTGATATTGTACATATCCAAATATAGACATAAATAGATCATATAGGCATAACATGCCATATGATACATAAGTGATTAATCATCATAGCTTGAAGTCTTAGGAGTTTACTATGCATATGTCTCTTTATTTTGTTCAATTTGATATTTGACATACAAAATGAAGGTTTTATATTCGGGAGTACCTTTTTATTAATAGGTTAAACATCGAACATTATGTGAATAGATGTGCTAATAGAATAATGGAACATTTATATATATTTGTGGGTATTTATATAATTTTTAGCAAGCCATTTTGAATTCTTAGAATTATATTATGCACATGTCACTTTATTTTTGACTAATTTGATATTCTCCATATAGAATGAAGATTTGATATTTATGAATGCATTTTTATTAACATATCGAATATCAAAGACAATGTAACTGTATAGTCATGATGATCGTGACATCGTCGCGAATATTTGGAAAAACTGGAAATCAAATATTATAATGAAGAAAGTTAACAAAAAATATTAGGCAGTAGGGTGGGCCTGAGGAGAACATTTGAGTTCATTGTGAATATGTGACAGCTACATAAAAGACGGGATGCAGAGTTTCAGGTTGCTAAGAAACAATCTGTTGCCTTCATCTGTGAAGTGCACACCAACACTTCTACAGATACCATCCATGTCAAAGAGAAGGTTGTTGTGGCAGATACAGCCCATGTTATTGTCTCTGAGAAATGCAGAAACAGTTTTATTAACTAGTTTTCTGGCTTTGTCAACCTGTGGACAGAATTGATTTGACCACTTCCATTTCTGTATTTGGCATAAGTTGGAATACACTAAGACAGTGTGAGGGACAAGTGTCACCAATTGTACAACAGTATCCTTCCTTAGGATTTCCAGTCCTACCCCAGTCAGTGTGCCCAGGCCATTACCACAACAGGGCACGATCATGAGGTAAAGGGGTTGGCAATCTGTAATGCTTTTCACCAAAGGCAGCAATTGATGCCACTTTAACCCTCTCTAGCCAATCCAATTAATATCCACACCAGGAAAAGGAAGTACATGTCAATACCACTCTTTCTACCAGCCTCCCTAGGCCAGAACAACATAGCTGTATCTAACAATCCACACTCTAACCATTTTGTAGTGAAGGAGCAGTGGCAGAGTGGAGAAGGCTGATGGGAATAATGTATGGTTTAAAATGGAAGGCAGTTAAAATGGAGGTTTGCTTCAGGGTTTTTTTTTTTATTAATTGGATGCAGTAAATGTGCTAGTAAATAAAATTAGGTTGTGACTTGAAAGGATTATTGAGTTGATCTATGATTGGGTCTGGTAAAAATCAAATATTGTAATACATCCTTGGATATGCTTTTCAATCTGTATAGTAAACCACACCTGTTGCCGCTCATTTTGTAAATAGTATGCCCCTTCTAGAATGTTATGTGAACTTGTGACCCACTGGTTGTAATGGGTTGCAATGGAGACTGTGCTAAGAGTGTATTGCGTAAGGGTGTTAAAGAGAGAGTTCTGTCTTTGTACTCATTATTGCTTAATAAGTGTTTAATTTTCTAGTGAGGGATTGCTAATAAAGTGTTCTGTACTCTAAAAGTCTAAATAATATGAACCTACATATGTTTTTGGACATTTTTTGTGTGCAAATTCATAGCGATCATCATGATTAATATGCAAATATGGGCAAAAGTCAACCATATTAGTCTTCTTTATAAAAGTGCATATAAAGGTTTGATACATACTAACCATTCATAACTGGACTTACAAAAGTAAAATATGAACGGTATGTTTGTATTTGCTGGCAGTCAATGCAAAGTTGAAAAGGTTGCCATTCATGGGTCCTTTGCATGAGAGCGCTGTGTCATTCTTCTACTTAGTTTTTACAATGTTCAATACTTTTGAATCCATCTAATAAGAGAATAGAACTATTTCATCAACAAACTCAATCTTCAAGTATGTCAATTATATTTAATTCTAAGAAATAGAATGATTAAAAATGGATGTGTTTGTGAGATTCTTAAAAGAGTGTATGAAATATATAGAGAATTATTCAAAGTAGGTGTGATGATCTATTAGTGGTAGTTTGACTGTTTTTATACATTTATTAATTGGTGACTAAGATGCAACCCTCTGAGGTACAGACTAGGTGTGTGAGAAGTTGTTGCATCAAATGTTCTCATGGAACTGCATATAATGTATGTACTGCTGGTAACGTCTATACGTGTTGTTCAGAAAGAATGTTCTTGTTTGAATTCTGGGACATGTAGTCCTATTTATTCCATTTTCAAAGAAGATTACAAGACTCAAAATTGAAAGGGAAAACATGCACTCTAGGTGTATATGAACCTTGAACCTGTTGATGTTGACAGCAATGTATTAGATAGTTGTTTGGGTAGGTGTTGGTAAATTATTCCAGGTTTGTATGTGCTTAGATGGTAAGAGTTGTTCTTTAAAGTAGTGCAGTCGGATGTGTAGTATAAGACTAGTAAGCATACTTAAACATAAGGTGTTAAATATGGCTGAGCCCTACTAATGGAAACCCTTTTTATGGTGCCACACAGACAGCTTGTTCTTCTATCTACAAGGTGTTTGTTAGCTAAGAAACCAATATTCTAGTAGTCATTTCTCATTTCTGAAATATGCTGTTAGTATCTCATAATCTATGGTGATTTGTGTTTCAAACAAGAGTGATTTGTTTTTTAGATTAATGTTACCTATGCACTTGCCGGCTCATATGCCAAGCACTACATATATATGCAGCACTATCAAAGGCAATTGCAGACATACTCATATAACACTGTATTCCCTAACACAGACACTAAGGTTTTGTTCATCCACGTATGTACATAGCCATCCAGGTACCTAAACAGGCATTCACATGCAGGCATATGTACTGAAACATCTCTGGGCACTACTCCATGCAGACACCTACCTTCACTGATATATAAAGGCAAGTACTGACACATTCTTGTCATGTATTTTGACAAATATTGCTTTAGCCATGGGTAAGTCCTAGTAGTGCAGAGCCTGTGTGTGCTCTCTCACTGTCTAACTAAAGTTGGCCTGTAAAGCACCTTTGTCAAGTCTCGTATTTATGTTTTAGTACAAAAAACTCACCTCTTTGATATGCTGTAGGTATGCTATCAAGCATAGTGCATTCTACTTAAGTGGTTAAGAAATGTACTTTTCAGTTTTAAAAACGTACTCATGCACTTGCAGATCCCTACGCCAAACACTACATGAAGAATACCACTCACAAAGCAAATGAAATTCATGTTTCCAGAGCATGGATCCTGTGTCTCAGCCAGTGACAGAGCAACAGAAAGACTTCTACATTCACTCAAATACACAATTACATATGCATCACTATCAACGGAAATTACAGACAAACTCACATACCCCTGTATTGCCTAACAGAGGCACTAAGGTATTTGTTAAGGCACTTGTGTACAGATTTACAGATCAATAAAGGTACTAAAACAGGCACTCACTTGCAGGCAGGTATACTGAAACATCTCCGGCCACTACTACAGGTAGACAGCTACATTCACAGAGATATATAGGCAAGTACTGACACAATATTGTCATGTATTTAGACAAATACTGGTTTAATCATGGGTGAGGCCTAGTAGTGCAGAGCCTGTGTGTGCTATCTCACTGCCTAACTAAAGTTGGCCTGTAAAACTCCCTTGTCAAGTCACAACTCACATTTTAGTACACATAGCTCACCTCTGTAAAATGTTGTAGGTATGCCATCAAGCATAGTGCTAAGTGCATAAGAAATCTACTATTCAGATTTAGAAACTCACTTATAGACTTGCAGACCTCTAAACGAAGCACTACATAGAGCATGCCACTCACAAAGCAATTGACATTCATGTTTCTGAAGCATGGATCCTGTGTCTCAGCCTGTGACAGATAGACTTCTACACTCACTCATATACTTAGAAAGTACGTTTTTATGTGGCAGTGTCAAAGGCAATTGCATACACACTCACATACCTCTGTATTCTCTAACACAAGCATTAAGGTATTTGTTCAGCCACTTATGTACATTTATAGAGCAATACATGTCCTAAAACAGGCACTCACATGCAAGCAGATGTACTGAAATGTCTCTGAACACTACTACGGGTAGATACCTACATTCACTGAGATATACAGGCAAGTACTGACCCAATCTTGTCAAGTATTAAGACAAATACTACTTTACTCATTGGTGAGGCCTAGCAGTGGAGAGCTTGTGTGCGCTCTCTCATTACCTAACTAAAGTTAGCCTGTAAACCTCTTTGTCAGGTCTCAAACTCACATTTTAGAACAAATAGCTCACCTTTGTGAAATTCTGTAGGTATGCCATCTAGCATAGTGCATTGTGCTTAAGTGGTTAAGAAATGTACTTTTCAGCTTTAGAAACATACTCATGCATTTGCAGACCCCTAAACCAAGCAACTGACGTTCATATTTCCAAATCATGGATCCTGTGTCTCAACCAGTGACAGAGTGAGAGAGAGACTTCTTCATTCAACATGGACCCTCTGGACTGCCAAACTAGCTCTCTGAGGTTTCCACTGCAGCCACAGCTGGTGCCACCTCACAGACAGGTTTCTGCCCTGCTAGGGATTGAGCAGCTCTCCAGCTAGGTGCGTACCTAGGTAGGTAACCAATCCCCCTTTCAGGGCTATTTAGGGTGTCTCCTCTGGGTGCTTTCTCAGATTCGGTTTGCAAGACTCCACTAGGACTCCTCTGCATCCTCCGCTTCAGCTTATGACCATCGGATCAACCGCAGACTGCTCCAGAAACCGCTGTAACTGCAACAAAGTATCCAGGAAGGCTACTGTGACACGCAACTTCAGATCCAGCCAGCAACTGCAACAGTTTCCAGCCGGTACTCTTGGACTCCTCTCCTGTTGACGAGCGTGATCCCTGGAACACACGCAATGGACCGAAGTTACCCAGACTGATCAAAGATCCAGCTGTCCAAATTTGGTGGAGGTAAGAGCTTGCCTCCCCGTGCTGCAACACCAACCCTGTGCACTGTGTCTTCTGCAGCTCCTTGGGCTTCTGTGCACTTCTTGCATAGCATAGCCCAGGTCCCCAGCACTCCACGCGATGCACAGCTCTCTGAGTTGTTGTCCGGCGGCGTGGGACCCCACATCTTCTTTGTCCCCACGTTCTGGGACTCCCGTGGGTTCTGGCTGGTCTTCTGAGGATTCTCTGAAGTGCTGAGAGCCCCCTATGTCTCCTCAGTCCAAGTTGAGAACCCCATCCGCCTGGGTCCAGGCAGCTCCTTTTTGATGCAAACTGCGTATTTGCTTCAACCAAAGCTTGTTGGTGGAATCCAGCAACGCAAACAGCCTGCATCCAACAACTCGACGTGAGACATCTCTTGCACCAAGCAGGAACATGCAGCTGTCTTCATTGGTGCATTTCTGTACTTTTCTTCTCACCAGAGAATCCACTTTTGCACCTTCTTCCAGGTTGGCAGGGTCTCCTGTTCTTCCTGATCTCTTCTTTGACGTCTGTACTCCTTTCTCCACTGGTCTTCAAGTCCAGGAATCCATTGTTTGCTGCTTGCAGTCTTACTTTGTTCTTGCATAATTCTTCATCACAACTTGTAGTTTGTTCTGAGGAAGCTTTCTATACTTAACTCTTGCTTTCCTGGGCTCTGAAGTAGGGTACTTTACTTGCCTTTGGTGTTTTCCTACACTCCCAGTGCCCCTCTTACCACTACACTTGCCTAGGCGTGAATTCGACATTCGCATTCCACTATTTCAGTATATGGTTTGTGTTGCCCCTAGGCCCATTACAATCTATTGTATTTTCAACTGTTTGCACTATTCTATGACTGTTTACGTACCTGATTTTGATTACTAGTATATATATTGTATATAATACTTACCTCCAGAAGAAGTATTTCCTCTAGGATATTTTTGGCCTTGTGCCACTAAAATAAAATACCTTTATTTTTGGTAACACTGAGTATTGTCTTGTATTGTGTACTGTGTAACTATAGTGGTAATGCGTGAGCTTTGCATGTCTCCCAGTTCAGCCTTGGTTGCTCAAATACAGCTACCCGTAGACAGCCAAAGTTACTAGAACACTGCCTACATTTCACTAATAAGGGACAACTGGACCTGGTATAAGGTATAAATACCTTAGGTACCCACTACAAACCAAGCCAGCCTCCTACAAAGAGAAAAAGTCAAAAGAAAAGATTGGTAAATAGAACTAACTTCTTTAAAGCTTTCAGTGGTGAATGGAGACATACGTCTAGTACTGAGCCTTTCTTTAATGAGGAAAGCTGCTTACAACAGAACACATTAGTGCATGCAGTTGATGCATCTGGATGACATTATGAGGTAAAATATGGTTCTTCTAATGAAAAGCAGGTAGTTGTATCTAGAAATGTAGAGCAAGTAATAGCTGAAGGGTACAGGGAAGGCGTAGACAGGAACCCTGCATAAAAGTGGAGCTGTAGCAGTATTTGTAGTGTTCGAAGCAATCAACTGACATTTTGAGGATTTTTTTTTACGTATCTTTCCATGCAAAATTCTTAACCAGAAAATTTCAATTTTGCAAAGATTAGATACAAAGTAAGGAAATATACAAACCTACAGAGACCCTCACTAGCATATCTATCAAGGAAGGTGTGACAAAGCACCTTTCATTATTTTAGAATGTTAGCAGTATATCACTCTAAAATGTGTAATTTAGTGAGGAGGCTTTACCATGTGAAGGCTCCTGCACTATGTTAAGAAGAAATGAATAGAGCTCTTTTGCATGGTAGAGAGGCAGAGGTAGAAAAGGTTTTTTATTATGCATAATTTTGTTTCTTTGGTCCTGAAGAGGAGTGTAAAGAAAATGAAGACTTGAAATCTGTAGGTGTAGCATAACAATGGACAGGTATTACTGTTGATACCTTTACTGAAGAGCTTAGAAATTTTAAAACAGTCTATTCAGAAAAACCTGAGTGTATTTGTATATGCTGTTGATGCACCCACTACAAAAGTGAAATCCTTATTATATTGTGATTAAAAAAACTAACGAAAAGTATAGAGATTTGTTTGTAGAAGAACGCTTTAATTGTTTCATACATCAAACTATATGTAAGTTTTATTAAAATCATTTAGAGGACAATACAATGTCAGCTAGAGCAGTGTATAACAGATTAGAAAAGGTTTCAAATACAGAGGAGCTTCAAAATTTGAATGTTTATTAGTCTTTACTTATACAATGTATACATCCATTTCAAGCTATAGTCTGTGTGGAGCCAAGGACTGGCAAATTACCTTAAACTGAGCTCCAGAGAGTTCTAAAAGGTAGAGTTGTGTACTTGCCATTAGATTTTAAGCAGAATATTGAAACTGTAGGGGTGCAGAATTAATTAACAGAAGTACTTCTAATTCTAGTCAATGGTGTCCCAACTATTAAAAAGTAAAAAGGCTGGTCAAGAGTTAGTAGATATTAGTAAAGTAAACAAAGCAACCTTATATCTGGTGCAAAAGAATATTCACTATAAAAATGTAGATGATCTTCAAGATATTACACATATGGAGGATGCCACAGTCTCATTAAGAGGTCATATTGAAAAGATAGATTGAACAAGATCAAAAGAAATCTATGAACTCTACAGTATTCATCCTCTACATTTCAAAGAGATGCAATTGACTTATTTCAGATGAAAACAAGCACAACATGCTCCCTTAAGTGTGTGGGAGAAAACCTTAAAAGCTTGCCCTTTCCACAACTGTTTCCCACTGGAGAAGGTGGTAGATATAATGAGTGGCCTATACAACTACCAGCAGCAGAGTACAGATCAGCTCGACTTTACTCAGAGGACTCAAGATGTAATCAGTGTATTCCTTACATATTTAATCTACTATTTGGGAATGACGTGTCTGGCTTATTTTATGCAGTTATTACACTCTGAAGGGGTTAGTATGCAGAATCTGTCAGTGCTGGAGTTTGTGGAAAAATGTCATGGCAAAGATGAAAATCTGGAATACAACTTAATTCATTTGATGGCATGTCAATGTGGTATAAATTAGTATTGGTATCATCATCATAGTGAGCTAAAATGCATGTTGAGCTGAAAATGCATGGGGTCACCTCCTGGATTACCTATGAGAAGCAAATTCAAATATAAAAGGCATCAGTCTAAAGACGCCTGGAGAACTCTGCTCATTGGACCCAGCAAACCTTTGAGATATTTTAGCCAAAGATTTCAAGCAATGATGGCTTTCATCTACAAAAAACAAATCCTCTTTTTGGAGAAGTGGCTGATTTCCTTTGGTGCAAAGAGTACCACGCTAAAGGTGCTCCACTTATTCACATGCTGTTATGGGTACAAGATGTCCCAAAGTTTGTACAGACACTGATGAGTCTGTTTTGTCTTTCTTAGAACAGTATGTAATAAGCGCCACCCCAAAAGAAATTGCTGACAAGGGATTGGGACAACAAGTTCTATGATTTCAAAATCACATGTGTGGTAAATACTGCCGTCAAAAGCAACATGTTGATTTGGACTCCCACAACCTCTCATCTCAGAGGGAAGAGTGAACAGATTTTTGTCAGCTGTGAGACACACCCTAAAACGTAAATCACCAAAAAGTACTTACAATCTAAAAAAAAGCAGAAGCACCAAAATATAAAATGACTAGAACTCTGTTATTCTGAAGATGTTGAATACAAATAAGGATGGAAAATCTGTATCAGATAACTCCAATGCTGTTGCTCATTACGTGACTTCTTATATCACCAAGTCAGAAAAGACAGAGACGAAAGAGGTCTGGGAGGGGATTTGTACAGAAAAGAGTCTTACCAAGAAATTGTACAGTTTTATTTTGAAAATGCTTTCCCACAGAGAAATTGGATCATTTGAAAACGCAGATAGGTTGAGTTCAGCAAGTTTGTTCTCCAAGTATAGAGGAATTGTGTGGGAAGCCTAGGCTTTGCAAGCAGTTGCAATATAGTATTGAAGTTTTTCCTAGAAATTCAGTGCCTTTCAGAATTTGATACAGAGAGTACAGACATTCTAAAACCTAACATGCTAGATACATATTATCCAAGAAGGAGTCCTCATCTTTAAAACATGTATCTCTATGAAGTACTTTATCATTATACATATAGAAGTTATGCAACTGAAAAGATAGAAAAGGAAAGTTTGCAGTCATTGGATTTGACGATTGTTTGGTGAGACACAACAAAGGAAATCTAATTAGCCACAGAAAGCTTCCTTGTCAAACTGCAGGGAGTTATATTCTTCTATTTGGCACATTTACAACTCTTCAGGCCTTGGCGTGCTGAATCAGATTTACTTGGACAGTATGATTATTATGAGGACTCATTCAATGCTGTAAAAGACAGTATTCAGTGTTCTGTCTTTCCAACATGCTTGCAGATGTTGAAAGATGAGATTGAACCCGGAAGAAACCATCACTGCGTAGATAGTGAAGGAGAGTTCACAAAGCAGCCAAAGTTCTGCACCAGGAAGTTAAGATTCTCTTGGAGACTCAGCAATTCTAAATGAAACAGGGATAGCTGTGAGTGAGGTAGAACCTGCAAAGGAACTGGCAAGACAGGTAACAGTGGAATTTGAAAAGTTAGTGGAAGAAGTGAATAATGAACAAAGATAACTTTTAAAGAAGTGAAAGGTAAAATAGAGCATGGATTTCTCCATGAAAGGAAAATATGTGAATATTCTTCTTATAAACCAATATTACTACTCATCAGTAGACATGCTGGGACTGGAAAAAAGATCCTAAATTACGTTTTCACCAGTAATCCAAAGAAGACTACATATATGAATGTGTCATGTGTAGTCACATAATCAATAGGATTAGCTACACATAATAGTAAAAGAATTACTCTACATCAACTACTACTACTACCTGTTGAACATGACAATAAATTAGACTATCAGGAATTATCTGGTGATGCTTGCCATGAAGTATCAAGAGTATTGAAAACATTTAAGTTACTAATCATTGATGATGTGAGCATAGTATCAAATATAGTACTTGCCTTCACACATACACTTAAGGATGCTGCAGATTTTAAGAACTATGGGCCTGATTCTGACCCCGGCGGTTCCTTACCGCCGGGGCCAGGGTCGGCGGGAGCACCGCCAACAGGCTGGCGGTGCCCCACAGGGCATTCTGACCGCGGCGGTTTTGCCGCGGTCAGAAGTGGAAAACCGGCGTTCTCCCGCCGGTTTTCCGCTGCCCATTAGAATCCTCCATGGTGGCGCAGCTCGCTGCGCCGCCATGGAGGATTCTGACAACCCATGCCGCCATCCTGTTCCTGGCGTTTCTCCCGCCAGGAACAGGATGGCGGTATGGGTTGTCGTGGGACCCCTGGGGGCCCCTGGAGTGCCCATGCCAATGGCATGGGCACTGCAGGGGCCCTCATAAGAGGGCCCCACAAAGAATTTCACTGTCTGCATTGCAGACAGTGAAATTCGCGACGGGTGCCACTGCACCCGTCGCACCTTCCCACTCCGCCGGCTCAATTCTGAGCCGGCGTCCTCGTGGGAAGGGAGTTTTACACTGGGCTGGCGGGTGGCCTTTTGGCGGTCGCCCGCCAGCCCAGTGTAAAACTAAGAATAGCCGCAGCGGTCTTCCGACCGCGGTGCGGTATTCTGGAGGGAGGAAGTCTGGCGGGCGGCCTCTGCCGCCCGCCAGACTTAGAATGAGGGCCTATGATATACTCTTTAGAGGAAAGCTTTTAATTGTCTTTGGTGACCTATTCCAACTTACTCCATTAAAAAGACAACCTGTTTTCAAAACACTTTTGCAGGAAGAAGCAAGAAATTCCCTGGGAAGTATTGACAAAGTGAACATTTGGTTGAACTTTGATTATGAGGAAATAGTGAAGAACATGCACCAAGCATCTGATATGGAATACGAAGATATACTAAAAGACATTGGTGTGGGAGTCCTGATGAAACAGTGGAAACGCCCTTTGGAAAATTGCCTTATCAAGAGTCTATTCCCATCTAACATTTCAGCACCAGAAATAATGTTCAATGTCAATAAAGAAGAGAAATCTATAGTTTGTTTAATACCAGTACTTCAAAAGTGCTACAACTTTAAAGAAAAACTACTACAATTAGAGAAAGCAGATATTTTGGAAATGACGGCAACTGATAAAATGGAACATCAGGGTGTTATACCAAGGACACCAAAGAGGGAGCAAAGATGAGAAAACTAAACTGGAAAATGATGGTGAAATTGTAGGTCACCAGTTGGAAAACAGTTCAGGAGTCAACTGCTATGCAAATGCTATTCTCAATGCACTGTTCCATTTTCTACATGTCGTAAAGCAAATTGAACAAGGATTAGCTAAGAGAATATGTTCTGCACTATATATTATGCTACAACACTTAATAAGTGACAGAAACAGGATATAGCTTGGATAAGGGAAATTAAAGATGTTGATATCTTGGGCTTGCAGGAGACATGGGAATCAAAGTCTCATTTCTTTTTAGATGGGTATGCCACCTTTTCGGTATCAGCAGAGCCATCCTGGATCGGTAGAGCAAGGGAGGTCTCCATTTTCTATATCCTTTAATTTAAGGTATACACTTTCTCAGATAGTGTTTGTTACCAAGCATTTGCTGGTGGTTAGATTAGAATTTGAGGGCCTCTCAAGTATTTCCATGATAAATTTCTATAACTGGTATGAGCAGGAATTTCCCATTGAACACTTAGATATTCTACGTACAACCTTGATTTTGTTCTTATGGATGATCTTAATCTGCAACAATGCACCTTGGAATTTTATGGACTGAACACACTACAGACGGTGATTTAGAGCAGGGTAGCCACTCTGAGCACTCTCTTGAGGGCAGTTTTTTAGATTAGATGTTGGCCATTTTTAATTTAGTATATGTCTTTAGACTTATCTAAACAACTACTTGTTGTAAGTCTCCAAGGATGACCATTATAAATTCTTAGAACTCTTGTTGAGTTTCAAGAGCAAACATTATTGATTTCGTACATGTACCTCAAAGGTGCTGAATTCCTGAAGCAGAATGTATTACAGTTTTGTATCTTTCTTTCTTTCTTTCTTTCTTTATTTCAGATTATTTTAAATACATAAAGAAAACACACAGTCACAATAAATATCAAAACATACACAGCTCAAATGTAATAATTAGTAGCCCAGTGTGGAATATAAACACCGCCCCTGCTAGGAACCTGGCCACATAATCACAGTCTGTGAGGGATTGCAACATTTTGTAAGCAAATCAAAGCAGGCTGTGCCTGACAAAAACCTTTCCACTCTAGTAAAGGCAGTATATCTCGCTTTCTTAAAGTGCAATAGTGACCACAGAAAAAAATGCATAGTATCCTGGATTGAAACATTGTCACAAGAGCAAGGGGCCGGAATATCCCCATTATAACGGATTTGGTGATCTGCTAGGAGCCAGTGTAAAAGGTTTAATCTAAAGCAGATTAAAAAAGCGATGATGTGCTGAGTTCACAACGCCAAGATAGGGCTCCATGCTTAGGTCTGTCTTCAGAAGCATATGTGACCTGACTGTAGACTTTTGCAACTCCTTGCACTCCCTCACACTTTTGGCTCTTTCCATACACATCTTTGTACATGATTCACTAATGAGCTGCAATAAAATTGGGACAACCCAACTTCTCCAAAGAGTTTCAAATATAACACAACCATGGAATACTGAGTCTATTATCTAGGGTGAGACTGTCTCTGATGATAGCCTGATTTAATTAAGTAAATATTGATGGTCTATTCGGGCTCAGTTGCAAATGGAACCATGACCGTGAAGCCTGTTCTTTTACATATAGCACCCAAATCAATTCTGAACGATTTCTATAAGTAACATTACTGGATTGTAAAACTGAGGCCCTCATTGGCAGTAAAAGACGCTTACCGCCGTGTAGAAGACTGCCACCACACTGCTGTGGCCGCGGAATTCCGCCACAGCTATTATGACCCACAGTTCGGAATCCGCCAAAATTCAGACACACACACAAGTCCGCCACACCAAAGGTCAGTGATAAACTGGCAAAAACAAAACCTCCACCGTCACGCCAACAGAAATACGCCCACACTATCACGACACATGAATCCACGCATCGGTCTTTCAACTGCGGTATTACATTGGCGGTACACACCGCCGCGCTCAAAATACACACACTCTTACAAAACACAGCCACAGTGGACAATTCCAAATACACAGAGCTGATACACATACACACACCACTCCCACACACTCAATACAATATAAAACACACACCCACATCACCCACAAACCCTTACGACAAAAAATCACGAACGAAAGCCAGAGAGAGACACCACCATCAACAACAGTAGCATCCACAGGCACACTACACCATCATCCACATAACTTCCACGTACCTCACACAACACCCCACTACTTATCAGCACACATATCACCACACACACCACCCCACACATCACCTACACCACCCCATGGCTTGGCAAAGACACCCCCGGTTCTCGGAGGAGGAGCTCAGGGTCATGGTGGAGGAAATCGTCCGGGTAGAGCCACAGCGATTCGGATCACAGGTGCAGCACACCTCCATAGCTAGGAAGATGGAGCTATGGCGAAGAATAGTGGACAGGGTCAACGCAGTGGGACAACACCCAAGAAATCGGGATGACATCAGGAAGAGGTGGAACGACCTACGGGGGTCCAGACACCACCTGGCGGATCAGCGGACTGGCGGCGGACCCCCACCTCCTTCCCCACAACTAACAACATGGGAGGAGCAGGTTTTGGCGATTCTGCATCCTGAGGGCCTCGCAGGAGTAGGTGGAGGAATGGACTCTGGTAAGTCAAACCTTTAACTACTTCACCCCCCACCCACCTGCATGCTATCACATACCCCCACCCTCACCCTCACCCCCATCACTCCTACTCCTCACAAATGTCCCACTATCACGAACCACACATCCCAACACCAGGCCCTGCATGTAACACCAAAGCATGGACACCCATCACTAAAGCATGCCCACTGCACATACCCATACACCCCCCTAAACCACCATCACACAAGGTCCCATACAGGAATGCTAGCACTGGGGTACACGGTCACCCACCCATTGCACACCCTGACACACACAGATGCAATAATCATGCCTTTATACCCCTACAGGACGCCTACCTAATGTCACCGGACAGGAGGGTCACCACATGTCCACACCACCAACAGAAGAGGCCCACAGTGATGACAGCACCTCTGTCCAACTGGATCTAGATGACCGGCCCGACCCATCGGGGACCTCCGGACAGTCGGTTCCCTTGATACAGTCACAGGCCACCACAGAGCTTCCCCCTCTGGAAAAACCAGCACAGCACCCACCCAGCGGGCCCAAACCTCCGTCCCCAGGACATCTAATCAGCAGTGTGTCCACCACTACAGGGAACCCAGGATAACCAACCACCCCAACAACAACAGGGACCTGGGGGCAGTGGTACTGGGCACATGGTCCAGGGGGCGGAGGCCCAGGAACACAGGGGAACTGGGAGGGCTGCTGTGCAACAGGGGACGGACAGGCCCAGGGAACCCACTCTCCATGAGGTCCTCTCCACCATCATGGGAGCATACCACCACTCCCAGGAGACGATGGCAACGGTACTGGCCAAGTTTCAGGAGACCCAGCGCCTGCAGGAGGAACAGTATATGGGCTTCAGGGAGGAACTCAGAACCATCAATTCCACCCTAGGCACCATCGTAGGGGTGCTGAAGGAAGTACTCAACACCAGGAGGGACACTGTGGCACTACAAGGGGCCGCTGACACTAGCCTGGTCGATGAACTGCCCACCACCTCCTCCGGCGCTAGTGGACAGGAGGCACCGCCACAGGACCCACCCCACCCCCTGCAGAGGGAGAACCACCTCTCAACCGGTCCCTGAGATCCAGGAACAAGACAGAGAATGATGCCAAGACCCCCGCCAAGAAATGAGACCACCCTGATTGTCATCCTACTGTCCCACTTTGTCACCCTGTCCATCCTTAAACTGCCCTAGCTCCAATTCCTATGCGCATTTGGGCAATGCACCTGTGAGACTAATAGACTGGACTCTGTCATGGACATTCCTCCGCCATCACCCCTCACCATTTTGGTACCCCCTCCAATTTTGAGCACCAAAATAAACACCCTTAAAGCACAAAACAATCTGGAGTCTGTCTGTGATTTCGGAATACTGTATTAGCAATAACTGTGGCAAAAAGCTCTTTCATTTGTTATGTCAACATACCTATGTCATACTTTGGGACCCACATCTGTGAAATAGTAAGGGAAAGTGACAACTCAGTGACCATACACTGGGTGAAAAAGACAGACAGTGGAGAGGTAGTAGTGTATAAGTACATGTAGTAGGCAGGTTTGTATTCTTGCCTGTGTCTCACTGGAAATATTGTAGGATCACTGAGTCCCTGTTGTCCATGTCTTCTTCCTCTGCTTCCTCGTCTTCACTGTCCACAGGCTCCACAGCTGCAACAACACCGCCATATGGACCATCCTCCTGCAGAAAGGGCACCTGTCGTCGCAAAGCCAAGTTGTGAAGGATACAGAAGACCACGGTGATCTGGCACACCTTCTTTGGTGAGTAGAATAGGGATCCACCTATCATATGGAGGCACCTGAACCTCGCCTTCAGGAGGCCGAAGGTGCGTTCGATCACCCTCCTAGTTCGCCCATGTGCCTCATTGTAGTGTTCCTCTTCCCTTGTCCTGGGATTCCTCACTGGGGTCAGTAGCCATGACAGGTTGGGGTAACCAGAGTCACCTGCAAATGGCGAGGGACAACTGTTAGACACACACTAACCTGGAGGGATAACCCCAGACCCAGACAACCATTCCCACTGACTAGCTTCCAGGTGCTCACCTAATAGCCACACACAGTGCCTCTGGAGTTGACCCATCACATAAGGGATGCTGCTATTCCGCAGGATGTAAGCATCATGCACTGAGCCAGGGAACATGGCATTCACATGGGAGATGTACTGGTCTGCCAAACGTACCATCTGTACATTCATCGAATGATAACTCTTCCGGTTTCTGTACACCTGTTCACTCCTGTGGGGGGGGGCCAAAGCCACATGTGTCCCATCAATGGCACCTATGATGTTGGGGATATGTCCCAGGGCATAGAAATCACCTTTCACTGTAGGCAAATCCTCAACCTGAGGGAAAACGATGTAGCTCCGCATGTGTTTCAGCAGGGAAGACAACACTCTTGACAACACGTTGGAAAACATAGGCTGGGACATTCCTGACGCTATGGCCACTGTTGTTTGAAATGACCCACTTGCAAGGAAATGGAGCACTGACAGCACCTGCACTTGAGGCGGGATTCCTGTGGGATGGCGGATAGCTGACATCAGGTCTGGCTCCAGCTGGGTACACAGTTCCTGGATTGTGGCACGGTCAAGCCTGTATGTGATTATCACGTGTCTTTCCTCCATTGTTGACAGGTCCACCAACAGTCGGTACACCGGAGTATGCCGCCATCTCCTCACATGTCCCAGTGGACGGTGCCTATGAAGGACAACAGCGAGCACAGAGTCAAACAACTCAGAGGTACGTACCCACAGCTTACACAGAACACCATTCATACACAAAAAGTGGCCTGTATGTTTGTTGAGTCTAGGCCTAGGTATGTGTGACGCACTTAAGAATGAAGCCATGTGGACCTCTGAAATGGCGGCAGCCTGACCTCTAAAGTGGGACAATGGGATGTGAGATACCTGCGCTGGCGTTGTACACCGTCGCGGTAGGCGGTCGAAGACCGCGGCGCAATGCTGCATTGGTTAACATGGGACCCTATGGGTCCCAGGAGCCAATGACGATGTACGGCAGCGGTGACGGTACGCACAGCCACGGACGTGACCGCCATTTTCTATCTGTTCAATCACTCGATACCTGATCTTCGACAGGAGAGGACCTATACTGCAAGTGCTGCTGTGACCTCGGTCTGGAAGAGACAATGGCTCGTGTGTCTGGGGAAAGGGCCCCTGCCTTCACATCGGAGGAGTTGGAGAAACTCGTGGATGGGGTCTTCCCCCAGTACACGCTACGCTATGGTCCTCCAAACAAACAGGTAAGTACACTGGGAGCATGCTGTATAGGCCATGCTTGTGTGGAGTGGGGTGGATGTAAGAAGGAAGTGGGGAGAGTGTGGCATGCATGAAATGACAGTGAGTGCATGTGCCACATGGCAAGGGTAGGGATGGGGGGGCAATCACTTTGACGGTGCAGTTGGTAATTACTTTCTCTTCCCCCTGTACAAATCATGAAGGTCAGCGCCCACCGGCAAAAAAAATTTTGGCGTGCCATCGCCAAGGACGTCCGGACCCTTGGGGTCTACCACAGACGGAGCACCCACTACCGGAAAAGATGGGAGGACATTCGCCGCTGGAGCAAGAAGACGGCGGAGGCTCAGCTGGGGATGGCCTCCCAATGTGGGAGGGGTGCCCGTTGCTACATGACCCCCCTGATGTTCAGGATCCTGGCGGTGGCGTACCTGGAGTTGGATGGGCACTTGAGGGCATCACAGCAGCCACAAGGGGGTGAGTACACTCGCATTCTGCTGACTTTGCGCGCCGTGGAGGGGTCTGGGTGGGAGAGGTGGGCTGTGGGTTTCCTTAGGCCAGGGCGAGTTCCGTAGGCAAGGTCCCTCCATAAGGCAGGCCATGTGGCACCCCACCCCACCTCTGTAGATTGCCAAGTACACCTAGTCATGCCCCTGTGTCATCTATGTGTGCAGATGTCTCCATAGCCTTGTAGGCCATTTCCCAGGAATTGAACAGTGGAGCCCAAGAGCGCGGCGTAGTGCAGGGGGCTTCTGTGTCTGTGGTGTCCGCCAACGGTAGTGGTAATGCATGCACTCAACATGTCTTTCTTCTGTCGTCCCCCCCCTTTTTGTGGTCTCCCTGTTCTTGTTTGCATTAGCATCACCAGGCGGAGGAGCAGTGGCACCAAAGCACGAGGGAGCTGCATCCCACATGGCCATGGAGGGCCACACTACGGACTCGGAGTTCACCAATGGGACGGAGGGCGAGGGGAGCCAGTGACACGGACTTGTCCTCTGATGGGAGCTCCCTTGTGGTGGCGGCAACATCTGTGCCCCCCCCATCTACAGGTACAGCCGCCACCCCCCCTTCCAGCACCGCCCTCCCAGCAGCCCCTCAGCCTTCACCCCGTGCCCGCTCACGCGGGAGGGTGGGCATCACCTTTGCCCCAGGCACCTCAGGCCCTGCCCCAGTCACCCCTGCTGCCCTCAGTGAGGCCTTTGTCCTCCTCAGGTCCCTCACTGTTGGGCAGTCTACCATTTTGAATGCCATCCAGGGTGTAGAAAGGCAGTTGCAACAAACAAATGCATTCCTGGAGGGCATTCATTCTGGCCAGGCGGCTCTTCAGCGAGCTTTTCAGACTCTGGCCTCAGCACTGATGGCAGCCATTGTCCCTGTGTCTAGACTCCCCCACCAACTTCCTCCACCCCCACCCAATCCCCTGTACCTCAACCTATCCCAAGCACACCTACAGACCAGCATGCACACATGTCAACACACAAGGGAAGCTCAGGTAAACATAAGCAACACACATCCCACAGGCACTCAAGTAAGCATCACACACATGCAGACACACCAACATCCACTGCCTCCACTGTGTCCCCCTCCTCCTCGTCTCCCTCCTGTCTCGTCTACACTCACACCTGCATGCACTACCTCTACAGCCACTAGGTCCCTCTCCAGCACACCCACCACCACACCCCGCTAACGTGCAGTCACCACCCCCACTACCATTTACACGTCCCCTGTGTCCTCTCCCAGTGTGTCTGTGACGCCACCTCCCAAGATACACAAACGCAGTCACACACCCACCCAACAGCCATCCACCTCACGACAGCCTCCAGCGCATGCACCTTCACCCAAAGTCAGCAAACGAACACCTCCTACAACCACAACCTCTTCCTCCACTCCCAAAACCCCTCCAGCTATCTGTCCCAGTGTGTCCAAAAAACTTTTCCTGTCCAACCTTGACCTCTTTCCCACACCTCCCCCACCCCTACCGTCTCATAGGTCCTGAACTAGCACCTCAGCCACAACATCTCCGGGACCAGTGGTGCCTGTAGTCACCGGAATCTGGAGTGCACCGGCCACCAGGGCAGCCAGTGTGGCACGGAGCCACAGCACAGACAGTCCCCCACCTATGAAGCATCAGAAGTTGGCCAGTGCCCGGTGGGAGAGAGGGAAGACTCCAGCCACCAATGCCGCTCCCAGGGGTCCCAGTGGGAGTGTGGAGTCAGCTGTGACACCTTCCAAGGTGGGGAAGGGCCACAAGAAACCCGGCAAGTCTGGGAAGAGCAGCACGGCGGAGAAGACTGCCATCATCCCAGCTCCCCAGGAGGCCATCGCCATCATCCCCGCTGCCCAGGAGGCCACTGCCAGCACAAGCCCAGCTGCCCAGGAGGCCACCACCAGCACAAGCCCCGCTGGGCCATGAAGGACCGCTAGCAAAAGCCCAGCTGGGCCATGAAGGACCGCCAGCAAAAGCCCCGCTGGGCCATGAAGGACCACCAGCAAAAGCCCCGCTGGGCCATGAAGGACCGCCAGCACAAACACCGCTGGGCCATGAAGGACCGCCAGCAGCTGAGTCCCTGCAATGGAGACCGCCGTCTCAAGCACCGCTGAGCAGGGCACCGCCGCCTCAAGCACCGCTGAACAGGGCACCGCCGTCTCAAGCACCGCTGAACAGGGCACCACCGTCTTAAGCACCGCTGAACAGGGCACCACCGCCTCAAGCACCGCTGAACAGGGCACCGCAGCCTCAAGCACCCCTGGCCCACGAGCACCAAGGCCACTGACGCTACTGAGTCCGTCACGGGCAGAATGAAGCACTCTGGGCACAAGGCCCCCTCCAGAACCAGTGGAGAGATACATCCACTACCTCTGTCCTTAGCAGGATAAAGCACTCTGGGCACAAGGACCCCTCCAGAACCAGTGGAGGCTGTTATCCACTTGAGAGACTGTGGCTTTGCACTCCCCAGGATGGAACAGTGGGCAAGCCACCCACTGCAGAGACTCGAGAGACTGTGGCTTTGCACTCCCCAGGATGGAACAGTGGGCAGACCACCCACTGTAGAGACTCGAGAGACTGTGGCTTTGCACTCCCCAGGATGGAACAGTGGGCAAGCCACCCACTGTAGAGACTTGAGAGACTGTGGCTTTGCACTCCCCAGGATGGAACAGTGGGCAGACCACCCACTGTAGAGACTTGAGAGACTGTGGCTTTGCACTCCCCAGGATAAAACAGTGGGCAACCCGCCCACTGTAGAGACTTGAGAGACTGTGGCTTTGCACTCCCCAGGATGAAACAGTGGGCATGTGGCCCCCCTCGTGGATTTGGCGTCGTGCACTCAAGCGGCTGAGGTGCCCCCCCTTTCCCTACCCCTGAGGTGCCTGTTTAGTTGCTGTCTGATGCCCCTGCAGTGTTCTCTCCGTCATGGTCATGGATCTTGTGTGGGCCTCGCCCATACCGTGTGGGCGCAGTGTTCCACGGACTTAATTGGAGCACTACCTGGACTACTATGCTTGGTATATATTTTGTAAATGGTGTATATATATATATATTTTTGCCTACTTGATTTGAATATATGACAATGGTTACACTCATTTTCTAATGTCTTTGCATTCTTCCAGGGGTGTGGGGGGTGTAACTGTGATGTATTAATATGCATTAGTGTGTGTGTTGTAGTGGGTGAGGGTGGGGGTGGGGGTGTTGCGTGTTGCGTGTGTGTGTGCCTGGTTTTTCCCTCCCCCCTCCCCTGTGCCGTATGTGCAGTACTCACTGTGGTCTTCGCCTCCATCGTTCGTCCTCCTGGTAGAGGAGGAGGAAGACTATCGCAGGTAGAATTTGTAGTTCCGGGTCCATGGTGTCCTCGTTCCTCGTGGGGTGTGTAGAGGTGAGCGTTTTCCCTTCGAAATTCCTGTTTCTGCCGTGTTTTTATCTGCGGTGAATCCGCCCCGGAAAAGGTGGCGGATTGGCCTGTCATAATAGTGTGGGTGGTACATTGTCTCCCGCCTGTCTGTTTGTTTGTACCGCCGTGGCGGTCAGAGTGTTAAAGTGGCTGTCTTTGTTGGTGGTTTCCGCCAAGGTCGTAATTGCAAAATATTTACCGCCGGCCTGTTGGCGGACTTACTGCCGCTTTAACACCCTCCGCCAGGGTTGTAATGATCACCTGAGTCTTTTGACAAACTGTACAGAAATTGTATTCCAAATATGACCTACCCAAACTGCAGATCTAACCTTATCTTGACATTGTTTCAATAAACAACAGGTAAATATATAGTAATACTACAAAGATGCAGACCAGATGGTTCCAAAATAGAAACTCAAATTCCAAACTTCAAAGCTGGGCAAACATCAATTTCAGGAAGAACTTTTACTACTTTGGCTATCATCTTTCACAAAGGAGTTAATACAACCCCCCGACACTACGCTGTTTATTTAAAAAACAAAACTGGATGGACAGAATGCAATGACAGCAACTTAAAATAGAAACCAAAACATCCCCTCAAAATACTGAGCTCATATCCTCTCTTTATTCAACCAAAGTTGTAAGGAAAGGTTATGGTTGGAAATAAGTGGCCTACAGTGTTTCCTCGACTTGGTTCATGTGTTTTCAAAAATCTTTCAGCCTATTAAGGATAATGGGGGTTATTCTAACTTTGGAGGAGGTGTTAATCCGTCCCAAAAGTGACGGAAAAGTGACGGATTTACCACCAGCCGTATTACGAGTCCATTATATCCTATGGAACTCGTAATACGGCTGGTGGTATATCCGTCACTTTACCGTCACTTTTGGGACGGATTAACACTCCTCCAAAGTTAGAATAACCCCCAATGTCTTTAAAAAAGATTCTCAAATGTCTAGAGTTCTTGTAACATACCATAAAGGAGTTAATATATCAAGTCTATACAATGGTTTCTAATTAAAGTCTGAAACCGGAAAACATACTCAAATTACAGCAGCCCAAAGTTGAAAGAATTAAATTCCTTAAAAACTGAAAAAAATGCCCTTTTGTTTCTCCAAGCAAACTTTTAAATTCTAATTGAGGAAAAAAAAACTGCTGTGTGGGATTTTGTATTCATGTACTCCCAGAACAATAAACATCATTTGGCCTACCATGAATGATGTTCGTCATATATATTTTTTTTAATTGAAAACTACTTCACATTTACTTCAGATATTTACCCAATATAATTATTCTAGAAAAAAAATATAATCTGCTTGTTTACTGCAGTCACTATAGAGAAAGCCACTGATTAATGAATTGTAGTGAGTGCAATGCATAATATCACTTATCTGTAGTGATCTGCTATGCTTTTTTTTTTACAATACATTGATAGCTTTTCCCTGCTCTTTAAATGTGATGCTTTATACAGACCATCATTTAGAGATCATGAAGTATAAAATCTGACAACAGTAATAAAAAGTGAAAATTATATTTTACTACATTGTAACACATTCTTACAGTATAAGCAATGACTACTGATATACTTGTTTTACTATGAACATTAAATACTAACATATCCTTATTTTTTTTCAATTACGGATGTAGTTGAACAACATTAGGGGCCATATTTATACTCTGCGCCGGATTTGCGTCGTTTTTTTTTACGCAAATTCGACGCAAAACAAACTCCATATTTATACTTTGGCGTTAGATGCATCTAGCGCCAAAGTTCATGGAGTTTGCGTCATTTTTTTGCGTGGACACCTTCCTTGCGTTAATGATATGCAAGGTAGGCGTTCCCGTCTAAAAAATGACTCCGAGGCATGTGCGCCGTATTTATACTCCCGGGCAAAAATGACGCCCGGGAGTGGGAGGGTAAAAAAAAATGACGTCCAGCCGCTTTTGCGTCATTTTTTAGCGCCTGGTCAGGGCAGGCGTTAAGGGACCTGTGGGCTCGGAAGGAGCCCAGAGGTGCCCTCCCATGCCCCCAGGGACACCCCCTGCCACCCTTGCCCACCCCAGGAGGACGCCCAAGGATGGAGGGGCCCACCCCTGGGACATTAAGGTCTGGTAAGTATTATTTTATTTTTTTTGTGGCATAGGGGGGCCTGATTTGTGCCCCCATGCATGCCACTATGCCCAATGACCATGCCCAGGGGACAAAAGTCCCCTGGGCATGGCCATTGGGCAAGGGGGCTTGACTCCTGTCTTTGCTAAGACAGGAGTCATGTTAATGGCGTCCGGGCGTCAAAAAAAAAATGGCGCAAATCGGGTTGAGGCGATAATTTTGCCTCAGCCTGACTTGCCCCATTTTTTGACGCCCAAGCTCCATTTTCCCCTACGCCGGCGCTGCCTGGTGTGTGTCATTTTTTTTGACGCACACCACTCCGCAGCGCCGGCTCACGCCGGCTAACGTCATTGAATAAATACGGAGCCCGCATGGCGCTTCAGAATGGCGTAAGCCGGCGTTAAATTTTTTGACGCACAACTGCGTTGGCGCAGTTGTGCGTAGAAAAGTATAAATATGGCCCTCGGTGTCTCAAAACAGTTCTCGAAGCACAGACATATTGTTCAGAGATACCATGGAGTTTGTGTTTAAGCATAAACTGTTCTTGTTATGCCTGCCTATTAATTTATTTTTCTTATTTGCAATTTCAACTTTCAGTGTAATACTACCAAGTTTTAAGTAATCACATAACAAGTTAATTAATCCTTCAAGTACTTGCTCATAGACACACTCACACAACCATTCATTCTCCCATCTACCACGCATACACTCACTCAGATAAGCATACACATACTGATGCACTCACTCGGTCACCCATACATCACTCATGTACTCAGTGACTCACCCATACATGGACTTATGTGCCCATTCGCTCACCAATTAAGCCATTCATGCACCAACTCATTCACCAATAGATGCACTCAACCACTCAGTTACACACCATACATACAGTCAAACCCTCATTTAGTCACCTTTACAGCACTAGTAGCTAGCTGGTTTCAACTTTGGATTAAATACCAACATATCCTTATTTTTTTTTCAATAGCAGATGTAGTTGAACAACATTAGGTGTCTCAAAACAGTTCTCGAAGCACAAACATATTGTTCAGAGATACCATTGAGAGTGTGTTTAAACATAAACTGTTCTTGCTATGCCTGCTTGACTTGGCCCCTTGGATGGGACTGAGATACCCCAACGAAGGGCTCTCTGCAAACGTTATCAAATTTACATTGGTGCTCATACTGCCGAAGAAAAGCTGAGGCAGCTTGTGCCAGAATATAAGACTGCATCCCAACTGGACGAGGGAGAATCCTCAGAAAAAGAAAATCAGGATCACTCCAATGAAGCTGAGGATGATGAAGTAGGATCCTCCATCTCAGAAGTAGGAGCTCCCTAAGAGGAGGATTTGGCTCTAGAAAGGTTAACCAAAAGAATGGCCTTAGAAGCCCAGCTTTTGGAAATAGAAGTTAAGAGAAGACAGTTACATCTAGGACTCATGTCTGGTGGAAGCATTCAAGTGACGAGGGAGAAGGAACAGTCTTTTAATCTAAAACTCCCAAAGGAGTTTTCCAACCTTATACAGAAGGTGATGACATAACCAAGTGTTTTCTGCCTATGAGACAGCATGCATAGCCAAGGATATAGATAGAAGACATTGGGGCTTTCTGGTGTGGGAACGTTTCGCATGAAAATACAGGGATAGACTCCTGACATTGAGTGAGGCAAATCCCAGGTCCTATAACCTCAGGAAGGCAACCCTGATTGAGGGCTTTGGACTTACAACTGAAGGAAAGAGAATTAAATTCAGGGTGACTCGAAAAACCCAGTCAGTCCTGGTTAAAATTTGTGGACTATCCAATAAAAATGCCAGGTGGCTGGTTAGAAGGTAACAAGGTACACCATTTTGATGGGCTTTATTTAATTAAGAATATCTTTTGAGTAATTGTCACAATGGGAAACTGCATCTCTAGAGTTGAGGAAGAAGGCAGACCATGGGACAAGAGAAACAAGGCAGACCACTGAGACAAGACAAAGGTGACTAAAACAACCACTGGCAGAAGAGACCAAAAGAAAGGGCCCAAGAAGCCCCCCCTAAGGGAAAGATGGAAACCAAAATAAAAATAAAGAGTCTTCATCAGGCCTCCAAAAACCTGTTCAGTAGGGTGGGCTCCGAGACTCCTCACAGACTGTGGGTGGGTACGAAGGTAGGAACATTGATCCCAAAGAGGCTTGGTGCCATAACTCCAAGAGAAAAGGTAGGAAAACTGGAAGACCAGCTTCTGAACGGGCCACAAGACAGATCCCCTCTTCCTAGGAAGAGGATTTGTTAACCCCAGAAGGAACTGAGCCAGCAGGAGCTTGGCCCTTACCACCCAGAGATTTTAGGACCAGGGGCACCTCTAGGGAGGATCTGTGCCAGGGACAAAAAAACTTGTCCCACTATTGAAAGTCTAAGGCAGCAAAGTACATAGGAAGAAAAGGGAAGTGTCAGTGGCACTCGCAGGGTTATTTTGGAAGGATGAACTCCGGTTCACTGAGGCCAGAGTCTTCAAGCCTGGTGCTACCAGGAGGGTGGTAGTGCCCCAGCAGTACACAGAGTTTCTTCTCTCTCTAGCCCAGGACATTCCCCTAGCGGAGTATCTGGGACAAAACATAACCTGGAGCAGGCTAATTATTCACATTTACTGACCTGGAATGTCCCAGAAGGTAAAGGACTTTGGTCCGTCATGTGTCACCTGCCAAGCCAGTGGCAAGGGAGAAGGCCACCTGGAGGCCCTCTTATTCCCACTACCTTTGGTTGGGGTGCCCTTCAAAAGGGTAGGGGTTGATATTTTTGGTCTCTGTGACCTTCAAACAGCTCCAGAAAATAGATACATTTTAGGGGTAGTGGGTCATGCCACTAGATATCCTGAAGCCATTCCACTTGGGACCATCACTGCCCCTGCTGTGACCAAGGACTTCCCCGGTATTTTTACCAGGGTTGGCTTTCCTAAAGAGGAAGTATCAGACAGGGGTTCAAACTTTCTGTCTCCACACATAAAATACTTGTTACTGGGATGTGGAGTAACTTTTTATTTAACTACCCCATACCAATCACAGACCAATGGACTGGGTGAAAGTTTAATCATACATAGACAGGCATGATTGGCGGAGTCCCTGAACAACTCAGAAGGAGATGGGATGCTTACTTCCATGTCTGCCACAAAAGGAAGTAGGGTTTTTCCCCTTTGAACTTTTGTTTGGGCAACCTGTTCGGGGTCCAATGATATATATATATATATATATATATATCAAAGATTGTCCCTGTTTTGGCATGTACTAGCGCACTTAATTCAGCGGTGGTGCTGGTGACGGCAGGACACTCCGTAATTTATCAACAACATTCATGAAATACTTCACGAACGACCGCACTCCAGGATCTCTTATTTCACAAAATTCATTTATTTCCGGAAATGCCCGTGATCAAGATCTCTCTGACCGAAACGCGTAGGGCAGGTGATTGTTGAGCTGTAAACGAAGTTAACGGAGCCTGAATAAATGAAGTTTGTGAAATAAGAGATCCTGGAGTGCGGTCGTTCGTGAAGTATTTCATGAATGTTGTTGATATATATATATATATATATATATATATATATATATATATATAAAATCCAAATGTTTCCTCCTGTGCGGAAAGAAATCCCAGTCACTCGATGTCTCCTGTTCAAAATTGTTTTAATCGGCAAACACAATAAATCACCCAATGCGTTTCGGGAGTCACAGGTCCCTTGTTCACGATATATATATATATGTAAAATCCAAATGTTTCCTCCTGTGCGGAAAGAAATCCCAGTCACTCGATGTCTCCTGTTCAAAATAGTTTTAATCGGCAAACACAATAAATCACCCAATGCGTTTCGGGAGTCACAGGTCCCTTGTTCACGATATATATATATATATATATATAGTAGTTATAGTTACGACTGAGTTTCTATATAAAACACATTTTTTCTTCGTTTTTTGACTTGCCTACATCTTTGAAGCTGCTTGATGAATCTTCACGAAGCTTTCCTGAATAAAAAAATGCCAGTCATGACAGCTGCTGTCTGGAAAGTTTTGAGGTGATCTGCGCAGGGGGCCAAGAAAAAGGGGGGTCCCAAAACACGTTTTCCGCATTCATTTTTTCATAGGGATTTTTAACAGCAATAGCGTCAAAACTACTGGACAGAATTACACCAGATTTGTCAGGAATATAGGTCCTGGTCCAGAAGAAGTGTTTTTTTTTGGTTTTGGTTTTATTCTGTTCAGTAGTTTTAAAGAAATTTAAGAAAATCCAAATTTGGATATACAGGTACACAAAGGATTTGCAACCCCTCCCAGTCTTGTGCTGAGATCTGATTGACTGAGAAGTTGTTGAAGTGTTGTCAGCCTTCTTAAAAGTAAAAAATAAAGATAAGGTCCCTTAACTGAGGTCTAAAAAGCATTTTCTTTTTCATTCTATGAAAGAGTCGTGGTGAATCCGCACATCCACCTTAACATTTTTTAAAAATGAAGCGTGGGCTCCCGTGCTTCGATTTTATAAAGCCAATTCCTGTGGGCATTTGTTTACAAATTTAGGGGGGAACCTGTCCCCCACTGCCCCACGAACCACCACCTTCCAGTGGGTTACAGTAATAATATGTGGGGGAGCTATCCCCCTCCTGTTGCCCCGGGGACCACCACTTCCCCAGGGCATTACAGTAATAATATCCAGGGGGATGCTTGACCCCTCCCACTGCCCCAGGGACAACACCTCCCTGGGGAAATCAATGTGGTTTATGCAGGGTCCCACGCTCCGGGGACCACCAACCAAAGGGGATAAGCATAATTGATTTGTGGGGGGGCACCCAGCCCCCCTGCTGCCCTGAGATCACTTCTCCACAGGGCAAATATTGAAAATAAGAAGGGTGGGCCCTTTTGGCCTCCCAAGACCAAAGGGGACCACCACCTCTACTGAGTGGTGTGCTGGGACTGAGTGGCCATCTTCATGTTGATGGCCCATCCTTGGCAGGATGGCAGGGAGGCATTGACACACCTGAATGGGCTGTGTCCTGAGCCCTCACAGTGGGCTGCTTAACCCCACTGTAGGCTGTCTGAAGCCAGGGCAGGAAGGTCAGGAACTCTATACCACTGGGTATAAGAACTGGATTTCTGACCCCACCAAATCAGTACACTTCTGGAAGAGAGGACATTCTGCCAGGAAGAAGGACTGCTGTTCTGCTAAAGAGAAATCCTGCTCTGCTGTGCCAGCCCTGCTGTTTGTTGTCCTCCTTAGCTGGGAGTCAGAAGGGCTTGACCTTACTTCTACATCCAAAGAAATAAAGTGACTCCAAGGTCTTGCTGGTTTGCCTCCTGTTCTGAAGTCTCAAGGACATCAAAAAGTTCACTCACCCCTGCAACAAACTCTGGACTTTGATACTGAGAGTCCTGCCTGCCAAGTAGTGCCAGTCCAGTCCTGGGTGCTTAATGGGTTTGCTGCTGTTTTCACGAAAAACAATGCAACGCCAGAACTGCACCAATCTGAACCATTGCATCTCTCCTCAATGTTGACACATCACCCCTGAGATCAACAACTTTGCAGTTTTGGCTGTGTGGCTCGGAATCAATGCATCGCCTTCAACACCAATGCATTGATGGCTGCACACCTCGATGATGATGCATCACCTTCATCACCAAGGGTTGCCCAAAGATGCATCTCTGTGCATCACATCCTCTTATCCTCGCAACAGGACTTCAATGTATCTTTCACCCCAAAGGTACTTTCTTAATGAGACAAGGTTGGCCCCCAAACCCAACCCACGCTCCATTGTGGTTGGCTTGAATTTTGAGATTCGACCCAGTCTAGTGCCACCAGATAGCACCGGTTGGCACTTTAAGCTACTAAGCACTATATTTGCAGATATTCTTTAAAAAATATTCATATCTCGACTTCTACCTATTGGACTGTGTCAATTTGGTCTTGTTTTGTTCAATAAATTTAGCTCAAGGTTTCTTGTGTGGATTTTTTCTGTGTGGTGTTTTCCCTGTTTTACTGTTTTAAGTGCAAATACTTACACATTGCCTCCTGAGGTAAGCCTGCCTGCTCTGTGCGAAGTTACCAGAGGGTGACCACAGGTTAATTTATGGTGTGCATCTGACTTACCCTGGCTGGATAGTGGTTCCTACTTTGACAGGTTACTTACCTCTGTCAATCGGAAACCCAACGTTTAACATATATATTATATATATATATATATATAATATATATATATATACCAGCAAGTCTTTATAGTTAGGACCTAGTTTCCATAGACACAGCATTTTTTTGTTTTTTCTGAAAATATTTGCGCCATTTGACAAATCTTCACAAAACTTTCAAAATTAGTTTGCCACCCACTTTAACTGCTGTCTTCAAATGTTCTGGGTGAGTCGTCAAGCTAGGCGTGAGAAAAAGAGGCAGCTCCAAAATGTGTTTTCCTCATGCAATTTCCCATTGGGATTTTAGTCTTGAACCGCTAAACAGAATTACACCAAACTTTACAGAAAGCTAGATCCTTGTCCGAAAAAGATCTTTATGTTATTTGATGCAAATCTGTTCTGCAATTATTTGTTATTTAAGAAAATAAACATATGTATATCTAGAGATGCAGAGGGTCTGCAGATCTGGTTGGCTGCCAACACTTCAATTAGGAAGTGCTGGCAGACATCTTAGGTGTCTAAAGACCAGAAATCGGCATGGGAATGGAGGCCACAAGCCCCTTCCCCATTTACATTAAGCCCAGACCCCGGGAGATTGGATTCTTGGGCCCAAAATACAGCCTGGGAGGAGAGGCATGTACCCCCTCGCTTAAAAATATTTAGTAGACCCAGGGGGAGGGGGACCCTGGGGCTGAAATCAGCCCATGCATGGTTGGTTGCCTTTGGGAGGTTGGCCACAGATCCTTGCCCCTTGCTGTGTTAAAATAACATATAAATTCACTGGAAAAAAAATAAAGGATGCAGGGACATTATATTTAAACTGCTTAGAAACTCACTAAAAAAATACGGTTACTGGGGCATTATAGTTAGGCTGAAAATGTACATATACAAAACCATAGAAATTCAGCAGCTATAGTTAGAGTTATCCTAAGAAACTATAACTTGTGCCCTAAGGTAACTACAACTTGCACCTTTTCCATGCACTGCTAATTTCCCCAAATATTACATCGCTGATGACATCTTCCATGAAATAATTAATAATATCACTGCAATATTTGCAGCAACTTTATTGATGAAAAAATTGTGCATGGCTGCGGAGCGCGTTTTCAGCTCTGTGGATCATTTAGGAGGTGCTATCATGTATTTTTGTCCCAAGATGGCTGCCATCACTTCCTGGTTGAAGTGCTGGTAGCCAATCAGATCTCAGCATGAGATCTGTGCTTAGTTTCCTTCCATATAGCTATATTTCTCTTTTCTTTAATTACTCGAAACTAGTGAATGGATTTGCACCAAATATCAGAGCTACATTTCTGATAAATGTTGTGAAATTCGGTCCAGTGGTTCAGGCAACAGAGCAGATATATATATATATGGGTGGAGAGCAGCTCCAGTAAGGAGCATCCTGCAACACCAGCGACACTCTAGAATTGCTCACCTCAAATATCTGCTTATCTAGCAAAGCTTTTAAGCATAGGATCTGCAGAGTGCTATCCACACCGAGCTAGATAGGGACAAAGTCTTTTGTCATTATGCCCCCTCCTGTACTAATTTAGGTTTCAGGCCCTGGGAGATGGGATCAACAGGGCCACCAAATGACTTAGGGAGGGGGCTGCCTCTCCTCTTTGTTTAAAAAAATAGTTATGAATTCCCCAGGGGCTGAGGTTACCTGGGTCAAGACATATTTCCCAGAGGGGTGTCACACCCCCACTCTCCTTTTAAAAAATAGTATTTAGAGAGGTCCTAGGGAATGGAGCTCCTGCGCCATTAAGGAGCTATGGTAGGATTGGCGACATCCTCCTTTTTGGATGTGGTGACCTACTTGGGCCCTAGCCCACTCCAGGGTGCTTTGAACTGAAATAGGTAGGAGTCTGCCCTTCTTTTTTGCTTTTTTGTCTTTACAGCAATACTGCAATACTACCATAGTACCTTGGTATAGTTTAAGAAAAGTGTTTTTGGCACCAGTAGGGGTCCCTCTGGGACTCCCTACAAGGTCTAGGTGGTCATGGTACCCCTAACCTCCCACCTATATGTATTTGTTTTTAAAAAAAATTAGAAGGCAACCACTTAGTCTGTAAGTTCTAAAATGGCTGGCAAACATTGTTATTGATATGAGGCAGCCAATCAGATCTAATCTTTTGATCTGCCAGATCCACAGTACTATAGTGTATCTATATATACATAGATTTTGAACCTTAATTTGTTAAAACGACTGAATGGATTTACACCAAATCACAAAAAGAACACTTTTTTGGTCAACATCTCATGTTCTGCCATATTTTGTATAATTCTGTTCAGCTGTTTTGCCTGTTCATTTTTTCTATCAGAAATTACATGACAAAGTCACAGTTAGGGACAGTCCCTCTTTCTCAGATGCTGTTTGACTGATCACCGCTCAACTTTACAGGACCTAGCTGAGCTGGCTTAATTTTTTTTTTGTGGCAAAATTCATGAAGATTCGTTCAACTGTGCCAATGCTATTAGGGAATGAAAAAATCGTTGTTTTATACTGGTTCTAACCATAACTACACATTGGTGATTGTGTTTCAACATTTAGGCGAGCCAAGTGTCATCAGTTTCACATGGGCTTCAGAGCATAAGCATGAATATTTCATAACAGGATCTTATTTCTGGCTCTTCCAAAACTAGGGCCAGTTAAGGTTTCCCAGCTGGAAAATAAAGTGCACCAACCATCACTTTGTCCGAGGGACACCTAATGCTACATTTTCACAAACTTATGAGGAGCATGTATGCTCCTTGTGTGATTTGAAGTCAAAGCTAATAATTTTCTATTAGGAATAGTGCCAACTGCAGTGATGTGACTGACAGTGTTTGCTATGGTCTCTGTAATGAGAATATCAGGAATGTGTAATGGCTAGATCCATGGCAAAATTACAGGTTAACTTAACCATCTACTTGATTGCCATGTAGATTCATTATATTTCGATATTTTCTTCGTAAATGACCCAAATATTTGCCGTGGATCAGGCGTTATTTTACCGAATAAGTAAAGGCACATTCACTAACATACCACAAGTCTGCTTTAGAGTTTGCTTGCTAGGTATTAGGGGCCAGATGTAGGAAGGTTCCCTTTTGCGAGTTGCAAATTGCGAGTCCCAGCGACTCGCAATTTGCAACTCGCAAAAGGGAATGCAGAAAGGTGTCTCAGACACCTTCTGCGACTCGCTATAGGGTCACAAAGACTCACCTCATAAATATTTATGAGGTGGGTCGCAGTTTGCTACCCCATAGCGAGTCTAGGCACTCACGGGGATGTCCATGTCCGGGACTGCTTTTGAATAAAGCAGTTTTTTTTTTCTCTTTCCTTAAAGGAAAACGAGCTGCAAATAGAAAAAATACCAAAACCTTTTTGTTTCGTTTTTTTTCAGAGTAGGCAGTGGTCCATAGGACCATTGCCTGCTCTGAAAAAATATTTTTGTTTGCATTCACAAAGGGGAAGGGGTCCCATGGGGACCCCTTCCCGTTTGCGTATGAGTTACCATCCACTTTAAGTGGATGGTAACTGCGAGTTGATTTGCGACCGCTTTCGCGGTCACAAATCAACTCTACATCGCGATGCGGTCGCAAATAGGAAGGGCACACCCCTTCCTATTTGCGAGTCGGAAACACATTTTACGTGTCGGTTCTAACTCGCAAAATGTGTTTCTGCATCGCGTGAGGCCTTTTGCGCCTCGCAAACGGCGTTTTTCGCCATTTGCGAGGCGCAAAAGGCTACCTACATCTGGCCCTTAATCACAAATGGAATGACTACCCCACATCCTCTATTGCAAATACATTTGGATATGATGCACTTGTAGTTAGGCGGGCTTGATATCCATTGCGTTTGTGATAGATTAATCTTTTACCAGTCTCTAGATCAGGCACATACTTTAGCTGTGCAGGTACCGAACAGGTTCATGGTACGACCAAAGTAATGGAATAGCAAGAGTGTGATGGGCTGTACTAGAAGCAAGGAAAATGCCTTCATCCTCGGGTCTCGTTGTAAGGTAAGTACAAGACAGCAGTAAATTGGCTCTGTGTTCCTGTGCGACTGTACCTGCTTTGCTAATGATAGCTACATCCCTGGTCCCCAGTCTGTTTGGTAACTCACACAATGGACTCATTTTTTATCATGCATTAATATACGAGAACTACTGCTGCAAATCTCACTTTCATCCTGACTACAATGGCTGGAAGGGTACTTTAAATATGCATAGGTTGCTGAACCCCCGCCCCTGCAGAAGGCATTTCCAGCTGCTTCATTTCAAGTCAGCCATGCAACGCTTTATGCTGATCATCTGTCATCCCAGTCTGAAAGATTTCTCTTCAGCGTTCTGATTCATAGCAGTGCGTGACCTTGTATTATTTCCATGTCATAATGCATCATTGTTTCTTTCCGATTTACCAAGCCGCCCTTTTCGAAATTACATTGTGCTCCGTCCATCAAAACCTTATTTTACAACTGTTGTCATAAGAGATAATGTATGTCTAATTTTACAGCAACTTTCATGTGGAAGTCTTTCCGTGCAAAACAAATGCTCTTCTCAAAAGTCGTCTTTTGTTACGATTTCCGCAAATTCTAGCTAATCTGTCAAATTGCACAGCGAGCGCCTTGTTCACAAAGCATTACAGTGAGTAAGGCAGACGTTTCATGCAAATACGGAATACAAGGCTACATTTATCTCTGGCACGAGAATTCCCAAGTCAGAAATGTATTCGGTTGTGTCACTTACGCATGCAGAATGCTCACTGTGAGTAGATGTTTTCGCATTCTTAAGTGAAACTTTGAATACTAGTTATGGGAGGCCCAAGAGTGCCTCAACAATTACCAATGCAAATGATGTGACCCTCGCACACTTAACGTTGTGCATATTCGCAAACAGTTGAAGTATTTTCCAAGTACTTATCTGCACTTCTCAATGTCCACCTGCATGACCACGTGTCCAATTCACAAAAATTGCGCTGTGATTTACATTGTCTAGTGGTACGGCTGGATTATTCATGAATTCCAGGAGTAAATCATGGAGAAATGCAGAAAAGTCACACCATTCCAGAGCAAATCGTTCTGAACGGGGTCCTATTTGCTTAATTTTCCTTTTTTCCTATTGTGTGGCATTTTGTTTTCTCCCCGGGTGCTCCCTCCCTTTCCCTGTGTGCTGGTGATCACACAATCAGTACTGTGTTTGCTTCTATATTTGTAACTCCCTCCCTGGCCAGCCCCTTGTGTACTGTTGATAGCTTTCCTTGTGGTTTTGTTCTTCTTAGTCGCATTTCTGTTCTCTGTTCATCCACGTTTCACAGTTATATCTCAAAGTTCTACCTTGTCACCTGGTCTCATGGCTTACAGCTTCTATGATTAAAGAAACATCGAATAAACGACTTTTTAAGGATGCAGTCCTTAAGTGAAACAGCGGAGTAGTTTAGCCTCTACATGTCACTAGCAGTACTTTGCAAGAGTTGGGTGACTTGTCTTGTAACGAAGAAGAGATGCACTTAGACACCCCATAATGACCATCACTATGACAACCATCAAAATTAGGCACTGATATAATTACTTAAGTCAGGTAAAATATTCAAAAACATTAGACTTTCAAAAGTGTATATGTAAATGTGTATTTCTCTCTCTCTATCTCTCTCTCTCGTAACAACTTCAGGTTCTGCAGCTGGTGCAAGAGATGTTTCGTATTGGCTTGAGGTACTGTGGCCTGTTAAAAGAACTGTTACAAGGCACATCAAGTATACTCTTAAGGCACTGCAGTCTACATTAGATGTGTTTCGTAACACTTACCCAGTTGTATGATGCCATTATAGTGCCTCATCCCTTTGCTCACAGTACAGACAATATGGCTTACATTTCAATTTACCAGTCTTGACAACCATTTGCCATAAGCCTATTTCTTGTATACATGGGTTTAAACCAGGGAGGTGGGCTTTGTGCAGAATTAGCTCAGATCTTATATCTGTATTTAATATCTGATGTCTAAGTTACAATTTTTATTGCCAGTTTCCATTTATAATATACAAATACAGGGTCAGCAATCTAGCCTTCGGAGATGCCTTCTGCATTTGCCGTTTGAGATATGAGACATGAACACACTTCAGCTCATTCTGAGAATTGTAAGTTCGTCTGCACTATGCTAGATTTTGCAATAAACTGTAAAGGAAAACCAATGACAGTTGCTAAAGTGATAGAAAATCGCTTTAGCTTTCTGGGCGCAGTCTTTCCACATGAAGATCAATGGGCAGGCCTGTGATATCAAAAGACGTCCAAACGTGCACAAGGAGCCATTGTGGACTCTCCTCTCAGTTAACAGCATCTATAATCACCAAAATGTCAAAAGTATACAACACTACCTAAAAGTTTCTTCTGTTCCAGACATTCAAAGCCCCAAACACTGCTTACGTTTCGTAGGGACCTTAATATCTAGGATGCCTGCTTGAAGCTCTCCCCAGCCAACATAGAATTTCTGTTATTTTCCAAGACCAACAAACACGAAACAGAAAGTAAATTGAGTAAATTATGTTTTTGAGTTTAAATAAATAAGAAATGATGAAATTTACACACGGCTCGAGAGGCATTTAATATCATATGTTATCAATTTAAGGTTTGCTCTATTTAAACAGGGTGGCCCATTGTTTTTAGTATATTCACTATGTCCCTGGTTAGGCCACTATAGTGAGTCAGGGACTCTTTTCTTTAAATGGCTAGATCGCTATATAGGGCCTGTAAATCAAGGGGCATAGTTATGAGACCCTAGCACCAACGGACCATCACTTTTTGTGATGTTCCGGTGGCGCTATGCCCTGCGCTGTATTTACAAGGTGGCTTTAAGCCACTTTTTTTGGCTGAATGCCACCTTGTAAAAACAACTCCCTCACACGCAGCCCTTTGCGCGAAAGGGACGTGCAATGGGTGTTGCTGTGGGTGTGCCACAGCAACACCCACCTGAGGCAGCGCCAAAATCTAACGCCACCCCAGGGGTTGCTTTAGCAGGGTGCAGTGAGGAGGAATACTTTTATTCCTCCTTGTTTTGTGCCTTTTGTATGTGTTTTACATCCAGCAGCATGCATAGAAATGTGCAGGAAAGTGTCCCTTCCTGCACATAATTAATCATTTGAAAATTATGCTTTGGCACTTCTGTGTGTGCTACATTCTGCAGCACACACAGAAGTGCCAAATCTCCATTAGTGATTGTTTATGTGCAGGAAGCGACACATTCCACCACATAAACAATCAAACCCCTCAACGCAGACAACCTTGCATGATGGTGCAAGGATGCCTGCATTGGCGCTGGCAGCTAAATTTGACGCCAGCGCAGGGGACAACACAGGGGTGCGCCGTATTCAACTAAATACAGTGCATCACTAAATTCTAAAATAACGGAGTGTGGCGCTTCCAAATTTGGTGCAGCATCGCTGTTAGAAATGGGGTCTCTAGTTGGCAGAGGTATACACCCTTGTCCAAGTACGGACCACAATGGTAGTCACGGTAAGTCACACACAATCCAAATTATCCTGTGCCCAACCTCTGGTAGCATGGCACTGAGCAGTCAGGCTTAACTTAGAAGACAATGTGTAAAGTATTTTTGCAATAAATCATGTAATAACACAATGAGAAGACCACACAAATACACCACACAGGTTTAGGAAAGTATAGGATATTTATCTGATTAAAAATTAAGGTCAAAACGTTCAAGATTTGATAATCACAAGTTGAAATATCACTTTAGTAATGTTAGGAAGAGTCTTTAGTTCTTAAAAGCAACAATTGTCTCTTGCAAGCACAAAGTACCTGGTTTGTGTCAAAATTACATGCATGAGGAGCGCAGAGGAGGAGATGCGCGGAAAAAAGGTAAGTGTGTGCTGGATTTCTGGGTGCACACAGGCAATGCGTCAATTCTTTTTCACACGGCAAGAGCGTTGCATCAAATTCCGGTATGCAGGCTTGAATCCTCTTTGAGATGCAGGTTCTTTTGGCACCCAGGGACGATCCGTGGAATAACCTTGGCGTGCGGGATGAAGTCACACCTGTTGTGTCGATCCGGTGGGTGTTGCAGCAGAATTTCTGCTGCACGGCTGGCACTGCGCCGATTCCTCTTGCAGGAAATCTGGTTGCATCATTCTGGCTCAGGGATGCTTCGATCCAGTGGACTGTGTGTCGACATTCCGGTCGCAACATTGGTGCTACATCAATCTTGACTTGGGGAGCCAGGTTGCATCATTCCGGTTCGGCGATGCAGTAATTTTCTCACTGCTGAATGGGCTGTGTGTTGATTCTGGCAGGCTGTGCATTGATTTTCACTGCACAAGGAGTTTCCTTGCAGAAATGAAGTCTTTTTGGCCTGAGACTTCAGGAACAGGAGTCAAGCTCAATCCAAGCCTTTGGAGAGCACTTCTCAGCAAAGCCAGAGGCCAGCAAAGCAGCAGTGCAACAGCAAGGCAGCAGTCCTTTACAGCAAATCAGTCCAGATGGGTCCTTTGGGCAGCCAGGCAGCTTCTCTTGGCAGGTTGCAGGTTCTGGTGCAGAGTGCCTCTCCCAAGAAGTGTCTCAGTTGATAAGGTCAGGGACCCAGTTTATGTACCTAGAAGTGCCTTTTAAGTGGGGGAGACTTCAAATACTGTGTTTGAAGGGCACAGAGTCCCATTTCAGTACAACCCTGTCTGCCAGGGTCCCAGTAGAGGGTTTGGCAGTCCAATGTGTGAGGGTAGGCCACTGTCCTTTGAAATGTAAGTGTCAGGCCTTCCACGCATCTAGCCCAGGAAGACCCATTCAGTATGCAGATGTGTTCAGGTGTGATTGAGCAACCTGTGTTTGTGATTGTCTGGGTGAAATGCACAAGGGAGCTGTCAACCAGCCTATCCCAGATGTAGATTGGAGACAGGCTGTAAGGCACAGAAGTATTTTAAGTACAGATAAATGCTCACTTTCTAAAAGTAGCATTTTAAAAAAAGTAATATGAAATTCAACCTCACTAGTCAGCAGGGTTTTTTATTACCATTCTGGCTGTACTAAATATGACCTGTGTATTCCTTTCTGATCAGAATCTACCACTTAAATAGTATATGAGTCCGGCCCTAATGGAGTTTTCCACTACCAGGACATATAAAACTCAGAGGTATGTGTCCTGCCTCTTACCCACACAACACCCTGCCCTTTGGGTTACCTAGGGCCTACCTTAGGGGTGACCTATATGTAGAAGAAGGGAAGTTTAAGGCTTGAAGTACTTTTAAATGGCAAGTCGAAGTGGCAGTGAAACTGTACACACAGACCCTGCAATGGCTGGGTGTGTGCCCCTTTTCCCCCTACATTTCCATTACTCAAGCACAAGAAGGGCACATTATTATTTATTCTCCTACTGTGAGGGAAGCATTCTGTGTTTGGACATGTGGGCAAAAGTGAAGAGCTAGACCAGACTGTTCCTTGTCCACTACTTTGGGTGGCCGATTTGTGGTTCACGGCCAAAGGAGAGCACACCCGGCCTTGTTTGAGGTGCACCCAACTCCCCCTTGAGGGTCCTTTTCTCTTCAAGAGAGGGGGTCGTTGACATGTAGGGAGCAGCAGTAAGCACCGTCTGGCGGTGCCCCCAGGCTGCCTGTGAGCAGCAGCATCACTCCTCGCAGACCCCCCCTTGTGGGGACCCCATCGCTACAGCAACTAAGGGGAACCACCATTGATGTGTGATCTGCCATGCTTGGTCCTTCCTGACTGTTTTTCTTTTAGAGAGGAGTCTTTGCCCCCATCGCCATGATGCTCTCAGTTGAAGGAGCAACATTTGGAGTATAAGTTACATTGCATTGCAGCATTCTGGTCCTCAGTGGCCCCACCGCATCTTCTTTTCCCTGGTATAACCTGAGGCTGTTTGCTATGTCGTACTGGCCATATTGGAAGGACACATCCAGGCAGTCACAGTTTAGCTACTGTGCAGTTTGCATATGGAATTTTTTCTCTTTTTTGGGGGGCATGCAAGATAGTGTTCCTGCCCTCTTGGTTTATGCTGCATTGTTCCTCATGACCTGATTCACATTACATGTTGTACTTACCATGTTGGGGGAACCATGTATATTTTAAGGATGTGCACTGCAGGGTGTGTCTATGACTACTATAGTATGGGAATGTTTCATTTTATGTGCATTCACAATAGTGTTTTGGCATCCTTGATATTAAGGCGTGCGTTTCTGGTGGTAATGACAACTTGATTACTGCCTGTGTTTCAGAATAGTAGTAACCTATATGTTTACATGACTACTGCCTACTGCTTCTTTTCGCAGAGTACTAGTAACCTCTGTGATGTTCTGACAACTGCTTAGTTAACAGGGTATTACTGATACATGTCGTGCTTGGTATAAGGAAGTTTTATGCAATACAGTTTATTTTCATATAACTTGTTGTTATTTTTTCTTTATGGTGTATTTACTGTGTCACATGTGTTGTGTGTGTTGTGCTAACAATTTACACATTGCTTTTTGGATAAGCCTGACTGCTTGTGCCAAGCTACCAAGGGGGTGAGCAGGGGTTATCTTGTGTGCGTAACTTCCTCGCTGTGGCTAGAGTGGTGGGTTCTGCCTGGTTGAGCTGCATACCCTAGCCAATCAGAACCTCCATTTCTAACACTGCCCAAAAGACCGCAGCCATGCACCAAACTTTCAGTGCCTTCACAGGTGCAGCGTTGTGCCAACTTCTGTAGATGCACAGAGATTTCTGGTGGGCCCAGCAGTGACATGTAAATATGACAGTCCATTGTCCATTTGGGTGTCTTTGTACTATCCTCCACCACCCTGATGGACAGTGGTAAAACCACTAATGGCCTGATTAAGATGTTGGAGAGCATTGAACTTTGACAGCAAATGTGACAATGTACGCTGTCCTCCCAACAATCTAACTGCCCACTCAATTATTAGCAAGCTATTTCATCAATGTTCCCTCAGCAATGCCCCCACATGCTCTGCCATCAAAAAATGACTCATGTGGCCAGAAAAAGTAAATGCCTTCAGAGTAAAAGCATCAGTCTGCCACACCCTATTTAGAGCAGAAGATCTGAGGTTCTGCTGCTAATTTTTCATCTAGTGGTCATAAGCAGCAACCAATTAATGGTCGCCATGACCTTGGAGAGAAGTCCCTGCATGGGCATGGAGGGCATTATTTTTTTTGATTGTCAGGAACCAATACCCATTAGAAACACTGGAGATTTGCACCAAACATTTGTGCCTTCACCGGACTCACTATGACAGTGTTCCTGTGAAGGCAAAAAGCTCATTGCAATGCTGTCTAAATATGGTGGATTGGAATACGGCCAGTATGATGGAGGGAATAACCTCCGCTACCTTGGCCAATGGGGCCAATAGGGCAATGCCTGCCATATCTTAAATCAGATTTTAAGAAGCAAACAATGAAAAACAAGACAGTAGCCCTTTTCCATCTATGCACCCATAATGTGAAGCAACATGATTCCATTCATAAGGACTGTTAGAAATGAGGTATTTGGTTGGCAATCAGGTTACCCCCTGTCCAAGCAAGGACCCTCACTCTAGTCAGGATAAGTCACACACAATCCAAATTATCCTCTGCCCGCCGTCTGGTAGCTTGGCACTGAGAAGTCATGCTTCACTTAGATGGCAATGTGTAAAGTATTTGTGCAATAAATCACACAATAACACAGTGCAAACACCACAAAAGTACACCACACAGGTTTGGAAAAATCTATAATTTTTATATGAGTAGATTAAGGTCACAACTATAAAGATTTGATAAATACAAGTTGAAATGTCAATATGTTAATGATAGACAGAGTCTTTAGTTCATAAAAAGCAATGTGTCTCTTGCAATCATGAAGTACCTGGTATGCGTCTAAATTATCCACATGGGACTGCAGAGGAGGAGATACGAGGAAAATGGGGAGGTGTGCACCAGTTTCTCCAGGCTCGCACATGCAGTGTATCAGTGCTTTTCCATGCAGCAAGGGCTTTGGATTGATTTCCGATGTGCAGGCTTGGATCTTCTTCAGGTTGTGGGGTATTTGGATGCCCTGGGGAAGATGTGGGGGAATCCTGGGCATGCAGGATGAAGTCACAGGAGCTGTATCGATCCGGTGGGCGATGCAGGGAAATTTCTGTAGCAACGCAGGCACTGCGTCGACTCCTCTCACGAAAAGTCAGGGTTGTGTTGTTATGGTTCACGATGTGTCTATCCAGTGGGCCGTGCTTTGAAGTTTCGGTTGCAACTCTAGTGCTGCGTCGATCTCCACTCAGTGAGCCGGGCTGCATCATTCCAGTTCGGCGATGCAGTGATTTTCTCACAGCAGGGCAGGCTGTGATTCGATTCCGGTAGGCTGTGCACCGATTTTCACAGCACAAGGAGTTCTTTGCAGAGATGAAGTCTTTTTGGCCCTGAAACTACAGGGAACAGGAGGCAAGCTCAATCCACGCCTTTGGAGAGCACTTCTCAGCAGAGCCAGAGGGCAACAATGCAGCAGGGCAACAGCAGGACACTAGCCCTATGCAGAAAAACAGTCAGGTGAGTCCTTTGGGCAGCCAGGCAGCTTCTCCTAGCAGGTTTGAGGTTCTGGTTCAGAGTTTCTTTCCCAGGAGGTATTTTGTCAAGAAGTGTCTGAGTTGGTATGGCCCGAGAACCGGTTTAAATACCCAAATGTGCCTTTGAAGTGGAGGAGACTTCAGAGAGTGGCTTACAAGTGTACAAGGTCCCCTTTCAGTTCCATCCTGTCTGCCAGGGTCCCAGTAGGGAGTTTGGCAGTCCATTCTGTGAGGGCACGCCACTGGCCTTTGACATGTAAACGTCAAGCCCTCCATCCTCCCAGCCCAGGAAGACCCATTCAGTATGCAGATGTGTGCAGGTGTGACTGAGCATCCTGTGCTGGGGGTTGGCTGAGTAAAATGAACAAGGGAGCTGTCAACTAAACCAGTCAGACGTGGATTGTAAGGCCCAGAAGGATTTTAGTGCAGAGAAATGCTCACTTTAGAAAAGTGGCATTTCTAAAATAGTAATGTTAAATCTAACCTCATCTGTCAGCAGGAGTTTGTATTACCATTTTGGCCATACTAAATATGACCCTGTTACTCCTTTCAGATCAGAATCTACCACTCAAAAAGTATGTGAGGGTACCCCTAATGCTAGCCTATGAAATGAGGAGCCCTCACAGAAGTGAAAAATGGATTTAGGAGTTTTATACTACCAGGGAAAATAAACAACACACTTCCTTCAACATCCCCTTCTATGTGGAATGACCATCTGCAGACAGGCCATGTATGGAGTGGAGTCTGGCATACAACATGCATACCCAGTAGAAGGTTGTGGATAAAAACACATGACCAGGCCACAATCAGGTCTTTAAACATGGTTTAAGTATATAACTATTTCATACACCACCTTAACTTATTACGTGATTTCGTTTTTGGATGGGTCAGGGTACATACATCACACACTCCCTACTATATATTTGGGCTCAAAACTATCTAAGCACATGTGCACATGTCCATCTACCCATACATATCACCCCAATCCTTAATTCCACCACATGTCATCAACATCATCATGCACTCAACATTTCATGCATTGGTATGGCAGTTTACGTATCTGCTCCTCTGGTGCACCATAGAGCTGTTCATACAGGGGTGGGACCTCCTTCACAAGCTTGTCCAGCACCTCGGGTGAGAAGGCAGGGGCCCTATCACCTGTGGGACATAGCTTGATTGTTCCCAGAATCAGTGCACAGCAGCTCAGGTTGTGGAGGTCTTGCTGGCAGCAGTGTCAGGAGTCACGTGAGGGATGAAGTATGAGATGGTTGTCACGACCACCACGTAAGAGAATGTCACTGCCAGGAGACATCACCATTGGCCCTAAACAGCTTTAGACAGCAATGTGTTTCAATGGCAATGTCCACTGCTGCAGTATCCACCTATTGCCATGATGATTTCCACCAGCAGTCTCTGGTCATTCCCTATTGTGCAATACAGTAGGTCAGACAGTTGCCATTTTAAGACCCTTTGACTGTCGGAAACGTTAATCTCATGATGCATCACAAGGTCGGAAACATATCTACTGCACAGTCTTGAGTTCTGACATTATCTAACCATTTATGAATGTCCAGATTGAAGTGACATGTTGTCATGTTAAGATAAAAATAAGATATCTTCAGGGGCAGTGGCAGCACCCTCTTGACAATTGGCTAGCTAGTTTTTTTGTGTGGCTTTTTTATGCAATGCATAGTTGAATGTCCATATAACAGAGGCTGAATCATGCGTTTACATTTACATGTTGTTGGAAAATGGGTTATTGGTAAGGGCAGGTAGGTACCTACACCTAGCAACAAGCCACTAACCTCCACCTAGGTACAGTTAGGTCTCAGTAAATTAATCCCAGCTCAACCCTTGGTAGCTTGGCAACGAGCGTCAAGGCTTAACTTAGGAGACAGTGTGTAAAGCATTCAAATATCACAAAACAGTAATTAAATAAAACACAGGAAACAGTTTAAAAATCCAAAACCAATTTATAATAATAGTTTATATTTTTATCTTTAAAATGACACAAAAACAAATAAAATCGGATAAAGGGAACCGGAGATATTAATTTTTAAAGAATTATTATTTTTCTAGCGCTTAGAAACAAAAAGCGCCAATCGGGTCATCTGGTTGCACCTCGACCGGGGCAAAGTCAAAGTTTCAGGCCGACCGCGATGGAGCCCTGCTCGGCTACAAGTCGCGGGAGGCCTCGGTTAAAAAGTTACCTTCTGACTTAGTCTTTATTTTGAAGTTTTTCTTCACCGGGACGAACCTGCCAGTTGAATCCGACCTCCTGGAGCCCTTGTCCGGATACACGATGTGGGTTTCCTCGGTGGAGATTTTTACCTTCGGACTTAGTCGTTTTTTCGAGATGAAAATCCTTCGACCGCGGTAAACCTGGATCTTGATCCGACGTCCGTGGAGCCCTTCTCGGATACGATGGCTGGGAGGTCCCGGTCAACTTTTTACCTTTGGACTTAGTCTCTTTTTCGGAGGTTTTTCTTTACCGGGACGAACCACCAAGTCAGGCCGGGTCGCGGTTGAGGCAAGCCGGCTAGAATTTCCGCGGCGGGTCGGTCCCTCTCTGGAGCTTTTTTACAAAAATTTTCAAATCTTTTCCAAACTTCTGGGGCTTCTCCCAGATGTTTTTTTAAGGTTCTTTTGGGGTCCACAGCTCACCCCAAGGGTCCAGAAGTTCTGTGATGGTCCTTGGGGGGTGCGGACTTCAACTCCCAGAATGCACCTGGCGCAACCTCCTTTTTGGCCACTGGACAGTGGTCAGCTGGTCACTTTTCAGGAGTTGGTGCAGGGGGACTCTGGATAGCAATTTTTCACCTGTAGCAAACAGGGAGTCCCTCCTTGAACCAGTTGAAGCCAGGCAAAGTCCTTCTTGTGGTGAAGCCCAAGTGTGCAGCTGGTGCAGTCCTTCTGAGTGCAGGTTCCAGGTGCAGGCCAGGGGTCCAGCAGGGCAGTCCTTCTTCTCCTTTAGTTCTTTTCTTCTTGAAATCTGGCGGGATCTGAGGTGTGGGGGCAGGTCTGCCAGTTTTATCCTTGCTCCTGGGTGAAAAGCAGGGGGGTCCTGGTCCTCCAATCAGGTACAGTGTCGTCCCCCTGTGATGACCACTTCCTGGGAAGTGTGGCAAAAATCCATCCCAAAAGGCAACAGTCTCTAAAAATCCAACATGTCTGAATCTGATTTTTGGAGGTTACATCTGGCTAAGCCCACCCACTGATGTGGCTAAAAATCATAAACACACCCCTCTCCTGCCCTCTCCTAATCTAATCAAGGGGGCACCTAGTTGTCTGGGGTTGCAGGATGTGGGGGTGTTGCTGGGTGCTCCAGATGTCCTTCTCTGCCTTTGAAGACCAGTTTGGCAGCCCTCCCCCTTCCTGCCTCACCATCTGCTGAGGGGAGATTCTCTCCCCCAAGCACATTCCTTTGTGTGAAGCCAGGCCACTTCACACCTCATCAAGGCAGCTTGGCAAAAGCTGCTGCAGGCTGGCCAATCAGAGCACAGCAGCAAAAACAATGCAGAGCTGAAATTGGCAACTTTTTAGGTAAAGTCTAAACTTTTTACCTGAACAAGTTATATTAAATCCAACAACTGGAAGTTGTGGGATTTATTACAACAATTAATTTGATACCAAATTCTTGGTATGCAACATTTAAGGAGACTTTAAAATTTAAAATAAAGTCTCCCCATTCTAGCCTATGAAGGCCATTTACTTCAATGAGGGAAAAACGAATTTGGCTGTTTTTACCTCACCAGGGCTTATAAATCTATTTTTATAAAGTCCCTGCTTATAGTTACATGGCACCCAGCCCTAGGGGCACATAGGGCACACCTTAGGGGTGACTTATATGTAAAAATAAGGTAGTTTAAGACTTTGGAAGTACTTTTAATTCCAAAGTCGAATTTGCATATAACTTTAATTTAAAAGCAGCCAGCAAGGCAGGCTTGCTTTTAAAATGACACTGGGCACTTCAGCAGTGCACCTAGGTGTGCACCACCTATGCTGTGGTCCCTTAACCTACATGCCCTACCATATACTAGGGACTTATAGGTAGGTTAACTTAGCCAATTATAATTAGCCTAATTTGCATATCCATTTTACACAGAGCACTGGCCCTGGGACTGGTAAGCAGTACCCAGGGCACATCCAAGAGTCAGTAACCACCAGTACCTATCCAAAAAGTGTGGGGGTGATCAGGCAAAAAAAAGAGGACTTTCCTACACATGTCATAATCGAGGGAAGGGGATGAGACTCCACTAATTTGACATCATTAGCATTGGTCTATGCTGTGTATCATGTTCCTACTGTATCATATGCCATGTCACATTATGGTATGAGGCATATGTTTTGCAACTGACAATGGACACAATGATTGATGGACTTGCCTTCTCACTTTCTCTCACATAGTAACCCTGGAATGAGAATAGTCAGACAATCTCTAGTGTACCATCCACTAGTGACCTGCAGACCATGGAGGATCAACATGTAATTTAAATCTACCACCTGGATAGGAAGACAATTATGGATCTATGCCATCAGATGGAGCCAGATCTGATGCCTGCCATTCAGCATCCAAATAGCATACCACCCATTGCACAAGTCATGTCAGTGCTGCATTTCCTAGCCACAGAGTCCTTTCAGAATACCATTGTCCTAACTGCAGGCATGTCCCAGCCTATGTTCAGTCTGGTTTTGAAGGATGAACTCTCTGCATTGTTAAAACACCAGGACAGCTACATCAGATTTCCACAATGTGAGTATTTGGCCCATGTGAAGGCAGATTTTTATAGAGTGACACACATACCACATGTAGTTGGAGCCATTGATGGTACCCATGTAGCCTTGGTGCCCCCAAATGACAATGCACAGGTGTATCAGAACAGGAAGAACTTCCACTCCATTAATGTCCAAGTAGTCTGTTTGGCAGCCCTCTACATTTTCCAAGTATGTGCATGGTACCCGGGTTCAATCCATGATACCTTCATGATGGGGAAGAGTGCAATCCCAGAGCTGATGAACAGTACCCGGAGAGGGCCTGACTGGTTGGTAAGTCATATATGTCATTTGTGTTAGTATCCTATGTCCAAGATTTATGCTTGCACACATGTGACGATTCCTTACAGGGGACTATGGCTACCCAATCAGTCCCTGGTTGTTGAGACCAGTGAGGTATCCAACCACGGCAGGGTAATTCTGCTTCTATGAGGCCTATGGAAGGACATGACATGCTATGGAGTGAATTTTGGGCTCCTGAAAGCAATATTCTGTGATTTGATAAGTTTGGTGGAACCCTCCTCCACTCACCCCCCAAAGTGTGTCAGATCATTGTGGCCTGGTGCATGCTCCACAACCTCACCTTGAGGTGTCAGATCCCATACATCCCTGATGAAGGGGAGCCAGCAGTTCCCCTGGGTGAGAATGTAGAAATTCCAAGTGAGGATGACAGTGATGAGGATGAAGGTGGAGTCATCTGGGCAAATATCATCAATAAGTACTTCACCTGACTGTAGATATGTGGCGTTCTGAAATGTGATTGACTCAGTGGGGTAATGATGGGGTTATGGATGTTTGGGAAGGGTCTTTCTATTACCATCAGACATGTCATTCATTGCTTTGCACTACATAGGCCAGCTTTTAATGCAAAATAGGAATAGGAGTTTAACCTTTTGTGATGATCTTTTTGTTAGTGTTTGTTACAATGTACATTTTAAGTTATCATTGTTTTTGGGATATGTATTTCTAGATCATGTTTACCCTTACCTGCATAAAATTGTTGTTTCAAATTTGTATTTTTCAGATCTCTTCACAATGCCATCCTCATGTGGACATTTCTGAATTGTGTTACTGGCAGGTGGGTTTAGCTGGTCTGACATGTGAAGTGGACATGGATTGATCCAGATATTGTCTGACATTATGTTGGTTGTGTATGAGTTCCATGCCCAGGCTGCCAGGGCAGTGGAATGGCAGTGTTCTGTTCTACACAATAGACCAGTTTGCCATGGTGTGTGGGTCCAACGTGTCATGTGTATGATAATGTGCCTATGACAAATATATTCTGTGCAATCCATTGACTCAACCTTCTGATTGGTTTGATAATGGTATTATTTTACGTGTATGTAGCTGTCACTGTGTTTCCTCATTGCAGGCTAATGTGCATGTGTGTCAAGAATGATATAGGTGAGTAGCATGCTTTCAGATGCTTGCCATGGTAAGTGGAAGGTTCCCTGACTAGGGACAGTTGTACTGACCTCTGTTTATATTATGGGGTATGTTAATTTGGTAGGTATGTATGGGTATGTGACACGGATTTAGCTGATGACAAATTGCACCAATCTGTTTCCCTTTTTGGATAGATAAAGACTGACGTGCCCCTTACCTCAGTGGTCTGTGGCATGTTAGTTACTAACACCTATGCTGACGCACTAAATTGTGAAGATGTACTTCACTGTGTGATCATTTGCATGTGGTCAGCCTATGTGCTGCACAGTGCTATAAATGGGGATTGATGATTGCCCACTTGTATCATTGTGTATGAATTGAATCCAGAGTCAACTGTACTGCGACCTGTCCCTTCCCATATTTGCTACATTTCAGTGTATCAATATGTAGCTTCACAGTTAGCGATGCAAAATAGTTTAAATATTACACTCAAAAATGTATTGTGTTTTAGCTGTGTTTATTTACAGGTGCACAGGAAAATGAAATGAATGGGATCAAAGCAATAAAGTACAAACATTGAAGGGTTCATTACTTCCTGCTGGTTGCCCTTCTGCAGCCGCATGATCTCCCCCATCATGGTTAGGACTTGACCCATCACACCTTGGGAATGTTGGGAAGCTCCCAAGACTTGGGAGATGGTGTCCTGTCCATTTGTATCCCTAACAGCCCGAATCCACGCCCCACACAATCACTCCCATGCACCCTACCCCACATGCCTGAACCCTTAGGACAGTTTGCCCCCTGCCACTGTTGGCAGGACCTTTATTGTCAGTGTTTTCTAGTTGGACTGCAGTACCTGTACTGGGGTGCACATGATGGCAGAAACTGTCCTAGGGACACAGGTTTTGGGGCACATTGTTCCTTTGGGATGTAGTTGCAACAAGGCTGAACAGAGTCCACTTGGTGAGGGTGAGGCTGACAGTTATGGACCAACCAGGTATCCCTGATAAGCCACAGTCGTCATCATTTTCCACACATCAAGGTGTGATTTCTTCACTGAGGATTTCATCCAGGGGGGAAGTGGCTGTCTCAAGTGCCCTCTCCATGGTCCCAGTGGCAAGAAGACCTGTTGAAGAAGTGGAACAGCCAGTTACAGATTGTAACGCAACATGTGGTATAAAACTTTGACAAGTAGATATGCTTCGAACCATGTACAAAAAGGCTTTGCTTGATCCCCTGATATGACAGTGACACCTGCATTTAAATTTGGAGAACACGATGTGGGATACAGACAATTCCTATATCATATACCTTGCTACAGAATGTCAGAGTATCTTGGCATTTTGATGTCTGTTCATAGACTCATATCTTGGCAGCTGTGGTAGCTTTATAATTTTCATGTTACCTCCCAGTTAGCAGTAGTTTGGTATTAAGTCAACAGACAGCTGCACAATGTAATGTGGAAACTGACTTGTCCATCAAATTAGGAGTAACCAACCTACCTGGCCATATTTGTTAGCTTACACCTAATGCACCACAGTGCATATATATCTGTTCCCCCTGGGTGAGTATAGTTCAATAGGTGATAGGAAGTAGAAGGGAGAGTTTAGCAGAGGACACAGCTGTTGCTGTGTGTTGGTGGTATTGTAATGGCAGATGCCCCTAACATTGCTGTCATTGCCATAGACTGCACAGTTGTAGAGTATTTAGGTGGGTTTATTTGATTGTTTAGTTGACATGCAAGGCAATTTTTATTGTGGTACATTTTGGGGGTTTTTCCTAATGGTGGAACAGTGCTTGCAAGGAGCTGTAGTGCTTTCAATCCACGTACTACCCACATACACCGACACTGTGCCCCAGATGAGCTTAGTTGACATGTGGGATGCCAGAGAGGTGTATTCGGACAGTTGGGCACAGAGGTGGTAAATGAGTTGGCTGTTAAGATATCAAATGGTGATCAGTGAGCATGCAAGACAAAACTTTTGGGTGACATCATAGGTGTTGTGATTTACCCGACTCCACTCCCCTAGATATTCCTATCAAGCCCTCAGGATACAGAATGTCCAAGACCTTCTCTTCCCATGATGTGAACATTGAGAGAGGAGATGAGAATAGTGCCTGCACATACATGTGCTCAGGCTGTGAGTGGTCTGCCTTGGTGTGAAGGCAATTCTCCTTTCCAACTCAAGTAACAATATGCAGACAACACACACCAAAACTGTCCATTATATTAATAAACATGGTGGTGCGGTGTTGGGGGCCCTAATTTATGAGGTGATTTGCATTTGCCAGTCAATGAATCAAATAGAAATATTCATAGTAGCAGCACATCTCACAAGATACTGATACTTAATGTGAAGAAAAATGTTTTCAATTTGCTCTCCCTGGTGAACTAAGACAATGATTTACACTCTGAAGTGATGGAAATGATTTTGTTCAGATTGAGATTTCTATTTAAAGATCTCTTTGCATTGCCCAGAATAGAAAATGCCCTTGATTTTCTATTGTGCACTTCAATCTGTATGTTTCCCTGAGGGATGCCTTCAGGTTCTATCAGTCTCTGGCCATCCTCTCTATTGACACCAATTTTTCCAGCATGGGTATACGTGTGCAGAACCTAACCAAATGCTGCAGGCCAGAATGAAATGGCAGCTGGAATATCTGACAATGCTGCAGGAGGGAAGCAAACACTATACAATATAATTATATCCCACAGTTATTCCAAATGTTGGTGGCCACTTGGCAACTTCCCTTAGCAGAACACAGTCATAAGACAGCAGCACCTTGTACAATGGGCCATCATCCTACATGTTCCCTCCACCCACTGATATCAACCTGGGAAAAGTGTTACAAGGAAATTATATTCCTGAAGGAGTACACAGCACCTCTCTCCCCCTGGACTACAAGTGCCACAGTCACATTATTACCCTTGCTCATTTTGTGGCCTAATATATCCTCCACCACCCCCTCCAGCTCTGCACAGCTCTGTATTCACTTAATGAGACTTGCCGTCCCACATATCACTGCCTATCACAAACCTTATATATAACATGAAAGTATGACACTGGTAATTTTATTTAGTTCCGTGATGTGTCCAGATCTATGTTCAGGAACCAGTGAAATCGGTGAACTGAGTGTGTGTATGTAGATACATGTACACAATGTCAGTGTTGTGATGCACATGCTTCAACACATATTTCATCCATGACTCGTACATCAACATGCACACCCTAAGTCTCTATGGCCCTCATTTGGAGTTTTGGGATAGCATACTTTAAAATATAATGACTATCCTGAAGGCCAAAAATGAGGTTCTATGTATTCATTTAAATTTGTGGGAGCCTTCATATTTCCATTACTGGAATCTAAACAGAAAGGCTGGGGTCATGTACATTGTGTATACCAACTGTTTCTTCAGATCTGCATCAACTCAAATATAAACTTCATCTCTGTTCATGATCATCAGTTGCTTCCAACCTCCTGAAACATCTCTATGAATTAATTCAACAAATTTAATCAGTGGCAGTGACTGATTAATCCTCCAAAAAAATCGAATTTCCATTCTGCTTTCTTAGAGTGTTTCTCTGGTGTGAAAGTCAATAGTTGTATTATTTTGGTACCAGATGTTATGGGCATGATTCACAAGGACATTTAAGGCTCTAAACCTGTATTTATGTTCAGAAATGGCTCTATTTATGTCAGTCAAGTATCAACTGAAAGGTATGTAACAAGTTTTACTATTGCATAGCTGTATGCAATTACTGCATACAAAAGTAAACCCCATGCAAATGATGCACAATAGTCAGATCAAGGGTTGCTTTGTCTTCAGAGTTTGTGAAAATCAACATACCTTTGAGATTATGGAGATTTACAAACTTTTTCTATCCCTTTCTACTCCAGAAATGATTAGAGATTTCCGCCTGCAAGGTGATTAAATAACTCCATGTCTGGGTGGGAATTTGAACAGAACAGCCCCAAAGTTCATGACTATGGTGACATAAAGTCTATAAGGACTGACTCCATATTCCCTGTTTTATGCACAATCATTCTCATGTCTGCCTTTTAACACAATTTTCGTCAGACCATATCTTTCCAGGAACTGTGATATTGTATTTGACACTGATAAGCAAGAACACATACAGACATATAACCAAAATAATATAGTCTGAATTGACGTCCTTCTGCTTTATATGTCCATTAGGAGATTTCTAAAATGTTGCGATTCTGCCAGAAACAGTTTCACCTACTGTCAGCACACTCCATACTTCTCAAATGATGCACCTTAACTGAAGCTTGAAGCTTAGAAAGCCAAGTCGTGAAGAAAGACCAACTGACTGCTACCACAGGGGGTGTTTGCCCTACGTGGGGAACACTGTCTTCGCACCTCTACTGATAAAAACAGCTTTTCCTGTGAACAAGGTATTCAATGCATCTCTTCTAGATAAGAAACTCTAGATTACAAGTTTATCTGCCTTTCATTCTTTCATGGTATGGGGCATAGAAGTAGTCATTAAGAAGTTGGTACTAGATAATATTTTAAATGACATTTTTGCAATGCTGTAAATGTTCATTTTTTGTTTGTTATTTATAATGTATTGTTACTGTTTTGATAATATCCTGTGTAGTTGTTTTAGATGTACTAAGAAACAGATTGTTTCTGTAATAATAAATAATTTTCACTTAAAGGTGTTCATTCTTCTTACTGCAGTGTGTGTGATACTGTGAATAACAAAATAAGGTTTGTTGCTTTTCCAACCTGCCCGATCCCTTTACGAGATTGTTAGTAACCTGAAAGCAATACTTCTAGGTCAACTACATGTTGGATAGTGCTTTTCTGGGCTACAATAACTTGTCTATTACATTAATCGCTGGTGCATTGACCCAAGTTAACCCATGTCCCCTGTGGGTGGGGAAGCACAACTTGTAGAGTTATGCCAAAGTCGTAGCTTACACAATAATTTGAAGGGTTTTATACACTGAGAAAAATGTTTCCCCAAAACAGAAAGAAAGAAGAAAAATAATAAAATGTTGCACAGCAAGCTGTATTTTTCTACTATGCTTACATTTCTGCACTGAGGAAATAGCATCATCCAAAAATGTCACATGATATTTGCAGTAATATGCCTGGAAATCAATGAGTAATGTAGTTTTCCAGGTGTATTACTGCCAATGCCAGTTAATTCTTATTTTAAAAATGCATTTGGTGATAAGTATTTCCACAAGAACATAATTACTACTTTTTCATTGAATTGGGTCCAAGAAATGATCTTCTTGACGACTGAAAGATTCCAATGTCAAATCAGATAAGCTTTGGCATTTACCACCTCCAGTAGTCAGTTCTGACAATAATTAAAACATTGGAAGTGCTATGGTTTTTTATTTTGAAGGTGCTGTTTAGAGGTGGATAGTTAGAATTCAGGAGGAGCAAGACATTGTACGTTGTACGTTGTGTACGCTGGTGAGGGATGGCTCACAGCAAGATGAGAGGAGGTCCTGCGGTCGGTTTGTGTGGCCGTGGCGCTGCTGCAGCATCCCAGAGGAGTCAGTCCGGGCCCTGATTAAGGAGTATGGGCGAGCGAGCGGGCGGGTGGTCCGGGAGCTCGTAGAGCTTGTATCACTCATATCACTCCTCTCTGCGTTGATGCCGCTGTCACTGGGTTCAGTCTATTGGTGCTGGCAGTCACCGCTGGAGGGGTTCCCTGGCTCGGCCTCTCTCAGCTCCTGCCGCTTCTGTGACACTGCAGCGGCCCTCGCATGTGCAGCTTGCCTGAGATAGCCGCCTGACTGCTACCTGACTGCCTGATTGCCACCTGACTGCAGTTGGTTACCAGTTACACAACCACCCCCACAGAATCCGGGACCCCGGGGGTTGCTGAAGCCTGCGAGGATCGTGAGTGGCATGAGGCATGAGGCATGTAGGGACTTCTCTGAGCATTGCTCCGAGCACATAGGGGAAGAGGAGGCAGCAGACAGAAGGCAACAGATGACGGGAGATAAAAGCAAGTAAGCAATTAAACTGAAAGCAAAGTAAGTTGTGCGAAAGAGCGATAGCAATAGCAAGGAGGGAAGAAGGAGCAAGACGTTAAAGGAAATAGTCACTCTCTATAAATAAAACTGTTGAATTGATTTAGAGCGGTGAGGATCTAACAAAGAACTTTAACAAAGAACTCCCAAGGAGTTAAGGACTACCATCAATTAAGCAGTTCTGTAAGCCCTCAGCGCCACAGTTCTTTTTCATAGGCCAAGTAGGAAAAAATTATTCCACAGTATGTAGAAATGATATAAGTTCATTTAGTTTGGAGCTCTCCTCACTGGACAACTTTGCAATTGGAAACACAAAACCCCAATTAGACAGTATAACATCGGATGACCTTTTTTTTTTTGGATGGCAACTTAATAAATGGCTTCAGGGATAAGGAGGACAAGCAATTGGAAGGGCAAACAATCAATAAGCAAAACGGGCAAAGCCAGGAGAACAGAAACAACTTCCCACTAGATCTACCAATTCTTAGCATCATGAAAATCATATGCACAACATTGGACTCAATTGCAAGTGCGATCATGGCCTAGTCTCTTAAACGTAACAATTAACTTGAGCTGACCAGACAATGCGCAGCTACAATAAAGATCAGAGACTACAGGATGGCCCTGATAGAGGTACTGTAAGGGAAAATCTGCAGCAACATTCTGTTACCGATACGGCAGATAGGTAAAACATGTGGTCCACTGCTGGAAATATTAAGTCCCAAAGGCAATTATTAACAATATAATTGAAGACTGTAAACTTAGCCTTAAAAGTTTACCCATGTTTGTTCGTGAGCCCACAGAAATAACGTCACGAATGCCAAGAATACCAACAGACAGAATAGGCCCACTAATTCTAGGACGAGCAGGTTGCCCAGACGTGAGCGTTTGCATAGAAGAGGTAGAGGGAAAGAGTGGAATCTCTGCATCAGTAATTGAAGCTCCAAGTGTAGTAGGAAAGAAGGTTCAGAATAACAGGTCTCAACCAAAAGGGAATGGGAAATGGAAAAGTAAGTGGAAAAAAGCTAAGGGGAGTGAAAAAGCCACAGGAAAAAAATCGCAAAACATGATGCGGCAGTCAAAACCAGTGCAAGAAGTTCAAAAAACTCTACAGCTCATTCAAGAACAGAATGTGGAGCAAAATATCATGATAGAGAGCCCAGGAAAAACAATGGACAAAGACAGCAACTTCATGAATAAAAATCCAGGTTTGCTATGTGATAAAAGCAGCATCTCTCACTCGCATATAAATTGTATACTCACTGGATAAAGGGGAAGTCAAGCATCTAGCCTAGGCATCAGAAACAAAAAAAGGTTGGAAATAGATCGAGCAACGAATCCAGGGACAAATGAGGCAAGCGAGGACTCAGCTAATGGAATGTACAAACAGAGACCAGAGACATCAAAACCAAAGTTAAGCTTTAACAAAAACAAGCATCCCGTGGTCATGAAATTAGAACATCTAGCCCAAGTACACCATCCGAATGCAGTAGAAAATCATAATGAAAATTGCCCACAAAAGTTAAATACCACTATTGAGGGTACACCACAAGTAAATAGTAAAATAAAAATTAGGACGCTGAAGTGTACTGAGGCCGCAGAAAGTGAACAAAGTAAAAAAAATAACCGCCTATGTGGAAATTAATGACAAACTTATATCTCCTGCACCCCCCACATAAATAAAATATTGTCATTAGGCCTGGCCAGAAAAACACAGTAACCAGATGGGGTATGACAATGCCTCTCATGCACTACCACGGCCCGCACTCAACTGGGAAAATGAAGCAAAAATTGAATTCTGGCCTTTAAGAAGTCAAACACATGAAGGATGTAAGAACACTGAGATGCATCACGGAAAAAGAAAAGAACAGGAAGAGCTAGCATCCATACGACCGGTTGCAAATGCTAAAAACAAAGAGAAAGATGAAAGTCAACACCAAAGAAGACTGTTACAGCAAGGTTGCAAGCATATTGAGATACATTCTGAAAGAAACAAAGATCACGAAGATACAATCATGTTTACCCCTGAGTATTCCCCAAGATATTCTAAACAGGAGTAATATTTTATATCTTGTTAACTCCTTCCCAGGCCTGGGAACAACTAAAGATTTGATTTCAGTAAGATTCATACAAAGAAAAGGGTCAAATCTCGCGGAATCATCAGAAACAGTCTGGACCTCATCATGGATAGTAAATCAGACCCTAAATCAGTCCAGTCTGATGAAGACCTGGGGATAACAATTGACATTCCTCAAAAGGAACTATATCTATCAATATTTCTTGAAAAAGCCCAAATACAAAATGTGCCAAGCAAGTACAAGCCTAAAGATAACTTCGGCTCCAAATAACAATTACCTGAACGAATAAACCTGGGCAACATGAGGTTCCGTCTGTTAGTCAATACCCCAAGAAAAATCCCTGGTATTATCTCACAGCCACAGATGTATGAAGAGCAGCCATACAGAAGCATGTAGCAAAAAATGTACCACCTGAATATAAAAGATGGAATTAGATCACCACTAAAAATTTTAAGTTGGAATATTGCAGGCCTAAAAGCCAAAACCGAGGATAAGGATTTGATATCAGCTGCTTCCAGGAAACTTGTCTATCAATGCCATCGGCTTAGATGGGTTTTCCACTTTTTATCTACCCTCAATTAAACAAAATAAAGGTAGACCAAATGGGGCTTGACTATTTGGATTAGAACTCCACTACTGGAAAATTCCGTAGCAACCCACATCATATTAAGCAAGGATATCCATATTAGTAGTGAAACAAAAGGTGTGTTCTCTTGAAATAGTGAATGCGTACTTTCCACCTATAAGTTGAGTTAAAGTTGAGCCAAGAGTGTGGCTGCTTAAGGAGCACATCCTAAACAAAAGATTCTTTGATTGGTTACAAGAATGGTTGCCCTTTCTCAGTTTTGTAACAACTTCCTACTAATATGTGGCGACTTTAACACCAAACCCCATTCTATCCTTGGGGATGAACAAGTATTAGAAGAAGGCTACGCTTGGAATATTCCGATCCTCCTCATCAAAAGTTGCCAAGATTCAAAGAAAGGAGACTGAGTCCCTCATTTTGAACTTGGCGGGTTGGCCCGCCATGCCGGCATTGGTGGCTGAATCCTGCAGCGGGCATGGCAGGCCAACCCGCCACATAATAAACACGGTGAGGGCCGCCATTGGCAGCCCTCACACACCGCCAGGCTTCCGCCGTCAGACAGCCTGGTGGTGAGTGGAAACACTATCCAACAGGGTAGCTGCGCTACCCTTCAGATAATGTTTCCATTTCCACCAGCCTTTGCCTGGTGGGTTCACCCACCAGGGAAAGGCTGGTGGAGCGGGTGCCCTGTTGCACAGGTCTCTGCGCGACGGGTGCAGCTGCATGTGGAGCCGCGGTCAAAGTCCCGGCCGGGCCTTTCTGTGAGCCGGCCGGCGCAAACAATGTTTCCGCCCGCCTGCCCTCAGAAATGTTCATTATTTGGCCGGCAGGGTTCCGGGGTCGGTGGTGGTCAGTGTTTTGACCGCCAGCATGAACACGCCAGTTGTTACCGCCGTGTTCATAATGACCGCCTTAATCTTGGAAACCCTAATAGAAGGAGGGATTTGCACTTTAAATGTAAGAACTAAATCAGACAAAGCATTGAAATCCACCTTCCAAGTTGGAAAAAGGCAAAGTATTGTTGACTATCTGACAATAAACATTGAAGTCTGGCACTACATCATAGATATGGAAGTAGGGGACAGGATCGAGAGTGACCATGACCCGCTGTTAATGGAGATGGTCCACCCTGACATGAGCTCCTAGATACCTATCATTCCATATAAAGACAACAGTCCACCATACCTCTGAGACCAAACAGGAAAAACATTGTAAGGATGGACGTGGATGAACCTTACACAGGTGCCCCCAATAATACCTGGATTAGATCACTTTCCGTGTTCCTTGATCTGCCAGGTAATGAGGTCTCTCTCCTCCTGCAAAAACTCAATAATCATCTAACACAAACATCGGAGGAAAGAACTAAGAATTAAAAAAACATCCCAATGGAGACTGAGGGTTGGTTTAATGACAAGTGCTTAAAATTAAAAAAGGCACTATCACGAGCATTAAACAATCGGCATTTGATTAACTTTAATGAGTAACAATTCTTTGATTGGCAATACAAGAAATTACTGAGACACAAGAAGAAGACTTTTTCACATAAGCTCTGAGGAGATCTCTTGCATGCAATCTCGGCTGGAAATTCAAAAATGTTTTAGGAGATAATCAGTTGGGGAAGTGAAGGCCCTTCAAAAAACTTAGAAATGAACATCAATCCACAACTCTGGGTAAAGCATTTCACTGATCTGTACAAAGAAGACGATAAGATCATACCTGGAAGTATCAATAATCCAATGGGTGACGACCAAGGGTCAGATGATAGCGACTGTAACTTAAGCAAGATAACGGCATCTCCTGAGAATCGCGTGGTAGCACCTAAGTGGCCCAAGGTACCCAAACATGAAACAATGGATGAATCAGTTCCTAATAATTCTCCCCGCACAAACCTTAAAAAAACAACCTATGCTATACCAGGTGCCATGGAACTAGTGCTTGAATTCAGTGAGAAAGAAATTGTGCAATCTGTCCTCGTCCAAAAACGGCACAAGGCTGCAGGAGCAGATAGAATTCCCTCAGAGGTCTATTGTAATCAACTATCCTATGGTTACTAGCTTTAACTCCCTATATAATAGCAATTGGTTCTTTGAGGAAATCCCGCCCTTATGGAGAAAATCAATAATTGTTCTACTACACTAAGGGCCTTATTTATACTTTTTGGTGCAAAACTGCACTAACGCAGTTTTGAACCAAAATGTTTTGCACCGGCTTGCACCATTTTTTAGCACCAGCTGGGCACCATATTTATGGAATGGTGCAAGCCGGTGCAAAGGGTAGGCTAGCTTTAAAAAAAATCACGTTAGGCATGTTTGAGTTAAAATAAATGATTCTGACCAGATTAGCATCATTTTTTGACGCTAAGGTGCATATTTATACTCTGTTTGCACTGAATTAGCGTCATTTCTTTTTTACTCTAATTCAGTGCAAAACTAACTCCATATTTATACTTTGGTGCTAGACCCGTCTAGCGCTAAATTTATGGAGTTAAAGTAATTTTTTGGAAGTGGAAACCTACCTTGCCTTAATGAGATGCACGGTAGGCGTTCCCGTGCAAAAAATGACTCTATGGCCTTAATGCCATATTTATACTCCCATGCAAAAATGGTGCAAGGGAGGGAGGAGGGGTCAAAAAATGGGGTAAAGCAAGCTTTGCCCCATTTTTTAAGACCTGGGTCAGGGCAGGGGTTAGGGGACCAGTGGGCCTATTTCCATGGTGGAACACCATGGAATAAGCCCACAGGTGCCCCCCCAGCCCCAGGTGCACCCCCATCCACACCAGAGGGACTGCGGAGGATGGGGGACCCTATCCCAGGTAAGTACAGGTAAGATTGCATTTAATATATATTTTTTTTTAAAGTGCCATAGGGCCCCTGAAATGGGCATGGTAGGTTTAGCACCATAAAATGACGCTAATATGGTTAGAGTCCTTTTTTTTTACTCTAACCTGCCTAAAGTCATTTTTTGGTGCTAAACCCTCTTCTTCTATACTGCCAGCCCCACCCGACTAAAGTCATTTTTTTTTACTCTAGCCTACCCTTTGGACCGACTTGCACCATTCCATAAATATGGTGCCCGGCTGGTGCACAGAAATGTTGCAAGCCGGTGCTAAACATTTTGGTGCAAAACTGAGTTAGTGCAGTTTTGCAGCAAAAAATGTAAATAAGGGTCAATATTTTGTAAGTTTGCACCACTTTTGCGTCAAAAAATGACGTTAATGCGGCGCAAAAAAAGTATAAATCAGGGCCTTGGTGCTAGACGGGTCTAGCACCAAAGTATAAATATGGAGTTAGATTTGCACCGAATTAGAGCCCAAAAAATGACGCTAATTCGATGCAAACAGAGTATAAATATGCTGCAGAGTATAAATATGCCCCTAAAAATGGCGTTAAGGCCATAGAGTCATTTTTTGCACGGGAACACCTACCTTGCATCTCATTAAGGCAAGGTAGGTCTCCACTTTAAAAAAATGACTTTAACTCCATAAATTTGGCGCTAGAGGGATCTAGCACCAAAGTATAAATATGGAGTTAGTTTTGCACTGAATTAGAGTTAAAAAAAATGACACTAATTCGGTGAAAACAGAGTATAAATATGCCCCTAAAAGAAGCCAAGGGACATGTGGTGTAATTACAGGCCAATCTCATGGCTTGACAGTGCTGGAAAACGTTTCATCAAATTGATCCAGTCTCGCCTAAACCAGTGGATAGAGGAAGGAGATCCACTATTGTTACATCAAGCTGGTTTCAGGAGAGACCAAAGTACAATAGATCAACTCTTTAAGCTGAACATGATTTGCTCCAAATATGTCTCTCTAAAGGATTGCACGCTGTATCTGGTATTTGTCGACCTTCAAACAGCATTTGACAGTGTGGTTTGGCAGATAATATGGCAACTACTGTCGGAAATGGGAATTCCAGGAAAGATCCTAAGGCTGCCAATCTTATTACACACAAGAAATACCACCAGGGTCAGATACAGCTCCTGAAATGACTATATGGCAGAGATTCCAATCCAGCGAGGTGTCAAACAAGGGTGTGTTTTGGCCCCAACCCTATTTAATTGCTATATAAATGAAGTCAGCTAAAAACTGAGGAATCCAAATTTGGATGTGCTGAAATTAGCTAATGAAAGCATACCTATTTTGCTCTTCGCAGATGATGCTGTGCTATTGGCAAGAACATAGATATCAATGCATAATCTGCTAAAATGCTTCGAATCATTCTGTGCATCGAGGAATTTGACGATTAACGAGGGTAAAACAAAGTTTATGATTCTCAACCAAAAATAGAAGATGCGAGCTACCTTTAAGGTTAATAAAACATCTTTGGACCAAGTGGAGACCTATGATTACTTGGCCTGCCGTGTGGATGATAAATTGACTTGGAATCCTCAAGTTTATAAAATCAACATCTCCCTGGCCCAACAAGCTGGTGCTGTACTCAGATTCGCAAAAACCACAGGGAATCACTCGGTGAGCTCAGCTCTGGTTGCGTACAAAATGAAAGGGAGGGCTGTTGCACTTTATGGTGCGGAGATCTGGGGATTCAAAAAGACCCCACCAACACAAGCAACTGAAAATAAATTCATACGATAATAACTTTGTCTAGCTAGTGCCACACCTATGAAAGCGATAAGAACAGACTTACAAATGAGAAAAATTGAGGATTACATTGCATTGGCTCCTATGAGATACTGGAATTGCATTTGGACAAAGGAGGAACTTAAATCACATAAAGATGTAATGATTGATATCATGAATATACAAACAATCAGAAATTGCCCTGGTTCAAACATGTTTCAACTCCCTTGGCTAAAATAGGCTTAGAAGAATTCCAGCTCCACCCAGAAAAAATCACAAAGCTTAGCCTTGTTGCTGCTAAAAAGGCATATTGGGGTCACATGGAATATTTGTGACTCACCCCGTCCTTTATTAAAGAGTTATATTTTATTTAATCAAAAACTTAAACCAGCTGCTTTCATGGATAGTATTTACCGGGGGGAAATGATCTCTTTATTCTAAATTTTGCATGGGTACGCTATTGGTGAGTCCAGTGACTAATAAGTGGGAGCCTGTTCCCTTGGGGAAATCTGATTGCTGCCCCTGCCTCTATGGTGGTCAAGAAACATTACTTCACTTCCTTTTAATATGTCACTTTACGCTTCAACTTCAAAAACTGTACTTACAACCTCTTTTTTTAAAGTATGGGGTTAGGAAATATAAGGAAGCTGAAGTGTTGTGTATGTGTTCGAATGAAAAATCCACTCACAGTTTTCAGTATACTAATAACTGTTCAGTGGGGTCCTATTGGTGCCTTTTGTTTGGGGAAAATGGTGTGGGACGAGGCATGATACTGAAAGTATTCTGGTCCGTTATTAAGCTGGAGGGTCATATCAAACGGTCCTATGTGATTAGTTCCAGGATAACTTCATCTAACTTTAAGGTTTATCATGCCTCTATTGAGTTGATTAGTGTGTTTTGTAAATAAATAATGTTGTGACTAGCCACTGCCGCAAAGCCCTTACATGATAATTTTGGGTACTCTCGGCTTCGTGTGGTGGTGCACACGAATGAATTGATTGTTAAGCATAGCTTTTATTGACAAGTTTGGATTTTAATATGTGATTTGTAACGTGTTATGTGATGTCTATAATTGTAAGTATGGAATTGTTATGGCCGGATAGGCTGACTACAATAAAATGGTAAATGGTAAAAAAGATTGAAGTAATGTATTCTTTAATTAAAATTTGATGAATAGCATACATGAGGTACTAGAATCATGTTGTTAATAAATACATGTATCCTGAATGTGACTTCAAAAGTTATGGACAGTCTAGGCCAGGCCTATTCTTGGGTCCTTGTGGCAAGCAGGAGTCACTAGGCTTCAGCCATGAGTGCTGGGGTTGTATGCTTTAGCTGTTGTGGTATCAGCTGTCATTGACAAGTATACACCCTTTAGGACTTTACTCTCAATGTTACGATCATGAACAGTTATGGGCATCTCATGTGGATAGTGTGGAGGGAGCACAAGCATCTCACTAAACAATCATCGAGCAGCAACTGAATGCCCAACCCAGTGCTTTACGTTGTTAAAAAAATACTTCAGTTTTCACACTTATACTTAATACTTCAGAAAAGTCACAATTATCATACTGGCACATGGGCTACTTTGCCTTGGATTCTACCTCACCGAACAATTCTCTCAGGTGTCCCCCACCCACTTTCCCTTTGTAGGGCAAAGGATGACTCTTCACAGGATTTGAGTGTCAGGTATGAATGATTAGGTGCAAATTTAACCAGTTCAGCTCAAGTGCCTAGTTCTCAAGCAAGTCTATACTATTGTACAGTTTCAGCACAGAACCTCAGAGTCCATTTTCCAGTGTCTGCAGCACACAGCTTGTTTCAATTTCAGTACTTTCAAGTCTCTATCTGCTCCAAATCTAAAGTTAGCACTTTTTTAAATATTATATTTTAACCTAGTGTTAGTCGATGTGAGAAATAGGCCTTACAACAGTGAAAAAAGGTTTTAGGAGTTTTTCCCAGCTAGGATATGTAAAAAGTAAGTACACATGTCCTACTCTATATCACAAAGCACCCTACCTTATGAGCCTTCAGGCATTCCCTTGGGTGTGGCTTTTAAGTATTAGAAAGGATGGTTTCTACCTAGCAAAAGGATTGCTTTGCTCAGTTGAAATGAAAGTTTATAACTGCGCTACAGACTGCAGTGGCAGATCTGAGATGTATTTTATAGTTCTACTTTAGTGGGAGATAGAATGAGTGATGCTGCCCAGCAGTATCATTTAATTTACAGGACCTGGATACCTGTGTTGTGAGGACCTTTTGGAACCGAGTTGGTTACCTCTATTTTTAGCTTCATTTTATAGTTCATATTTTATGCACTTTAGCTGCACTGCTCTTAGCAAGGACATTTTACACACATTTCTCATTGATATTCTTTTAGGACTATGTGGTACAAATTGATTGTTTAATTAGCCTTTGTACGACATATACTTAGTAATTTATTTTCAATGCTAGGAACACTGTTCACAATATCCTAGTTCTTGCATTGCCCATTCAGGAGACAGCTATGAACATTTATACACAGCATTAAATTAGAGCTGTGATTCCAAAACATTCTAACTATATAATCAGTGGACTGACCTGGGAGGGGTAGAGGTCACTCCAGTTATCACTGATCTGGGACAAATGTGTGGTTCGACATGCTTCTCTGCTGGCGCTCACCTATCAGCATTTGAATGGATTGTCTTCTACACTGCAAGCTGGCTCCTGACACTGTATATAGGAATGGGGCTGGGGCAAATCTCTTAGAAGTGTACACCCACTATGGTCTCACTGTAGTCTTAGAGTTAGGAGGAGCCTTTAGAACTTCTAGTACACATTTATTATGGTTGGATTATTCATTGTCTTTACCATTTTCATAGGCTGGTTATTTTGCTTTGTTTCATTTGCCTAATCATTGCAGCTCATTCGCTTTACACAAGATTATGTTTGTTTCAATAAATATATTGAAAACTTAGCGTTTATATCTTTATACCATGTATGAATGAGTAATAAAATGGAAGGGTGCAATCTGTTCCCAGAACTTTCCCGGGCAGTAAAAGTGTCATGTTCAGCTTGCCATAATTACCTCCCACCCCGGTAGGTTCGAGGGTTCTGGTGAGGCACTGCAAGCTAGCCAGGAATTGGGCAGACAGTTTCTGATTGTGTGGACAGACTTAGATGTTATTGAGGGAATACTCCATCACAAATGTGACAGATATCCAGTATGTCACATTATCATCCTATTGTATCCTATGAGGACCGTATACTGCCGACAGGATATCCCTCATGTTTGTGACAGAGTATTCTCTCAGCCAAGATATAAACCAGGCCTCTAGTCTCCCACATTCTGAAGTTCTGTTGTCCAAAATATGCAGTCCTTATTATCTTAATAGGAACCGTATAACATGGGGCTACCAAAGTATTAAGTTCAGCTACTTATTTACCGGGTATCCTGAGTAGTTTCTCTTGTATGCCTAATATGCACTATTCACCTAATACGGAGACATTAGGGCCCATATTTATACTTTTTGACGCTAAACTGCGCTAACGCAGTTTAGCGTCAAAAAATTTAGCGCCGTCTAACGCCATTCTGAAGTGCCATGCGGGCGCCGTATTTATGGAATGGCGTTAGCCGGCGCAAGCGGACCGGCGCTGCCTGGTGTGCGTGGAAAAAAACCACGTAGACCAGGCAGCGCCGGCGTAGGGGGAAAATGGCGTTAGGGCGTCTTAAAATGGGGCAAGTCAGGTTGAGGCAAAAAAATCGCCTCAACCCGATTTGCGCCATTTTTTTGCGACGCCCAGACGCCATTTAAATGACTCCTGTCTTAGTAAAGACAGGAGTCATGCCCCCTTGCCCAATGGCCATGCCCAGGGGACTTGTGTCCCCTGGGCATGGTTATTGGGCATAGTGGCATGTAGGGGGGCACAAATAAGGCCCCCCTATGCCACCAAAAAAATAAAAAAAATAAAAAAAATTATACTTACCTGAACTTACCTGTACTTCACTGGGATGGGTCCCTCCATCCTTGGGTGTCCTCCTGGGGTGGGCAGGGGTGGCAGGGGGGGTCCCTGGGGGCAGGGGAGGGCACCTGTGGGCTCATTTTGAGCCCACAGGCCCCTTAACGCCTACCCTGACCCAGGCGTTAAATAGTGGCGCAAATGCAGGTTTTTTGACCCGCCACCTCCCGGGCGTGATTTTTGCCCGGGAGTATAAATACGACGCATTTGCGTCGCCGTCATTTTTTTAGACGGGAACGCCTTCCTTGCATCTCATTAACGCAAGGAAGGCGTTCACGCAAAAAAATGACGCTATTTGCCCATACTTTGGCGCTAGACGCGTCTAACGCCAAAGTATAAATATGGCGTTAGTTTTGCGCCGAATTTGCGTCGAAAAAAACGACGCAAATTCGGCGCAAACGAAGTATAAATACGGGCCTAGAGGTGATGGGAATCAAATCCACCTCAGCAGTATAGGAAGCACCTATATCTGTCCCTAGGTTGTTCAAGATTGAACTCTAAAAGGATATTCCATTTAGTATTTCCTTCTCTGAATTCTATTCACCAAAATGATGAATCCAGTTAAAATTATTGTCAGTTGTAGACATCTTCTTACACAACATTTACTCCAGAATGGGCTAGTTAATGGGGGGTGGAGATGTTAAATTCATTGTAGAGGCACACAATGCATACAAAACTGAAGAATTTTACTCATGGGTCACTTTTCCAGCAGCCAATGCCGTATCCATTTCATACATACACAGTGGCCAAACAACCAGACCAATACAGAGCATACCAATACTTAGAAATACCTTTAACATATCAAGAACACAAAGATTGGTTCCAAGATGCCCTACCACATGTTGTTGAACACGTTAAATTGGGTAATGATTGGGCCACATGGTCAGTTCTAACTGTCTATAAACCATGTCTGTTGGAAAATGGGTTATTGGTAAGGGCAGGTAAGTACCTACACTTAGCAATACGTTACTAACCTCCACTTATGTCTCAATAAATTAAACCCAGCTCAGCCCTTGGTAGCTTGGCAATGAGCGACAAGGCTTAACTTAGGAGACAAATGTGTAAAGCATTTTTTTTTTAAAACAGTAGATAAGTAAAACACAAACACAATAAAAATCCAACACCAATTTAGGTATTAGATTATATTTGTATCCTTAAAATGAGACCACAATGAGTACAATCAGATAAGGGGAACCGGAGATATGAATTTTTAAAGAATTAATGATTTTTAGCCAATCTGGTCATCTGGCCCATCCTCGACAGGGGCAAAGTCAAAGTTTGAGGGCGACTGTGATGGAGCCCTTCTTGGCTAAAGCCTGCGGGAGGCCTCGGTCAAAAGTTTACCTTCGGACTTAGTTGTTTTCTTGAAGATTTTCTTCAGCGGGACCAAGTCGCCATTCCAATCTGACCTCTTGGAAGTCTTCCTTGGATACGTGTTGCGGGAACTCTCGCTGGAGATTTTTACCTTCAGACGTAGTCATTTTTCCGAGATGAAAATCCTTCGATCGAGGCAAACCTGAATCTTGATCTGACGTTCCTGAAGCCCTCTACGGATACACTGACTGGTAGGTCCCGGCAACTTCCTATGTTCGGGCGTAGTCACTTTTTCAAGAGATTTTCTTCACTGGGATAGCCCTGCAAGTCAGGCCTGGTCACGGTTGAGGCAAGCTGGCTAGAGTTGCTGTGGTGGGTCGGTACCTTTGGGGAGCTTTTTTCCAAAAGTTCTCCAAACTTCTCCAAACTTGTGGATCTTCTTCCAGATGTTCTTTCAATGCTCTTTTGGTGTCCACAGCTCACCCCAAGGTTCCAGAGGCTCTGAGATGCTCCTTGAGGGTACAGACTACAACTCCCAGAATGCACTGGGCGCAAACACGAAAACGGCCACTGGACAGTGGTCAGCTGGTCAATTTCTTCAGGAGTTGGTGCAGGGGACTCTGGTTAGCAACTTTTCACCTGTAGCAAACAGGGAGTCCCTCCTTGAACCAGTTGAAGCCAGGCAAAGTCCTTCTTGTGGTGGAGCCCAGGTGTGCAGCTGGTGCAGTCCTTCAGAGTGCAGTGTCCGGTGCAGGCCAGGGGTCCAGCAGGGCAGTCTTTCTTCTTCTGTAGTTCTTCCTTGTGGAAATCTGGTAGGGATCTGACGTGTGGGTGCAGGCATGACAGTTTTATCCTTGCTCCTGGATAAAAACAGGGGGGGCCCAGTTCTCCAATCAGGTGCAGGGTCCTTCCTCATTTGATGAACACTTCCAGGGAAGTGTGGCAAAAATCAATCCCAGGGAGTAACATTCCTCAAAAATCCATTGTGGCTGAAAATGATTTTTGGAGGTTACATCTGGCTGAGCCCACCCACTGGTGTGGCTAAAAATCCTAAACACACCCCTCTCCTGCCCTCTCCTAATCTAATCAGGGGGCACCTAATTATCTGGGATGGCAGGATGTGAGGGGGAGCTGGGTTGATCCAAATCTCCTTCCCTGCCTTTGAAGACCAGTTTGGCAGCCCTCCCCCTTCCTGCTTCCCCATCTGCTTAGAGCAGATCTCCTCCCCCAGGTACATCTCTTTGTGTTGAGCCGAGGCCACTTCACACCTCTTCAAGGCGGCCTGACCAGGCTGCTAGAGGCTGGCAAATCAGAGCAAAGCACTGCAGGGCTGAAGTTGGCAACTTTTTAGATAGTGTTTGAAACTCTTTAACTGAACAGATTATATTAAATCCTACAATTTTAAACTGTGGGATTTTTTATAACAATTAATTCGATACCAGAGTTGAGGTATCTGCCACTTAAGGGGACTTTATAAATTAAAACAAAGTCTCCCTATTCTAGCCTATGGTGTCAGGTGTTAGCCACGGCGCCTACATTGCCGATCGGGATAACATAGTCCTTTTGGACTACATATCCCATGATGCCTAGAGGGGAAGAGGTCGCTTAAAAAGCAAGCACATACAGGAAGTAATGTGCGTTATTCGTTTCCTAGAAACCAGTCGGATGGACAGCGAGGGCTCTTGCTGACGGCGTTTCCGAGGTTGAGTTGTTTGCTTAGGAGGTTTAATTCCTCCTCCGGTTTTCCGTGGAGCCTGGGACCTTCCCGATATCAGTGGGAGTGTCGAGTTTTTTTCCCAGGGGAACCTGCCACGAAGGAGAGGTGGTAAGCGGTGAGACGATTTGGTGCCGGAATCCCTCGCCTTTCTTTTTACAGTTCGACAAGGACACTGGTAACTTCTGAAGCACGGCGGTCTTTTGTTTGAGTTACCAATAAAGCACGAACGATTATCCTTGGGGCCAGAGAACATTATATGTTTGGCTACGACAGGGGGTTAATGTTTATTTTTGCGGGAATTGAACTGCCGGGACGATTTTTCTTTTCAATACGTAATGAAATAACACCGGGTTATTCCTACAAATTGCGTGACTATGACATGGGGCTTAGTGGATTAACTGAGTCATAGAAAGGACTACGAGATAGGTTCTTATCATCGTTAATTTTATTCCCTTTCTCTTCGTTTCTGTCTCCTCATTATTTCGTGACTATCTTGTATAAAAGTGGGTGTTGAGCAACCCATTAGAGATCATCGGTATTAATTGTTGGCTTGGGGCGTCCATCTATGATTCAGATGGAGCACAGATAGGTGTTGGATTAGTTCTGCCCTCATGAGTTATGGGCAGGTACGGTCGTTGGTACTTTAGCGAGACATTGCGAGAGTAGACAGGCAATGTGATATTAACACTGTGTATTCCTCTCTTTACAGATATCCCGTCCCTGCTGTTCCTTCCCCTTCCTTCCCTCACCCGATTACTCCAATGCACCGTGGTTTATATAGGTGACTTGGTGGTGTCAGGAGGCGGACCCTTATTTGCATCGCACGAGTCTGAGGAGCATCTACAACGTGACAGAATAACGCACCCACGAATAACGCTCCTCCCGCTCGGTGTGATACAAAGATGGCGTCTATGGATGATGTATTACAGGCGTTAGTAGTAGTGCAACAAGAGTTGGCTAATTCTAGGGTGGAGGCAGCAGCGTTAAAGGAAAAGGTAGAAAGGCTTACTAGGAATCCCTTCGATGCTTCAGCATCCACACCACAGGTAACCGTGAATGTCTCCCCTCCTATCCCTTTGGCCAGCCCGGAACGGTATTCAGGGGACCCCAGGAAAGTTCAGGCCTTTCTAACTCAGTTGTCTCTACAATTCTCTTGTAGACCCGCGTCTTTTCCCTCTAACCTTTCCAGGGTAATGTTCGCTATTTCTTATCTCTCGGGAGACGCAGCCAATTGGGCCGTACCATTAGTCAGGAACGATGACCCCTTGTTATCAGACTGGAATGCCTTTCGGACGGCTTTCGAGAGGGTGTTTGATCATAGAACAACTACTTTTAGTGCTGACAGGGAATTACTGGAGTTGAGACAGGGGAGGTCTGATCTGGTCTCTTATCTCACGACCTTTAATAGATTGGTGGCAGAATCAGGGTGGCCAGAGGAGAAGAGAATGTCTCTCTATTATCAAGGTTTACGAGACGACATGAAGGATATACTCGCTCAAATAGACCCACAGCCTTCCACTTGTACAGATCTTGTGAATCTTACCCTGAGACTGAATCACAGATTAGCAGAAAGAAGGGGAGAGCGTAGAGCGGGGGATAGGCGACCAGGCATTCCAGAAAGGGAAGTGCGATCTGTTTCTACTCCCAATGATATAGGTGGGGAGCCTATGGACGTGGGAGCCGTTAGGGCACCCTTTTCGAAGTCCGAGAAGGAGAGTAGTAGGGTACAGGGGTTGTGCATGTATTGCGGCAGGAAGGGTCATTATGTAAGAGAGTGTCCCCAGAAACCACGTAAGAGATTCTCCTACTCCCCCACTCAAAAGGCAGCGGTTACGGCAGGAAAAACATCGGAGAAAGAGGAATTGCCCGTTATAGAACCCCAACCGGTGTTACGGTTAACTTCCTTAGCCCTTTTTCCACAGGAGGAAAAGGCGTCCCACCTTTTGTTAGCAGTGGAGCTGGTGTCCAAAGAACAAAAGTTTCCAGTATGGGCGATGATAGACTCCGGAGCCACGGGAAATTTCATAGATGCAGGGGTGGTTAGGAGATTGGGACTTCCTAGCATTCCGAGAAAGGACCCCGAAATAGTGTTGGCGGTTGATGGTACACCGCTGAAATCTGGGCCCCTTACAGAACATACTGAGGACGTTGGGTTGATCTTCAATGGGGTATCTCCGGAACATAAAGAAAGAATTAGACTGGATATAATAGAGGCTCCTCAGTATGAAATTATTTTAGGAATGCCCTGGTTAAGAAAACACAATCCTGTTATAGATTGGCAAACCAAGACGGTTAGTTTTCAGTCCTCGAGGTGTGAGAATATCTGCTTCTTGTATGACGAATCCCCCATGTTAGCATTGGCTCAAGGGTTACAGTTGGCCACAGTGATGGAGAAAACAGTGATATTGCCCTCTGTTTATGCCGAGTTCAAGGATGTGTTCGACGAAGGTCAGGCTGAGACATTGCCACCCCATCGTGTATATGATTGCAAGATAGATCTGATTCCTGGAGCTCTCCTTCCTTCCTGTAGGGTATATGCTCTATCAGACCCAGAAACCAAGCATTTGAGAAAATACTTGGATCACTTCCTGGAGATCGGGTTCATTAGACCATCTTGTTCTCCGGCAGCCTCTCCACTCTTTTTCATAGCTAAAGCTAATAAAGAGTTGAGATCCTGCATCGATTATCGAATGCTGAACAAGAATACAGTGAGGAATAGATACCCTCTTCCTCTCATTCCTGTGTTATTGGAACAGGTGAAAGAGGCGGTAATCTATACAAGGTTGGACCTGAAGGGAGCTTACCATCTGGTCAGAATCCGCGAAGGGGACGAGTGGAAAACGGCGTTCAAAACCCGTTATGGTCTGTTTGAGTACTTGGTAATGCCGTTCGGGTTGTGTAACGCCCCGGCGGCATTCCAGTATTTTCTGAACGATGTTCTCAAGGAATACGTAGACCGTTTCGTGATCGTTTATATAGATGACATTCTGGTGTATTCCACATCCCTGGAGCGCCACTTTGACCATGTTTCCTTAGTACTCCTAGCATTGCGACAGCATAGTCTTTTTTGCAAACTGAGCAAATGCGAGTTCCATGTCCGGAAGGTTGAGTTCTTGGGGGTGGATTTAAGCCCTGAAGGGTTTTGCATGTCGACAAGAAAAATACAGGCTGTTCAGGAGTGGCCAGTACCCACTAGTGTGAGAGACGTGCAATGCTTCCTTGGGTTTTCCAATTACTATAGAAGATTCATCTTTCATTTTTCTCACATTGTGTCACCTATAACAAGGTTACTAAGAAAGGGGGTGTCTTCTGTTTGGTCAGAGGAAGCAGAGGAGGCCTTTTGCTTTTTGAAACAGGCCTTCTGCTCCGCACCTATACTTCAACATCCACAGCCGGATGCCCCTTTTATCGTCGAAGCGGATGCCTCGGATATAGCGTTAGGGGCCGTGTTATCACAAAGAAACAAAACCACGGACAGCTTCATCCTGTTGCGTTTTTATCTAGGAAACTATCGGCTGCGGAACTTAACTATACGGTGGCAGAAAAGGAATTGTTAGCCATCAAAAAGGCATTCCAGGAATGGCGACACTACCTATGGGGAGCTCAACACCCGGTCACGGTATATACTGATCACCGAAATCTGCAGTATATGAAGGAGGCAAGACAACTTACCCAGCGGCAAATGAGGTGGATGCTGTTTTTTTCAGAATACGAGTTTGTGGTGACCTTCCGTCCTGGGGTTGACAATCGCAAGGCAGATTCACTGTCTCGACAAGAGGACGTGAGAACCATCGCTTCAAGACCTGAGGAAGCAATCATCAAACCTGAAAGAGTGCTTTGTGCCCTTCATATCTCCCATTTCTTAGAAAAGGTTTCTAAGCATAAGTCTGCTGCTCAGTGGAAGAAATGGGCGGAGTTAAGTCAGGACCGTACCCTTAAGCATGGAATACCGTTGCAAGGTAATCGTTTGTATTTGCCAACACGTGAACTCCGAGTGCAAGCCTTTAATTGGTGTTATGATGCGGTAACGGCTGGTCATCCTGGTTACACCAAAACGGCGCAAATAGTTCAACGACATTTCAGGTGGGAAGGTTGGGCTAAAGACGTTGCGGCCTGGGTGGCTCGGTGTGAGATATGTGCACGGGCCAAGGGAGAAAACGCGAAGAGCCAGGGCAGACTGATACCTTTGCCCACTCCGGATAAACCATGGCAAACCATTAGCGTGGATTTTGTGGTAGGATTACGAATGGATCAGGGGTACAACGCTATCATGGTGGTAATCGACAGCCTTACCAAGATGGGTCATTTTCTCCCTTGTAGAAATCTGCCTACAGCCAGTCAAACCGCCCATCTAATTTTGTCTCAAGTGGTGCGGTTACATGGTCTACCGAGAACCATTATTTCGGACAGAGGCCCCCAGTTTGTTGCTAGGTTTTGGCGTATGTGGTGCAAGGTGCTGCGCATTGAATCCGCACTGTCCACCAGTTTCCACCCACAAACCGATGGCCAGACGGAGCGCCTCAATCAAACCCTGAAAAAATATCTGAGGTGCTATGCAAAGGACGCTCACGAATCCTGGGTTTCGTTGCTACGGCTGGCAGAACTATCATACAACAATGCTTGGCATAGCTCGATACGAGAATCTCCTTTTCGTGCTAACACGGGGTTCCACGCGGAAATGTTGCCCATAAACATACCTAGGGAAGTCACGGATCAACCTACGGTTCATGCCATGATTAAGAATCTCCAATCCGTGCAAAAGAAGATACGACTCAATCTGGAGAAGGCCAAAGAACAGTATAAAAAGTGGGGTGATGAACATCGGCGTGAGGGGCCGGCATATCAGCCAGGCGATAGAGTGTGGCTTTCCACCAAGTATATACGCTTCAAGATGCGTAGCGTCTTTCATCCTCGTTACATTGGTCCCTATGAGGTGTTACGCCAGATAAACCCTGTGGCTTACCGTCTCAACTTACCTGCTTCCTTAAGGATCCATCCGGTATTTCATTGCAGCCTTTTGAAACCGGCTCTTTCAGCGACCCGGCAGGCGGTGCCTCCGGTGGTCAGAGATGGGCAGCTGGAGTACGAGGTGCGCAGAGTGTTGGATTCCAAACGACGGGGGGGTAAGCTGTGGTACTTGGTTTCATGGAAGGGGTACAATGCTGAGGACGATTCATGGGAGCCGGAAAGCAATGTCCATGCCCCTAGGGCAGTACGGCTGTTTCATGCCCGTCATCCCTCTAAACCTGGTCCTAGGAGGCGCTTTGGAGGCGGGCGTACTGTCAGGTGTTAGCCACGGCGCCTACATTGCCGATCGGGATAACATAGTCCTTTTGGACTACATATCCCATGACGCCTAGAGGGGAAGAGGTCGCTTAAAAAGCAAGCACATACAGGAAGTAATGTGCGTTATTCGTTTCCTAGAAACCAGTCGGATGGACAACGAGGGCTCTTGCTGACGGCGTTTCCGAGGTTGAGTTGTTTGCTTAGGAGGTTTAATTCCTCCTCCGGTTTTCCGTGGAGCCTGGGACCTTCCCGATATCAGTGGGAGTGTCGAGTTTTTTTCCCAGGGGAACCTGCCACGAAGAAGAGGTGGTAAGCGGTGAGACGATTTGGTGCCGGAATCCCTCGCCTTTCTTTTTACAGTTCGACAAGGACACTGGTAACTTCTGAAGCACGGCGGTCTTTTGTTTGAGTTACCAATAAAGCACGAACGATTATCCTTGGGGCCAGAGAACATTATATGTTTGGCTAGGACAGGGGGTTAATGTTTATTTTTGCGGGAATTGAACTGCCGGGACGATTTTTCTTTTCAATACGTAATGAAATAACACCGGGTTATTCCTACAAATTGCGTGACTATGACATGGGGCTTAGTGGATTAACTGAGTCATAGAAAGGACTACGAGATAGGTTCTTATCATCGTTAATTTTATTCCCTTTCTCTTCGTTTCTGTCTCCTCATTATTTCGTGACTATCTTGTATAAAAGTGGGTGTTGAGCAACCCATTAGAGATCATCGGTATTAATTGTTGGCTTGGGGCGTCCATCTATGATTCAGATGGAGCACAGATAGGTGTTGGATTAGTTCTGCCCTCATGAGTTATGGGCAGGTACGGTCGTTGGTACTTTAGCGAGACATTGCGAGAGTAGACAGGCAATGTGATATTAACACTGTGTATTCCTCTCTTTACAGATATCCCGTCCCTGCTGTTCCTTCCCCTTCCTTCCCTCACCCGATTACTCCAATGCACCGTGGTTTATATAGGTGACTTGGTGGTGTCAGGAGGCGGACCCTTATTTGCATCGCACCGAGTCTGAGGAGCATCTACAACGTGACATATGGAGGCTATTCGTTACAGTAAGGGAAAAATGAATTTGGCTATTTTACCTCACCAGGGCTTATTACAACTTTTATAAGGTCCCTGCTTATAGTTACATGGCACCCAGCCCTAGGGGCACATAGGGAATACCTTAAGGTGACTTATATGTAATAATAAGGTAGTTTAAGACTCAGGAAGTATTTTTAATTCCAAAGTGGAGTTGGCATGTAACTTTAATTTAAAAGCAGCCAGCAAGGGAGGCCTGCCTTTAAAAGGAGACGGGGCACCTCATCAGTGCACCTATGGGTGCACCACCTATGCTGGGGTCCCTAAATCTACATGCCCTACCGTATACTAGGGACTTATAGGTAGGTTGACTTAGCCAATTATAATTAGCCTAATTTGCATACTAGTTTTACACAGAGCACAGGCCCTGGGACTGATTAGCTGTACCCAGGGCACCATCAGAGTCAGGAAAACACCAGCAAAAAGTGAAAAATGAGGGCAAAACGTTAGGGGGCCTCTGCAATCAGCCCTGTTTTCTCACACTGTCCAAACTTACAAAATTCAGCAGATGGCGATCTAAGCCCACTATATAATAATCTAGTTAGATTAAAATTTAACACTATTTGTCATGCACACCTTAAGCACTTCCCAAGGAAGGACTGCTGAAGCATATGCCTGTGATTAACTCAGTAACTTTTAATGTTATTATATACCATAACCCATGATACTGCTGTTTTACCATATGTGGTGAAACAGATACAAAATGAATACAGGGCTACCCCTGGATCTGGAGATTAAATTAATTGTCAAATTTGTCATATTATCCTCCATAATTTTGAGAAACATAAAAGGGGAAGCAGCAGCACTGGCAGTACGCCAACGCCTCACGCAAGTTACTTTAATAGATCAGGAGTGCGAGTTATCAAAAATTATTGCAGAAACCCATTATGTAGGAGCCAGACCAAATAAGCCACAGCTAAAAGGTAATTCTGAAAAGGATAATACCAAGCAAGCACAGGAGTCTTCTTAAAAATGCTGGCACAAACATAAATCAAATAAAGTTAAAATAAAATCATGGGTAGAATTTCTGTAGCTGTAGAGCTCTGAAAAAAGTAGTTTGCATAACTTTGATGTTTTGAAACAGCCTGTTAGATATCAGTATGCTGACACACACCCTTTTCCTTCCTTTCGGGGCTCATCAGGCAAACTGTCTGAGAGAGCAGGGAGGTCAGAGTATAGACAAGAAGAGCATGTGAAATTGAAAAAGAACTCGCAACACTCACCTGACATCATCATAAAAAAGGAATAGAAACTTTCTTAACAAAAACCCTAATGAAAAAAAAAAGAAGGGTGAGGGAATTTTGGCAAAATAAGCCACACATACTGAGAACATTATTGCAGAACACGAAGTTGGGCAGTCATTCTACTAGACATCGTGGCAGAGGTCACATAAGTTTGCCAGAATCTTTGAGAGTTTAAGGATGCAAAAACAAATAGTGAATACTTAAAGGTAGAAACTACACACAGGCAAGTACCCCCTCCAGATAGAGTATACAAATTAAAAATAACAATTGAGGGGGCAATATAATGTGCACAATAAAAAGAATATTCTGGGAAAGACAAACAGTAAGTTATGGAATACTCTTGGCTGAAGATTGGTTACCGGAGTTTGTTAGACCACCTCCCACAAGTGGAAGTTGACATTTTATCATTTGTGAGCAACTAAACAAGAGTACGCTGCAGAATGGGCTCTTGCACAAGCCCCTGCACTATGTCACAACCATGTGGGCTGGGATAAGGACTTACCTTATCATGTACCCATAAGGTCCAGCTCAAAAGTTCTACAACAATACCCAATAAACCATGCAGCAAAAGCTCCAGTGAGAGAAATTATCTCTCAACTCGAGTATCAGGGAATAAATGAATCCTGAATATTTCCCATGAACAACCCCTTGTTCACAGTAGTAAAACCAGATCACTCCTATATATTTTAGAGTATAGGCTCTTAAAAAGCCACACACGCCCATTTGCAGTGCAAAATTCACACAGTACAGCATTAAAAACAATATTATTGTAAAAAATACAAAACAACCCTGGATATTTCCAATCGGATTTTCTGTCTAAATATAGAGCCTGGAATCAGGGATCTAACCCACTTTTTCCATGCTTGGCTTCATTTTTGTCAGTTCCCCAAGGGGTTTCAGAACAGTCCAGGGATGTTCTCTGCCTGAGTAATATCAATCTTACATGAAATTGATCCAGAAGCACTGTCCCATATTGATGACATATATCTGAAATATGAAGACTTAAACACACATCTAGCCAGAGTAGATCATATATTTTTGGGATTTGCAGAACTTGGCTAAAGATTTAGGCCCTGATTTATACTTTTTGGTGCAAAACTGCACTAACGCAGTTTTACACTAAAAAGTTTAGCACCGGCTTGCACCAGCCGGGCACCATATTTATAGAATGGTGCAAGCCGGTACAAAGGGTAGGCTAGCATCAACAAAAATGATGTTAGTCGGGTGGGCTGGCTGTATGGAAGAAGGGGGTTTTGCACCAAAAAATTACGGTAGGCAGGTTAGAGTTAAAAAAAAGACTCTAATCAGACTAGCGTCATTTTATGGCGCTAAACCTACCATACTACATGCCCACCACCCCAATGGCCAGCACAGAGGACAAGGATCCCCTGGGCATGCCCATTCCACCCTGTTCCATGTATGAGGGCCCATTTCAGGGGCCCCAATGGCACTTTAAAAATAAAATACTTACCTGTACTTACCTGTTCTTATCTGTACTTACCTGTATGTACCTGTACTTACCTGTGATGGGGTCCCCTATCCTCTGCTGTCTATCTGGTGTGGGTGGGGGTGTCCTTGGGGCCTGAGGAGGGCACCCGTGGACTTATTCCATGGTGTTCCACCATTGAAATAGGCCCACAGGTCCTGTAACGCCTGCTCTGACCCAGGAGTAAAACAATGGGGCAAAGCAAGCTTTGCACCATTTTTTACCCCTTCTCCCTCCTGTGCACCATTTTTGCACAGAAGTACAAATATGGTGTTAAAGCCATAGAGTCATTTTTTGTACGGGAATGCCTACTTTGCATCTCAATAAGGCATGGTAGGTTTCCACATCCAGAAAATGACTTTAACTCCATGAAAGTATAAATATGGAGTTAGTTTTGCACTGAATTAGAATAAAAAAAATGATGCTTATTCAGTGCAAACAGAGTACAAAGATGCCCCTAAATTTTAAGAAAAAAAAATTGCCTTTCTCAGTTTCCTGTTCCTAGGATACACATTATCAAATGAAGAGAAGAGCCTGGCACCTCACTCACTTGAGAATTGTGTTAAATTACAAACACCAATACCATAAAAAAAAATACAAATGTGGCAGAATTGACATAACAGATTATGTACAATGCCTAAACCCACTGTACAATTTAATTTGTCCTGATTTGTCCAGCAAATATTGGGCAACAGAACACAAACAAATACTTAGATCACCTCAAACTGACATACTTGAAGCAAAACTCTTACAAATGTGTGAAACCAAAATAAATCAAGTCATCATGATAATACCGGGTGCCATTGGCTTCACCTACACAACATTCAATGAAGGTGACACAGTGCTGATTACATACAAATTGCATTTATATTCCAATGCTGAAATGCATTTTGGTCCACTGAAAAAATACTGACTGCAGTTTAGATGGCTGTCATTAAGGAAAGACCACTGGATCAGGGAAAATGCACTCCCACTGATGTAGATTACATTTTCAAACCCTAAATTACAGACTCAAGAATTTCTCTAGTATAAACTGGAATACCCAATGCCAATCAACATTATGCCTCTTTATCAGTATAAATTCATTACATATACTGATGTTTTAGATCAGCCTACTTCAGGAACTAAACACCAAGTCTCTGTGGCTTGTGCAGCTGTTTATGACATAATGAGGGATGGAGAGTTCCACCCTCAGCAAACTTTCATGCAATCCCTTGGGGATTGTACTGCACAGCTGGCTGAACATAAAGCTTGGATTCAGCAACTGGAAACTACAAATCCAGAATTCCCCAATCCTATAATGTGCAATTTGTATTAACATGTCCAGTCTTTCAATGAAACGTGCATTACTGGTGCCTCAATGGGTCCAGATACTCTAAAGGAAATGCTTTCAAATAAGTACTTTTGGGAAAGGTGGCAGAACTTAAAGATCATCTGCCACGGGCTCATGTAGTACATATACTGAGTCAGCAACATGTTGGAGTGCTGACTCAGTATATGTACTAGGGAATTCACTGGCTGAAGAAGCAGCCAAGTCTGCAGTCATTACTGCTACTGTAGCTGTGATTACTTGTTCCCCTACACAGGGTGGATAAAGAAATACTCTCTTACCAAAATGCAAAATTACAATGGTCCATCCGGAGATTGTTTATCATCTTTTTTCTACACTTAATGATCAATACAAGGTAGGACGTTTATATCTATATTTTTCTTTATAGATCTTTCCTACCTCTGAGTCCTGATGAAGACCCCCTTGGGAGCACAGAATTGGCCCTTGTGTTGTGATGGGGTCAAAATGTCGGCAATATTGTTGTAGCCTTGATTGGTTTATTGAGTCAAGATGAGGACAGTAGAGATTATGGGAATATAACCTAGAGTAAATGATTTCGACTTAATTCTACAAATGGTCAACCAACAGGCTCCTTAAATTGAAGTTTTTTTGTAGATATATTGTGGATTGGTTGTGTAATTCTATATCTTCTTGTCAAGAGCATTTTACTTTTGCACAATTTTTCTGTCCTCTTTTTACTCCTTTTGGTAGTATTTTTTGAATCATATATGTAATAATTAAAAGTGATTTTCTTTTTATAGTATGTTTTTTTGATAATTGTTTGCATTGATATGCTGCATGTTCAGCATTTAATTCCTATTGTGTATGGAATTTAATTCCTAAGTGTACAACAAAGATGATAAACAATCTCCAGATGGACCATTGTTAGTTTTGCATTATGATCAACCAAGGTCCTTTGGGTTACTATTGGGTTACTCTGTCTCTATTGTAATACCCTCTTACCAAAAGCATATCCAGCAAAAACTTCCTATCACTAAAGTGCCCAAAATATTCCTTATGTGAACCTTTTCCTGGGTGGATGATCAGGTGATACCCCAATAAGACTGCAGGTCAGAATTATTTACAGCATCAAATGTGGGGGTAGTATCTGGCCATGTTGGTGTGGTGGCTACAGTTTCATTGCTACAAAATGCTATTAGTGGATTGCTATGCATGAACAGAGCAGTATGTCCTTAGCTGTGATATATGCCAACAAATGTAAGGTTCCAGCATGAAACGCCCACTGCAGACACCCCTCAGCTTCAAGCAAGCCACTGCTATGTGTATAACTAGACCTCTGGGGCCTCCTGAATTTGAATGGTGCATTCAAATGCACCCTGCTTGTCTAACATTCTTGCTCCGGATGTCTCTGGTTGTGGCTACAATGATCGTCTGACACTCGTACTGTTATTAAAGATTTCCAAGTCTTCATCGAGAAAAATGCAGTAGCTGCATTCCACTTGGACCAGGACCCTGCCTTGCCTCTAAAACACACAGGAATACCATGGGACCCCTGGGTGTACCTGTGCATTCTTCTTCTTCTTATCATCCCAAGGGAAATTTGATAGAGGATAAGAATAACCAAGACTTAAAGCAACACTTACTAGCTACATTATTAGGCACAGGTCACAGGTGGATCCACCACCTTTATGGAGTCCAGAGAGAATTAAATAATCTGCCTAGAAGATCTTCGGGCGGCCATACCCCATTTAATGTCCGGTTTGGCTTCTAGATGTATGCCCCTGATCTTGATGTGCCTGGCACAGTGGTAGCTGAAACACCTTTTGACATAAATTAATGTCTCACTTTCTTACAGGAGCTCCAAGGCTTCTGAGATGATCATTCCTCTTTGTATGTTGTTACTGTAGGAATGGGGGACCAACTAGCACCTACCGGCTGGATGTTGGGGATCTAGGTCGAGAAAAGATTGTGGTGAAGAAATAATTTGGCCCATAATGCTGTGCACTGGTGATAGCCCTTGAAATTCAAGGTACCAGAACTGTGATCTTGCCATAGCTTGCTGGTTATAAAGACACATCCTTTGTCTCCATTGATCAAGTCAAATTGCACAATGTAGCTGGTCCTACATATTAAGCCTCGAGGCGTCCAGGGTAGATCCCCAACCCCACTCACTGTAAAAAAGAAATACCTCTTCAAGAGTTGAACAATGCCAACATTGTTCCCCTCGGTTAGCGAGGGTATTGAATGAACTTCTGTTGATTTCAGGTATGCTATAATCACACAAAACACCCCAGATATAAGTCTACAGTCCTCTATTACTTCTGAAACCAAAAACTGAATTGTTTATGATGCACACATTTAGAGGCATCTACAAGTTCTCTTTCACCTGCTGCAGCTCCAGTTTCTACAAAGACTGCTTCTGGATACTTTATCAACATCAGAAATGTCTCTTCAGATTCTACTAACACTTTTCTTCATGGTATATGTAAGCTTTTTCATTGGCTTAAATCCACTTATCTGGTATGTTCTTGGTCCTATTTGTGGATTATACTTGCCTTGCTTGCTTTATCTTGTCAAATTTTCTGGGGCATCCCTGACTCTGATAATTTGTTCCACATGGCAACACCAATCCACGTTTTTTTCCTAGGCATGAATGTCCAGTGGCTTAATCACTCCCCAGGCTCTTGCTATAACTGTCTTGTCCACCTGGCCACCAACGCCAGCCATGTCGTCTGATGATGGGGCCAGGCTTCCTCATCTGAAATGTGTAACAGTAACCATCTGGCCTCCTTCAGGATCACTAGGCCTGTGACTTGGGCCATGATACGGACCACGTTTTCTCTGAATTATTGAATTATAGGGCAGTCGCACAAGATGTGAAAAAATGTTTCCACCCTGGCAACCCCCCTTTACACAGGTCGGAATCACTGTGGCCCATGCGGTGTAAGAGAGATCTCGAGAAGTATGATCTGTGAAGAATTCATAGCTGAATAAGGTGGAATCTAGCCTGGATTGCTACTTTCCTAGGGCTTTGGAGGGCTTCCTGCTAATCGTCATCTTCCGGTGTGCCTATATTTCCCTCCCATGCCTCACAGAGAGAATGCCATGGGTCTGGTATGTTGCTTGATCTCTTCTTGTAGATTGGATTTGTGACTGTTTTCTTCTTCCTGATAAATGAGTATTACCTTCCTGAACGCTCAGCTGTTAAACTGGTAGATGAGGTATGGAAGCCTCATTTATCTACCCTTGAAGTGGGTAGAGTCCTGTCCCTGGTGAACATTTCAGCTGTTCCAGTTCTTGATGAGATTGTTTGAGATAATGTACCATATGATGTTTTTGGTCCTACAGAGACTATTCAATTTCCATATGTTTTCAAGGTTGCGATGGATGTTGTGATCACACCAAGTGTTGTGTCTGATGAATGGGATGTTAAAACTGTTTCTTAAATGCTTTCTGAGCTTGACTATTATACTGCATTTGAAAGTGAAGCTTTGTACATGATCTCAGCCAATTTCAGTGAAATATTTTGTTACCATCATTATGCACACCGCTACCTACATAAAGTTAGTACTCCATGTACAATTTTCAATTACACACATTGAACATTGCCCGACTCCACCAGTATGGAGTTACAAAACGTATTTAGACAACAAATGTCATATTTTTATGGGCATGATACTTCAGATCCAGTATCCTATTATTTCAAATTACTGTTAACAAAAGCAAGAAAAATATGTTAATCACTACTAAACTAATTTACCTAAATTTATTTGTTTCCCAACTAGCTATTAAAGGCTATGAATATTAGAAATAAACAATTGATTTAAAATTAGTTTGGGGAACAAATGTTTGGCAAGTGCAGGGCCCTATTTAAAGATGTCTGATTCCATTACAGATGATTTTTATGAATGATACAGTTCAGCAGACTAATTGCATAGGTCTAGCAAAAATTAAGGAAATAAATGTGCCCAGCATTCCCTTAATTGTATGATTCGTTAATTGGTAAAGCTTGGTAAACTACACAGAAGATCAGCCCAATGGTATGGTTAAGATTGGTACATTTAATTCAACAGTTTCTAGACCCAATTTGTGGTTATTGTGGCCATGGCCAGTGGGAACAATATGCACATTTTATGAGCTCCTTGCAGTGTTTTAAAGCAAGCAGACTAGACCCTAATTATATCAAGACACAGCACACAGGGGTTGTCACTACTTACAGTGTAGGGAAGTTATGTCAGCAATGGTATGACATTCCACTTTGTCAGCTGTAAAATAAACCTCGCTCGCCTCACTGATGACATGGATTTGCAAGATTGCTTGTTAGGTCCTTGTTCACTTGGCTCCAAAAGATTCTTGTATGCCATTTACAATGAAATTTGGAAGCTTTCTCAAAGGTGAGCTGCTGCTCATTTAAGGAAAATAGATCGGGCTAATTTAGGAAAAGCATTGGTCGTTGTCTATTCATATTTACACACTAAACAATATTGTGTCTTCTGCAATCAACATCATACAAAATGACATGTCTTTACAGTATGGACAAAGTCAACTTAGATCTGTAATTCAATTGAGTTTTGCATGTTCTAACATCAAAGCGCTTGCTCTGGAAGCACATGCACTTGAAAGAGTTGTCTTTGGATTTTAATTTCACACATAAACAACCTATAATGGCAAAGAAGAAACCAACATATACTTTGATTAACATAGAAATGCTAGAAAATGTTCCTTACACAACGGCTGAAACATCATCAGCATTATTGCTAGTACACAGAGTTATCTCTCTGCCAATTTCGATGTTTTAGTTCACATCATATTGGAAACATTTTTCAGTAGTCAGATTTGAGGTTTTAGGAGACAGTTATATACACAGGTGTGGAAATTAGCTTTCGAATAGAAATGTATGAGTGGAGAAAAGGAAGTCTTTTTTAGTGGAAGTGATTGTGAAACTTCTGTACGTCACAGAACGATTTCTAAACTGGTGACACTGAACAATGTATGTAAAGCATCTGTGACAATTCTTGCATGCTACTTGAAGGGAGTTACCCGTCTCCTTGATTTGCCCAGTGTTTCGGTTACTTTCAAACTGAAGTTAATGGATGCTGAATGATGAAGGTTGTTGTGGGATGAGATCAGGTGTCACTTTTGTGATTTCTGTTTCTCAAATAATGACCTGCTGCAGTAACGTACTTTTTCCCACCATGCATGAGATTAGGGTAGCAAGCTTGTGGTCCTTCATTCCTACCTTTAACGTTAACTTTGACAAGCTGCGCAGACTGGAAGCACTATTGTTTCAAAAACACATAGCACTTACACCTGCCTGTAAAACCTTCAAATTACAAGTGGCAAGTGGGGAAGCGCGTTTGGAGGAAGGAGGAGGCGGCATACAGGGCAGGAGCCCTTTAAATCTGATTCGTGCTCCCGCCGTCGCGGGAAGCGCGTTTGGAGGAAGGAGGAGGCGGCATACAGGGCAGGAGCCCTTTAAATCTGACTCGCACTCCCGCCGTCGCGGGAAGCGCGTTTGGAGGAAGGAGGAGGCGGCATACAGGGCAGGAGCCCTTTAAATCTGACTCACGCTCCCGCCGTCGCGGGAAGCGCGTTTGGAGGAAGGAGGAGGCGGCATACAGGGCAGGAGCCCTTTAAATCTGATTCGCGCTCCCGCCGTCGCGGGACACGCGCGGGCGGCACCCGGGCGAAGCCCGGGCCAAGGGCGGGCCCGTCCTTCGCCCGTCCTCAACCGGAAGAGGCCGGGCTGGGCCCCCCCCTAACGTCTACTCCCTCCACCTGTGGTAATTCCATCTGGGAGCCGTGTTAGATACTGTGTGAGTTTGTTATTAAATATGGGGAAAAGAAAGACTAATGTTCAGAAGGGGGAAGCCAGGTCCAGCTCCCTTCAGTCCTCCATTACTAGCTATTTATCTTCCGTGATGGGGGCAATCGAATCAGAACTTGAACATGTAGAAGAAAGGATTGGGGCTGTTCAAAGTACCGTTCAACACCCCCCTTTGGAACCTATCGTTCACGTTTCCACCTTTCCAAGAACTGGTCCTTTATCACTGATTTCGCCTCTGAATACCAGTCAGTTGGGCGTTGATATACTCCCCACTACCGACCGAATCAATTCTTCTCCCCGTTTAGCCACTTCTCCTCTTGAAAGCTCATGCTCTCAGGCCGATTCTCCTCCACTGAAGAAGAGGAGAGCCGGGAAAAAACCCCAAAACACAAAAAAGGCCCTGGGCTCCAAAAAGAAACTACCTACCTTCCCGGCCCAAAGTGACCAACCCCCAATTTCCCTGGTCTCCTTCCCTGAATGCCCTCAGAATAAGGATGCTCCTGAAGATTGTTCTAATTTTATTGACCAGACACTCAAATCCTTTTGCGCAACTCTAGAGGCAAAAATTACCACTCTGATCGCTAGGAAGCTTGATTGTTTTTGTAATGATTTGACCAGGTTCTTATCTAGTTTCTTAAAATCAGGTCCTCTATGTACGGGAATACATTATAGTCCCGAACCAGCCCACCAACCCACCCCTCCCTCTACTTTGGTACCCAAGGTGTAAGTAATTCTTCGCTTGATCCACAAGCCGTCTCTGGCCAAGGAACTCATGATGACAACCCTGTATTAGGGTCGACAAGGGAAGTTTCTTCCTCTAGGACACACGACAAAGGTCCAAATAAACTTACTAACCATGCAGACTTTTTACATTTACCACCTGCCTGTAATCCGTACGTTTTGGTTCTCTCAAATGTTCCTCCCCTGGAGTGCTCCAAACAAGAAGATACCCACTCCCTAATCAGAAAAGCTGGTCACTGGCTGAACTCTAATTTCAAATCTAATTGTTTTTATAATGATAAGATTCTCATGGCCCGAAGAGTGAGGAGGGTAGGATATTCCAAGGTATTGGAGGAGGGAGACTATGTCGTTTTAAATTTTGCTAATCCTCGTTCAGTAGACCTTTTTTTGACCAGTTTGTGCCATTGTAATATGTCAAATAACAGGATTCAAATACATCCCTTGTGTCATTTTTACGACCCTGTGCTCCTACCAAGCCACACTGTCACTAATTCTAGTATTTACAGACCAGACCCAGAAAGGCTTCAATTACAGGTTATTGTACCCTCTAGCAACCGGTTCTCGACTCTTAGTCGTCTTGACGAGAACGATTGACTATCGGTGTTCCACCCCTGTTTTTCTAACAGGGAGAGACCGAAGGCTGGGAACGTCGACGTGGAATGTACCTGGGACACAGGAAACCCTGAATTGGATCTGAAAGTTCCTATAAATACTAAAGTTCTAATGTCATGCCCTGCGTCTAGACCATTAACTCTGCTTAGCTTGAATATAGCAGGGCTGCGATCCAAATCTGACAATTCGGACTGGAAGAGTTTTATTTCCTCCTACGATATAATCTGTCTACAGGAGACCTGGTCCAAAGATACGTTCCTTCTGAACGGTTTCACCTCTCTGTGTCAGCCAGCACTAACCTCCCAAATGGGGAGAGCTAGTGGTGGCCTTTTAGTTCTTGTCTCCGTACATCTTCCGCTTTTAAATGTGTCTTTAATTTGGTCTTCTCTTTATTTTATGGTTGTCTTGGTCTCTATTAGTGGCCTAAAGGATATCCTAATTTTAAATTTTTACAATAATATCCCTCGGGGCCTCTTTATGGGTCATCTGGAAGAGGTATCGGACCTTATAGATTCCTCACATGTTTTGCAGAATAGTGATCTAATTATTATCTGGGTGGGCGATTTCAATACTCCTCTGTGCAGCAAAGAACACATGGATCTGTGTGCCTTTCCTGCCGAGGGCAGAGAGTCAGTAATTCATTTTAACCATACATCTGAAGGAGATGCCTTAAACCTTTTTACTTCTAAATTTGATCTGGTTCATGTCATCGAGAAATTGGCCCCTGACGCCTGTAATACACCAACCTTTACAGGGAATTTGAGGGGGAGCATTATCGACTTCATACTTATCAGCTCCTCTGATTTATATGTAATTCAAGAATTTAAGATTACGCCACATTGTGCAAGCGATCATAACCCCCTTAGCATCATATTGGACCTAAAAAAATTCCAGGCACCCAAGAATAAAAGCTTGAGCATTGCTACTGCTTATAATCCAAATTGTGGCATACGTCTAAAATGGGACAAAATAGATCCAAACATTTTTAACCAGGAAATTGTAAGAAGTAGGTCTGACTCGATTCATATGTGTCTGTCCCAGCAGTTAGATTCTGACCGCATAGTGCGTGAATTTGAATTCTTAAGCATTGATATCTCACGCGCCCTGGTGGCGGACAGGCCCTCGAAGGGGCCGGTGGCCCACAGATGGTTCGATTCTGCGTGTTCATCCGCCCATAAAAAACTTAAAGTTGCACTTAAAGCAGTTCCTTTCTCCCGTCAATTAGTCAAAATAGCAAGAGACGATTATAAGGCTGCCATTGACAAACGGAAATCAGAAATTAGGTCTAGGGCCTGGGGCGAACTTTTGGCTGCATCTGAACAGAAGGATACTTCTAAATTCTGGAGAGTGATAAATCACTCTTACTTTTCTGATAACCATTCCTTGGCAAATGAATGTCTTATAATGAGGACGTCTGGCTAACTCATTTCAGGAAAGTCTTCTGCTCAGAAACATATGAGAATATGTATGTAAATTCCTCTGCACCTTTTATTTCAGACTCCAAAACTAAGGCCCCAAACATCATTTTTGATCTCTATGAGGTCCAAAATGCCATTGACAGATCAAGGCAGGGGAAAGCTCCTGGCCCCGATGGGGTTCCCGCTGATCTTTTTAAATCAGAAATTGATCTTTGGGGTCCGTTAGTTACCAATGTGTTGAATAGTGTGGTAAATAGTAACGTGCCCCTCTCATGGAAATCGGCTATTATTGTTCCTATCTTCAAAAAAGGAAATAGACAAGATCCTTCTTGTTACAGACCAATTTCTCTTATCGATTCAACGGCAAAGATTTTAGGTAGCGTGATCCTGTCCCGTTTGGAAGATTGGGTGTCCGAGGCCCAGATTTTATCACCTATTCAATTCGGTTTCAGACCTGGTGTAGGCACAGTTGAGCAAGTCTTAAACTTGTAGCTGATACTCAGCAAATACGTGACAGTCAAAAAAGAGTCGATTCACATGGCTTTCATCGATCTAACCAGTGCCTTCGATATGGTTAATAGGTCAAAGTTATGGCAAATTTTGGAAGCCTTAGGCTGCGATCCACCACTATTGGAACTTATTAAACGCCTACACACAGACCTAACGATTTCTGTCCAGGCCGGCTCACACGGGCAGAGAACCTCCCCCATCCCGTCAACTAGGGGTGTAAGGCAGGGATGTACCTTAGCCCCTTTTCTTTTTCTGATTTACATTAATGGGCTCTACGATTCACTGTTAAAACATGCAAAGGATATACCGAGGATGGGCCAGAGACAACTTCCAGTTTTATTATATGCAGACGATGCAGTTTTAATTGCTCGTACAGCAAACGGTTTACAGGGACTACTGGATGTATTTTATGATTTTATGTTGAACCTTGATCTGAAAGTAAATTACCCCAAGACTTTTGTTATGACTTGTGGCCCACGTAATACAAAGTCTAAACAATTTACTATGGGAGGGCACACCCTTACTAAGGTCAAAGAATTTTGTTATCTAGGCATGTACATGAGTTCCTCTTTGTCCTGGAAGACACACATTAATTTTAAGCTTCAACAGTTGATAAGGAACAACAAAGCAATTTTTCGCTTTTCAAATAAATTAGGTCACAGGCCCCCTGCACAGTTGAAAATTCTTTACAATTCCAAATGCATTGCATCAGTCCTTTACGGGGCAGGCGTCTGGGGCTATAATAAAATACCGTCTTTTCAGAGTGTTGAAAATAAATTCCTGCGCAGATTATTGTTGGTTCCAAAATGCACCGCAAATATCATCTGCCATGAAGAACTTGGTCAGTGCTTTTTGGAGGATAGGGTCTTTATGGCCCCCCTATTACTCTGGATCAGATGCTGGTCAAACCCTACGGCAAGTTTGGTTCAAGACTGTATCTCTGACTGTCTACATTTGGAAAATTCAAATAGGATTCCTTGGCTTATGTTTTTGCAAAACTCCTTTGAGAACCTAGGCCTTAGATACATGTTTGATGACCCTCATTTGTTAACTATAAACTCTAGGTCTGTCTTGAAGTCTACTTACTTCAAGCATATATCAGAGCTGAGATTTTATAATTCCCTGAAATTGAAATCCTTTGATTCCTACTCTCGGATCGTGACCGTTCCATGCCTTGAACCCTATTTGACTTGGTTTTCGAGTTTTAGAACAATTTCCTTTTTTACACTTTTTAGACTTAATCTAATTCATTTTAAGGTAGCTTTCCCCGAACCATGTTTCTGGAAAAAGGATTTACCACTTTGTCCCTGTGACTCCAAATCAACTCAGAGCACTTTGCACTTTTTTCTTTTTTGCCCTTTATACGCTACTCCTAGAGGGGCTTTTATTTTACCTACGCTACGTCTTCTTAGACCCATTCATTTTAAGGAAGCCCTACTATATTTTCAGAGATTGTCTGATATTCAAATTTGTCATCATGTATTAGACTTTGTCGCAGCTTCCTTAAGTATTAGGAAAAGGCCTACTCCTTTTTTAAAAATTTATGCACGTATAGTATATCATTTTAAAGCCAATATTTGTACTTTTCTGACTTTGTGATTTTTAATTATGTCTTGTATATTTATCTATGTATGTTAAGGGGTTTTAGATTGGATGCTCATGTGGTGTTTTCAGCAATGGTATTAAGTTTTATTTTTACTATTTATAGATCGGTAAATGTGTCTTGGTTTGTACTTTTATGGCAACTGCCGAATAAAGTTATTTTGACTGACTGACTGACTACAAGTGGCAATACATTCGCTTTTAAACACCAACTTTCCAAGTCACTTTGGGGAACTTGTGAGCCACATTTATAATGCTTCTAACACCACAGGAGTTGTTCACTATTTCAAGATGTTTAGGTCTGGTTTTGTCAGCACTTTCCAGACCATTTTCAGAGTGATTCCATCCTTTACACACTCATTGCTTTCAAGTGTATTTGGAGGCATATCGCTTGTACTGCTGTTAAATGGTGATATTTTGCTACTCATCTTTCTGCTCCACAATAGATGTCCAATTTGAAAGCCAAACAGTAATGGAACTACCACACATCCAGCTGTATTGCGAATTCATGATACAGTACCTTGGCAACCTTTTTTGGAGGAACTAAATGACAACTTGCCTTTGTCTTTCCGACCAGTATGGTTATATTGCATACAGGTTGAATTCTGCTGTTTTTGGTGCCCTTTTGAGTGTGCATTGGATCTGTGCCCTGCAGCACAGTTGGTACTATCTGTGGACATTACTCTGATTGTGTTCCCTGTTAGAAACAGGGTTTCTAGTTGGCAGAGGTGTACACCCTGTCCAAGAAGGGATCACCACTCTAGTCAGGGTAAGATGGATACACACCCTAAATTAATCTGTTGTTACCCTCTGGTAGGTTGGCACAGAGCAGGCAGCTTATCTTAACCCACAACAATAATCCACACCAGGTTAGAAAAAGAGATGTTAATATAATGAATAAATCAAGCCCAAAGCAAAAAAAAAAATCCAATCAGTAGAAGTCGAGATATGATTTTGTAAAGAACATCTGCGATTGTAATGCTTAGAAACTTACAGCCCCAACTGAGGGTATCTGGTAGCACAAGACCGGGTTAAATTGAAAAGTTCTGGGCAATCATGATGGAGCGTGCACCAGCTACAAGGACCAACCTTGTCCTGCTGAAACAGTACCTTGTGTGGACGGTTTAATTGATATTGAGAATCTGATGCAAGGAGCAGGGGAGATGATTAAAAAACGATGAATCAATTCTGATCTGCACAGTCAGGGGAGTTGCGCAGTTATTGATCCTGAAGCAGTGGTGCAGCATTGAACCCCTCTGTGATGAAGGTTATGCGTCATCACTGAGCCTTGCAGCTGGCGATATGAAGGCGATTCGTCAGGGCTGATTGTGATGCATGGATCTGAAACCATGCAGTCAGCAATGCAAAGTCCTTATTCTCAGCGACGATGAGTGAGACTTGAGGATGGATGCAGTAGTTTAAATTGGTGCAACAGCGCGATCCGAGGATGACGTTGAAAGTTGCAACTCAGGAAAAACCTATTCCCAGGGGCCAAGTACTGCATTGGCCCCACTAGAAAAAGCAAGACTCACAGATGGCAGAGTCCAGGTGCTGTTGGAGAGTTGCAGGAAGTATTTGATGTTTCTGGGACTCAGATAACAGGAGGCAAGTCAGCAAGCCCTTGGAGCCACTTGATTGTGAGGATGCAGAGAATCAGGTCCGGTCCTTCTCACTACCAGACAAGGAGGGTAGCAGTCAGCTGGGCAGGTACAGCAAAGCAGGAGCCCAGCAAGTCTAGCAGAATCCAGTGGAGTGACAGCCCTTTTAGCAGCACAGCATTCCTTCTGACAGTATGTCCTCAGGTCCCGAGGTGTACTAATTTGGTAGGGTCAGAAGTCCATTTCGCATACCCCGTTGTTACTTTTAAGTGGGGGTGACTTCAAAGAGGGGCTTTGAAGTGCCCACAGGTCCTCCCTTTTCTGCTCTGGCTCCAGACACACTAAATGAGGTTGTACAGCTCTTTGTGTGGGGTCAGACATAGGCCTCTGAGGTGCAAGTGTCATCTCTTCCCACCCATTCTGCCCAGGATGGCAAATAAGCCTGGTGATGGCCCACCAGGATGTGAATGGTCCATCAGGCACACCTCAGCTCCATTTGTGTACGAGTGTCTGGAGGCATTGCACAAAGCCCAGCCCTCACCCAACCCAGACTTTCTACAAGAGGCATTTTCAAACTTGTAATCATAAATCCAACTTTACCACTAAGGAGAATTTAATGGATCAAATCTGTTTATTGGTATTTAACATACAAAAACATTACAAAGCTCTGTATCAGTCCTCCAAACATTTCGACTATCAGCATATCAGAAAGTCCCCTATCGTTCACGTTTAAGGGCTGTCTCACAGGACCGCTTATCTGACGTGGGGGGAGACCATCCTCCCCATATCTGCCCCCACACAGATTATAATCAAAGCAATCAATGCACAACAGTCTAGATCGCTCAGAGCTAGCAATAAGAAACAAACAAAACATAAATACATAACTGTACTTCCCCGTCTGAATGCCCCGCACCCCTCCTACCCCCGCACCCTCTCATCATCCTTTCACGTTATTGTCCCCGCCCCTCTCCAGGCCCCACTAGTCCAATCATTCCTCTAAACATCTTGTGTCAGCCCCAGGACCTTTAGATGTGCTGGGCATGTCAGTTCATTAAATTCTGTAGCCAAAATCTGGAGGAATGGTCTCCACAGTGTACAAATGTCGCCCACCCTCTGCCTAGAAGCCAGAGTAAGCTTCTCCATTGCCAAATTAAACCACAATTTCTGAAGCCAAGACACATACGTCGGTAGCCTGTCAGAGCCCCATAAGGCGAGAATCGTCTGGAGCGCAGCATTAACAGCTAAGGCCATCTGTCGCCCCCTCAGCAATCGAAGGGGGAAAGTGAGGGGGTTGGGTAAACCCAACAGTACATATGACGGAAATCTAGGAATCTCTGACTGGAATACCTTATCGATGTCGTCCAAGATACTCTTCCAAAATCTCTGTAACTTGCAATGCCAAAGAAGATGTACAAGTGTGTCCGTGTTGCCACACCCCCTCCAACAAAGGCCTGATTTAGCAGGATCCCATGCGTGTATCCTTGCTGGGGTATAATACCAATAGGAGGCTACCTTATGTGCCGTCTCTGTCCCCGCAGCATTATAGGCTGTGCGATGTGTTCTATAGTATATATTGTCCCATTCCTCCTCTTTTAGCTCCCTCTCGCTCCTTCTCCCAGCTCTGCTGTCCCTTGGATTTAGGCGGATGCTCCACCCCCTGTTGAAATCTGTACAACTCCGATATCACCTGCTTATCGTCCTTCTTTGTCAGTATCCATTTCTCAAGCGGGGTAAGCGGTCTATCTATCAATGGCCTATTCACCGGCAAAAGGGCCCAATGTTGTACTTGATAATACAACAATCTGTCAGCCTCAGTCAATCCATACGTATCCCTTATCTGATCGAAAGAGATCACCCCGTTCTCATCAAATAAGCTCCCCACCCTTTTGCAGCCTCCGTCGTACCAACGGCGAAAATTCTCTACCTGCAGGCCTGGCGCAAAGTCAGGATTTGCACCAATCGGTGACATAGGGGACAGAAACATCATCGAACCCAGCCACCGCGCCACCACATCCCATACACGAAACGTCGCTCCCGTGATCGGGGAGGAGTAGAGCCCCCGTGCCCTATGCCGACATCGAAGCCAGGGCTTCTTCCAAATGTGGGACCCAGCCACCGCCTGATCCATAAAGCACCAGTGATTCATAGTGAGCGGCCTACTCCACTCCAATAGAAGGCGCAGCTGGGCGGCTTGAAAATACCGCAGGAGACAGGGGACAGCCAGTCTCCCCTTCCCCCTGGGGTGATACAGGGCACTCCGCAGGATCCGCGCCAGCCTCCCATCCCATTTAAATTTCAGGATAGCGGACTGGAGGGTCGCTATCGTATGAGACGGCGGAGTCAGAGGGAGTGCTTGAAACACTTACAGTATGCGCTGCAGCACTGTCATCTTCACCGCTGAGACCCTGCTCAGCCAAGAGAGTTTATGCTTCCCCCAGCTATCCAGATCCTGCAACACCTCACAAACTAATGTGGCACAATTCAAGTTCGCCGTCTTCGCAGCCGAAGTTGCCAGTTCAATACCCAGATAGGGTACTTGTGACATTGACCAAATAGGAGGATAATGGGCCCTCAAGCTTTCTTCATGTTCCAGAAGGGTAGACAAACTTAGGACCTAAGAACTTCTGCATATTCACCCAAAACCAAGAAACCTGGCTGAACTCACTAAGGACCTCCATGAGGGCTGGCAGCGAGACCATGGGTTCTGCTAAGGTAAGAATCACATCATCCGCATATAGACTAATGAGGTGGTGGTCTCCCCCAAACTTGATGTCAGAGATAAGGGGGTTATCGTGCAGGCGCTGAGCAAAAGGCTCCATATACAGCGCAAACCCCTTTATCGCCATAGCTGAGCGCTGCGCCCTCAACCGGTGCGCAAGAAGTTTCCCACATCTAATGCTCCTGGTGTAATATTTATGTTTAAGCCGAACTATCGCATACTCTCCCCTGTCCCAGTCCAACCGCTTCAACTGCTGTTGCGCCTTCTCCAGCTCCCTCCACACTCTAGGTGCGCCGGTATACTTATGGGAGCGTTCTATGGTCGCCACTTTTTGCTCTAATACCGCCCTATGCTCTCTCCTCACTTTATTGTCTTTAGCCGAGAACGACACCACCTCTCTGCAGGCTACTGCTTTCAGTGCCTCCCACAAAGTCTCCAAACTGGTTCTCCCATCATCATTGAGACTAAGGTTTTCCATAATCGCGTGCCGCAGCGTCTTCACCGCCACCTGACTCTGCAGAATGGTATCCCTAAATCGCCAACTCGGGGTCCCCACTCATCCCACATCAAGACAAGCTACCAGCGTAATAGGCGCGTGGTCCAAGGCTCAATTGTGGTCTCACTAATCCGGGAGGTGAACTCCGAGGAGGCCAAGAAAAAATCTATAAGTGTATACGTCTTGGAGGAAGCGGAATAAAATATATAATCCCTGAGCGTTGGATGAGCCTTCCTCCAGACGTCCTCCAAGCCACAGTCAGCTAACCACTGTCACCCGCTATAGTCAGTGACCCGGTCTGCCCAAATCGATGCCCAGACCAATCCAACTTATTGTCCATGACCAGGTTGAAGTCCCCCCCACCAGTAGAGCCCTGTCCGGTGTAGTGAGCATTGGGGAGATGCCCTGCCTCATGAAGACTTCTTGCTGCGCGTTAGGAGCATACAATGTGGCGATAGTAAAGAATAAGGCCCCAAACCGCACCCTAATGGCCAGGAACCTACCCCTTACCTCACGTATCCTGGCGGCTACCTCCCCAGGGAAGGTCCTCGAAAGAAGTATTGCCACCCCAACATGCTTTCTATGAGCTGAGGACCAAAACTGCCTGGGAAACCACTTTAAACGCATCCGATATGTATCCTTTGACAATAAGTGCGTCTCCTGCAAAAGGCAGACATGGCTCCCAGACCTCTCAAGGCCAGATGAGATCGCCAGCCTCTTAGTTGGACTATTGGGCCCCCGGACATTCAAGCTTAGACACTTAAGGGACATGTGGAGCTAAACAGGTTGGGCTCTGTGGTCGGGGACCCCTACTCAGGGGCAAGAGCCAGATACGGCACTGGGGCGGCTCCCACACATAGTGACAGCAAGCAATAGTAATGCACATGAAAATTCCGGGGGAAGCACACCAACACAAAACCATAGCGCACAACAGGTGCTTACAACATACAAGTCCTCTTCCACACATCTCCAAAGAGGCCGAAGTCCTGGCAGGGCTAGCAGAACCTCACAAGTTTGTCACTTGTAATCTAGCGACTCCACCATCCAAGCCCCTCTCAAGTGGTCTCAAAGCCTAAACTGAAGCGACCCCAGATCATTGTAGCAGCACCCGGGCGCCCACTACTTAGGCATTGGTCCCAGCAGCCAAACTGCTCAGTACAGATTGCCTTTGAAGCGTTTGCTCCGTTGTGGAAGGTTGCTGCTGTTGCCTCTTCCTCTCCTTCCGTCTCCAGCGCAGGAAGTCCCCGGCAGTGGCCTCTGCGCGTGGGTCATCACATTCCATCTCCTCTAAGCGCAGGATCCTACGCGCCTCTGGCACCGACATCACCCGGCGCAGCTGGTCCTCCCAGCGGAACATAAGGCGGAAGGGGTGACCCCAGGAGTAAGACGTGGAATTCACCCGTAAGTGCTCAGTGATAGGTTTAGATTCCTGGCGCGGTGACGAACTCTCCAATATCCTCCTTCTCCGCCCCATTTGGGGCTCCCCTGATGCGTATGTTATGCCGTCTAAACCGGTTCTCCAAGTCCTCTACCGCAATCTGTAGGAGGTCCTGTTGCTCACGAAGATGTATGAGCTCCTGTTGCATTTGTTCCACCTCTTCCCCCGAGATATCTCGCCGTCCTCAACATTTGCCACTCGTTCTCCCAATGACGTGACATCCGCGCGTAGCTCCTTCATCTCTTGGAAAATGTCCCTCCGAAGTTCCTGCAGGTCCCTCCTAAGCGAATCAAACATGGAGGTAAGAAAACCCTTCGTGACCGGGGCCCCGCAATCATCTTCCACCTCTCCACGATCTTCAGGACCACTCGTCAAAGTAGACCCCTCAGCCGGCCTACCCTGCGCTGGGTGAGATCTGGTCAGCATTTTCCTCACTAACTGGTCCCATTTGGGTTTAGAGGATGCCATCAGAAGTCCACTCTTGCACCAGCTTAGCGTTAAACCCGGTTCCAGTCCTCGTCCACCTCTCCGTAGGCTGCTCTCGTGAGCGCGTTCAACTCACTGGTGGCCTCCTCGAGCTAGCCCCTGCCACCCAGGATGGCGAAATTGGTGCCTCCTTGCTCCCTTACACTCAGGTCGCATCTGCGGGCCCTTACTTCAATCTAGCTCTTCCCGGGACCAGCCCCGCCACATAGCACATGCGGGGCCCGTCCCAGACAGATCCACCGCGGGCTGACTGCTCTGCCGACCAGGGGACTTGAGTCTCTGTACCACGTGGGGCCCATCTACCAGGGGACCCGGCGGCGGACCGGCTACACCTTACCGCTGCCCCCGCCCCCGCCTCTCACCAGGGTCCCTCCACTGGCTCCCAGCACCAAAATGGCTGCCCCAGCCTCTGGAGGCCAAAACTCACGGGGCACGTCCCGGGTCGCGGCCTCCAGGCCTAGATCTCCTCTGCCTGCCACCACCACCGCCAGCCACTCAATCGGCACCTCCACGGACTCCACCGGGCCTCCTAGTTCGCCATCAACTGCTGGGCTGCTCCACGTGGCCGGCACCACCGCGCTCCGCGCCTGCCGACAGCGAGCGCGGCCCAGGGCCGGAAGGGCCCGACGCCGCGGACCCCATGTGCCTGCGGGCGCTCACCCGATCTCTCCTCACGGTGACCGGACCTTCTTGCCACCCCCCTCTGTTCAGGGGGACCTGGAGTCGCGAAGATCCAGAGTTGCAACACTGCTGAAAGGGCCCGGGCGGCGGAGCTCACCAAGACACGTCCGCTCACGCCGCCATCTTGAAGTGGAATGCATCCTAAGGAGAATTTATTATTACAAGTACATAGGTACCAAACATGACTGTCCTATTCCTTCTGAGTCAGGAATAACACTTAACACTGTAGTAAGGAATTCCTAATGTTGTCCTTTGGGAGGGGTAGGCCTCAGTGTAGTGAAAATGAATTTGGAAGTTTTTCACGAACAGGACATCTAAAACATATCCTGCCTTTTGTTTATCAATCACCCTGCCAATGGGCTACCTAGGACCTTCAGTAGGGGAGACTTATATGTAATAAAAGGAACGTTTAGGGATTTGCAAGGGGTTTTAAGTGCCAAATTGACATAGCAGTGAAACTGCACATACAGGCTCTGCAATGGCAGGCCTGAGAGATGTTTAAAGGGCTACTTCATCAGGTGGCAGAATTAGTGCAGCAGGCCCACTAGCAGCATTTCTTGTACAGGCCCTAGGCATATCTCATCACTTTACTAGGAACCTGTAAGTAAATTAACTAGGCCAATTGCGGATACACCAATGTTACCATGTTTTAGGGAAGTGAGAACATGCATTTTAGCACTAGTTAGCAGTGGTAATGTGCCCAGAGTCCTGAGGCCAACAAAAAGAAGGAGATAAAAAGGCAAAATGTTTGAGTTGACCCTTTAGAAAGGGCCAGATCCAACATCCCATCGAGGGCTCATTTAGGGAGTTGTCCTATGAGACTATGATTGCTTTAGGACGTCTGTAGGAGGCATCTTTCATTGATTTGGATGCTACAGCCCAGGATTCCTTTCTGTTGGATAACTACTGCTGGCATTGCACAGGATGCTGCTTCTTAGGGCTTTGATCTTGTTCATTTATTTGCCTTACTCACCAGGGCTGTGGGAGTTCTGTTGTTTGTGGTTGCGGTATCCATTCTGGATTCAATTACCACTGATATTATAGACACCTCCAATGCCTTTTAAATCTGACCCATGATTTTAAAGCAAATTGACATTTTTTTATTGGCTTATATGTGTGGCTTGTTAGTGTGACTATTTTAATCCTCTAATTCTTCAGTGTTTTCATACAGTGTATCTTTAAGTGTTTAGTTTTTAGAATCTCTCTTTATCACTGGCAAGGGGAGGGTGTTAACCTGAGTTAGTTCCCCTTATTTTTAGCTTAATTTTATATTTAGTATTTTATCTGTTTATGTGTTTTAGCTGTGGTGCTTTTAGCAAAGGCATTTTACGGACATTTCTTACATGATATCCTTCTAGGAAAATGTGGTATGAGTTGCGTGATTAGTCTTTGCACAATATGCAATCAGTTCTTTCTGTTCAAGGCTAGGAACACTACACAATATCCTAGTTTTTGTGTTGACCGTTCAGGAGACAGCTTCTAGCATCTAGACACAGCATTACATCAGAGATGTGCTTCCAACACTATGGGGGTCATTACAACATTGGCGGTAAATGTCTCTTACCGCCGTGCAGAGGGCCGGAAAAACACATCATTGCGGCCGCGGAATTCTGCCACGGACATTATGACCCAAAGCCCGGAATCCGCCAAAATCTAGACACCCACACAAGTCCGCCACACCAAAGGTCAGTGATAAACTGGCGATAATAACACCTCCACCGTCACGCCAACAGGAATACGCCCACACTATCACGACCCACAAATCCACGCGGGGTCTTTCAACTGCGGTATTCCATTGGCGGTACAAACCGCCGCGCTCAAAATACACACACATTTACAAAACGCAACCACATTGGACAATTCCAAATACATACACCTGATACGCATACACACACCACTCCCACACACCCAATACAATATAAAACACACACCCACATCACCCACAAACCCCTACGACACAATTGCGACTGAAGGCCAGAGAGAGACACCACCATCTACAAACTAGCATCCACAGGCACTCAACACCATCACTCACATAACATCCACGCACCTCACACAACACACCTCTAAATATCACCCCACACATCATAACACACACCACCCCACACATCACCCACACCACCCAATGGCAAGCCAAAGACACCCCAGGTTCTCTGAGGAGGAGCTCAGGGTCATGGTGGAGTAAATCATCCGGGTAGAGCCACAGCTATTTGGATCACAGGTGCAGCACACCTCCATAGCTAGGAAGATGGAGCTATGGCAAAGAATCGTGGGCAGTGTCAACGCAGTGGGACAGCACCCAAGAACTAGGGATGACATCAGGAAGAGGTGTAACGACCAACGGGGGAAGGTGCGTTCTGTGGTTTCAAGACACCATATCACGGTTCAGAGGACTGGCGGCGGACCCCCACCTCCTCCCCCACAACTAACAACATGGGAGGAGCAAGTCTTGGCTATACTGCATCCTGAGGGCCTTGCAGAAGTAGCTGGAGGAATGGACTCTGATAAGTCAAATCTTTACTACTTCATCCCCCACCCAACCTGCATGCCATCACATACCCCCACCCTCGCCCTCACCCCCATCACTCCAACTCCTCACACATGTCCCAATATCACAAACCACACATCCCAAACCCAAGCCCTGCATGCAACACCAAAGCATGGCCACTGCACATACCCATACACCCCCTTAAACCATGATCACACAAGGTCCTACACAGAAATGCAAGCACTGGAATACACGGTCAACCACCCATTGCACACCATGGCACACACAGATGCAATAATCATGCTTTTACACCCCTGCATGACCCCTACCCAATGTCACCCAGCGGGCCCATACCTCTGTCCCCAGGACATGTCAAGCAGCAGTGTGTCCACCACTACAGGGAACCCAGGCTAACCCACTACCCCGACAACAACAGGGACCTGGGGGCAGTGGGCATACGGTTCAGGGGACAGAGGCCCAGGAACACAGGGGAACTGGGAGGGCTGCTGTGCGACATGGGGAGGACAGGCCCAGGGAACCCACTCTCCACAAGGCCCTCTCCAACATCATGGGAGTCTACCATCATTCCCAGGAGACGATGGCAACAGTACCGGCCAAGTTTCAGGAGACCCAGCGGCTGCAGGAGGAACAGTATTTGGGCTTCAGGGAGGAACTCAAATCCATCAATTCCACCCTGGGCACCATTGTGGGGGTGCTGAAGGAACTTGTGAACACCAGGAGGGAAACTGTGGCACAACAAGGGGCCCCTGACACAAGCCTGGATGATGAACTGCCCACCAACTCCGCCGGCGCTAGTGGACAGGAGGCACCACCACAGGACCACCACACCAGCACCCCACCCCCTGCAGAGAGAAAACCACCCCGCAAACGGTCCCTGAGATCCATGACAAAGACAGAGAATGATGCCAAGACAACTGCCAAGAAATGAGACCACCCTGATTGTCATCCTTTTGTCCCACCTTGACACCCTGTCCATCCTTAAACCCTTAAACTGCCCCAGCTCCACTTCCTATGCCCCTTTGGACAATGCACCTGTGAGACTAATAGACTGGACTCTGCCATGGACATTCCTCCACCATCACCCCTCACCATTTTACAAACCCCTCCAATATTGAGCACTTAAATAAACACCCTTAAAGCACAAAACAACCAGGAGTCTGTCTGTGATTTCGAAATAGTTTAATAGCAATTACAGTGGCAAAATGCTCCTTCAAATGTAATGTCAACATACCTATGTCACACAGCTCTAGTCCATGAGGAAACAAAGCAGATGTCACACAGTGGGACCCACATCTGTGAAATCGTAAGGGAAAGTGACAACTCAGTGACCATACACTGGGTGAAAATGACAGACAGTAGAGAGGTAGTAGATTAAAATCACATGTAGCAGGCAGTGTTGTCTTCTTACCGGTGTCTCACTGGAAGTATTGCAGGATCACTGTGTTCCTGTTGTCGATGTCCTCTTCTTCTGCTTCCTCGTCTTCACTGTCCACAGGGTCCACAGCTGCCACAAGACCTCCATCTGTACCATCCTCCTGCAGAAAAGGCACCTGTCATAGCAAAGCCAAGTTGAGAAGCATACAGCAGGCCACGATGATCTGGCATACCTTCTTTGGTGAGAAAAATAGGGTACCAACTGTCATATGGAGGCACTGGAACCTGGCCTTCAGGAGGCCGAAGGTCCGTTCTATAATCCTCCTAGTTCACACAGGTGCCTCATTCTAGCGTTCCACTGCCCTTGTCCTGGGATTCCTCCCTGGGGTCAGTAGCCATGACAGGTTGGGGTAACCAGAGTCACCTGCAAATAGCGAGGCACAACTGTTAGACACACACTAACTCATAGGGACATCCACAAACCCAGACAACTATTCCCACTGTATTAGGTCCATGTCCTCACCTAATAGCCACACCCGGTCCTTCTGGAGTTGCCCCATCACATAAGGGATGCTACTATTCTGCAGGATGTAAGCGTCATGCACTGAGCCAGGGAATTTTGCATTAACATGGGAGATGTACTGGTCTGCCAAACACACCATTTGCACATTCATGGAATGGTAACTCTTCCGGTTTCTGTATACCTGTTCACTCCTGCGGGGGGTACCAAGGCCACATGTGTCCCAATAATGGTACCTATGATGTTGGGGATATGTCCTAGGGCATAGAAATCACCTTTCACTGTAGGCAAATCCTCCACCTGAGGGAAAAATGTGTGGCTCCGCATGTGTTTCAGCAAGGCAGACAACACTCTGGACAACACGTTGGAAAACAAAGGCTGGGACATCCCTGATGCTATGGCCACTGTTGTTTGAAAAGACCCACTTGCTAGGAAATGGACTACTGACAGCACCTGCACTTGAGGGGGGATATCTGTGGGATGGCGGATAGCTGACATCAGGTCAGGCTCTAACTGGGCACACAGTTCCTGGATTGTGGCACGATCAGGCCTATAGGTGATGATCACATGTCACTCCTCCATTGTCGACAGGTCCACCAGCGGTCTGTACACTGGAAGATGCCGCCATCTCCTCACATGCCCCAGTGGACAGTGCCTATGGAGGAGAACAGCGAGCAGAGAGACAACCAACTCTGAGGTATGTAAACACAGCTTACTCTGAAAATATTAGTGAATCGAAATTTGCCTGTATGAGTGTTTAGGTAAGGCCTAGATATGTGTGATGCAGTCCAAAATAATGCCATGTGGGCCCATGAAATGGTGGCTGCCTGACCTGTAAAGTGGGACAGGGGTATATGAGGTAACTGCGCTGGTGTTGTACACCGTTGCGGTAGGCGGTCGAAGACCGCAGCGCAATCCTGCATTGGTTAACATTGGACCCTATGGGTCCCAATAGCCAATGACGATGTACGCCGGCGGTGACGGTACGCACTGCCGCGGACGTGACTGCCATTTTCTCTCTGTTCAATCACTTAATACCTGATCTTCCACAGGAGAGGACCTACACTGCAAGTGCTGCTGTGACCTCAGTCTGGAAGGGACAATGTCTTGTGTGTCTGGGGAAAGGGCCCCTGCCTTTAGCACATAGGAGATGGAGAAACTTGTGGATGTGGTCCTCCCCCAGAACATGCTACTCTACGGTCCTCCAGACAAACAGGTAAGTACACTGTGAGCATGCTGTATGGGCAATGCCTGTGTGGAGTGGGGTCGATGAAAGATAGGGGGGATGAGAATGAGGCGTGCATGAAACGACGGTGAGTGCATGTGCGTCATGGCAAGGGTAGAGATGCGGGCCAATGACTGTGATGGTGCACATGGTAATTACATCTCTTTTTCCCCTGTACAATTCCTGTAGGCCAGCGCCCACCAGAAGAAGGACATTTGGCGTGCCATCGCCAAGGAAGTCTAGACCCTGGGGGGTCTACCACAGACGGAGCACCCACTGCCGGAAAAGATGGGAGGACATTCGTCGCTGGAGAAAGAAGACGGCAAAGGCCCAGCTGGGGATGGCCTCCCAACGTGGGAGGGGTGCCCGTCGCACCATGACCCCCCTAATGTTCAAGATCCTGGCGGTGGCGTACCCGGAGTTGGATGGGCGCTTGAGGGCATCACAGCAGACACAAGGGGGTGAGTGCACTCTCATTCTGCTGATTCAGTGCGCATTGTAGGTGTCTTCTACTGGTTCCCCTAGGCCACGGCGAGTTTAGTAGGAAAGGACCCTTCTTGGGGCAGGCCCTGTCGTGCCCCACCCCACCTGTGTACAGTGCCAACTACACCTAGTCAGGCTCCTGTGACATCCATGTGTGCAGAAATCGGGCATAGCCTTGTCACCCATGTCCCTGGGATTGAATAGTGGACTCCAAGTGCGCGGCGTAATGCAGGATGCTTCTGTGTCTGTCGTGTCCGCCAACGGGAGCGGTATTGCATGCACTCAACATGTCTTTCTTCTGTCCCCCCCTTTTTGTGGTCTCCCTGTTCTTGTGTGCATTAGCATCATCAGGCTGAGGAGCAATGGCACCGGAGCTGGAGGGAGCTGCATCCCACATGGCCCTGGAGGGCGACACTACGAAGTCTGAATTCACCAGTGGGACGGAGGGCGAGGGGAGCTCCATGGCGGGGACAGGAGCTGACACCAGCAATACGGACTCCTCCTCTGATGGGAGCTCTCTTGCGGTGGCGGGCCCATCTGTGCCTCCCACATCTACAGGTGTAGCCGCCACCCCCCCTACCAGCACCGCCCTCCCAGCAGCCCCTCAGCGTTTGCTCCATGCCCGCTCACCCAGGAGGGTGGGCATCACATTGGCCCTAAGCACCTCAGGCCCTGCTCCAGTCACCCCTGCTGCCCTCAGTGAGGACGCCATTGACCTCCTCAGGTCCCTCACTGTTGGGTAGTCTATCATTTTGAATGCCATCCAGGGTGTAGAGAGACAGTTGCAACAAGCCAATGCATACCTGGAGGGCATTCACTCTGGTCAGGGAGCCTTTCAGCGAGCTTTTCAGACTTTGGCCTCAGCACTGATGGGAGCTATTGTCCCTGTCTCTAGCCTCCCCCTCCAACTTCTTCTACCCAGACTCATACCCCTGTACCTTAGCCTATCCCAAGCACACCATCAGACCAGCATGCACACACCTCAACACACAAAGGAAGCTATGGCAAACATAAGCACCACACATCCCACAGGCACTCACGCAAACATCAGACACATGCAGACATACCAACATCCACTGCCTCCACTGTGTCCCCATCCTCCTCGTCTCCCTCCTCCCTCCCTGTCTCCTCTCCACTCACACCTGCATGCACCACATCCTCAGCCACTATGTCCATCACCAGCACACCCACCACCACACCCCGCTCACGTGCAGTCACCACCCCCAATACATGCACACGTCCCCTGTGTCCTCTCCCAGTGTGTCTGTGAGGCCACATCCCAAGGTACACAAATGCAGCCACACACCCACCCAACAGCCATCCACCTCACGACAGCCTCCAGCCCAAGCACCTTCACCCAAAGTCACCAAACGTACACCTCCTACAACCACTACCTCTTCCTCCACTCCCAAACCCCCTCCAGCTACCCGTCCCAGTGATCCTAAGAAACGTTTCCTGGCCAACCTTGACCTCTTTCCCTCACCTACCCCACCCCTTCAGTCTCCTAGGGCCCGACTCTCCAGGTCCCAACCTAGCACCTCAGCCACAACATTGGCGGGACAGTGGTGCCAGTAGTCACCGGATTCAGGAGTGCACCAGGCAGCAGGGCAGCCAGTGTGGCAAGGAGCCAGAGCACGGACAGTCCCCCACCTGTCAAGCATAATAAGTTGGCCAGTGCCCGGCGGGAGAGGGGAAAGAAATCAGCAACCAAAGCCGCTCCCCGAGGTACAGTTGGGAGTGTGGAGACAGCTGCGACACCCTCCACGGTGGGGAAGGGGCACAGTAAAACCGGCAAGTGTGGCAAGATCCTCACGGTGGACAAGATCGCCACCAGCCCCGCTGCCCAGGACAAGACCACAACCAGCCCCACTGCCCAGGACCCTGCCGCCACCAGCCCCGCTGCCCAGGACACCGCTGCCAAGGACCCTGCCGCCAGCAGCACCGCTGCCCAGGACAAGACCGCCACCAGCAGCACCGCTGCCCAGGACAAAACCGTCACCAACCCCGCTGCCCAGGACCCCTCCGCCAGCAGCACCCCTGCCCAGGACAAGACCGCCACCCGCCCCACTGCACAGGACCCCACCCTCTGCAGCACTGCTGCCCAGGACAAGACCCTGCCGCCAGCAGCACCGCTGCCCAGGACAAGACCGCCACCAGCAGCACCGCTGCCCAGACAAGACCGTAACCAACCCTGCTGCCCAGGACCCCTCTGCGAGCAGCACCCCTGCCCAGGACAAGACCGCCACCAGCCCCGCTGCACAGGACCCCGCCGCCAGCAGCACCACTGCCCAGGACAATACCGCCAGCAGCACCGCTGCCCAGGACAAGACCACCAGCACCACCGCAGGACAGTGAGCGCCAATGATTACAACGCTACTGAGGCCTCCTCGGGCAGGATGAAGCACTCTGGGCACCAAACCCCCTCCAGAACCAGTGGAGAATGGCATTCACTAACTCTGTCTTTGGCAGGATGAAGCACTCTGGGCACCAAGCCCCCTCCAGAACCAGTGTGGAAAGGCATCCAGTACCTCTGTCCTTGGCAGGATGAAGCACTCTGGGCACCAAGCCCCCTCCAGAACCAGTGGAGAGTGACATCCACTACCTCTGTCCTTGGCAGGATGAAGCACTCTGGGCACCAAGCCCCTCCAGAACCAGTGGAGAAAGGCATCCACTACCTCTGTCCTTGGCAGGATGAAGCACTCTGGGCACCAAGCCCCCTCCAGAACCAGTGGAGACTGTTATCCACTTGAGAGACTGTGGCTTTGCACTCCCCAGGATTGAACAGTGGGCAACCCACCCACTGTAGAGACTTGAGAGACTGTGGCTTTGCACTCCCAGAATTGAGCAATGGGCAACCCACCCACTGTAGAGACTTGAGAGACTGTGGCTTTGCACTCCCCAGGATTGAACAGTGGGCATGGAGCCCCCTTGTTGATCTGTCGTTGTGCACTTATCTGGCTGAGGTGCCCCCCTTCTCTTCCCCCTGAGGTGCCTGTTTTATTTCTATCTGATGCCCCAGCAGTGTTCTCTCCATCTTGTATGGGTATTGAGTGTGGGCCTCGCCCATGCCTTTTTGGCCCAGTGGTCCATGGACTATGATAGTGAAATCCCTTGGACTTGTGTTTTTGGTGTATATAATTGTTTATAGTGTAAATGTATATATATGTAAATATTTTTTATTTATGTAATTGAATATATTACAATTATTCGACTCATTTCCTTTTGTCTTTGCATTCTTCCAGAGGGGGTTTGGGGGTGTAACTGTAATGTATCATGCTGTATTTGTGTGTGTGTTGTAGTGGGTAAGGGTGGGGGTGGGGGTGTTGCGTATTGCGTGTGTGTGTCACTGTTTTTTCCCTCCCCCCTCCCTTGTGTCGTAGGTGCAGTACTCACTGTAGTCTTCGCCACCGGCATTCGTGCTCCTGGTAGAGGAGCAGGAAGATAAAGGCTGGGAGTATCTGAAGTTCCGGTTCCATGGCGTCCTGGTTCCTCGTGGGGTGTGTAGAGGTGAGTGTTTTCCTTTCCAAGTCCTGTTTCTGCCGTGCTTTTGTTTGCGGTGAATCCTCCCCAGAAAAGGTGGCGGATTGGACTGTTGTAATTCTGTGGGCGATATATTGTACTCCGCCAGTATGTTGGCGGTTACCGCCACAGTGTTTGTTTGTACCGCCTTGGCGGTCGGAGTGTTAAAGTGGCTGTCTATGTTGGCAGCTTCCGCCACAGTCGTAATTAATTTTTTTTTACCGCTGGCCTGTTGGCGGTTTTACCGCCGCTTTAACACCGACCGCCAGGGTTGTAATGACCACCAATATGGCTTTAGCATATAAACAGTTCATTGTTTTGGGAGGGGCAGAGGGCATTCCAGCCACGACTATCCTCGGATGAATGTTGTGTTGGACATGCAGCTCTGTTGGTGCTAACATACCAGTTCACAAGTGGATTGCCCTCTACACCACAAGTCGACTCATTACACCACACTCAGGTATGGGTCTGAAGCTTGTCTCTTAGATTGGGACAGGCATAAGGTAACACCTGCTATGCTCTCAGCGTAGTCTTAGGAGTAGGTGGGAGCCTCTTGACATTCTAGAACACATTTACTATGGTTAGATTATTAATTGTCTTTACCATGTTCATTATACTGGTTGCTTTGCTTTGTTTTATCTGCCTAATCATTGCAGCTTATTCGCTTAATGCAAGATAGTGTGTGTTTCAATAATTATATTGAAAACTCGTTCTTATATCTTTCATGTCTTCAACTGGGCATACATGAGTAATACAATGAAAGGGTATGATCTGTTTCCATGATTTCCCTGTGGAGTCTGAGTGTCTTGTTTAGGTTGCCATAATCACCTCCCACGCTGGTAGGTTAGGGGGTTTTAGTGAGGCACTGTGAGGTGGCAGTGTTAAAAATGGGGTTTCTGATTTGCTAGGGTATACACCTAAACCAGACAGAATCCACCACTATAGCGGGACAAAATAAGATACACACCAGAGATAACCTGTACTCACCCTGGTAAATTGGCGCATGTCAGGCTTATCCCCAAAGGCAATGTATAAAGCGCTTGTGCAACACACTCCTAGGGGGACACAATAAATGCACCACAAAAGAAAGTCCACACAGGACTATGTAAGATTATCTTCCTAAACTATATATATCGTAAGACCAAAACAACATAATCATAATTATTATGCAGAAATTACTGAAAGGTTACTCACGATCCTGACAATGTAAGCTTCAAGAGCAATATGCATTGGTACATGAGAGCATGAAATGTAGCAGTAACATCCAGGAATCATCACAGTTAGCAATACAGGCATCTATCATGAGATATTCCCCACTACAACATAGAGTGCAGCCCACCTGCACTAATATTAGATGTTTTACTGTAATTAGGGGGTCTCATGACAAGGGTTGCATTCACCAGCAACATTTATTGCACAGGCAATTCAGCACGTCCATTAAATGATATGCAGTAATTTTTTGGTGCAGGACTCTTCTATCCCACATGGCAAGGACAAGCCCAAAACAAATTCCCACCCGGGAGCTCCTGCCGGGGACACACCCGTGCAATGACTGTTTGGCAGGGAGACCTCTCCTGGTACCTCCTGTGTGCAGGTTTAACACCGCTGTGAATTCCTATTAGGAGACCTCGCTTGGTTGCCCGTTTGTTGATCACAAAGGCTGCTGCCCGTGAACATGACTGGCAACCCTGTAGAACTCGGTCCTTCCATGACACTGGCCCACCCACGAAGGAGAGCAGTGTGGCAGGTTCTCCTCCTGCACTACAGTTCAGGGTGAATCACACCCAGGATACTGTTGGGGAGAGAGGGCTGCCATCGGGGACAATCAACGCTGCTTCCTCTCCCTGGCGCTTAAACTTCACTCGCATCAGGGGCTTCACAAGGGGGTTCCCCTCGGGCCCACAGTGTTGCTGCAGACAGTAAAAAGTTTCTTTGGCACAGAAAAGGCCCCTAAAAGATTGCGGGCCGTATTTATACTTTTTGGCGCACAACTGCGCCAACGCAGTTGTGCGTCAAAAAATGTAACGCCGGCTAACGCCATTCCAAAGCGCCAAGCGGGCGCCTTATTTATGGAATGACGTTAGCCGGCGGAGCTACCTGGTGTGCGTCAAAAAAAATGACTTACACCAGGCAGCGCCGGCGTATGGGAAAATGGAGCTTGGGCGCCAAAAAATGGGGCAAGTCAGGCTGAGGCAAAATTTTCGCCTCAACCCGATTAGCGCCATTTTTTGGGACTCCCAACCCCCATTGAAATGACTCCTGTCTTAGCAAAGACAGGAGTCATGCCCCCTTGCCCAATGGCCATGCCCAGGGGACTTATGTCCCCTGGGCATGGTCATTGGGCATAGTGGCATGTAGGGGGGCACAAATCAGGCCCCCCTATGCCACAACAACAACAAAAAAAAAATACTTACCTGAACTTACCTTAAGTTCCCTGGGATGGGTCCCTCCATCCTTGGGCATCCTCCTGGGGTGGGCAAGGGTGGCAGGGGGTGTCCCTGGGGGCATGGGAGGGCACCTCTGGGCTCCTTCCGAGCCCACAGGTCCCTTAACGCCTGCCCTGACCAGGCGTTAAAAAATGACGCTAAAGCGGCTGGACGTCATTTTTTTTTGACCCGCCCACTCCCGGGCGTCATTTTTGCCCGGGAGTGTAAATACGGCGCACATGCCTCGGTGTAATTTTTTAGAAGGGAACGCCTACCTTGCATATCATTAACGCAAGGAAGGTGTCCACGCTAAAAAATGACGCAAACTCCAAGATGTTTGGCGCTAGACGGGTCTAACGCCAAAGTATAAATATTGAGTTAGCTTTGCGTCGGATTTGCGTAAAAAAAAACTACGCAATTCCGGCGCTAACAGAGTATAAATATGCCCCTGCATGTTTTGGTCCCCTTGCTAGGGGCCGGAAAAGAGAAAAACTCACTAATCCTCGAGGAACTTGGAAGCCCTTTTTCACGCTACCTGGGAAGCCTGGAGTAGCACCCAACACGCGTTACAATACTAGGAAGTGACACATGGAGCGATCTTCATGAACAGGGTGCAGACGTGGCAACAATGAAGCACTTTCCATGCACTGAGAGAGAAAAGTGCACACCATGTGCTAGCCTCAAAATTAAGTGGAAATATAAATCGCTCAATATGTGTGAAGATGCGCCCCTGGGAGAACACTGTGAACACTAAGCAGGGCAGTGGTCCAGCTCATCCAGGTAAAGCAGAAGCCAGGGAGGCACAGCAGTGTCTAAACAGAACAGAGTCAGGGATAAGCTGGCAGCAGGGCAACAAACAGAAAAGCATTCAGGTGAATCAATAAATGTGATGCTAATCCTGCAAAGCACTGAGAGCCCCTTTGAACACATTGGGAGCCTCTGATAAAAATGGCACAAAGGAATCTTATAGATCCTTTTGCACCATTTTTATAGCCCCTTAGCGACGGAATGCTCCTCTTGCATACAGTATGCCTGGCACAGGCATAATGTGATGCAAGGGGTTACAAAGTGGCACAATGCAACATTGTGCCACTTTGTAAATATGGCATGGCATTTTTGCCCTACCAACGCCACATTAAAGTAAAATAAATGATGCTAATGTGGTGTTGGAATGGCACTAGGCCAACATAAATCTGGGCCATAGAGTTATAAACAGAGAAATGCCCCCTTTCTAAAAGTAGCATTTCTAAAAAAGTAATATACTCCAGCTGCACCAGTAAACAGGATTTATCACTACCATTCTAAACATACTAAACATACCAACACAACTCCTTTCAGATCAGAAATTACCACTTAAAAATATGGAAGGGAATTCCCAACGCTAACCCATCAGAGGAGAAGCTCTCACAGTAGTGAAAAATTAAATAGGCTGTTTATCACTACTAGGACATTCAAAACAAAAGTCTTACCTTTTACAGGTACAGCACAGGGCTACCTAGGGCCTACCTTAGGGGTGTCTTAGGTGTAATAACTGGTATGTTTAGGCATTAACGAGTAGTTTGAAATGACAAGTGAGTGTGGCAGTAAACTGTGCACACAGGCACTGCAGTGGCAGGCCTGAGACAGTTTTGAAAAGCTACTTCTGTGGGTGGCCCTACCAGAACTGCAGACCTAGAAAAGGCATTTAATTTACAGACTCTGGGTATATTGTATACCACTTTACAAGGCACTTACAGGTACATTAAATATGCTAAATCGGCATGAGCCAATCACATCATGTTTTAGGGTTAGTGTACATGCACTTTAGCACCAATTAGCAGTTGTAAAGTGCCCAGAGTCCTAAAGCCAACAATAAGAGGGTCAGAAAAATAGGAGGAGGAAGGCAAGTGTGGGGATAAACCTGCAGAAAGGACCATTTCAAACAAAATGTCCTGAAAGTAAAAGAAATTGAAAATCCAAACGACCATAATTATTTTTCTTTTCATTTACAGATTAACACATGCCAGTGCAGTGGACATGCATGCAATGTATCTCTTGCTATATATATATTTTAAGGTTTCAACTAATATTTTTAATTTTTTTTTGTCACCAGGCAAACTATTCATAGTACTCATTTGCGTGTATGGGTTTTTAATGATGTCTAAACACTCCTTTGCGTTAGTGGAAGCAGCACAAATCAATTATCTTAGCACACATCTGTTTGTTTCGTAGAGATGCAGAGCTAATTAACCCCAGACAAAGGAAAACAGGGAATATGAACACAAGCTACTGTGCATAAAAATATAATTTCCTAAGGCCCAATTCGTTTCTTGAAGTTAAAAGCATTATTTTTAGACAATGTAAGGCAGATGGAATTGTTCTTCTATGTGATGGAAAGGATTGTTTGGTAGGATCGTATCAGCAGAATGTGGCCTCACCTTTTTATTCGCAAATATAATTCACTAGGCAGCGTGAATATATATTTTTCTATCTAGCCTGAAATATATGACATTTCAGAACAATCAAATGAAGAGAAAATCTTTGAGCAAGGATTAACTACAAATTAGCTATGATGCTGAATGCGTTTATTTGCTACGTGAAGAACTTTCTGTAGTAACTACAGGCCCTGTTGTTTGAGAGTCAGTATTTGTTTACCACCCTGACATTGAATTATTTTACAAAGTTCTGCTCACGCAGGCAGCGCTCATCTTGAGAAATTATCATTAAGCAGTACCTCTTCTTTTCTAATGGCTCGTTTTGGGCAAAAAAACTGTAAAAACTGCAAAAATAGATTGGGCCAGCAATGATATTCTCTAATGTCATAGCTTGTCCAATCTGTTTTCTTGCATTTTGTTATGACAACAAACTGGCCCAAGCGAGTTACAGTATTTACTACTAAAATCAAGCTATGTACACATATTTATGCTTAGACACAGGGAGATTAAGCGATTTGGCTGGGATAATAGAATGTTAAATCGAAGCCAAGATTTCGAACCTCCTTCCCAGTGTTTTATTGTCGCCAGCTCTAGGCCTGCCATCTCATGAAGAATAACAAGTCGTTTCCGTGCTGTTTTTTCGATAATCTGCTGTAAGCACAAGAGAAATCATGGCTTCTTCGTGCAGGACGTGCATGAGTGCATCCCACTCTCTCTGCATTCTGAGGAGCATGTGTGTGACCAACTCTATCTCAGTACAGGCTTAGACGAGGCCTCTCTTGTTTAGTATTGCTACTGGCGACTTTAGTGTGAAATGCCCATCCCTGTTAACAGAACTAGAGTCTGCGTAGTAAAAGTGACATCTGAAAGAGAGTGCCTGAAAAATCCATGTTCGGTAAAAGAAATAGCATTGCAGATTAATATGCTTTCCAGCTTATATCCACATGTATTTGATACTTCAAGAATTGACAAGACACTAAAGAATGTAACCACTAAACACATTACTGATTACTCATGTAGAGCCTGGTGGGTGGCCTGCCAGCCCTGCAGGTTAGTGAAACGTATTGCTTCTGTTCCCTTTACGTAAAGAGATCCATCCTGCTATGAGATCCCTATCTTCCTAAAAGGGATCTCACTGCCTTCAGAATAACCTATGGAGCAGTGGTTGCTCTTAGGGCACATGAATTTGCTGAGTGGATGCAAAAACAAAGTTGATGTTAGACTTGGCATTCATGGCATGGTCTCCCCTAAATTTTTGCCTCTATTTCTCAGGTTTCTGATGGGAGTTAGACTCTGTTTTTGCTGTTTTTGATACTCTGGGCACTTTACCACTGGTATCCAGTGCTAAAGTACAAGTGCTCCTCTGTAAAATGTATGTGTAATTCCTTTTCCATGATTGGCATCTCTCATTTACTAGTAAGTCGCTAGTACAGTGCACTAGAGGTGCCCAGTGCCTGTAAATCAAATGCTACTAGTGGGCCTGCAGCACTGGTTGTGCCACCCACATTAGTAGCCCTGTAAAAATGACTCAAACCTGCCACTGCATTGTTTGTGTGCAGTTTTTAAACTTACAGTTCGACTTGGCAAATGTACCCACATGCCAGGCCTAAACCTTTTTTTTATACATGTAAGGCACCCTTATGGTAGGTCCTAGGTGGTCCCATGGGCAGGGTGAAGTGTGTGTTAAAGGTGGGACGTGTACTTTTGTGTTTTACCTTTCCTGACAGTGAAATACTGACAAATTTGGTTTTCACTGTTGCAAGGCCTATCTCTCTCATAGGTTACAATGGGGGCTGCCTTTAAATGTTATTAAAGTGCAGGTTCCCTTTAGGAGCAAATGTGGAGTTTGGGGTCTCTGAGCTCACAATTTAAAAACACATCCTTTAGTGAAGTTGGTTTTTAGATTGTGTTTTTGAAAATGCCACTTTTAGAAAGTAGACTTTTTTTTGCTTAAACCATTCTGTGACTCTGCCTGTTTGTGGATTCCCTGTCTGGGTCAGTTTGATAGTTGGACTGTTTGCACCTCTCTCTAGACAATGACACAAAGGAAGCTGGGGTGTAGCCTGCGGATCCTGATGAGCCATTTGTGCTGGGAGGGAGGGGAGGAGTGGTCACTTACACCTGGAAGGGCTGTGCCTGCACTCACACAATGCAGTCTCCAACCCCCTGGTGTGTGTCTGGGGCCTGCCTCGGGCAAGGCAGGATCTTACAAACAAGAGAGACTTTCCTTTGAAGTTTGCTGACTTTAAAGGTGGAAAGGAGTATAAGTAGTGGACCCAAAACCCCTAAAAATTAGATCACTTCTGGAATCAAGAGGACCCTCTGCCAAAGTGAAGAGCTGAGGAGAAGTGCTGCCTGTGACTGTGCTTTGCTGGGCTATCCTGCAGTTGCTGCTTCTGCCTGTGAAAGGCGACAAAGACTGGTCTTTGTTGTGCATTCCTGCTTGGGAAGAATCTCGAGGGGCTTGAACTGAGCTTGCCTCCTGTTGTTGAAGTCTCAGGACCATCAAAGACTTCCTCTGCCAGCACCTGGACTCTCTAATGAGACTGCTGCCCTGCCAAGTGGAGCCCTATCCAGTTTCTGGGGCCTTGGAAGGTGAAGCTGGAAGACAAGAACTGAAATCCACGCACAGACCGATGTGCGGGGAAATTGTTGACACACCTTCCGTGATGCGGCTGAAAAATGACGCGCTTCCGGCTTTGCGGCTGAAATCAACACTCCACCTGCATTGTGTCTGCAAGATCGAAGCAACGCAGTTGGAGAAACGATGCGCAAGACCCGCTAATGGAGGCTGATAACGATACAAATCCTATGCAGCGTGGTTTTCTGATACCATGCAACCAAATTTTTCCATAGATTGTCCCTGGGTGTCCAAGTCAACCCGACTCTGTGTGGATCCGAAGTGCCCCATCAGAAATCAACTCATTGCTCTCTTCCGTGGGAGAAAAACAATGCATCAATGGCCCAACCAGAAAAGAAAATGATGCACAGCCTCACTTGCAAATAAGAAATCAACACTTAGCCGACTTTTCTGACGCACGCTCACCCGTGTGGCTTTGTTTTTTTATGCTAACCAGGTACTTTGTGTACCTACAGAATTCTCATAGTTTTCTCAGGATTAAGAGTCTTTTGCCCTCGTTACAACCCTAGGGGTCGGTGATAAAGTGGCAGTAATACCGCCAACAAGCCGGCAGTAAAAAAAATAGAATTTTGACCACGGCGGAAACTGCCAACACAGACACCACTTTAACACACTGACCACCACGGCGGTAGCAACAAGCATTGCGGCGGTAATCACCAACAGCCAGGTGGAAGACAATGTACCTCCCACAGTATTACAACAAGCCAATCAGCCAGCTTTTCCAGGGCGGTACAAACGCCATCAAAAGCATAGAGGAAACAGTACACAGAAGGGAAACGACTCACCTCTTGACACTCAAGGAAGAACCACGACGCCATGGAGCCTGAACTGAAGATCTTCCCCATGCTGGTATACCTCCTCCTACACCAGGAAGACGAACGGCGGCAAAGACGACCACGGTGAGTACCGCACCTAGCACACAAGGGGGGGGAGGAAAAAAAGAGTGACACACACACAAGCAACACGCAACACCCCCACCCACACCCCCTACAACATACACACAAACAGATGCAACAACATTACATATCCACCTCGTACCCCTCATGAATAATGCAAGGACAAAAGGAAGTGAGTAAAGCTAGTGTAATAATATACATTTCAATAAATATGTCCTTAAAGCACAAAACAGTATCTACAATACATACAAATGGAGGGACAATGCCCATTCCAAAATGTCCGTGGCCCACAGTGCCACAGGGCCACAACACATTGGCAAAGACCACACTTAACTCCTGCCCCAATATGGAAAGAAAACGGCTGGGGTATCAGGTCGAAGATACACAGGCACCTAAGGGGGAAGGGGAAAGAGGGGGCACCTCAGTCGGAAGATGGTAAAACGCCACTGTTCCTGGAGGGGGCTACATGTCCTCTGTGATGTCCTGGGGAGAGTAAAGCCACAGTCTCTCTAGTGGGTGGTTTGCCCACTGCTTGGTCCTAGGGAGTGCAAGGCCACAGTCTCTCTAGAGGGTAGTTTGCCCACTACTTGGTCCTGGGGAGTGCAAAGCCACAGTCTCTCTATTAGGTGGTTTGCCCAGTGCTTGGTCCTGGGGAGTGCAAGGCCACAGTCTCTCTAGTGGGGGGTTTGCCCACTTGTAGGAAAGTACCATCTTGCCTGGCATGTTACCCCCATATTTCACTGTATATATGTTGTTTTAGTTGTATGTGTCACTTGGACCCTGCCAGCCAGGGCCCCAGTGCTCATAAGTGTGCCCTGTATGTGTTACCTGTGTTATGACTAACTGTTTCACTAAGGCTCTGCTAATCAGAACCTCAGTGGTTATGCTCTCTCATTTCTTTCCAAATTGTCACTAACAGGCTAGTGACCAATTTTAACAATTTACATTGGCATACTGGAACACCCTTATAATTCCCTAGTATATTGTACTGAGGTACCCATGGTATCGGGGTTCCAGGAGATCCCTATGGGCTGCAGCATTTCTTTTGCCACCCATAGGGAGCTCTGACAATTCTTACACAGGCCTGCCACTGCAGCCTGAGTGAAATAACGTCCACGTTATTTCACAGCCATTTTACACTGCACTTATAAGTCACCTATACGTCTAACCTTTACCTGGTAAAGGTTGGGTGCTAAGTTACTTAGTGTGTGGGCACCTTGGCACTAGCCAAGGTGCCCCCACATTGTTCAGGGCCAATTCCCCGGACTTTGTGAGTGCGGGGACACCATTACACGCGTGCACTACATATAGGTCACTACCTATGTGTAGCTTCACAATGGTAACTCCGAATATGGCCATGTAACATGTCTAAGATCATGGAATTGCCCCACCAATGCCATCCTGGTATTGGGGAGACAATCCCATGATTCCCCGGGTCTCTAGCACAGACCCGGGTACTGCCAAACTGCCTTTCCCGGGGTTTCACTGCAGCTGCTGCTAGCCCCTCAGACAGGTTTCTGCCCTCCTGGGGTCCAGCCAGGCTTGGCCCAGGAAGGCAGAACAAAGGACTTCCTCAGAGAGAGGGTGTTACACCCTCTCCCTTTGGAATAAGGTGTCAGGGCTGGGGAGGAGTAGCCTCCCCCAGCCTCTGGAAATGCTTTGATGGGCACAGATGGTGCCCATCTCTGCATAAGCCAGTCTACACCGGTTCAGGGATCCCTCAGCCCTGCTCTGGCGCGAAACTGGACAAAGGAAAGGGGAGTGACCACTCCCCTGACCTGCACCTCCCCTGGGAGTTGCCCAGAGCTCCTCCAGTGTGCTCCAGACCTCTGCCATCTTGGAAACAGAGGTGCTGCTGGCACACTGGACTGCTCTGAGTGGCCAGGGCCAGCAGGTGACGTCAGAGACTCCTTCTGATAGGCTCCTTCAGGTGTTGCTAGCCTATCCTCTCTCCTAGGTAGCCAAACCTCCTTTTCTGGCTATTTAGGGTCTCTGCTTTGGGGAATTCCTTAGATAACGAATGCAAGAGCTCATCAGAGTTCCTCTGCATCTCTCTCTTCACCTTCTGCCAAGGAATCGACTGCTGACCACGCTGGAAGCCTGCAAAACTGCAACAAAGTAGCAATGACGACTACTGCGACACTGTAACGCTGATCCAGCCGCCTTCTCAACTGTTTTCCTGGTGGTGCATGCTGTGGGGGTAGTCTGCCTCCTCTCTGCACTAGAAGCTCCGAAGAAATCTCCTGTGGGTCGACGGAATCTTCCCCCTGCAACCGCAGGCACCAAAGAACTGCATCACCGGTCCTCTGGGTCTCCTCTCAGCACGACGAGCGAGGTCCCTTGAACTCAGCAACTCTGTCCTAGTGACTCCCACAGTCCAGTGACTCTTCAGACCAAGTTTGGTGGAGGTAAGTCCTTGCCTCCCCACGCCAGACTGCATTGCTGAGAACCGCGTGTTTTGCAGCTACTCCGACTCCTGTGCACTCACCAAGGATTTCCTTTGTGCACAGCCAAGCCTGGGCCCCTGGAACTCTAACCTGCATTGCACGACTTCCTGAGTTGTCCTCCGGCGGCGTGGGACTCTCTTGTGCAACTTCGGGTGAGCACCGATTCACTCCACTTTGTAGTGCCTGTTCTGGCACTTCTGCGGGTGCTGCTTGCTTCTGAGTGGGCTCCTTCTCTTGCTGGATGCCCCCTCTGTCCTCTCACACAATTGGTGACATCCTGGTCCCTCCTGGGCCACAGCAGCATCCAAAAACCCTAAATGCAACCCTTGCAGCTAGCAAGGCTTGTTTGCGGTCTTTCTGCGGGAAAACACTTCTGCACGACTCTTCACGACGTGGGACATCCATCCTCCAAAGAGGAAGTTTCTAGCCCTTGTTGTTTGTGCAGAATCCTCAGCTTCTACCATCAGGTGGCAGCTTCTTTGCATCCACAGCTGGCATTTCCTGGGCATCTGCCCACTCCCGACTTGATCGTGACTTTTGGACTTGGTCCACTTGTTCCACAGGTACTCTCGTCTGGAAATCCATTGTTGTTGCATTGCTGGTGTTGGTCTTTCCTGCAGAATTCCCCTATCACGACTTATGTGCTCTTTGGGGAACTTAGGTGCACTTTGCACCCACTTTTCAGGGTCTTGTGGTGGGCTATTTTTCTAACCCTCACTGTTTTCTTACAGTCCCAGCGACCCTCTACAAGGTCACATAGGTTTGGGGTCCATTCGTGGTTTGCATTCCACTTCTAGAGTATATGGTTTGTGTTGCCCCTATCCCTATGTGCCCCCATTGCATTCTATTGTGACTATACATTGTTTGCACTGTTTTCTATTGCTATTACTGCATATTTTGGTATTGTGTACATATATCTTGTGTATGTTTGCTATCCTCATACTGAGGGTACTCACTGAGATACTTTTGGCATATTGTCATTTTTAGTATATCTGTGTATTGTGTTTTCTTATGATATTGTGCATATGACACTAGTGGTACTTTAGGAGCTTCACTTGTCTCCTAGTTCAGCCTAAGCTGCTCTGCTAAGCTACCTTTTCTATCAGCCTAAGCTGCTAGACACCCCTCTACACTAATAAGGGATACCTGGGGCTGGTGCAAGGTGTAAGTACCCCTTGGTACTCACTACAAGCCAGTCCAGCCTCCTACACCACTGCTTGGTCCTGGGGAGTGCAAGGCCACAGTCTCTCAAGTGGGTGGTTTGCCCACTGCTTGGTCCTGGGGAGTGCAAAGCCACAGTCTCTCTAGTGGGTGGTTTACCCACTGCTTGGTCCTGGGGATGCCTTCTCCACTGGTTCTGGAGGGGGCCTTGTGCCCAGTGTGCTTCATCCGGGCAAGGATGGGGTAAGTGGATGGCCTCTCCACTGGTTCAGGAGGGGGCCTTGTGCTCAGTGTGCTTCATCCTGTCAAGGAGGGGGTGAGTGGATGCCTTCTCCAATGGTTCTGGAGGGGGCCTTGTGCCCAGTGTGCTTCATCCTGGCAAGGAGGGGGTGAGTGGGTGGATTCTCCACTGGTTCTAGAGGGGGCCTTGTGCCCAGTGTGCTTCATCCTGGCAAGGAGGGGATGAGTGGATGTCTTCTTCCACTGGTTCTGAGAGGGCTTTGTGCCCAGCAATGCAGATCCTGGATGTTGCAAGGTCACTGTCTCTCACCTCAGTGTCACACCTACAGTTGTTGCAGGGGCCTGGACGCACTACAGCCCATGTAGGCACGATTACACACTGCCTGCCAGTGGTGACGGCTGCTCAGTGGTGGCAGTTGCGGGGCTGGCGGACGTGCTGCCAGTGGTGGGGGGAGGCTCCAGCCCTTCGCCTGCAGCCTCGGATGGCTGCTGTTGGACCTGGCTTTTTGACGGGGTCATCCCCAAACTTTTTGCCTCCTTCCTCCTATTTTTTCTGACCTGTTGTTGATGGCTTTTGATCTCTGGGCACTTTACCACTGCTAACCAGTGCTAAAGTGCATATGCTCTCTGGGTAAATGGTACTATTGATTGGTTTATCCATGATTGGCTATTTAATTTACTTGTAAGTCCCTAGTAGAGTGCACTATATGTGCCTAGTGCCTGTAGATTAAATGCTACTAGTGGGCCTGCAGGACCGGTTGTGCCACCCACTTCAGTAGCCCCTTAACCTTGTCTCAGGCCAGCCATTGCAAGGCCTTTGAGTGCAATTTCACTGCCACTTCGACTTGGCATTTAAAAGTACTTACCAATCCTAGAACTCCCCTTTTTCTACATATAAGTCACCCCTAATGTGTGCCCTAGGTAACCCCTAGAGCAGGGTGCTTTGTGGGTAAAAGGCAGGACATGTACCTGTGTAGTTATATGTCTTGGTAGTGTAAAACTCCTAAATTTGTTTTTACACTACTGTGAGGCCTGCTCCCTTCATAGGCTAACATTAGGGCTGTCCTCATACATTGTTGAAGTGGCAGCTGCTGATCTGAAAGGAGCAGGAAGGTCATATTTAGTATGGCCAGAATGGTAATACAAAATCCTGATGACTGGTGAAGTCGGATTTAATATTACTAGTCTAGAAATGCCACTTTTAGAAAGTGAGCATTTCTTTGCACTTAAATCTTTCTGTGCCCTTCAATCCACGTCTGGCTAGGTTTAGTTGACAGCACCTTGTGCATTCACTTAGACACACCCCAAACACAGGGTACTCAGCCTCACTTGCATATAGCTACATTTTGAATGGGTCTTCCTGGGCTGGGAGGGTGGAGGGTCTGCCCTCACACAAAGGACTGCCACACCCCCTACTGGGACCCTGGCAGACAGGATTGAACTGAAAGGGGACCTAGTGCATTTCTTAGACACTCTTTGAATTCACCCCCACTTCAAGGCACAATTTAGTATAAAACAGGGCCTCTGCCCTACCTCATCAGACACTTGCTGGAGAAGAAACCTGAACCAGAAACTACATCCTGCCAAGAAGAACTGCCTGGTTGCTCAAAGGACTCACCTGTCTGCTTTCTCCAAAGGACTGCTGCCTTGCTGTTGGCCTGTTCCCTTGCTGAACTATTGTCTGGCTGTGAAAGCGCTCTCCAAGGGCTTGGATAGAGCTTGCCTCCTGTTCCCTGAAGTCTCAGGACCAAAAAGACTTCTCTTTTTCATTTGGACTCTTTGTGCACTGAATATTTCGACGCACAGCTTGTTCCGCAGCGAGAAAAACGCCGCACACCGACGCTGATCGACGTGACACCTTTGGGGAGACTGGAACTTCGACGCAGGGCCTCGCAAGGACTACGCCGCCCGACTTCCAGAGGGCAAATCGACGCAACACCTGCCATGAGAGCGAAACTTCGACGCACAGCCCTGCGGGATGATGCTCAGCCGTAAAACAAGCAGGAGAATCCACGCACAGACCCCGGGACATCTGGTAATCCCTCGACCCATAGAAAGACTGTCCGCGCGCCGGAAAACTACGCACGACTTCCCTGCGTGAAAAATAACGACGCAAGTGCATGTGTGCTGGGGAGAAATCGACGCACACACCATTTTTCCACGTATCTCTTCTTCTGCAGCCCTTTGCGGAGATTTTCCACCAGAAACCAGGTACTTTGTGCTTGAAAGAGACTTTGTTTGCTTTTTAAAGACTTAAGACACTTTATATCACTTTTTAGTGATATCTTTACAAATTCATATTGCATCTTTGATCGTTTTGACCTGCAAATACCCAGATAAATATTATATATTTTTCTAAACACTGTGTGGTGTATTTTTGTGGTGCTATATTATGGTATTTTTATGATTTATTGCACAAATGCCTTACACAGTGCCTTCTTAGTTAAACCTGACTGCTCGTGCCAAGCTACCAGAGGGTGGGCACAGGCTAATTTTGGATTGTGTGTGACTTGCCCTGACTAGAGTGAGGGTTCTTGATTGGACAGAGGGTAACCTGACTGCCAACCAAAAACCCCATTTCTAACATTGGTGATCAGCGGTGAGGATAGGACTTGTGTTTGTGCAATGACATACAGTAGCTAAGTATTTCACTACCTACCCACAGTTGAAGGTCAACTTGATTTTTCCTCTTTTTTTGCTTTTGGTTCTCTGATGTCCTCCTGGATACACTATTGATATTTTGGACTTTGGATTTTGTTTTTTGCCTGTGATACCTTATCAGATTGAGAATGGGTAACTACTGTATATCATACTTTGTGCCTACTGACCACCTCACTAATGCTGACTTAAGGAGGTTTTGCAGAAAATGGGGCCTTCCTGTATCAAGGAGATCTACTAAGATGGAACTGCTAGATACCTACATAACCTGGGGGGAAGAAAGATGGGCAGAGGAAGAAGCAGCAAAAAAACAAATGACTAAGTACTCCTCAGATGAGAAGGAGGACTGCTCAGATGAGGAGGAAGACTACTCAAATGAGGAAAGAGAACCAGTGAAAGATGAATATACCCTAGCTCGAGAGCGGGATCTGGAGGAGCTAGATAACTTTATTGAAAGGGCTGAGGCAGCAAGAGCCTTAGCCCTGGAAGGAGAAAGGATTGCAGCTCAAGAGCTGAGCTGTGAAGAGCTGAAACTGGCGGCCGGAAGGGCTGAGTCCGGTTCAGATGGTGGCAGCAAAAATCTTGCATCCAGTACCGCTGAAGAAGGGCACAAGCCCAGAGGTGTGGTGCCCAACTTGAAGAAGGGAGTTGACACACCCCAGGCGGTTCAAGGGTATTAGGTAGTTCCCGTTATGCACAGGGTCCCTGAGAAGGATTGGGGAACTGGCACAGGGAGTCATATTCCTACTGGGGGGAGCAACACTTTACTGGCTCTAGAAGAGAGTGACAGGGAAAAGGGTTCCCCCCTGGTGGACATCCTGGATATAGAGTGTAGAGACATCCCCGAAGAGTATGGGTTGAGTGTCAGGGACAGTCAGATACTGTCTCACCAGTCTCAGGAGGGTGATGTAGAGTGATTTTCCAAGGCTGAGTCACTGGGTGGTTGGGTGAAGGTTACTGTGGTTAATACATGTGAAGGGCAGAGTGATGTAATTGCTGGAGAGCAGATATCTGGTCCTTATTTTCCAAAGCTACGCCAACACCAGGTGGAGTGTGAGTTCTCTAAACCCAGGGCGCTTACCATGGAGGCAGACTTCTGGGTGAGTACCAGAGAGTCTAAAGAGGCATTTGGGATGCTTCTGAAGAGAGTGGTCTAGGTGTTTCCCAACCAAGTGAGGTGGGAGAGGATTGTAGTGTCCCAGGTAGGTCCCAGGTCCTAGAGGGTTCCATGAGGGAATGTCAGGAGGGAAGCCTAGCCTGTACCGTAGGGCCACCTGTTGAGGAAAGCCCCGCAGTGTCAGAAGAACTTGGGGGGGTGACTGTAGCCAGCATCCCAACAGTTCTGGTGTCTGGCAGTACCACTCCTAGTGAGGGGGTGCAGAAGTCCAGACAGAGGGTTGAGAGGGGGTTGCGGACCCAGTGGAAGACCTGGAGAGTCAGGGGTCAGCTCTGAGAGCAGAGCCCCCCAGGAATGACCCAGGTGAAACCCTTTCTGGTTTGGAGGAGATCCAGACTCTGCCGGATGGGCAGAGGTCAGGAGACCTGCGCCAACCAGACTCTTGTGTGGCCCTTGAGGACGGTGTGTCCCTTGTGGGGGGTGAGTGTGCCCCCCAGGAAGTCCTGGCATGCCAGGCAATGGTTCAACCTCAGGGTGGTGACTCTGGGTTGGATAACCAGGCTCAGAGGTTAAACTCTGACCTGGTGGGGGGTAGGCGTGCCCCCCAAGAAGTCCTGGTGTGCCATGCAATTGTTCAACCTCAGGGTGGTGACTCTGGGTTGGATGGGCAGGTTCAGAGGTTAAACTCTGACCTGGTGGGGGATCAGTGTGCCCCCCTGGAAGTCCTGGCGTGCCAGGCAATTGTTGAACCTCAGGGTGGTGACTCTGGGTTGGATGGCCAGGTTCATAGGTTAAACTCTGACCTGGTGGGGGGTAGGCGTGCCCCCCAGAAAGTCCTGGTTTGCCAGGCAGTGATCCAGTCTGAGGGTACAGACCCTGGGCTGGAAGGTCAGGTTCAGCGTGTCCCCCGGACCTGGAGGGAGGGGCTACTGATAATAGTGCCCCTACCATGTTGTCTTCTGAGGAGGCCACTCCTAGTTGGAGGGTGCTGGACCCCAGAAGGGAGGGCAGGGGAGGGAAGACTCACCCCGGGCCCTAGTCCAACCTGAAGGTACAGACCCCAGGTTGGAGGGCCAGTTGTGGGCTAACAGCCCTGCACTGGTGGAGGAATGGTGCAGGGCGGCTTCTATAAGCACCCTTCCCATGTTGGACTCTGGGGGTACCGCTCCAGGAGGGAGGGTACGGAGCCCCAGAGGGGAGGACCAGGTTCAGGCTGTCATCCCTGACCTGGTGGAAGTGAGAGTGGTTAAAGGGTGCTCAGCACCTGGGGCTACCACCCCCCACTCTCCACAGCCCCAGTGGTGGGAGAGCCTTGAGAGGCCTGGGGCCTGGCTCTCATCCCTGACAGCTGTCAGTAACCACTGTGGCTTGCTGTCCAGGTGGACAGAGTTATCCCTGGGGAGGGGACAAGAGTCACACCCCAGGGATAGAGTGGGCAACACCACTGTGTTGGTCCTGGTGGTACTATCCTGCTCCTGGGATACATCTGTGAGCAAAGTAAGGTTAGGTGCTGCACAGATGGGATCCGCAGGTAAGGAGAAAGGTTCCCCACGTGTTGGCTTAGTGGGCCCTGAGAGTATGGACAGAGGGATCCAATTGGAGTCAGGAAGGCGAAGACCTGGAGCATGCCCCTGCTGTTACGGGCCTGGGTCCTTGTTCTGTCGCCTCAAACAGGGAAGTACATCAGGATAGTGATGGTTCTCCCCTGGCTTTAGGCTGGTAGGGGGTCATGTTGGACCTGGCTTTTTGACGGGGTCATCCCCAAACTTTTTGCCTCCTTCCTCCTATTTTTTCTGACCTGTTGTTGGCTTTTGACCTCTGGGCACTTTACCACTGCTAACCAGAGCTTAAGTGCATATGCTCTCTGAGTAAATTGTACTATTGATTGGTTTATCCATGATTGGCTATTTAATTTACTTGTAAGTCCCTAGTAGAGTGCACTATATGTGCCTAGGGCCTGTAGATTAAATGCTACTAGTGGGCCTGCAGCACTGGTTGTGCCACCCACTTCAGTAGCCCCTTAACCTTGTCTCAGGCCTGCCATTGCAAGGCCTGTGTGTGCAGTTTCACTGCCACTTCGACTTGGCATTTAAAAGTACTTGCCAATCCTAGAACTCCCCTTTTTCTACATATAAGTCACCCCTAATGTGTGCCCTAGGTAACCCCTAGAGCAGGGTGCTATGTGGGTAAAAGGCAGGACATGTACCTGTGTAGTTATATGTCCTGGTAGTGTAAAACTCCTAAATTTGTTTTTACACTACTGTGAGGCCTGCTCCCTTCATATGCTAACATTGGGGCTGTCCTCATACATTGTTGAAGTGGCAGCTGCTGAACTGAAAGGAGCAGGAAGGTCATATTTAGTATGGCCAGAATGGTAATACAAAATCCTGCTGACTGGTGAAGTCGGATTTAATATTACTATTCTAGAAATGCCACTTTTAGAAAGTGAGCATTTCTTTGCACTTAAATCTTTCTGTGCCCTTCAATCCACGTCTGGTTAGGTGTAGTTGACAGCACCTTGTGCCTTTACTCAGACACACCCCAAACACAGGGTACTCAGCCTCACTTGCATACATCTGAATTTTGAATGGGTCTTCTTGGGCTGGGAGGGTGGAGGGCCTGCCCTCACACGAAGGATTGCCACACCCCCTGCTGGGACCCTGGCAGACAGGATTGAACTGAAAGGGGACCTGGTGCATTTCTTAGACACTCTTTGAAGTCACCCCCACTTCAAAGGCACAATTTAGTATAAAACAGGGCCTCTGCCCTACCTCATCAGACACTTGCTGGAGAAGAAACCTGAACCAGAAACTACATCCTGCCAAGAAGAACTGCCTGGCTGCTCAAAGGACTCACCTGTCTGCTTTCTCCAAAGGACTGCTGCCTTGCTGTTGGCCTGCTGCCTTGCTGAACTCTTGTCTGGCTCTGAAAGTGCTCTCCAAGGGCTTGGATAGAGCTTGCCTCCTGTTCTCTGAAGTCTCAGGACCAAAAAGACTTCTCTTTTTTATTTGGACTCTTTGTGCGCCGAAAATTTCGACGCACAGCTTGTTCCGCGGTGAGAAAAACGTCGCACACCGACGCTGATCGACGCGACGCCTTCGGGGAGACTGGAACTTCGACGCACGGCCTCGCAAGGACTACGCTGCCCGACTTCCATAGGGGAAATAGACGCGACGCCTGCCGGGAGAGCGAAACTTCGACGCACAACCCTACGGAAAGACGCGCAGCCGGAAAACAAGCAGGAGAATCCACGCACAGACCACGGGACATCTGGTAATCCCGCGACCCATAGAAAGAGACTGTCCATGCGCCGGAAAACTACGCACGACTTCCCTGCGTGAAAAATAACAACGCAAGTCCGTGTGTGCTGGGGAGAAATCGACGCACACACCATTTTTCCAAGTATCTCTTCTTCTGCGGCCCTTTGCAGAGATTTTCCAACAGAAACCAGGTACTTTGTGCTTGAAAGAGACTTTGTTTGCTTTTTAAAGACTTAAGACACTTTATATCACTTTTTAGTGATATCTTTACAAATTCATATTGCATCTTTGACCGTTTTGACCTGCAAATACCCAGATAAATATTAGATATTTTTCTAAACACTGTGTGGTGTATTTTTGTGGTGCTATATTATGATATTGTATGATTTATTACACAAATGCTTTACACATTGCCTTCTAAGTTAAGCCTGACTGCTCGTGCCAAGCTACCAGAGGGTGGGCACAGGCTAATTTTGGATTGTGTGTGACTTACCCTGGCTAGAGTGAGGGTTCTTGCTGCTTGGATAGAGGGAAACCTGACTGCCAACCAAAAACCCCATTTCTAACAGCTGCCAACTGGGGCTTGTGCTGCAGGCAGTGGTGCAGGTGGCAGTGCAGGTGGCGGTGCAGGTGGTGGTGCCGTCAGTGGTGGGGGGAGGCTCCAGCCCTTCTCCTGCAGCCCCGGACGGCTGTCCACTGGGGCTTGTGCTGCTGGTAGTGGTGCAGGTGGCAGTGCAGGTGGCGGTGCTGGTGGCGGTGCAGGTGGCAGTGCTGTCAGTGGTTGGGGGAGGCTCCAGCCCTTCCCCTGCAGCCTCGGATGGCTGCCCACTGGGGCTGCTGCTGGCAGTGGTGCAGGTGGCGGCGCAGACGGTGGTGCTGCCGGCAGTGCAGGTGGCGGTGCTGTCAGTGGTGGGGGAGGCTCCAGCCCTTCCCCTGCAGCCTCGGACGGCTGAAGTTCCATGGCTGGTGTTGTTTGCACAGATGCTGCTCCAGCACCAGGCACCCGATCCATCCTGTCTGCAGCACCTGTGCCTTTATCCTTGCCCTTTGCAGTGGGTGTTTCCTTTCTGCCCCTGGCAGCTGGTGGTGCCTCCTTGCTTCTGCCAGCTGGTGTTACCTTCCTGCCCTTGGTAGCTGGTGGTCCCTTTTTGCCCTTGCTAGCTGGTTGTGCCTCCTTGCCCTTGCTAGCTGGTGGTGCCTTCTTGCCCTTGCTAGCTGGTTGTGCGTTCGTGCCCTTGCTAGCTGGTGGTACCTCCTTGCCCTTGTTAGCTGGTGGTGCCTCCTTGCCCTTGGTAGCTGGTGGACCCTTCTTGCCCTTGACAGCTGGTGCAGGCACACTGGCAGTGCTGACGGGTGTCTCCTTGGAACCTCTCACACCTGCTGTAGCTGCAGAAACTACAGTGGCTGTGGACTGGGTGGCTGAGGTGCTGGCCTGGGTTCTGCCCACCCTGGTTTGAAGTGAAGGACGGGTGGAGAGCAGGGAATAGGTCAAGGGTGGAGAGGAAAAGCCTTTTAGGGACACTGGGGCTGGAAGAGGGTGAAGGTTTGGGAGTGGAGGAAGAGGGAGTGGTTGTAGGAGGTGCCTGTCTGCTGTGATTGGGTGCAGGTGCATGAGCTGGATGCTGTCATGAGGTGGATGGCTGTTGGGTGTCTTATTGCTTGCGTTTGTGTACTTTGGGAGGAGGGGGCACAGACACAGTGGGAGAGGACACAGGGGACATGTGCATGGATGTGGGGGTGGTGACTGCCAGTGAGAGGTGTGTAGTGATAGGCGTGATGGTGATGGAGGTAGCGGATGAGGATGTAGTGCATGTAGGTGTGAGTGGAGACACTACTGGGAGGGTGGTGGATGAGGAGGAGGAGGGGGACACAGTGGAGGCAGTGGATGTTGGGGTGTCTTTATCTGGATGTTGCTTGTGTGAGAGTGCCTGTGGGATAAAGTGTGGTGCTTGTGTTTGCTTGAGCCACTTCTGTGTGTTGATTTGGGTGCATGGTGGTCTGAAGGTGTGCTTGGGATAGGCTGGGGTTGAGAGGATTAGGACTGGGTAGAGGAAGTTGAGGGGCGAGGCAGGAGACAGGGACAATGGCTACCATCAGGGAGTTGGCCAGAGCCTTGAATGATCTCCGTTGGGCCGCCACGCCAGAGTGAATGCACTCCAGGAATGCAGTTGGTTTTTTGCAAATGCCCTTCCCGCCCCTGGATGGCATTCAGTATAGTTGACTGCCCAACAGAGATGGATCTCAGGAGGGCAATAGCCACCTCACTGAGGGCAGCAGGCCTGACTGGCGCAAGGCCTGAGGTGCCTGGGGTGAAGGAGATGCCCACCCTCCTGGGTGAGCGGGCACAGGAAACATGCTGAGGGGCTGCTGGGAGGGCGCTGCTGGTAGGGGGGTGGCGGCTGTACCTGTAGTTGGGGTGGGCACAGAGGTGTCTGCCACTGCCAGGGAGCTTCCATCGGAGGAGGTGTCACTGTCTGAACTGTCCCCTCCAGTCTCTGCCATGGTGCTCCCCTCACCCTCCGTCCTACTGGTGCCCTCACTGTCGGTGGATTAGGCCTCATGGGCCATGTGGGATGCAGTTCCCTCCGTCGCCGGTGCCTCTACCCCTCCACCAGATGATGCTAATGCACACAAGGACAGGGTGACAAAACAAAAAGGGGGGAAGAGACAGAGGATACACTTGGTCAATGCCAGCAACAACACCACAGTTGGCGTACACAACAAACAGGGAACAGCCCTATGCACTAGGCCATGCACTACAAGTTACAATGCTAGTCACCAGGCTATGGGGTACAATGCCTAACGCACCTGAAACCCACAGGACCCTGCCCAGTAGAAGATGCTGATTAGCAGTATTGGGGTTGGAGGGCATCTGAGCCTGCCCATCATGGAACCTACCCTGCTATGTTCGTCTTGGCCTTGGGGCACCCACAGACCCACATCCTCCACCCAGATAACACCTCAACACGTGCAATTTCATGATTCTGAAACTTTACTTACCCCCTTGTGGCTGCTGTGATGCCTTCAAGCGCCCATGCAACTCCGGATAGGTCACCGCCAGGATGTGGAACATCAGGGGGGCCAGGGTACGACAGGCACTCCTTCCCCGTTGGGAGACCATCCCCAGCTGGGCCTCTGCCGTCTTCCTTGCCCAGCGGTGCAAGTCCTCCCACCCTTTGCGACAGTGGGTGCTCACCTCCTTGGCGATGGCACGCCAAATACCCTTTTTCTGATGGGTGCTGACCTGCAGAAAAAGATACACAGAAAAGGTATTAGTCATACCGTTCGGCCTGTTGTACTCATGGCCCACCATATCTCTCCCATCCTCTTACGCACAGACATTGCCCACCATACATGCAGCACTCTGCCCAGGACCCCTCAGCCAACCTCCCACATGAGGCTTACACACAAAGCACTCTATACGTTTATGCCCCATGCATCGTGCTCACAGTGTACTCACCTGTTGGTCTGGAGGACCATAAAGTAAATGGTACTGGAGTAGGACCCCATCCACTAATCTCTCCAACTCCTCGGAAGTGAAGGCAGGGGCCCTTTCCCCAGATACTCACGCCATGGTCGCTTCCAGACACAGGTCACAGCAGCACTTGCAGTGTAGGTCCTCTCCTGTTCAAGGTCAGGAAGCAAGTGAGTGAACAGATAGAAAATGGCGGTCATGCCTCCGGCAGTGCGTACCGTCAACGCCAACGTACATCACCATTGGCTCCTGGAACCCGTAGGCCCCAATGATAACCAATGAGGTGTTGCACAGTAGTCGTCGACCGCCTTCCACAACGGCGCACAACATCAGCTGAATTACCTCATTTCCACTTGTCCCTCCTCACAGGACAGGCAGCCGCCATTTCAGGGGGGGACAGGCCATGGAACCTAACTGCGTCACAGCAGATATAGGCACATCAACGGACCTACACGTTCACATACTGTTTCTGTAACGAAATGCAAGGCATTTTACTCAGAGGATATCTTTGAATATGACCATCTGCTCACAGTTTTTCACCCTAGAGTTCAACCGCTGAGGATGAATAGGAGATAGAGACATACCCCCGTGTAGACAACCACTGGGGGATATGGCGACAATGGAGGACAGACACACTATCCTAACCCACAGACTTGATAGGGCCCAAATCCAAGAGCTGTGTGCCCAACTGGAGCCAGACCTGATATCAGCTATCCGCTACCCCACTGGTATCCCCCCTCTTGTGCAGGTCCTCTCAGTGATCCATTTCTTGGTAAGTGGGTCCATCCTAGCGACAATGGCCATTGTAGCAAGGATGTCACGGCCTATGTTCTCCAACCTGCTAACCAGAGTGTTGTCAGCCCTGATGAAACACATGCACAGCTACATCGTATTCCCCCAGGCGGAGGATTTGGCCATAGTGAAGGCTGACTTCTATGCACTGGGACATATCCCCAACATCATTGGTGCTACTGATGGTACACATATTGCCTTTGCTCCCCCCCCGGGAAATGAACAGGTCTTCAGAAATCAAAAGATGATTCACTCTCTGAATGTGCAGATAGTGTGCTTGGTGGACCAGTACATCTCCCATGTCAATGCAAAGTATCCTGGGTCTGTGCATGATGCCTCTATCTTGAGGAATAGCAGCATTCCATATGTGATGTGTCAACTCCAGAGGCACAGGGTGTGGCTAGTAGGTGAGCCCATGGTCCCCACCCAGTGTCTGTTGGTATATGGGTGTGGGGTTGGCCCTAAGGGTGAGGGTCTGGCTAACAGGTATCCCTCGATATGTACAGGTGACTCAGGTCACCCCAACCTCTCATGGCTACTGACCCCAGTGAGGAATGCCAGGACAAGGACAGAGGAACGTTACAATGAGGCACATAGGCAAACAAGGAGGATCATTGGGCGCACCTTTGGCCTCCTGAAGGCCAGATTCTGGTGCTTCCATCTGACAGGTGGATCCCTGTGCTACTCATCCAAGAAGGTGTGCCAGATCATTGTTGCATGCTGCATGCTGCACAACATGGCCTTGAGAAGCCAGGTGCCTTTTCTGCAGGAGGATGAGGCTGGAGATGGTCCTGTGGCAGCGGTGGAGCTTGTGGACAGTGACGAAGAGGAGGCAGAGTAAGAGGATGTGGACAACAGAACAACTATAATTCAATAGTACTTCCAGTGACACACAGGTAAGACACTGTAACTTCACCTTCCATTGCAGTTTTGTGTTGGACATTGTACATGGCAGACTGAATTCTAAGGCCACTTCCTGTACCCTTTGGCATCTCTATTTTCAGATATCTGTGCCACACTCTGGCTCCTGGTGTGTTTACTGCTGCCCACTACAGGTCATACCTATGTATACATAACTTTACAGTTGAATTGTAATGTTTACAGCTTGTTAAATGAATAAGTGTCAATCAATTGACAGACTCCATTCTTGTATTTGTTCCAAGGGTGTTCATTTATTTGCTATTAAGTGGAGGCGGTATTGCAATGGGCTGGGTTGCTGATGGAGAAAAGTCCAGGATAGAGTCCAGTCTATTGGTATCACAGGTGCATTGTCCAACTGGGCATAGGAAGGGGAGCAATGGCAGTTCAAGGTGGACAGGGTGACATAGTAGGCCACAAGCGTGATATATTCAGGGGAGTCTTATTTCCTGGTGGGGGTCTTGGCAATGTTCTCTGGCTTATGCCTGGATCGCAGGGAATTTTTGCGTGGTGGTTCTCCTTCTGCAGGGGGAGAGGTTCGGGTGGCTTGTTGTTCCTGTGGCGGGGCCTCCTGTCCACTAGTGTCAGCGGAGGTGGAGGGCTGTTCATCGGTGTGGCTAGTGTCAGGGGCCCATTGGTGTGCCACTGCCACCCTCATGGTGTTGGCCATGTCTGCCAGCACCCCACAATGGTGACCAGGGTGCTGTGGATGTCCCTCAGGTCCTCCATGATCCCCAGGTACAATCCCTCCTGCAGCCGCTGGGTCTTCTGCAAATTGGCCAGTATCTGGCCCATGGTCTCCTGGGAATGGTGGTATGCTCCTAGGATGTTGGTGAGTGCCTCCTGGAGAGTCGGTTCCCTGGGCCTCTCCCTGTCGCACAGCAGTCCTCCCAGCTTCCCTGTTGTTCTGTGCCTCTGTCCCCTGAACCATGTGCCCACTGCCTCCAGGTCCCTGATCGTTCTGTGTTTGTGGGGTTGCCTGGGGTCCCTGTAGTGGTGGACACACTGCTGATTGACCTGTCCTGGGGAAAGACAGATTGGCATGCTGGGTGGGTGCTGTGGTGGTGTTTCCTGAGGGGGGGAGGCTCTGTGGTGGTATGGGACTGTGCCTGGGTCACCGACTGTCCAGAGGTCCCTGATGGGCCAAGTTGGTCATTCAGATCCAGGCGTGCAGAGCTGCTGTCATCACGGTGGGCCACTTCGGGGGGGACTGGATGTTGCTGGCACCTCCTCTCCGGTTACATTGTGTGGGGGTCTTGTGTGTATGTGAAAGCAGTGTTATTGTTACTGCGTGTGACATCTTGTGCATGGGTATGTTTCCCTCTATGGTTGTTATTACCAAGGCAGATTTGGCTTGTGTGAGTTGTGATTTGGTTGGCTAAGTGATTGTCACTAGTGTGCATACCGTGGTGATGGGTGTCCATGCAGGGCTGTGAGTGGTGTCCATGCATTGGTGGTGCATGCAGTGCTGGTTGCTGGGATGGGGGGTTGTGATGGTTGTGTATATGTGAGGTGGTGGGGTAATGGGGTGAAGGCAGGGCTGAGTGTATGTAATGGCATGCAGGTGGGGGGGTGAAAGTAGTAAAGATTTGACTTACTAGAGTCCAGTCCTCCTGCTACTCTTGCCAGGCCCTCAGGATGCATGATTGCCATGACTTGCTCCTCCCATATTGTTAGTTGCTGGGGAGGAGGTGGGGGTCCACCGCCAGTCCTCTGTACAGATATCTGGTGTCTTGCAATGACAGAACGCACCTTCCCCGTAGGTCATTCCACCTCTTCCTGATGTCATCCCTTGTTCTGGGGGTGCTGTCCCACGGCATTGACCCTGTCCACGACTGTCCGCCATAGTTCCATCTTCCTTGCAATGGATGTCTGCTGCACCTGTGATCCGAATAGCTGTGGCTCTACCTGGATGATTTCCTCCACCATGCCTCCTCTGAGAACCTTGGGTGTCTTTGTGGTGCCATGGGTGTAGAGTGTGTGGTGTGTGTGAGGGTTTGTGGGGTGATGTCTTGGGGTGTGTGTTGTGAGGTGCGTGGATGGTGTATGGGTGATGGTGTTTTGTGGCTCTGGTTCTGTGGGTGCTCCTGGTGTGTCTCTCCCTCTCTGTTGTAGATTGTTTGTAGTGGTAAAGGGTTGTGGGTGATGTGGGTGTGTGTTTTATAGTGGTTTGTGGATGTGGTGTGTTTGTGTGTCAGGTGTATGTAGTTTGAATAGTCCAATGTGGTGTTGTTTTCTTAGGTTAGGGTTTTGGTACCGCCAGTTTATCACTGACCTTTGGGCTGGCAGACTTGTGTGTGTGTCTGTATAGTGGCGGATTTCTATGTGTGGGTCATAATACGCATAGCGGTATACCGCCGCGGTCACGGCATGATGGCGGCAGTCAGCATGGCGGTAAGCAGCACTTACCGCCAATGTCAGAATGAGGGCCTTAGTCTTTTGAAAGTTTACATCTTGACTTTTGTCGTTTTGGTCTTGTTTTGCTTAGATAAATATTACCCATTTTCTAAACCTGTGTTGTGTCATTTTGTAGTGTTTTCACTGGGTTAATGTGTGTGTTGGTACAAATACTTTACATATTGCTTCTGAAGTTAAGCCTGCCTGCTCGTGCCAAGCTACCAAGTTGGTGAGCAGGGTTTAACTGAGGGTGATTCTCCTTTACCCTGACTAGAGTTAGGGTCCTTGCTTGAACAGGGGGTAACCTGACTGCCAACCAAAGACCCCATTTCTAACAGTGGGAGTTTGTTTTTGAAAAACAATACACAATGGCAGAGATGTTCAGGGAGTTCCCCTTGTGCTTTAAGGTAATTTTATGATTCAGCAACTACCATGTCTCACACTGCAGTCCCAGGCAGGAAACTTTAGTGTTGGCATCCAGTGCTGAATTAAGCAAGTACACTGTCACTATAAGCTGGCAGCCCTATTTCAAAAGTGTATAACTCAATCTTTAACCTTTTATTCTAACTTAGGGGCATATTTATACTCTGTTTGCACCCAATTTGTGTAATTTTTATGCAAAGTCAGCGTGAGCTTAACTCCATATATTTATATTGACGCTAGACGTGTCTGGTGTCAAATATGGGAGTGTGCACCATTTTTGGATGCATGAACTTACCTTGCGTCAATGAGAGAAAGGGTAGGCGTTCACATCCAAACAATGGTGCTATTACTCAGCCCCCTATGTATCCCCCTGTGCTAAAATGACTCATTGGTGGGAGGCGGGGCTAAATAATGGTGCCAACCTTGCTTAGCTCCATTATTTATTGCTTAGGTCAGACCAGATATGAGGGGGTCTGTGGACCCATTTCCATGGTCAAACACCATGGAATGGGTCCACAGGTGCCCACCACAAGCCCCAGGAACACCTCTACCCACACCAGAGGGACACCAGAGGATGGGTGACCCCATCCAAGGTATGTAGGGTAAGTATGGGTAAGTGGGCACTGGGTGCAATGGCCATGCCCAGGGGACACTGGTCCCCTGTGCTGGCCATTGGGGTGGTGGGCATGAGTCTGGTCTTTTCTAAGACAGGAGTAAAGTTTTGGGATGGTTGATCCCCTGGAAATGACACAAGGCTGGTTCTCGGCTTTCATTTGCTGCTAACTAAACTAACGTCATTTTTAGAAGCACAACCTCCTATTCCCATACCACCACCCCCACCCGGCTTGCGTCATTTTAATTGACGCTAGTCCAAGCTTAACACTGGCTTCCACTATTCCAGTAATATTGCACCCTGTCTCACGCTCAGGAATGGCGCAAGCCGGCGCTAAACTTTTGGGTGCAAAACAGTTTTGCACCAAAATTTATAAATCTGGGCCTTAGTGTCTTATTTAAAGTTGGAGGACAGGTTGCTTTGCCACAAAAGTGGTACAGCAAAACAGAAAGGTGTGCCAATGGGGTCTTATTACACACTAACCTATTCTAACATATGTGGATTACAGTGATCTTCATAATGATACAAGCACAAGTGAATGCAAATAGTATAAAGAGTGAAAGTAATTAAAACATGAATTACTTATTCATAATTCAGTAAAACTCCATCCTCTTGTTTTTCTTTCATCTACTGAGCTATGTTCTTGCTGCTGGCCTTTTGGTTGGGATGTCCTTGAATCCCACATTGTCTAGATGTGTCCTTGCTGTCACTAGCTGAAGTGTTTGTGCCTGGATATTTCCCTTGTTGGGTGAGGATGGCATAGCACAGAGTTATGGTTCTTCGTAATCCATTACCAAGAAAAAGCTCTTTGAGTCAATTGCTCAGAAAGAGCAATTAGTCGTCGATCTGGTACAATCTCTTGGCAACCCATTGCTCGGAGAGAGCAATTAGTCCTGGATTTGGTCACATAGTAAGTGCTTTCTGAATATGATGCCACATCGACCACTATGGTGGAAATGTTTGTATGGGAGCCCTATGTAAAAGGCTATAGTAAATAGCTCAAATCATACTCAGAATACAAGTCATACAAACAGTTATTTGTTGTGGAAATTAACACATTTTATGGCAATATCCACTGAAGTTTCATGGGTTTTATTGATCAAATCTTTTAGTATGTTATCTTTATTGAAATAATAAATACTGCAATATTAGTCATAAGTTCTGTCAATAATGAAAAATAAGTTATCAATAAATCGTAATTAGTGGTGCAAAAAGCATATTCCATAAAGGAAATGAGAATACCTATTTTTAGAAATAAGAATGAAAATGTGCAGAATTAACTATACGTTTATTCTGCACATGTTTGCATTATGTTTCTCATTATTTAAAATGCTCCCACAATATAATCCTCATCACCTAATGTTATATTTAGGGGCAGGCAGAACTCGTGGAACTCCACACAGTTACATGTATGCTCAGCAAGATTCCAGAGGGTTTTGACAACGGCCGGAAAATATGAACACTGAGCTGTTCCTGCTGCAATTTAGTGGCACTAGCATGAGCATCTCTGAAAAATCAATGTGAATGGCACCATGTGCTGCTCAAAAGAGTGTGGCTATTCAAGATGATTTTGCTGCCACTCAAGTAGAGGCAGCAGAATCTACTTGGGGGCAGCAAATATACTCAAGAAACAGCCCTCCAAACAAGACAGCCTGCCTTAGAAAATCATCCCGGGGATGCCAAATCATGCTTGCGCTTGAATTCCTGGAGCGTTGAGGGACAAAGTTCACCACATGGTAATTGGCAGAATTTGGTCAGGCCTCTGCATTTTAAGAGTAATGTGGAATCACCAAATTCCACCAATTCTGTGGAATTCTATAACTTCTTTTCTGTGACAGTTATAATAAATCTAACAGTGGAAAGTTGTCATTTGAAGTCCAAGAATGACATTTTCAGCTTTTCCCTAGCAATAGTTATACTTTTATTTAGTATTCCCATGTTAGCCTATGGAGCTAATGCTCTACATTAGGGAAAATTGGCCTTTATAATAAAAACATATTTTAGCATAGTTGCAAGGCACCCTTACCCTGGGGCACCTAGGAGGGATCTCAGGGGTGAGACATTCAAAGAAGGTACTTTTAGAGTCAGGAAGTACCTTTTATTCCAAAGTCAAATATGCATATAGCATACAGCAGTCACCACAGCGGTGCACACTTAAGTTCACTAAATCTGTGTGGCCTATAAACCAACATGCTCGACCATATTCTAGGGACTTATAGGTAGCTTGTTGTGCCAATTATCATTACATCTAATTACAATGTACATTTAATCAGAGCATAGGCCCTGAGTCAGGTTAGCGGAGCCCAGGGCACCCAGAGAGATAGAAAACCACCACCTAGTATTGAAAAATGGGGGCAAAGGTTTGAGGACACTGAGAAAAAGACCTGGTTTCTCACAATTGCAGTGTATTCAAATGGAACAAGGACCTTGATTTCAAACTATCAACGTTGACTAATCAATAGTTACTAGTAGAAAAACTATGGGAATTGTAATCACTATGATCAATTATTTCCTGGTTGGCCAGATGAATGGAATTCATTGTTAAACTTGGTCTTAAAATTCAACTCCAATAATTTGAGCACCAAACATTTTTGGTTATTGTAACACCATAGTCCTCGCTACACTCATATTGACCATTCATTCATTCAAGAAAAAAGGCAGCACAAGTAATTCTCGAACACCATCTGAATAAACTACATTCATTGCAACAAGATATTTTATTAAATATGAAAAGTACCACTGTAGCCAGACAATTAAGGAAGTACGGATGATGTATAAAGAAGCAGTCAAGACCAAATTAATCAGGGCAATCATATCAAATATTATCAAATCATTTTCATTTCTGATCGGTCATGGAACTGATGCACATAAAATGTTAATTGAATATTTCATACCAAACTAAATTTGAAAAAATTATATCATTGACCTTTAAGCAAATAATATTATCACCTCACATCGGATTAAACACATTTGGCATATTGCTAAAATAAATTGTCCTTGTGATCTAAAAAATGTCAATCTTCACGTGCAGCAGGTTTAAATGGCATACTCATCAATGTCGTAAAGTCTCATACCACCTTATGGAGTTTAGTACAATGCCACCTACATACACAAGTACTACAAACTGGGAAGATGCACTATCATGGAAGGGAATGATGATCCCGCCGATACACAAAAAAAAGGGCTTAGAAAGGTCTAAAAAGTCATCAAGCAGCCTGTGTTCATTGTAAAGGCAAGATATTTGGATTTGGAATTTGGGTTGCTCCATTACAGACAATACCATTGCGATCGAATGCCTTGTTGATAAAATAACAATTAAAAATCTAGGCTTGTAGGGTTGTTATTTTTTTTTAAATTATTTTTATTGCAATTGCAAGCAAAAAACATAATACATTTAGAGACAAGTTCAGCATGCCCATGGCAATGTATCCGACAAATTACATCTCTGTTAACTACACATTAGTCTTGCATAACATGGGAAGAGGGGACAGTGGAACAAAGGGACCAGCCACTCAGCTAAGGGAAGAAATTCCATCCGTTGTGGACATGTCCACGCAGCTAGATGTACCATAGCAGCTAATCCAAGTGGTGCACCCCACTTAGTGGCCTAAGGAGCATGACCCACACCTGGATGGGCAGCAATCTGGTCACTCTGCACCAGGTGCCAGCATCATCTGCCCCATTTAGGGCACTAAGATACATCTCTAGTGGGGACCATATGTCCTTGGGTGTGGGACCTAGTGGGCATCAATTTTCATTAAGCAGTCAGTTGTTCCTGTTAGTAGGACAAATCCCAGAGCCACCTAGCCCTTTGAGGTGTTGGGTGATGACCCCAATGCATTGCAATCTGGCGCTTAGCTAGCAGAAGCACGCTTGCTGTCAGTCTGTGTGTTTTTTAGGGTGCCTCCTTAATGTACCCTAGAAGCGCTACCCTCAGTGAATTCTTGGGGTGTGCCCAATGATTTCGTCAAAAATATCAAATACATTTTGCCGAAGTGTTGCACAGCACTTCAGTCCTACGCCAAGTGTAGAAAATAATCAGATGGAATGGTGCAGAGCACGCAGCTCTCGTCATCAAGGCAGACCCATTCTGTGCATCCCTCCAGAGTGTAGTAGTGCCTATGCAGGTATTTAAAGTGCACTACGTGCAACCTAAAGAGGGGAGACAGAGCCCCAGACTGCGAGCAGCAAAACTTCAGCTGTTCATCACTGAGGGAAGTTGTGAGGTCTGCGGCCCAAAGCCGCTGGGCGCCATTCACCCGCACAGTTTCCTTCATGAATACAGCTATATGACCAGCATGCATGAAGAACGGCATGTAAGAGCCACATTCACAACTTCATCAAAGACATGGGAGGCAGAAAGGAGTTAGAACCATCCAAATGGTGGTAGGTGAAGATGTCCAGTAAAGCAACTGCAGGTCTCTGTAGGGTCTGCTGCTGTGTGACAAATGTGCCTCCTGGGTACAAGGCCCCTGTGGACATCAGCTGTAGCCAATGCAGCAGAATATAGGTGCTGACATAGCCGGTAATGGGAAAAGAGGGGTGGCTGATGAGTGGTACTGAAGGAGTAAATAGATATTTCAGCTGTGGCCACCACAGCAGCTCATTCCACAGCCACACTGTGCAGACCACAGAGTTGATCCTCATCCATGACTGCCTGGGGTCCAAGTACAGTGCCATCTGTAGGGTGCAAGGAGCAATGTGGTCATACTCAGGTGCTCTGTGTACCTGAAACTTTAAAGTGTAGCGCCAATAGTGTAAAAATTGCACCTTGGCACAGAAATAAAACAAGTCCATATCCGGTGCTCCCAACCCTCTCTGCTCGAAGGGGAGTCTCCGTATCTCCCTGGCAACACAGGACAGTCTGAATGCTCAGGTGCCAATGAAGCTGCCTGAGAAAGTATGCTGGCAGTGAGAGCTGCACATTGATGAAGACATAAAGGAATTAAGGGAGAATCATCATCTTAATGATGGCCAGCCTCCCAGTCATGGAAAATGGGAACTTTACCCAGCTCCCCACCCACTTCCCCAACCAGTTAATTAGCTGTCCATAGTTAGCGTTCCCCAGCTCATCCAGGTCACAGCTCAGCAAAATCCACAAGTACCGCAATGGCTCTTGTGTCCCCTGCAGCAGGAACTCCAAAGGAAATTCCCTGGTGCAGCTGTCAATGGGAATATAATCGATTTGGCCCAATTGATATTGATACCCGTTATGCCACCAAACCTGGTGAACTCTCTTATGAGTGGGTCCAAGTTCCCCCACGGGTCCTTCACATAGAGTAACTTCAGGTGCAAACATGGATACTCAGACTCTACGGGGTGTGAATGCCATCCCATGATGGGTGTAGTATTGTCTCAGCTGAGATGCCAATGGCTCCATGGCTTTGGCAAATAGTCTGGGTGATAAGGGACACCCCAGAAGGTACCCCTTGATATCTAGCAACTGGCTGGGCTTATAGGAGGCCAATTAATTGGATGAATGTAGAGGTCACTCCAAGGTGTGACACCAGTGCAAAAAGGTAAGGCCATTTGAGCAAATCAAAGGCCTTGGTGGCATCCAGGAAGACCACTGCCATACTGAGGTCGTAGTCAATAATGTGTACTAGGGGAAAGAAGGTACACAGATTATGGGCCCTGGACTAACCAGGAGAAAATACTGATTTGTCCAGTCATGCTATAAGCAGTAAAATCAGGCGTAGTCGCAAGACTATTAGTTTGTGCTGGGGATCTTTGTCAGGTTCTCATATAGTGACAATCAGTGCTTCTCTCAGGGAGGGGGGTATTCACTTAGCTAAGGATTCCACATACATTGCAATGAGGTGTGGGGCCAGGATGTTGGCATACACTTTGTAGAAGGTGGTGGTGAGGCCATCCAGGCCACATGCCTTGTCACAAGGCATCACATTAATAACCCGAAGAACCTCCTCCACCATAAAAGGGTTTGCTTAGGAAACACTGTTGGTCCTCCTTGAACCAGAGAAGTTGTAAGAATCCATGTAGGAGGTACAGTATGGGGGGCATGGCCTTTGCTGACATACATAGGGCAGAGAAGAAGGCAGTCATTTCCCTCGGTATAGCCTGTACTACAACATGCACCTTTAGTTGGATTATCTGTTAATTCAACTTTGTAATCTTTGGCCCAAAGCCTGTGCAGTAAGTTGGCCAAGGTCTTACCTGCCCTATCACTCTCACCATAGTGCCGAGAGTGGGACTCTTTCCAAGTTAATGGGTTTTTCTGTGTATCGCTTCATCATGTGAGTTTGCCACGGTTTAGCGCCATCAAGGACTCACTATATTTTGCAAAATATGGAAGCTCTAGAGTATGGATCTCTTGTTTTATACACACCATCTCTGCATGCAGTGATCACAGTACAAAAGCTGGCTTTGCTTTGCACACCCCTCAAATTATAGGTTTGAAGGCCTCCCACAGGGTAGACTGAAACAATACCGTTTGAGTGTTATATTAAATATATTCAACAATTACTGATCTAATCTCACAGAGAAACACTTGGTCTAAGAGTGCTCCAGCTGGAACGCGCCACGTAAATACATATGTTATACAGTCTAGGGGGCCATCTCCAATAGGACAGGGGTGTGATCTGCACATGCCTTCTGCACTACCTGAGTGTCGAGAGGGCCAGAGATCAGTGAGGCCATTGTCAGCCATTTTGAACCATAATTGTGTCTCTGCATTCAGTTGCAGGAACTGGGAGTAGCTGGACCTGTCAGGACCCCATTAAAGTCACCTCCTCACAGAAGTGCCCCAGGCCCAAGTGTCCCTTCAGTCTCCAAACCTCTGCAAAAAAGCAGGGGTCATCTACATTTGGGTCATATGTGGATAGTGGCCTCAAGGTGTGGCCTTGCACTGTTGCAGGTATCACAACAAGCCATTCCAGTTGATGACAGAGAACGCAACACATGTTCCATGTGGATTAAAACAGCTATACTCCTAAAGTGAAGTTGAAGGAGTGGTAAGGGCCAAGCCTCGTCCTCCCATAAAATCATGGAAATAAACCTAACATGAGCTTGGCTCAGATCTGTGCAAAAAACAAAGGCCCTGATTTATACTTTTTGGTGCAAAACTGCACCAACTTAGTTTTGCACCAAAAAGTTTAGCACCAGCTTTCAACATTTCCGAGCACCAGTCTGGCACCATATTTATGGAATGATGCAAGCCGTTGCAAAGGGTAGACTAGTGTAAAAAAGAAATTACGTTAGCCGGGTTGAGCTGGCTGTATGGAACAAGGGGGTTTTGCACCATAAAATCACATTAGGCAGGTTAGAGTAAAGAAAATGACTCTAACCAGCCTAGTGCTGTTTTTTGGAGCAAAACCATCCATACCAAATGACTCCAGGAGTCATGCTCACCACCCCAATGGCCAGCACAGAGGACCAGGGTCCCCTGGGCATGGCCACTGTACCCAGTCCCATGTAGGGGGCCCACTTCAGGGGCCCCAATGGCACTTAAAAAAAAAAAAAAACATTCTTGTACTTACCTATACTTACCTGGTATAGGGTCCCCCATCCTCCACAGTCCCTCTGGTGTGGGTAGGGGTGTCCCTGGGGTCTAGGGAGGGAAGCTGTGGGCTTATATCATGGTGATCCACCATGGAAATAGGCCAACAGGTTCTCTAAAGCCTGCCATGTCCCAGGTGTTAAATAATGGTGCAAAACAAGCTTTTATAAATGTGGCGCTAAGACCATAGAGTCATTTTTTGCACGGGAATGTCTACTTTGCATCTCATTGACGCAAAGTAGTTTTCCACATCCAAAAAATGACTTTAATGCCATAAATTTGGCAATAGACGGGTCTAGCACCAAAGTATAAATATGGAGTTAGTTTTGCACTGAATTTGCATTAAACAAATTATGCAGATTTTGTGCAAAACAAGTATAAATATGCCCCTAAATCTCCAGAGGAGGGAACCAGGAAACTGACTAGTTTCCTAAAACAATCTCGCTCATTAGGGTTACCCTTTGGTGGCATGCTTCATCATCGGGTCCTTCCCATTCCACTGTGGAACAGGGAGTGCTACAACCAACAGACTACATGGAAGCACTTGTTATAACTAAAACTAAGAGGTTTTGTAAATAGGAGTAGGGGGGTTTCAAAAATGAGATTAGAAACACCTGCTACTTGGGAGACCCTTTGTTTTATTACTTATTCCTGTGGTGGTATGATTAAAGTGGGGTAAATTGAAAGGATAGGTTTATACCATGAACCTGCCTTTCAAACTGCAGCCTACATTTTTAAAGCCTAGCCCTAGTCTTTTCATCAGGACCAGTAGCACCTTCCTAGTGCCAATCCCTACAAATAACCTATAGTGTCAATACACACATACTCTGCTTATAATAAAGGAAATAGTACACCTATCTGTGTGCATGATTTAGATAATTTACCTGAAATATACAAGGAGGAGAGCTAGCCTGCCCAACACATAATTTGCTGTCTGCACATAAATGCTGTGTTTTTCCAATCTTAACATCACCTTCAAAAGTATGATACACTCCTGATGATAAGATACATGAATGTGATCGCACTCAGTGATGACTGGCCAAAACACATAAGATACAATACAAAATGAAACTGAACAGATAAATAGTGTAGACACAGAAATTACAGATAATGTTCTGAATGTTGCAGGAGACTGTTGGATAAACTACAAAAATGGCTGTCGCGTGTGGGCCACCCTAGATCAGGTGGCCGTTAGCATGCACTCACCTGGTAGGACCTTGGCACCTTCTCTGCACTTCTTTGCTCCTTTTCTGGCAATCAGTGCTCACCAGTGGCCCTTGCATCTCTCAATGACGCCTCTCTCACCAGGCTTCGAGAGCCACACCGAAGAGCATCCCCACCAGAACTGCTCCGAAGCAAGCCGTAATCAGATTTTAACTGTGAGGTCCCCCCCATTACACTTTTCCACCACAATTCCGGGCTCCCGTAAGGCAGCAAGTTTATAAATGTTTAGGCACTACTCAACAGGCCCCAATGCCCCTTTTTGTGCAGGATAATGAAAGGATAAGCTGCCCCAGCTGGCAAAGCTTTGCTAGGCAATGGCTATTTTGCAGCCGGGCTCTCTAGCGGCCTCTAGGTTTGTTAGATTGACTACATCACAGCCTTCAATTAAGCTATTCATAGAGACTGTGAGATAAACTACTGAAATGGAGAACTGACCTTAAGTTACTAAATTTTTGATTGCACTACACATATCTAACTGACCAATAATACGTATCTCTCTCCAAAGATGTTATTTCAAATGGCTTCTTTTTGGTGCCCCTTCTTTTTTCGCTGTACATCTCAGGTTCACCATCTTGTCTGAAATCTGCAATAAGACTGCTGCCAAACCCAGCCACATAGTCCTTTTCCTATGTAGATGGTTTAGTCATCCTCTAAATTAACACCAACAGGCCTAAAAGCCTAACTCTCAAAATTGAATAATTATTAGCTTAAAATAAATCAGAGTGAATTTCGGGAAAACCAAAATGATGTATTTTGATAGAGCTTGCTGATAGTAGTATTGGGCAATAGGAGGACAATGGATAGATAGAAAAAGTCAATGAATATGATTACCTGAGGATGAACATTGACAATTAACTTTCATGAATTTACTACATTTCAACAAAGAAAATTAAATAAAGCATCATCACAACATCAATAAAGAGATTTTCAAATATTTATGGTAGTCCTGCTATTGGACAATCAATCACTGCAATAAATGTCGCTGCTGTACGCCTTATTAGCTATCAATATGATAAAGGTCAGTAAGTTGGCTAAGATCTACATGAAAGAAATATGATCTTTACTGAATATATGCGCTGCTTCCCCCACATTGCACATTATGCTTAGAATTATCCTTGACCTCTTTGAAACTGGTGAGCACTCTTTGAAACCTGACAAAAAGCAGCAATTTTAAAATAGAGGCCAGATTTGCTACAAAAGTGGCGCAGCTTAGTGCTGCGTCAATATTTCAGCCTCTGTACTGCATCACTTTAGAAACAGCGGATATGCTATATTTACTAAAATAAGGTGCACCCCTGTGTTTCCCCCTGCGTCAGCGCTAAATTTAACTGACAGTGCCAATACAGGCAGCCTCGCACCATAGTACAAGGCTGGCTGTGTTGAGGGGATTAATTGTTTATGTGCAGGAAAATGTCCCTTCATGCAAATAAACAATCTGGAGTGGCAGTTTGGCACTTCTATGTGTGCTTCAGAATGCACACAGAAGTACAAAATCATCATTTTTGAACGATAGTTTATGTGCAGGAAGGCAGCAATGGGTGTTGTTGTCAAACACCCACAGCAACATCGATTGCACTCCCCTCTTACGCAGAACACAGCATTCGGGGGGTATTAAGCCACAAAAAGTGGTGGCATGGTGAGAAAAAAAACAATGGATTATACCCAGATCTTTGTGACTGGGGGTGAATGTTTGCATTGTTCAGCATTCCGTCCATCATCTGTTCTTTTTGCATTTGTCACTCTAAGTGGGAAGGGTATGCCCAGCTGTGGATCCTCTGCTCACTGTGTCAGTGAATTCAAGCTATCCTGGCTGATGAAGGGTGGTACCGTGAAACTGTTCATCTGTTCTTTTTGCAGCTGTCACAAAACTGGCATGATCTAAAGCACAGAAAAAAAGAGATACTGTCCATGTGGCACTGGCTTGAGCTACCTGGTGGTTTTACATGTGAATGTGGTTTCTTCCACATTTTCACCCTCTGATAAGTGTGGCTTGTGCCAGGGGTAGTGCTGTTGTTGACAGTGAGGGGGGCACACACCCATCAGGAGATAGAAATGTGGAATCAAAGGCCCGACAGTTGCCATTTGTGGGAATAAATAAGGCATCTCTGCAGCAAGGAGGAACTGATGATTTCTGAGCACTGCTGCTACATCATGGTGATAGGCAGCCATGTTTTCCCTGAGGGAAGCCACTTCCCGTTGTATGGACTCCAGGGCATTTTGTATAGCCCCCAGCCTGTTATCTATCATGCTGCTGCCACTTTGGGAGGACAGTTGGTCATGCCTCTGCCTCATGACAGCTGCTATATCATCCAGGGACTGCTGGAGTCCATATAGTAGGGAGTGTGTGCCTCTGATGGCAGCTGAGTTGTCCTTATTTGGGCTGAGGCACCTCTGTACTCCCTCTGCACTTCCTCTAGGCTGCCTGCCATGATCTCCATCCCCACCTGCACCTGCTGTGCCAGCTCCCACTGACAAGTGACAAGTTTGTAACTCTACAGGTAGTAGTTGTTTATTATGTGCTGCATTGTGCATTCAAGGTATTTAAGGGCATATTTAAGAGCCCCTAGCACCAACGGAGTGTAACTTTGTGATCCTCAGGATGCGCTATGCCCTGCACCATAATTGCAAACTGGTGTTAAGAAAGTTTTTGTGGCTTAATGAAACTTTGTAAATATAGCCCCTTCACACACAGCACTTTGGTGGAAGGGGCGTGCATGCCACAGCGACACCCATTGCATTTTGACGCTGCCCCAGATTTATACGTTTTCGTAAACCTGAGTCATCGCCAGGGGTAAAAGAGCAAATTGTCATTTAAGATTGTTTTTGTGTAGGTAGTTGTCCCTTCGTGCAGAAAAACAATCTCCCCCTCAAGGCAGCCATCCTTGCACCATGGCACAAGGGTGGCTGCATTGGCACTCGGCTTCAAATTTAACACCGGTCCATGGAACAACACAGGAGTGCGCAATATTCAATTAAATATGGCGCATCCCTGCATTGTGAAAATGATGGAGCACAATGCTGTTTTTGGGCATGCTGCTCAGTCGAAGAGTCAGGTCTTGAGGTCCTTCCTGAACTGCTTCAGTTGTGCGGTTAGCCTGAGCTTTAGGAGTAGTGTGTTCCATGTCTGGGCTCCTAGGTAGGGGAAGGATATTCGTCCTGCTCTGCTTTTTTTTGATCTTGGAAACAGCTGCAAAGGGGAGCTGGGAAGAGTGAAAATATCCGTTGTGTACGTAGAAGGTGAGGTGGTCGTTGAGTTATGCCGGTCCTACATTTTCCTTGCAGGCCCCTTCCTCCAGCCACTGACACCATGGTAGCATGTAATTTACATTACTGCTCTCCATGGTGGACATTCTCACAGTAGTCTACTAGGTTTTGTCACTATTCTGATGCTTTACTGTATTGGCACCATGTATGATAGCGCTAGTGCAGCAAAGCACAGGGAGGTCCGCTGCTTACAATGCTTGCATCACTTTGTCATCTGCCTTTAGCAGGCATCACACATGAGGCAATTAGATGGCACAGTGAAATGTTTATGGATTGTTAGCCCCATTAGTTCTTCCCTCCTTGCATATGGGATATTTCCTTGCATATAGCATATCTGCCACAGGCTTATAGTAATATAAGGATGCACAAAGTAGATAAATGAATGGATTGTATAACTTTGTTAATGTGGCACAAGGGGAATGGGCAGCTTGGATCCACGTTGGCAACAATTTGTATGATGCTAATTTTGCATTACGGGCTTGTAACATTTAACCCATAGTGTAACACTTATGCCACTTGTGGCTGTTCTTACGCATGGAGGTGTCCCTTTGTGCACAACACCAACCATTCCCACAACACAGGCCTTAGGTCTTCAATAATCTGAGGCAACAACAATATGCAATGGGTGTTGCTGTGGCACAGCCACAACAACACTGATTGTACACACCGTCCAGGCAAAGTGCTGTGTGAGAAGGGGCCATATATTTACAACAAAAAGTGGCTAAAGACATTGTTGTGAATATGGCGGAGTGCAGAGCTCCACCAGAGCATCACTAAAAGTGAGGCTAAGGCGGCAATAGGGCCTTTTGATTCTTGCATTATGTGTCCCGATGTGACCCTTTTACATGCATTCAGTGTGTCTTATGTGCTTCCGCCTTCTGCCATTTGTAAAATTCAGAGGCCCATATTTATACTTTTTGACGCTAAACTGCGCTAACGCAGTTTAGCGTCAAAAAATTTAGCGCCGTCTAACGCCATTCTGAAGCGCCATGCGGGCGCCATATTTATGGAATGGCGTTAGCCGGCGCTAGCAGACCGGCGCTGCCTGGTGTGTGTGGAAAAAAAACACGTAGACCAGGCAGCGCCGGCGTAGGGGGAAAATGGCGTTAGGGCGTCTTAAAATGGGGCAAGTCAGGTTGAGGCAAAAAAATCGCCTCAACCCGATTTGCGCCATTTTTTTCGACGCCCAGACGCCATTTAAATGACTCCTGTCTTAGTAAAGACAGGAGTCATGCCCCCTTGCCCAATGGCCATGCCCAGGGGACTTATGTCCCCTGGGCATGGTCATTGGGCATAGTGGCATGTAGGGGGGCACAAATAAGGCCCCCCTATGCCACCAAAAAAAATTAAAAATATAACAAATAATACTTACCTGAACGTACCTGAATGTCCCTGGGGTGGGTCCCTCCATCCTTGGGTGTCCTCCTGGGGTGGGCAGGGGTGGCAGGGGGGGTCCCTGGGGGCAGGGGAGGGCACCTGTGGGCTCATTTTGAGCCCACAGGCCCCTTAACGCCTACCCTGACCCAGGCGTTAAATAGTGGCGCAAATGCGGGGTTTTTGACCCGCCAACTCCCGGGCGTGATTTTTGCCCGGGAGTATAAATACGACGCATTTGCGTCGCCGTCATTTTTTTAAACGGGAACGCCTTCCTTGCATCTCATTAACGCAAGGAAGGCGTTCACGCCAAAAAATGACGCTATTTGCCCATACTTTGGCGCTAGACGCGTCTAACGCCAAAGTATAAATATGACGTTAGTTTTGCGCCGAATTTGCGTCGAAAAAAACAACGCTAATTCGGCGCAAACGGAGTATAAATACGGGCCTGAGAGTCCCCCACTGCATCTTACTGTGTATTTGTGGTAGGTCTTGGCAATCTGCATTGTCCTGTGATTCCGGTGACCAGCTCCTCCAGGATGACCACTGCCACCATCTCCTCCAGCTCATCCAGGTCCTCCTGGCGTGTGGGACTTCCATCTCCAGTCTGCAGTGCTGCCTTTCGGTTCCTGGTTAGTTTCTCTTTAGTTCTGCGCTTGCAATTATGCCAGCCCTTCTTACAATCAGTGACAGTCCTCTTCACCTCTGCCACACTGTTGACTTTATCTACTGTTGCCTGCCCTACAGCCTCTCTCATGCCTATTAGCAGTTTGGTGGTGAGGAAGAGCTAGTGTTGGTGCTCCGTCACCTCTCTGACCAAGAAGTCATTCTCCTCCTCACTAAAGGGACTTTTCTGCTTCCTTTTTACCCCTGGGTCTTTGCTGATCCATCCTGGCTCGTACTGGGCTCATTGGGATCTCTCTAGGGTCTCTCCTGGCCGGCATTCTCCATCTATTTATATTTCTTGTTTGAAAGTTTTTTTTTAGGCTAATGATGCTAAATATGGTGTTAACATGATTTGCGCCAAAAAACATGCTGCAAAATGTTCTCACGCCTTTAATGCAACATTAGCGTCAGTTTTCTTTCCGACATGTTGCAATGGTTAAAGTAATTTTTTTTATGCTAACCTTTCCTTATCGCCATGATGACTCATTTTTTAAATATGGCACACAAATGCTGTTAAGGAATGGCATTAGCTGGCTGTACTTTTTTAGACACACAACTGCGCTAGCACAGTTGTGTATAATTTTTCTTAAATCAGGGCCTTAGGGGGTCATTCTGACCTCGGCGGTAAAAGGCGCTTACCGCCGGTCAGAAGCCCGCCATAACACCGCCGCGGTAAACCGCCAAGGTCATTCTGACCCGCAACTGGCAAACCGCCAAAAACCTGACATCAACAAAAGGCCGCCACACCAAAGGTCAGCGGGAAACTGGCGATGACCAAACCTCCACCGTCACACCAACAGAAATACACCCATACCATTCTGACCCACAAATCCCCAAAGCGGTCTTTCAACCGTGGTATTCCATTGGCGGTACACACCGCCGCGGTCAAAATACACACACCTTTACAAAACACATCCACATTGGACAAATCAAAATACACACACCTGAGACACATACACACACCACTCCCACACACCCAATTAAATATAAAACACACACCCACATCAACCACAAACCCTTACGACCACAATTGCGACTGAAGGACAAAGAAAAACAGCACAGCATAGAGTAGACCATCACACAGAGGCAAATCACAACATCACCCACACAATTTCCACGCACAAAACACCATATACCACCACACTCACCACACTCTACAACACATACACCACCCCTCACCTCATCCACACCACCCCATGGCACCCCAAAGACACCCCAGGTTCTCTGATGCAGAACTCAGGGTCATGGTGGAGGAAATAGTTCGGGTAGAGCCCCAGCTCTTCGGGGCACAGGTGCAGCACATCACCATTGCCAGGAAGATGGAGCTATGGCAAAGAATAGTGGACAGGGTCAACGCTGTGGGACAGCATCCATGCAATCGGGACGACATCAGGAAGCGGTGGAACGACCTATGGGGGAAGGTGCGTTCCATGGTATCAAGGCACAACATCGCGGTGCAGAAGACTGGCGGCGGACCCCCACCTACTCCCCCAGAATTCACAGCATGGGAGGAGGAAGTCTTGCACATCCTGCATCCTGAGGGCCTCGCAGGAGTAGGCGGAGGAATGGACTCTGGTAAGTCAAATCTCCACTACTTCATTCCCCCCACCCCACCTGCATGCCAAATCATACCCCCACCCTCACCCCCACCCCCATCACACCAACTCCTTGCAAATGGCTCACCATCACATCCCACCCATCCCAAAACCTAGCCCTGCATGCGTCCCCAAAGCATGGACACCCATCACCAAAGCATGCCCACGGCACACACCCATCACCCCCACAAGCCACCGTCACAAAAGCCCCCACAAGGGAATGCCAGCACTGGGGTACACGGCCACCCACCCATTACACAAAATGCCACACACAGAAGCAATAACCATACTCTTATACCCCTGCAGGACCCGAACGCCACCACACCGCCACGGAGGGTCCAGAGATGTCCATCCCACCCCCAGAAGAGGCCCCCAGTGATGACAGCAGCTCTGTCTCCCTGGACCCAGATGACCAGCCCGGCCCATCGGGGACCTCGGGACAGTCGGTTCCCCACAGACAGCCACAGGCTACACCAGACCTAACCCCCTCTGGGAGCACCAGCACAGCTCCCACCCAGCGGGCCCATGCCTCTGTCTCCAGGACACGTCAATCAGCGGTGTGTCCACCACTACAGGGCACCCAGGTTGACCCACCACCCCAACAACAACAGGGACCTGGGGGCAGTGGTAGTGGGCACACCGTCCAGGGGACAGGGGCCCAGGGAAACAGGGGAACTGGGAGGGCTGCTGTGCGACAGGGGGGGGACAGGCCCAGGGAACCGACTCTCCAAGAGGCCCTCTCCTCCATCATGGGAGCATACCACCACTCCCAGGAGACGATGGCTACGGTACTGGCCAGGTTCCATGAGATCCAGGTACTGCAGGAGGAACAGTACATGGGGTTCAGAGAGGAACTGAGGAACATTAGTTCCGCAATGGGGACCATCGTCATGGCCCTTAACCAGATAGTCACCACATTGCGGGACCATGTGGCACCACAAAGGGCCCCTGTCACTAGCCTGGACCAGGAACAGCCTACCACCTCCGCCGGCGCTAGTGGACAGGGGGCCCCCACACAACGACAGGCCACCAGAACCCCACCTCCTGCAGAAGAAGAACCACCCCGCAAGCGGAACCTGAGATCTCACAAGAAGACAGAGTAGGATGCCAAGACCCCCGCCAGCAAACGATACCCCCTGATGTCATCCCACTGTCCCACATTGTCACCCTGTCCAACCTTGAACTGCCCCTGCTCCATCCTTCCACAGGAATATGGACAATGCACCTGTGAGACTGAGAACTGGACTCTGCCATGGACAATACTCCACCATCACCCATCACTGTTTTACAATCATGTTCCTAAATGTAGGACTTTCATTAAATCACTTATTGCACTCAAAAAATCTGGAGTCTGCTTGTATTTTGAACAAATGTATTAGACATAACGGTGCAAAATTGTTCAGTTACATTGTGATGACAACATACCACTGTCACACAGCTGTAGTCCATGGGCAAACAAAGCAGAGGTCACGCAGTGGGGCCCACAGCTCTGAAAACGGAAGGGAAAGTCACAACTCAGTTAACAGGAACTGGGGGGAACTCAGACAGTAGAGAGGCAGGAAACTTTAAGTAAATGTAAAATGGCGTGGTTGATTCGTACCTGTGTGCTACTGAAAATACTGTTGTATCACTGTGTCCCTGTTGTCTGTGTCGTCCCCGTCGTCTTCCTCCTCTTCACTCTCCACAGGCTCCACAGCTGCTACAACACCACCATCTGGACCATCCTCCTGCAGGAAAGGCACCTGGCGTCGCAAAGCCAGGTTGTGAAGCATACAGCAGGCCATGATGATATGGCACACCTTCTTTGGTGAGTACATTAGGGATCCACCTGTCATATGCAGGCACCGAAACCTGGCCTTCAGGAGGCCGAAGGTTCTTTCTATAATCCTCCTAGTTCGCCCATGGGCCTCATTGTAGCGTTCCTCTGCCTTTGTCCTGGGATTCCTCACTGGGGTAAGTAGCCACGACAGGTTGGGGTAACCAGAGTCACCTATTAGCCACACACGGTCTCTCTGTAGCTGTTCTATCACATAAGGGATGCTGCTATTTCGCATGATGTACGCGTCATGCACTGACCCAGGGAACTTGGCATTTACATGGGAGATGTACTGGTCAGCCAAACAGACCACCTGGACATTCATCGAATGATAACTTTTTCTGTTCCTGTACACCTGCTCACTTCCACTGGGGGGAACCAAAGCTACATGGGTCCCATCAATGGCACCAATGATGTTGGGGATATGTCCAAGGGCATAGAAATCACCCTTCACTGTAGCCAAATCGCCCACCTCAGGGAAAACAATGTAGCTCCGCATGTATTTCATCAGGGCAGACAACACTCTGGACAAAACCTTAGAAAACATAGGCTGAGACATCCCTGATGATATGGCCACTGTTGTTTGGAATGATCCACTTGCCAAAAGTACTGACAGAACCTGCACCAGAGGGGGAATCCCTGTGGGTTGGCGAATTTGGGACATCAGGTCGGGCTCCAGCTGGGCACACAGTTCCTGTATAGTGGCTCGGTCAAGTCTGTATGTTAGTATGACATGTCTTTCTTCCATTGTCGACAGGTCCACCAGCAGTCTGTACACGGGAGGATTCCTCCATCTCCTCGCAAGTCCCAGCGGACGGTGCCTAGGAAGGACAACATGGAGCACAGAGTCAAGCAACCCACAGGTACGTAACCACAGCTTGCACAGTACACGATTCGCTATGCATTGAATGGCCTGTATGAGTGGCAATGCAAGGCCTAGGCCTGTGTGACGCAGTAGAAATAAAGCCATGTGGGCCCTTGAAATGGCGGCTGCCTGACCTGTGAAGTGTGAAGTGTGACAATGGGATGTGAGGTCAATGCGCTGGCGTGGCCCACCGTGGCGGTAGGCGGTCGAAGACCGCGGCGCAAAGCAGCATTGGTTAACATTGAACCCTATGGGTCTCAGGAGCCAATGACGATGTGCGCCGGCGGTCGCGGAACGCACTGCCGCGGGCGTGACCGCCATTTTCTAACTGCTTAATCACTCGAGACCTGATCATCCACAGGAGAGGACCTATACTGCAAGTGCTGCTGTGACCTCGGTCTGGAAGATACAATGGCTGCTGCGACTGGGGAAAGGGCCCCTGCCTTCACATCTGAGGGATTGGAGAAACTTGTGGATGGGGTCCTCCCCCAGTATGCACTAATCTACGGTCCTCCAGACCAACAGGTAAGTACACAGGGAGCACGTAGTATGGGCTATGCCTGTGTTGAGTGGGGTGGATGTAAGATGGTGGGGAGGGGAGCGAATGAGGAGTGCAACGCACGACATATGAGAGCATGTGCCACATGGCAAGGTTGGGGAGGGGGGGCCCCTCACATCGACCATGCAGAAAAGTGATGATATTTCTTTTTCCACCCTGTACATGTCACATAGGTCAGCGCCCATCAGAAGATCGACATTTGGCGTGCCATCGCCAAGGACGTCCGGGCCCTGGGGGTCCACAACAGACGGGGCACCGACTGCCGAAAGAGGTGGGAGGACATCCGCCGCGGGAGCAGAAAGACCGCCGAGGCTCTGCTGGGGATGGCCTCCCAACGTAGGAGGGGTGCCAGTCGTCAATTGACCCCCCTGATGTCCCGGATCCTGGCGGTGGCCTACCCCGATTTGGATGGGCGCGTGAGGACATCACAGCAGACACAAGGGGGTGAGTATCAGCACATTCTGCTATATTAGTGCACAGTGGAGGTCTCTGGGTGGGGGAGGAGAGCTGTGGCTATCTCTAGGCCAGGGTGGTTTCTGTAGGCTAGGCCCCTCCGTTAGGCATGGCCCTGTGCCCTCGCCCCCCACCTCTGTAGGGTGCTAAGTACAGCTATCCATGGTCCGGCCTCACCTATGCGTGCATTTGTCGTCCATAGACTTGTAGGCCAAGTCACAATAATTGAGTAGTGTATCCCGAGTGCGCGGCCTAGTGCAGGGGGCTTTTGTGTCTGTCCTCTCCGCCAACGGTGCCGCCAATGCATGCACTCAACATGTCTTTCTTTCTTCTCCCCCCCTTTTTTTTGGTTTTCCTGTTCATGTGTGCATTAGCATCATCAGGCGGAGGAGAAGTGGCATCGGCGCACGAGGGAGCTGCATCTCACATGGCCCCGGAGGGCCCTGCAACCGACTCGGAGTTAACCAGTGAGACGGAGGGCGAGGGGAGCTCCACAACGGGGACCCGTGGAGACGTCAGTGACACCGACACGTCCTCAGAAGGGAGCTCCCTTGTGGTGGTGGCAACATCCGTGCCCACTGCAACAACAGGTACAGCCGCCACCCAGCGCACTAGCTCCGCCCTCCCAGCAGCCCCTCAGCTTTCGCCCCGTGCCCGCTCGGCCAGGAAGCCGGGCATCTCCTTCGCCCCTGGCACCTCAGGTCCTGCCCCAGTTACCCCTGCTGCCCTCAGTGCGGAGATCATTGACCTCCTCCAGACGCTCATTGTTGGGCAGTCTACCCTTTTGAATGCCATCCAGTGGGTAGAAAGGGAGGTGCATCGTAGCAATGCACACCTGGAGGGCATTCATTCGGGTCAGGCTGCCCATCAGCGATCGTTCAATGCTCTGGCCTCAGCACTGACGGCAGCAATTGTCCCTGTGTCTAGCACTCCCCCCTCCAACTTCCTCAACCCAGTCCCACTCCCCCGTTCCTCTGCCTATCCCAGACACACCTACAGACCAGCCTGCACACACCTTAACACCCAAGGGCAGCTCATCCAGACATAAGCACCACAGATCACACAAGCATTCACCCAAGCAACATCCACATGCAGACATGCCAACAGCCACTGCCTCCTCTGTGTCCCCTTCCTCCTCGTCTCCATCCTCCCTCCCTGTGACATCTCCACTCACACCTGCATGCACACCACCATCAGCCAGTACGTCCATCACCACCACACCCACCAGAACAGTCCGCACACGTGCAGTCACCACCCCCACTGCCATTTACACGTCCCCTGTGTCCTCTCCCAGTGTGTCTGTCACCCCCTCTTCCAAACCACACAAACGCAGGCAGCCACCCACCCAACAGCCAACCACCTCACGACAGCCTCCAGCACAAGCACCTGCACCCAAAGACACCAGACTTCACTCTCCTACAACCACATCCTCTTCCTCCACTCCCATACCCACTACAACTACTCGTCCCTGTCTTTCTAAATTGATTTTCCTTTCCAACCTTGACCTCTTTCCAACAACTGACCCACCCCCTCCATCTCATAAGACTCCAATCAGCACCTCAGCCACCACAAGCCCTGCACCTACTAGGACCATCGTTCAGGGCTATTGGAGTCCACCAGCTCCTGGGGCAGGAACATCGGCCAGCAGCAAGGGGACAGCCAGCCCATCCCCTGGGAAAAGAACCAAAATAGGGAAGGGCCGGCGCGACAGGCCTGAGACGGCTGCCTCCAAGGACACCACCCTTGCACCGTCACCTGGCCCATCCACAAAGGGAGGCAAGGGCCCCAGAGATTCTGCCAAGAAGGGCAAGGGCAGCAGGGCGGACAAGTCCTGCAGCAGGCGAGCTGCCCAGGAGGGCCCCACCAGCCCCATTTGGGGTGTGACGGAGGATACCCACGGGCCCAGGACTCCAGCACAGGAGGGCCCGCAAGCGAAAGGTCGGATGGCGACTGAGCGGGAATTATTGGCCAGATCTGGTTCCCTAGGAACACAAGACAAGCACCGCTGAACAGGGCCCCACCAAGACAAGCACCGCTGAACAGGGCCCCGCCAAGACAAGCACCGCTGAACAGGGCCCCGCCAAGACAAGCACCGCTGAACAGGGCCCCACCATGAGAAGCACCGCTGAACAGGGCCCCGCCGTGAGAAGCACCGCTCCGCTGGGCCCTTCATCTCAAGCACCGCACCGCTGGGCACCGCCGTCTCTGCACCGCTCCGCTGGGCCCTTCCTGTCAAGCACCGCTCCGCTGGGCCCTTCAACTCAAGCACCGCTCCGCTGGGCACCGCCGTCTCTGCACCGCTCCGCTGGGCCCTTCATCTCAAGCACCGCTCCGCTGGGCCCTTCAACTCAAGCACCGCTCCCCTGGGCACCGCGTCTCTGCACCACTCCGCTGGGCCCTTCCTGTCAAGCACCGCTCCGCTGGGCCCTTCAACTCAAGCACCACTCCGCTGGGCACCGCCGTCTCTGAACTGCTCCGCTGGGCCCTTCCTGTCAAGCACCGCTCCGCTGGGCCCTTCAACTCAAGCACTGCTCCACTGGGCACTGCAGTCTCTGCACCGCTCCGCTGGGCCCTTCATCTCAAGCACCGCTCCGCTGGGCCCTTCAACTCAAGCACCGCTCCGCTGGGCACCGCTGTCTCTGCACCGCTTCGCTGGGCCCTTCCTGTCAAGCACCGCTCCGCTGGGCCCTTCCTGTCAAGCACCGCTCCGCTGGGCCCTTCAACTCAAGCACCGCTCCACTGGGCACCGCCGTCTCTGAACTGCTCCGCTGGGCCCTTCCTGTCAAGCACCGCTCCGCTGGGCCCTTCAACTCAAGCACCGCTCCGCTGGGCACCGCCGTCTCTGCACCGCTCCGCTGGGCCCTTCCTGTCAAGCACCGCTCCGCTTGGTCCTTCATCTCAAGCACCGCTCCGCTGGGCCCTTCAACTCAAGCACCGCTCTACTGGGCACCGCCGTCTCTGCACCGCTCCGCTGGGCCCTTCCTGTCAAGCACCGCTCCGCTGGGCCCTTCCTGTCAAGCACCGCTCCGCTGGGCCCTTCAACTCAAGCACTGCTCCGCTGGGCACCGCTGTCTCTGAACTGCTCCGCTGGGCCCTTCCTGTCAGGCACCGCTCCGCTGGGCCCTTCAACTCAAGCACCGCTCCGCTGGGCACTGCCGTCTCTGCACCGCTCCGCTGGGCCCTTCAACTCAAGCACCGCTCCGCTGGGCACCGCCGTCTCTGCACCGCTCCGCTGGGCCCTTCCTCTCAAGCACCGCTCCGCTGGGCCCTTCAACTCAAGCACCGCTCCGCCGGGCACCGCCGTCTCTGCACCGCTCCGCTGGGCCCTTCCTGTCAAGCACCGCTCCGCTGGGCCCTTCAACTCAAGCACCGCTCCGCTGGGCACCGCCGTCTCTGCACCGCTCCGCTGGGCCCTTCCTGTCAAGCACCGCTCCGCTGGGCCCTTCAACTCAAGCACCGCTCCGCTGGGCACTGCCGTCTCTGCACCGCTCCGCTGGGCCCTTCCTGTCAAGCACCGCTCCGCTGGGCCCTTCCTGTCAAGCACCGCTCCGCTGGGCCCTTCAACTCAAGCACCGCTCCGCTGGGCACCGCCGTCTCTGAACTGCTTCGCTGGGCCCTTCCTGTCAAGCACTGCTCCGCTGGGCCCTTCAACTCAAGCACCGCTCCGCTGGGCACCGCCGTCTCTGCACCGCCCTGCTGGGCCCTTCCTGTCAAGCACCGCTCCGCTTGGCCCTTCATCTCAAGCACCGCTCCGCTGGGCCCTTCAACTCAAGCACCGCTCTGCTGGACACCGCCGTCTCTGCACCGCTCCGCTGGGACCTTCCTGTCAAGCACCACTCCGCTGGGCCCTTCAACTCAAGCACCGCTCCGCTGGGCACCGCTGTCTCTGAACTGCTCTGCTGGGCCCTTCCTGTCAAGCACCGCTCCGCTGGGCCCTTCAACTCAAGCACCGCTCCGCTGGGCACTGCTGTCTCTGCACCGCTCCTCTGGGCCCTTCCTGTCAAGCACCGCTCCGCTGGGCCCTTCAACTCAAGCACAGCTCCGCTGGGCACCGCCGTCTCTGCACCGCTCCGCTGGGCCCTTCCTGTCAAGCACCGCTCCGCTGGGCCCTTCCTGTCAAGCACCGCTCCGCTGGGCCCTTCAACTCAAGCACCGCTCCGCTGGGCCCTTCAACTCAAGCACCGCTCTACTGGGCACCGCCGTCTCTGCACCGCTCCGCTGGGCCCTTCCTGTCAAGCACCGCTCCGCTGGGCCCTTCCTGTCAAGCACCGCTCCGCTGGGCCCTTCAACTCAAGCACCGCTCCGCTGGGCACCGCTGTCTCTGAACTGCTCCGCTGGGCCCTTCCTGTCAGGCACCGCTCCGCTGGGCCCTTCAACTCAAGCACCGCTCCGCTGGGCACTGCCGTCTCTGCACCGCTCCGCTGGGCCCTTCAACTCAAGCACCGCTCTGCTGGGCACCGCCGTCTCTGCACCGCTCCGCTGGGCCCTTCCTGTCAAGCACCACTCCGCTGGGCCCTTCAACTCAAGCACCGCTCCGCTGGGCACCGCTGTCTCTGAACTGCTCTGCTGGGCCCTTCCCCCTAGCGCCTTGAGACCTGCACGGGTGAGTAGCGCGCTTTATAAATGTTAATGATTTGATTTGATTTAGGATGAGGGCTGCTGTATGGCCATGGTCGAGTAGCGAGAGCATGTCATCTGTGGCAGCGAGGATGGCAGTCTTCGTGCTGTGATTGCTCCTGAAGCCTGATTGGAAGGTGTCCAGGATGTTTGTTGTCCTCAATGTGCTTACAGAGCTGAGCGTTGATGGCCTTTTCGATGACCTTGGCTGAGAAAGGCAGCAGAGACATGGGGCAGCAATTCTTGAGGTACAGGCATATGGCCGTGGGTTTCTTCAAGTGCGGGCGGATCTCAATATGCTTCCATTTCTCTGGAAAGGTGGCTGTCTCTATGGAACATTTGAGGGTGTTTCAGAGCTCGGGTGTGATGGATGTGTGGCCTTGTTAAAAATGTTGTGAGGACAGGGGTCCTTAAGGGCTCCTGAGTAGATGCTGGTCTTGATGGGTTGGGTCTCTTCTGTGGTGAGGGTGTTCCAGCTTTGCAGGGTCTGTGGTGCTTCAATGGGATGGATGTGGGGGGTTGTTAGAGGGTTTGAAGGGTCTATGGATCCAAAGCTGTTGTATATGTCTTTGATTTTCGATTGGATGAAATAGGCTAGCCTGTCACAGAGATCTTGAGATGGAGGGGTGCTTGACATTCCTGTTTTGGGTTTGCCTAATTCATAGACCACGGTGAGGAGCTCTTTGGTTTGTGAACGGTTGCGCTGACACAGTCCTCCAGGGTGGCTTTCCTGGTGACTCTGATGAGGTGGTAGTGGGATTTTGTGGCAGCTTTGAAAGCCTCAAAGTCTTTCTAGGACTTGCTGCCCCCCCCATCTTTTTCCTAGCTATCTGCAGGTGCGCCTGGAGTCCTGGAGTGTGGGATAGAACCAGCTGGCCTTCTTGAGGTGGTGTTTAGCTGAGGACTTAAGGAGAGGTGGTAGGGTGTTGGCGCATTTGGAGATCCATTGGTGGAAGTTCCATGATGAGATGTTAGCGTCTGCGGTGAAGAGCAGGGGAAGGCTTGCAGAGGGTGTTGGAGAGCTGTCCCTCTGTGATCCAGCTCCATGTTCTGCTTCGGGCTCGGAGTGTGTGGAGGTGGATGGTCGGTGAGGTGATGATGAAATGAATGCAGTAGTGATCAGCCCAGTGAAGGAGGTGTTGTCGATGGTGATGTTTTTGCTGATGGAAAAAATAGTGCTGAGTCTGTGTCCAGCGATGTGTGTTGGTGAGGTGACCAGCTGCTTTAGTCCTATTGTGACAAGGTTGTCGAGCAGGGAGGAGGTGTTGTTATCGTTGTCAATGTGATAGATGAAGTCACAGAGGAGATAGTAGTTCAAGAAGGCTTGGCCATGAGGAGAAATAATGTCAACTATGGAGTCACTGAAGGCTAGACAGGGACTGGGTGCCCAATAGGTGAGGGTGCCACAGAGGGGTGACTTGGGTGTGGCGTGTATCTGGAAATGGAAGTGCTCCAATAGGAGAGAGTGTTCTTCTTTGTTGATTGGCAAGCGGAGGGAGGGTTTGTGCACGATGGGCATGCCACCACCTAGGCGAGAAGCCCTGTCATTGTGGAGCAGTTTGTAGTCACTGGGGATGGTGATGGCGCACATGTCTGGTGCAGATGCTGAGTTTGTCCAAGTATCAGTAAAGAAGGCGATGTCCAGATGGGTAGAGTCCAGTAGGTTCCAGATTTCTACCACATGTTTGTGGAGAGAACAAATGTTAAGGAGAATGCAGCTGAGATGCTCTGGATTGGTGTTGGATGGCTCTTCAGCAGGAGGGTCTGGTGCTTGGTGTAGGGTGAGGATGCAGTGGCAGTGGATTCAGGCGAACGGTCCATAGGTGTTTCTGGGTGATACAAGAGGGTAGGCGGTGGATTGTCCTGTGTTCAGCAGGGAGGGCGGGAAAGCACTTTGCAGGGAAGGATGGGTGGAGCTGCAGTGGCAGCAGCTACATGGGTACTGCAGGGAGAGTGAAAGGCTGAAGGAGAGAGAAAAGGACAAGAAACAAAGAAAATAAAAAACAAAAATGACAGAAAAAAACAGCAGAAGTAAAGGAAACAGCAAAATTCTTACATACAGATGGTCACTTGACCACCAGGGATGAGGCACAAGAACGAGCCTGCGGGTGGAGGTGGATCTCGAACTGAGAGTCAGGAAGGCTCTCAGTTCGAAATGCAGCAGAGGCAGAAGCAATTGGTGGAGCTGCACAGAGGAGGGCAAACAGACGCTGACAAGGAAGTCATAGGAGTTGCCACTCCTCCTTTTACCACTCCTCCTTTTGTCACTGCCCACAAGTAAACCACTCTTTGAAAAATAACATTTAAAACATTCTTACCTGTGCAGTCAAATAATCCATGGTAAATGTAGAAATAATTACCTGTGTGCTACTTACCTGTATGGTAAATGCATGCTTGGTAATGGATGCATGTTATGGCTGATTCCACAACAATGTGTAATGCATCTGTTGTGTGGTGCCAGTTCAGGTTAAGGTGCACTGCTAGGAGCAGAAGTGGATGTTGTGCCAGATAGCGGATGGAACAACAACAAAGGGCCTTAAAATGTGAAAATATAAGTATGAGCATATAAATGGCAAGGTGGTATTTGACTACAAATAAAATACATAACAATACACAGTAAAATATAGTGTTAGATTTTGTCAAAGCAAGACCTGCCTTGTGTATAGCCCTGCTTTAGTTACAAAAACTTCTGCTCTCAGCTGAAGAAACCAATCTACTCAAGAGTTGCTGTATGAAAGAATATCAAATTCAATATTAACACAATGTGTTTGAATTTAATGGTTTGTGTTGTACAGTGTTATGCAAGGTAAATATTTAAGTGGGACTAACAATGCAGGCATGCTTATAGGACAGATATGGATGAGTGATAAAAGGCTTAGGGCCATATTTATACTTTTTGACGAAAAACTGCGCAAACGCAGTTTTGCGCCAAAAATATTAGCGCCGGCTAACGCCATTCTGAAGCGCCATGCGGGCGCCGTATTTATTCAATGACGTTAGCCGGCGTTAGCCGCCGGCGCTGTCTGGTGTGCGTTAAAAAAAACTACGTACACCAGGCAGCGCCGGCGTAGGGGGAAAATGGCGTATGGGCGTCCACAACTGGTACAAGTCAGGCTGAGGCAAAAAAATCGCCACAACCGATTTGCGCCATTTTTTTACGATGCCCATCCCCCATTGAAATGACTCCTGTCTTAGCAAAGACAGGAGTCATGCCCCCTTGCCCAATGGCCATGCCCAGGGGACTTCTGTCCCCTGGTCATGGTCATTGGGCATAGTGGCATGTAGGGGGGCACAAATCAGGCCCCCCTATGCCACAAAAAAAAATTAAAAAAAATACTTACCTGGACTTACCTTAATGTCCCTGAGGTGGGTCCCTCCATCCTTGGGTGTCCTCCTGGGGTGGGCAAGGGTGGCAGGGGGTGTCCCTGGGGGCAGGGGAGGCCACCTCTGGGCTCATTCTGAGCCCACAGGTCCCTTAACGCCTGCCCTGACCCAGGCGCTAAAATCCGGCGCTAATGCAGGTTTTTTAGACCCGCCCACTCCCGGGCGTCATTTTTGCCCGGGAGTATAAATACGACGCATATGCATCGGAGTCATTTTTTAAGACGGGAACGCCTACCTTGCATATCATTAACGCAAGGAAGGTGTTCACGCAAAAAAATGACGCTAACTCCATGAACTTTGGCGCTAGACGTGTCTAACGCCAAAGTATAAATATGGAGTTAGTTTTGCGTCGAATTTGCGTTGAAAAAAACGACGCAAATTCGGCGCAAACGGAGTATAAATATGCCCCTTAATTTTTGAGAGTTAGAAAGAGGTGGGGGTTTATAATCTTACCTTGCTCCACCTTACTGTTGTTGGGTCGAGGCAGCCCATACAGCAGGTAGTGATGCACTGTTTGTCACTTTATGTGCTGTTCAAATTATATGTTACTACAGATTTGTTAACTTCATTGAATCTGTAATACACATTGAGGTATGTATCACTGCTGGTCTAGTCCCAAATGTTACTCCGTCAACTATGAAACGCTGCAGATGTGCCAAGGGCATCTGTGGCCTTATGCATATGAGTGAGTTGTGGTGCTTACAGTGCTGGAGACAATGGTCTCAATAGTCCCTATTGTCAAGAACACAGCAAGTATGCCTTGTGGTTTACTTCAAAAGACACTGGCCCTCACTATGTCCATGGAGGTCTACTGACCGCCAGGGCCATGGTGCCGGTCTCACCGCCGACGGGTTGGCGGTGAAGACCGCCACATTATGAGTGTGGCCTCTGCCAACCTGCCACATCCCCGCTCAGATGGCCAGGGCTTGGACCCGCCAGGCCGAAGATGAGCATCTCTGACCTAGAGATCCAATGAAGACCACCAGTGGTATTTTGAGCTGACTTTCCACCAGGGTTTCCGTGGCAGTAGCACCGCCCCAAAAACCCTGGCAGAAAGGCTACCGGTCACAGGGAATTTCTTCCCTGTCATCGGCAGATGACTCCCTCCCCTTCCAGCAAGCACAGTAACCCTCCTCCATTCTAGAACCCCCCACCTCCCTTTCAGGTACAGCACCCCCATCCCTCTTCAGGTACAGCGACACCCACCACCCTCTCCCGAGTCCCCACCCCTCCTTCAGGTACAGCATCCCCCTCCCAGCATACATGCATACGCACACAGACACCCAAACGCACACCACATACACGTATTCAGCAACACTAACATAAATGCACTAACTCACATGCATCCATACACGCATTCACTGCAACACTCATACACACATTTACTGCAACACTCATACACGCATTTACTTCAGCACTCATACATGCATTTACTTCAACATTCATACTCGCATTCAACTGTGCATACACACACGCATACAAACACCTGCTCACACATGCACAAACAACACCCATCACCCTTCCACCCCCCTCCCCTGGCGGACACCTGAATTACCTTATCTGGTGAGGAGGCCATCTGTCAGGGAACAGGCTTCCACCTCTGGCAGCGCCCCGCCATCAGGACACCACCAGGCAGTATACAGGTCGTAGTACGGTTAGTGGAGTCCATCTCGTGGGGAGGGGCCATTGTTGGAGTCGCCCATGCGCCTCCACCCACCAGCACAACTACTGCAGGATTTCTGCCCAAAATGTGGCAGAAATCCTGCAGTACTCGTAATATGTTGGGCAGAAGAATGCCAGCACTGGTAGGTGTTCTGGCGCACACGGCTTTGGCGGTCTTTCAAAAAGACCACCAAAGTCATAATGAGGGTCACTGTCTTTTTAAAGAACTGCATACACTGCAGAGCAACAATTCTCTATGTTGGACTGAGAGTAGGCTTCACACATCATCACCTATTCAAGAGCTTGCTGTTAAGATACTACTGAGCTGCACTATGTATAACTGTTTTAAGGAATCAATGCTGATGTAGTGAAGGTAAAGCAGATGACTTAGATAGGTATTAAATAGAGGTGGCTGGTACTCCTTGGCCCAAAGCACATCTGCTCATTGTCATGTTTGGAGTCTGATATTGCCCTCCAGCTCTGGCAGGCACCTTTGTCATCCACCAAAGGACAGTTTTAGGGGTGAGATCATGCACTTCGGTCTTGGCTCCAACTAAAGGCTTGATATTATTTGTTTTGTTAGCCTTAACTTTCTTGTGTGCCTGACCTACAATTGTGTGTATAGGTGCACTTAGGAGATCATAACTGTGTTTTGTAAACCAAATTGTCAAGACTGCTTGCATCTGTGAACATTGCTTTTGTACTCTCGTTGAACCTGAGCACTTTGTGTGATTGTGTACATGATGTACAAACAGTACCTTTCAGTGAACAGCACTATACATGGAGGCAATAGGGAACAACCAAGCAGTAGTGTCGGAAAATGGTCTTCTCTGACGGGCTACCCCAAACTTTTTAGCCTGCTTCCTATTTGTTTTCTGACCTCATTTTTGTTGGCTTTAAGACTCGGGCACTTTACCACTGCTAACCAGTGCTAAAGTGCACGTGCTGTCTCCGTAAAACATGACAACATTGGCTCATGCACAATTGGCATATTTAATATACCTCTAAGTACCTAGTAAAGTGCACTACATGTGCCAAGGCCTGTACATTAAATGCTATTAGTGAGCCTGTAGCACTGACTGTGCCACCCATATAGGTAGCCCCTTAACCATGTCTCAGGCCTGCCATTGCAGAGCCTGTGTGTGCAGTTTCGCTGCCACATTTCAATTTGGTAATCAAAACTACTTGCCAAACCTTAAACTCCCATATTTTTACATATAAGTAATCCCTCAGGTAGGCCCTAGGTAGTCCACAGGACAGGGTGCTACATAAATAAAAGTTAAGCCATGTGCCTGTTTTTTTTTACATGTCCTAGTAGTGACAAATAGCCTATTTCATTTTTTACTAATGTGTGGGCTGCTCTACTCATTGGTTAGTATTGGGAATTCCCTTATATACTTTTAAGTGGTAATTACTGATCTGAAAGGAGTAGCATTGTCATGTTTGGTATGTTTAGAATGGTAGTAAGATATCCTGCTTGCTGGTGTAGCTGGATTTTACATTGCAATATTAGAAACGTCACTTTTTGAAAGTAGGCATTTCTCTATGTTTACTGCTGCCTGTGCCTTACAGCCTGTCTCCAAGCCACATCTGGTCTGTGCTGGGTGACAGCTCCCCTTGTGAATTCCACCCAGACAGCCATAAACAAAGGACACTCAACTGTATCTGCATACTTATGGGCCTTCTTAGGCTGGAAGATTGGAGGAGGCTCTCACTTACACTTCAAAGGTTAGTAGCCTAACCCCACACAAAAGACTGATAACCTCCCACTGATCTCCTGGCAGACAGGGCTGGGCTGGAAGTGGAAGTGGTGTGCTTCAAATCTACTCTTTAAAGTCTTTCCCACTTCAAAGGTGTATTTGGGTATGAGTACTGTGTCTCTAACCCCATCAAATCAGACACTTTTAGATCTGGAAATGAACCTATGTCAGAAGGACTGCTGTGCTGCTCAAAGTACTCAACTGGACTGCTTTTTTGGAAGGACTGCTTTTCTGCTTAATGCACTGCTGCTCTCTGACTCTGCTGGATGGACTCTTCCTTCCCACCACAAGTCATCAAAGCTGTGAATCATCTGCACCTGAACTCTACAAGCAATGACTCTGCTCTGCCTTGGATATGGGCCTAAGGTTCTCTACCTTCTGTGGTTTTCATCAGAACCACAGTGAGCAGGTGCCAGCTTCACTAGAACCAACCCCGGGTGATGCGAAGCCCCGTAAAGCCCCACCACTCAGCTGCCAGCCCATCAGAACCAATGTACAGCATCTCCAAGCCCTGAAAATCCTCACCACACAGCTCCCCTGGATCAACACAAAGCATTGCCATAAAGTTCCTCGGGGAAAAAACAAAAACAACAAGTGATGGATGGAATGCTGAACATTGTCAAACAATCACCCCCAGTACAGTGATCTGGGCCTAAATCCATCGTATTTTTGCTGCCCATGCCATTCCAGTTTGGACCCAGCCATATGCAAATCAGTCTTGACCCTGTTCCCCATGGGAACAGTCCAGCCCGAACTGCTAGGCCAGGTCTTCCCTGGACTGGAAACAAGCATCCTGGGACCAGTTTCGGGGTTTCACCCCCTCATCAGCCAGGCTAGTTTGAATCCAGTGGCATGGGGAGCACGGGACCCACGTCTGGGCATACCCTTCCCACTTAGGGCAGCAAAGCAAAAACAACAAGTGATGGACGGAATGCTGAACATTGTCAAACATTCACCCCCAGTACAGTGATCTGGGCCTAAATCCATCGTTTTTTTGCTGCCCATGCCATTCCAGTTTGGACCCAGCCATATGCAAATCAGTCTTGACCCTGTTACCCATGGGAACAGTCCAGCCCGAACTGCTAGGCCAGGTCTTCCCTGGACTGGAAACAAGCATCCTGGGCCCGGTTTCGGGGTTTCACCGCCTCATCAGCCAGGCTAGTTTGAATCCAGTGGCATGGGAAGCACTGGACCCACGTCTGGGCATACCCTTCCCACTTAGGGCGACAAAGCAAAAACAACAAGTGATGGACAGAATGCTGAACATTGTTAAACATTCACCCCCAGTACAGTGATCTGGGCCTAAATCCATCGTTTTTTTGCTGCCCATGCCATTCCAGTTTGGACCCAGCCATATGCAAATCAGTCTTGACACTGTTCCCCATGGGAACAGTCCAGCCCGAACTGCTAGGCCAGGTCTTCCCTGGACTGGAAACAAGCATCCTGGGACCGGTTTCGGGGTTTCACCCCCTCATCAGCCAGGCTAGTTTGAATCCAGTGGCATGGGAAGCACGGAACCACGTCTGGGCATACCCTTCCCACTTAGGGCAGCAAAGCAAAAACAACAAGTGATGGACGGAATGCTGAACATTGTCAAACATTCACCCCCAGTACAGTGATCTGGGCCTAAATCCATCGTTTTTTTGCTGCCCATGCCATTCCAGTTTGGACCCAGCCATATGCAAATCAGTCTTGACCCTGTTCCCCATGGGAACAGTCCAGCCCGAACTGCTAGGCCAGGTCTTCCCTGGACTGGAAACAAGCATCCTGGGACCGGTTTCGGGGTTTCACCCCCTCATCAGCCAGGCTAGTTTGAATCCAGTGGCATGGGAAGCACTGGACCCACGTCTGGGCATACCCTTCCCACTTAGGGCGACAAAGCAAAAACAACAAGTTCCTCAGGATCAGTGTAAAGTGACGCCAATCCCCACAAAGCCTCACCACATAGCTTCTTGGAATCAACACCGGACAGCAAGAAGCCTTGCAAAGCAACGCTGACCCAGACTGAACACCAGGATTTAAGGTACTGTGTTCCATGGGCCCAAGTGGGTCCCTGTAGCTAGCTGTGTCCTATTGTGATGGGCATGAACTTGTGACATTGTCCCATCCAGTGTGACCAGATAACCACAGTTGGGGCTTTGCATTTCTATGCGCTATTTTCCCCTTAAATCTTTTTAAGTCTATATTTCAGGATCTAAGTATTTGATTTTTGTAATTTGGTGTGCAGTCCTTTTGGAGTGTTTTCACTGTGTAACGATGTGAGTTATAGGACAAATACTTTTCACATTGCCTTCTAAGTTAAGCCTGCCTGCTTTGTGCCAAGAGAACACAAGATCGTTTTGGTTGTGTGGTGACTTTTCTGACTAGGACTGTGGTCCCTACTTGGATAGGGTACATACCTCTGCCAACTAGACACCCAATTTCTAATGAGTAGATTTTGAGTAAAAAACTAATTATGAACTAGGGTGGATTAGAGGCCAATTTAAGAGGGAGAATTCTAAAATGACACATGTATAGAAACTTTCACTCTTGTTAAGCCAGATTCAATGACAAATGTTGTAAATAGTTTTAATGATGAGATTACACACAACGTTACCCTTAACACTATAAAGAAGCAACTGTGAATGTTGTACACTTTTTTATTTTAGAATGAATTGCTGTATAAATGTTTTTGTTTTGTAATTGTGTTGTGTTTTTAAATGCTGTTTTATAATTGCATTGTGCTTTTATTTGCTGTTATATATTTGTTTAGCTCTTGACTTCTACGTCAAAAGGTTTGCTGTGCTAAAGTCACTATTTTCCCAGCTTTCGGGAATGTGTGGAGCTGATTCAGAAAACTATTTTTTTACTACAGTTTTGGCTATTTTCAGAGAGATAGTCAATTTTTGCTATTTTTTGTGCGTTTAACCTCCTTACAGCTACAGGTGGAAATGGCAGTGAAACGCATGATTGATCCTGGAATCCTATAGATTTCTGAAAAGTAGGTAGTATTCTGTATTCAGGAAGGGGACATTTAAATAGGTTCCTCAAGCTTTTCCTAAATATACTAACTGTTGAAATAAAGAAAAGTGAAAATGTGTATGAAAAAACGTCCCTTTGTGACAACATTTTAATTTGTAACTTCCTTTCATGATGGCTGATTTACAGAACAATACACCACTATTATGTCCACTAGGTCCTTCTGATTATGGAAATATATATGGTTTGTAGGTTTTCCAAGAACCTTCCATAACTAGAGCCAACAACTGAACTGTACCAGGTATAGAGCAATTCATATGATAAAATACAAACAATGACAAATGGGCATCAATGAATATCTTTCTGACACCTGGAGCTAGATTAATCATAGTTTTACATCACACTTACTCCATGAAAGGGGGTGCAATGACTATGTAAGATCTGCATGAGATTTATCAAGCCATGCAAGGCAACCTTCAAAGGCCCTGCATGGCTTGGCTTGATAAATCTGTAGTAATACAAGGCAGTGCAAAACGCTGCCTTGTGTTACTCTGTCCCTTGGGAGGAGCGTTGGTGTTGTTCACATCCGCCCATGGATTTTGGCACATTCCCATATTTACCATTAGTGGAAGGCTTGGAAAAAAGTAATAACCATGAGCCCTGGTATGGAAAAATGCAGAGAAATACAATTGGTAATAACAAATGTTTCACTGTTCTATATTCCACATGACTGCCAATAGGAATGGTACCTTACTTGTGTGGGTAAGCCTAGTGCCTGCAACAGAAAAGGGCCAAAAACACAACATAGACACATCCAATTTTTCCACTGAAAACTGACCCTTTTATTTGCAATGTACTTATCTGGGCCCTACTGAAGGAAGCCCCCTGAGAAACCTAGCAAACCTACACAGTTTTGAAAACTAGACAACTAGGGGAATACAGGATGAGGTGACTATTGTGACTCCCACCAGGTTGTCATATCTAGAAGCACTTGCAAGCCTCAAAGTTTGACTAAAAAGCACATTTTCTTCACATTTATGTGATGGAAAGTTCTAGAACCTGAAGAAGCAGCAAATTTCCTCCCAGCTTCATAGTCCCCAAGTCTCTCGATAAAAATGGTACCACACTTGTTTGGGTGGAGCTAATGGTTGTGACAGGAAATGCACCAAAACACAACATGGACATGTCACAAATTTTCACTGAAATCTGAAGCTTTTTGAAATGTGGCTAGCTGTGGATTTTGGGCCCCATCTCATACATCACCAATGGATACATAACAAACATGCACATATTTACATGTGTAGGAGATTCCAGGGTGGGGTGTCCTTGCAAACCTCAAACTTTTGTCAAAACTCTACTTGTTCCTCACATTTCTGTGATGAAATGTTCTGGAATCTGTGGTGAGCTATAATTTCCTACCACCCTGAATTCCCACATAACCCCTGAAAAAAACACAGCATCACTTGTGTGGCTGGGCTTAGTGCCCACTACAGGAATTGATCAAACTGAGGCTAAGGAGAGTCCTCTCACAAGAGCTCCAAGAAGAGCTGCATTTTCATTGGCACAAGAGGGGTAATGGGCTATGGTATCAATTTTGTGGACTTGTGTGGATTCCAGAAGTTTCCATTAAAGAACTGTAAGGAAAATGCTTGACTTTAGGCAAAGTTTGAAGTTTGCAGGGTTTTGTGGGTAAGAAAACATTGTGGGATCCACAGAAGGAACATCACCCTTGAATCCCCTGCCTGTCTACTTTTAAAAATGCCTGTGGTCGGTTTCCATGTGTAGCAGCTGGGCATGGCCCCATGTCCAGCAGCTACCCCATCACTGATATCTAAAGATGGAGCTCTAGGGCATTTTGTGTCAAAGTCTCTTGGCCCACACACACAAGTGAGATACTATTTTTATGGAGAGACTTGAGGGAATGCTGGGTAGTAGCAAATGGGTGCTTTCTTGCAGAGTCCAGAAGTTGTGATCACAGAAGCTTGAGGAAAATGTGTGTTTTTAGTCAAAGTTTGAGGTATTCAGGGTATTGTAGGAAAGAAAACAGGATGGGATTTCTGCTAAGCACACTACCCTAGAACCCCCCCCCGGTGTCTAGTTTTTAAAACTGTCTGGGTCTGGTAAGTTTTCCCAGGTGGCAGACTACCTAAGTCCAAAAAATGCAGTCAGTCACATTTGCAAGTGGGACATAGTTGGAAATTAGTCACACTCTTCTAGCCTATCTGTAAAAACAATACCCAAAATAATTAAGGGGCATATTTATCGAATAGTCACAAAGCATAGCAAGTTACCTTGCTGTGCTGTGCTACATGATAGGAAATGGGCAGCAGTGCACTGCACTTAACACTGTATGGTGCATTCATGTCTTTCCCAAGCACTGTCAGACTCTGTGTTGCCTAGTGCCAACACAAGCACCCTTGCACCATGGTGAAAGGCTGTTTGCATTGCAGACAGGGTTGTTTTATGAAGAAATGGTACAGTCCTGCACAAAAACAATCCTCAGTGGCATTTTCTTCTTTCTTTGTGTTCTGCAGAATGCAGTACAAATAGAAAGAGGAAGTAACGAGGATAAATAAATATATTTTTCCTTGTCATGCCCCACCTGTTGAGGCATAGGATGTTGATGCATTCCATGGTCTACCAGAAATGGTAAATCTGAAATGAGCTAAAATCCATGAGTGGTTGCATGGGAATACACCTTGCTCCAATGAAGAAGCACCTTCCCAGGACAAAGTAACAGTGTAATGCAACACAGCAATTTGTGCTGCATTGTCTTACTCTAGATTTATCAAGCCAGGCATGGCCACACAAGGTGGTCTGATAAATCTAACTTAAGAGATGTGTCACCCTTGCACCACATTGCACCATTTTGCGTGGCCCAAGAACAGCACAACTCTTTGAGAAATGTGGCCTAAATGTCCTCTAGCTTATCATTGGGATTTTTATTTTAGTTCACAGGAGTGCTGAAAGACTGTAGAAGCTTTTGGGATGAGGGTGGGGTCTGGTGTTAGAATGGGCCAGACCCACCCCATTATTTAATTGAAACAATCTATGTCTGTCATACAGTGCATTTCTCCCCCCAAGTCAAATTGTGGGCTAACTGCCTGCCTGCCCCTGGGAGTGGGTGGAAAGCAGCCAAAGCAGGACCCCAAAAATGGAGAGCAACCCTTGCCCAAGGTACCACTTGCCAACATACATAAACATATAAAAATAAAATAATTTGGGGCAGATTTAAGAGCCCCTTGTGCAACATTAGCACCGCTTTAGTGTCATTATGTTCATGCTAAGGTGGCCTTTTCCCTGCACCATAATAACAAAGTGGTGCAATGGATGCTTTGCACCACTTTGTAACCCCTTCTGCTACATAATGTCTGTGCCATGTATAATGTATGCAAGTGGGCGTACCCCCATCAGAAGGCCTGAGAAAATGGAACAAATTAATCTAAAAGATTTTTTTGCACCATTGTTTGCACCATTTTTAACACCTGCACAGAGCACACATTAAAAGGAGGCACACAATTATTTATAATGGTCCTCAATGTGCTTTGCTGGATTACCATCAAAATTCTTTAGGCTACTCATGCAAAGCACCAAACTAGCGTAAAAAAAATGGATGCTAGTTCCCTAACTACTGCCATGGTGTGCTGTGTTTTAATTATGGTGTGCACATAGTGATGTTAGGGGGACACTGGGCGGTGCAAGAAAAGTGGTGCTGCTTTGGATGCAGCACCACCTTTATTTAATCAGGCCCTTGGTATCTATTGGTTTTCAGCCCCTCTTGGAGCCAGATCAGACAAAAAAATTGCCATTCTGCCCCTGGGGGTGGAAAATGGCCCAAACGTCTCCATAAATGGGGAGCAAACCCCTGCCCAAGGTGCGGCTACCCAGTATACATACACAATACAATCCCTAATATCTAGAGCTTTTCTTTCCCCCTTGGGGGCAGATTAGTCTAAAAAATGGCTTATCTGCCCCAAGGTGGGTGACAAATGGCCAAAACATGTTCCCCGAAATGGGGAGGAACCCTTGTCCAAGGGATCACTCCCTAGCATACATATACAATAAAATATCCAACATTCTTAAATATTCCATTCCCTGGTATCTAGTGGTTTTCAGTTCCCATTGGGGGGAGACAGGACTACTAAATGGTTGATGTTCCCCCAGGAGGGTTAGAAAATGGCCAAAATATGTGCAAAAAATACCTAGTGTCTAGAGGGTAAATTCCTGCTGCACGATTGCGGTACCACCTGCTAAACCATAGTAGGAATGAACTACAGAGAGGCACCAGTGGAAAGGAAAAACTCTTTATTTTCCACCTGCTGTCTCTCTACCCTCTCTATCCCTCTGGGACTAAAAACTTACCTGTCTCCTGGACCTGCTGGGAAAAGCTGGCTTCCAGCATGTCCCTGGCAGCTTTTGATGATGTTGGATCGCTCTGTGTGATCGACTACATGAGATCGCTGGGGAAGGAGCCAGGGGTTGCAGTGGAATCACTTCCTCTGCCATCCCTGGTAACAAACCGTATTGCCAGTGTGGAGTTATGGTTAGGTCAGAATTTCTGTTGGTAAGGCATTTTGTTTTTTTAATAACTTTGGCACCATTCAAGGAACCAGCACAAAATGTTCTAATAAAAAAGTTTATCCAATGTTCCTTCCAAATGGCAAGCTTCATGCAGATCTGCTAAAACCCCACAAAATAATGGGGCCAAAAAAGTAACATTCCCAACTGAAATTCATATATATGATACATTGGTCTATAACGGAGATTAAGAGTATATTTTATACACCTACGGGCATATTTATAAGAAAGTCACACTGTTCAGCAAGTCACCTTGCTGCACTGTGCGGCCTGACAGGGAGAGGGTAGGAAGGCACCATATTTAAAAGAATACGTGCATTCCTGCCTTGTCCAGGCTCTTGAGCCATTTTGGCGGCCTAGCTTCAATGTAGGTATCCTTGCACCAAATAACCATATTTCTCCTTGTTACCCCTCACCTGGGGAAGTATAACAGTTTTGGCGCATTTCCAGTTCCACCACTTTTGGTAAACCTGGGAATGTGACAAAATCCATGAGTACTGCGTGGGATTTGCTCTTTGTTGCCTTACACTTTATCAAGCCACTCAGGGCCAAGCAAGGTGGCCTTGCTTGGCTTGATAAATCACACATTGGAGTTGCATCAGTGATGTAACACGATGTAAGGTGCAAAAGTGATGCACCTCCCTTATAAATATTGCCCAAAGTCCACTCTAGTCCCCATTTGAGAACACAATTAAAATGTTGCTGCATAACTGCACCAACGCAAAGTACATAAATAATCAATGTGTGTACAGTATTGCAAGAACAAGGGTGCAATCTACTGTATATTGTCCTGGCACACATATTTGGAATTCACTCTGTGTTAACTTTAGGCAGTCCCCGTTTTGAGAAAAACAAGAAAGGTTTTAGGGGAAATTTACAAACATGTTGCATTGGGTTAGCATCAAAAAGGTGACGCTAATCAGCACAGATTGTTTTTTCCTTATTTACTTTCCAGCACAAAACTTGTTTTGCACTGGAAAGTATCCTAAAAGTAACATAAAGCAGCGCAACGCACTTCTTTGCATTACTTAGCACCGAGAGGGCATTACATGGGTCGTTCCATTGCTACCACTTACGCCTTTTGACGCAAAACTGTATCTACAAAAAATAGTAGACAGGGTTTTGCACCCAAATTTAATGCCCTCAAGTTAACACAAACGTTAAGTTGCTTCACTGTGCACTACACAGACAAAGTAGGAAAAGTTTTAAAGTGTCTCTGAGTGTAGTATTTTGTACTGGAAGTGTACCTTTCCAGTACAAAACCTATGCTAGACTCACGCACACAGCCTTGCACTATGGCGCAAAGGTGTGTGTGTGGCACACTGCAGCTGAAAGCAACGTCAGGGCTAGAGAGAGGAGTGCCATATCTTTGTAGATATGGCGTTCTCCTGCTCCCTCCTTGTCATGCAGCGCAGCAGTGGCAGACGGTAATTTTAGGAGGGAGTGGGGTGGGCGGGAAGCACACTCACACTTATTCATTCACACACATACGCACATCCATCACAACACTCCTCAACATTCAAACATACACACATGCACCAAGCATTCATTTTAAAAAACACACACACACACTTATCTTCAGCTCGGAGGTCCCAGGAGGGTTGAGACTGCTGCCTTTCCTCTCTGGCTGACCTTAGGTAAGCCATTGAGGGAAGGCAGCGGTCCCAACTTCGTCACAGAGTGGGATGGGGTCAGTGAGACTTCTGACCCCACCACACTCTGTGAAGAGGTGTCAGTGATTGACACTCGCCCTGGGCACTTCAGGGGTTAAACCTGAAGCACCCAGGTCGGTGTCAATGGGTGGCGCTTCCTCTCATCACCGAAGGGGAGGGAGTCAGTGCACCTTTGCTGAGCTGAGGAGGTCACGCCCGTAGGAGCTGTGACCTCTTGAGCCCAGCAAAGTTCAGCTCAGGCAGCCAGGAGTTTGCGCAAATCACGCATGCCTCGCTCCTGGCAGCCTGATCTGAACATGAAGAGTGTCTGTCATGCTGACCTTTGCTCAGCAAAAGGTTGGAGGGTGTGGCCCCTCCTCCCTAAAGGATGGGCCGCAGCACAACCTTTTTCATTGCGGCGCCCAGCAGGGTAACAGTTTGGTAAATCTGCCCCTATGTCTGCCCTTCCCTCGTAGTGCATGTTACGTGTTTAGTATGATCGAGCTAGTCCCTAAGGTAACCATTTAGGTAGCTATGTCTTCATCAGCACTTCTTAATGAAAAAAAAAACAATGAAACGAGTCCTGATTCCATCTGAAAATGTCCAAGCTTGCTTACCGTCCATAAAGCAGTTAGCACGTTTCCTCTTTCCTCTCATCAAAAATAGAAATATGAACATCCCAGTTCATGTGCTCAGAGTTCCTTATAATTATATATAATGTGATGAATATTGTCAGTTTTATTTAATTCTCCCTCTTAACGAAATCAGTCTTCCTTTTGTCTCTGTATTATTTTTCAAGCAGTTACTCAACAAAAACAATTTTAGGTAAGAGGATAAATTGATGTCATGTGTCTAGCATTTGAATATCGCCGATTGACTTCATTACGACCACATTTTCTTCTCAAAATTGAGATGTCAGACAGCATTTGGCTTAGAGCATAAAGGCGAGTTTAGCTGCGAAGGGAAGGATAAAAAAGAAAAAAATAACCTTTCCATGCAAAGCAGCGCTCTTGATTCTGTGAGGCATAATTAAGAGCCTAATTACATTTCAATAGGATGCCGACTGCCTTCCAAAATTGTCGTCGTCCCCCCCCCCCTTTGTCACGGTTCTGTTATAGAGCGATGGATCTATTACTTATTTAAAATCATTACCTGGAAATGAAAAATGACAGCTGATATACAGTGGATAAATTATCCTACATTTTACACCGATGGCCTTGATGCGGAAGTAAGCAGTCACAGCGTTGGGGAACAAATAGAATATTGGCCATTATTTTGCTGTTTTCATCGTGCTTGGTCATAAAAGTTTGAAAAGCATTGAAAGAAATGAATAACAAGTGTGCTGTGAGTGCTAGAGGGTCAAACATACCAAGTTCTGCCCGTTTGGCTGCTTATTGAGACGTTTCACAGCCTTCTTGTTTTTGGATGTCACTGAAAGGTTTTGTGTGAATTGTAAGGAAACAGGAGTGACAATAACCTGTGTATGTTATCCTAAGATCGTTTCTCAATGGTCCTACTTTCACGCAGATTCTGCTAAAATACAACCTCATGAGTTGTTGCGGTTTCCAAAAGTTATGATGTGTTCACTTTAGACCGCATTACGTGGTGGTCAGTAGTTAGCAATGATAATACGGGGCCAAAGTTATCAATATTGCCTGTGTCTTTATGCCAGTTAATGGCCATAACGAGGGGTGTGGAATCGGGGTTACCAACTAGCGATTTGTTTGTGAATCGCTAATTCGCTTTTTGGTCGCTATTACCACTGTCCAAAAGTGATATCTGTCCCATTATTAATTTGTAGAGGGTCGCAAATATACCTTCCTCATGAATATTAATGAGGTAGGTCGCTATTTGTGACCCACTAAAATTTGCTTCCATCACAGGGATGGTGACCTGATGAGATCAACAAACCACCACGTCTGTGATTGCTTCTAAATAAATCATTTTTTTAATGCAGTCAGTTTTCCTTAAGGACAAAAGAGACAGGTTTAAAAATAAAAAATGAAAAATGTCATTTGTATTTTTTAATACAGTAGTAGGTAGTGATCCGTGGGACCACTGCTTGTTCATAAAAAATATCTAATCAACTATTTCCAAAAAGTAAGGGGTCCCAAGGTATTTGCAAATGGGTTACCACCAACTTTGAGTTGGCAGTAAAGTGCAAATGTTTTGCAACTATATTTCAGTTGCAAAAAATTTCTACGATGCTGATTGGTATTTGGAAGAGATACCCCATACAAGTCTCTTCCAAATACTAATTCACAAACCGGAACTGCGATTCAGTAACAGGTTATCAAATCACAGTTTGAGCTTTGTTCACAAAGAAATGCATTTTCGAGTTTGTGAACAGTAGATTCTGTAAATTGAGCCCTTTGTAAAATACAAAAATGTTTCACAGATCTAGTCTGTGATTCCAAGATTTTGTGTCCGTTTCCAGACAGATTTTTAACTTGCTTTTAGCAGGTGGAAAATATGTGCAGAAAAAGATTTGATTTTATGAGATACATTCCAACACATGTCAAAACGTAGAATCGTGAGGGGTGGTAATTCTTAAAACAGTTCTATAGGATCTACTGATCTCAAAAACGATTTGGATCCACTTGATTTTCCATATCACATTTCAATACGATTTGTTTTATTACTGTGATTACATTAATGCCACACTGTGTTCATGAAGTTTGAATGTTCAACTATAATCCACATTGTAAATTGTTAATCACAGTTAGTAATGCATTTCAGAGTGTGACCTCCTTCACCATGTTGCAGTCTTTAATGTTTCATTGAATTTCCTTTACAATAAAATTTTTAACATGAATTTTCTATCTCCTCTAAACTACTCATAAGGCCACGCAATAACAGTTATGTAGGGTCAGATAATATCTCTACCTCTGAGTCCTCACCTGTTCCTCCATCCTTGCTGAATTACGTTCCCATCTATGGACTGCTAGGTTAAGGGACTCTTGGTAGGTCTGGTGGTAACACTTGACACAATCCTATAAAGGCAGGCTGAGGATGACTGAGGATGACCTTGTCTTGCTCAACCTGTCTTCTATACACAGCAGGCCTGTGGGAAAATTAAACTGCTAATGAGGGCTCTATGAATAATCATGGTTGGTCATTCTAATTCCCCTGGAATAAAAAGGTAAGAGCACTCATTTGAATACAGTCTACTGACATCAGTATCTTATCAGACAGTATTTGTTTCATGGTTAACACGAGTTACATTATAGTTTTTGCTTGGCACACAGATCACAGACCAGAGGTCATCTGCATATATCCCTAATTGGGCCTGAAAATCATATTTTTGGTAAGTTTCACCCTAAACAGGATCCATCCCTCAGTCCTGTGGATTATGATTTTCTGTTGCTCTTGATTACTTAGATTCACTTTTGACTAACATGCTGAAAGATAATGATTGCTGTCCTCTCTGCAGGCAGAGCCAAGACTCTTTACACAATATGATAACATCCAGGGGAACACTTGCTAAAGGAAGGGGCACAGATGTGAGTTTTACAGGATATTGTGGTATCCTCCATGTAATTAGGCCAGAAGCTGTTCTAGCATGGCAAAAGGTGCAAAGTTCAAAGTACCTAACCCCACAAAACCTCTTTTTAGTTAGTGGGTATAACTGTGATGACCTTGATTGGAAGAGAGAAGTCAACCAGAGCTCATTCTACCCTGAATGTAGAAGCTCCTCTATATTGGAATATCACTAAACACCCTAGTGGGATCTGACAAGTACTTGGCAGAACACGGAGAACAGAAGCAATGACTTTTGTGAGTGTAGAATGAAGAAGAAGGGATGAGGCAGGGGAGTTAAATTGGTATAGGGTTTCATCAGTGGTTAACCTTCCTCTTCCCCTTAAAATGTTAAGCACAGGAGTTAGAGCACAGATGGAGATAGAAGGCTCACAAGAAACATTGAAAGAAGAGGAAGAACCAGCCCTAATTCCTACTGTTGCCAGCAGGACAAGTGAGTGCACTTGTTCTTGGTTTACAACTGTGATTATCACAAATCTCGCTCCAGGACTTGTGCCACCTTTTCCCTGAGTTTTTCTCCAGTCCTAATCGGTAGTATAACTGGTGTAGTGTTCTCAGGTAGACTGGTGCGACTGACTCTTGGAAGAATGGGCAATGGGACTTCTGCTGCTTAGTACTGACACCGTGGAAGAGATTGTGGACCTAAGTGGCTGGGGAGTGTAATTTGACTGCCTCCAGCATCAGAACAACTATGGGCCCTGACATGAAGTCTGCCTTGTCCTGGGACAGGAGGTCATCTAGTTCTGTGCAGGAGTGGAAATCATGAGTCCTGCAAAAACATGTTGTTTGTCTACTTTGAGTGGAAGAGAGCATATGTACTGTGGAGAAGGGGCTGCTGCAGTGTATTACTGTATAGGGCAGTATGGAATAATATATATCAGCCCAAGAACTGTACACAATTCAGATCAAAGTGCTACATGAGGTCTTGGGGAAGAGTCAGCATTTGCCTATGGTGAGCCCACTATGTCCCTAATCCATTTAGTATCTATTCTCCCAATTGGTGATTATCTGGTGCTGTGCTTACCAGGCCACTGCACACCACTTTGAACTCCATGCAGCAGTTGTGGCATATTCTAACCAGAAATTGAGATCTAATATTTGATGTGGAAACAGGGTAGATATAATGGAACAAGGTAATGTTCTAGAAGGAGAGTTAACCTTCAAATGTTCAGATTGTAGAATTTTCGTGGTAGAACATTGAAAATACATTCATATAATGGTGGGAAATGTTAACTCATGTTTGGTTTCATTAGTAAGGTAGCCAATTTTTTAGGTGACTTTTATATATTCAAAGCAAAGTTCTGGACTCGTCATTTAGGTGGGGCAACTTCCAGTGTGACCGGGTGGCCTCTTAGTCAGTGGGCTGCCAGATCACAGGTTTACACTGGTGGAACCAGTGGAGGCTATGCTTGCATAAAGAAAAGGCATCCCTGGCTTTAAATAGAGTAGCTGAACCACACATTTGGTGAGGCATTAACATCATTGATTTATTGTGGGGCTCTTGAATCACTAAACTCTAGATGACACACTGAGTCTTAACCATAACTACAGAGCACTATAGCTGACAGTGTAATACTACCATCATTAGAGATTGAAAATACCCATCTTCAGTCTTAAGCTAAATATTATCACACATTGTTTTTGAAGTAAACCACAATAGGTGATCAGGCTTAACCTGTCTTTCAAGAAGTCTGAAAATAATAATAATGATCATCAATGGCTTTTGGAATTGGCCCTTTTTGCATGGTTATCCCCAAAATTTTATTCTTCTTCTTCCTATTTTTTCAGGTCTGTTTTGCTGGTTTATTATCTCTGAGCACTTTACCACTGCTGATCAGTGCTAAAGTGCAAGTGCTCCCTAGGTAAGTTTTACTGTTGATTGATTGATCCATGAATGGTATATTTGTTTTACTAGTAAGTCCCTAGTAAAGTGCACCAGAGGTGCCCAAGGCCTGTAAATCAAATGCTACTAGCGGGTCTGCAGCACTGATTGTGCCACCCAGATAAGTAGTTCTGTAAACATAGCTCAGACCTGCCACTGTAGTGTTTGTGGATGCAGTTTTAAACTGCCAGTTCGACTTGGCAAGTGTGCCCATTTGCCAGGCCTAAACCTTCCCTTTTACTACATGTAAGGCACCCACAAGGTAGGACCTACGTAGTCCCATGGGCAGGATGCAATGTATTTAAAAGGTAGAGCATGTACGGGTGTGTTTTACATGTCCTAGCAGTGAAATACTGCCAAATTCATTTTTCACAGTTGTAAGGCCTATCTCCCTCATAGGTTAACATGGGGGCTGCTTTTACATAACTTTAAATAACTTTAAAGTCAGATTCCCTTTGAGGGCAGATAGAAATGTGGAGTTTAGGGTCTCTGAACTCACAATTTAAAAATGCATCTTTTAGTGAAGGTGTTATTTGGATTGTGAGTCTGAAAATGCCACTTTTACACAGTATGCATTTTTCTTGCTTAAACCGTTCTGTGACTTTGACTGTTTGTGGATTCCCCGTCTGGGTCAGTTTGACAGTTGGGCTGTTTACACCTGTGCTCTAGACAGTGACACACAGGGAGCTGGGGAGTAGCCTGCATATCCTGATGAGCCATCTGTGCTGAGAGGGAGGGGAGGAGTGGTCACTCACAACTGAAGGGGCTGTGCCTGCCCTCACACAGTGCAGTCTCCAATCACCCAGTGTGTGTCTGGGGCCTGGCCTGGACAAGGAAGGATCTTGCAAAGACTTTGCTTTGAAGTTTGCAAACTTCAAAGACAGAAAGGGGTATAAGTAGTAGACCCAAAACCCCAGACATTTGGGTGGTCATTACAACCCTGGCGGACGGTGTTAAAGCGGCAGTAAGACCGCAAACAAGCCGGCGGAAAAAAAAGGTAATTATGACCACGGCGGAAACCACCAACAAAGACAGCCACTTTAACACTCCGACCGCCATGGCGGTACAGAGAAAGAGCGCAGCGGTCACCGCCAACAGACAGGCGGGAGACAAAGTACCGTCGACAGTATCACAACCTACCAATCTGCCACCTTTTCCGGGGCGGATTCACCGTGGATAAAAACACGGCGGAAACAGCCATTTCAATGGGAAAACGCTCACCTCTACACACTCCAAGAGGAAGGAGGACACCATGGAACCGGAACTCCAAATACTCCCTGCAATAGTCTTCCTGCTCCTGTACGATCATCATCAACGCCAGCGCCGAAGACAACGGTGAGTACTGCACCTACGACATAGGGGAGGGGGAGGCAAAAGTCAGGGACACACACACGCAACACCCCCACCCCGACCCTCCCCCACTACAACACACACAAATGCATATCCAAACATACCAGTAACAACCCCAAAACCCCCTGGAAGAATGCAAAGACAAAAGGAAATGAGTGCAACCACTGTAATATATCAAAATACAGTAAGCAAATATATATAGATATAATTTCACATTCAACAAAATATACATCACGATTAGTAGTGCAGGTAATGCACCATTCAATGTCCGTGGACCACTGGGCCCAAAATGCATTGGGGAGGCCCACACACGATACCTGAGCAAAACGGAGAGAACACTGCTGGGGCATCAGATAGAAATACAACAGGCACATCAGGGGGAAGGGAAGGTGGGGCACCTCAGCCGGATGAGTGCACCACGCCAGATCCACAACGGGGCTCCATGCCCATTGATGTCTCCTGGAGAGTGCAAAGCCACAGTCTCTCAAGTCTCTACAGTGGGTGGTTTGCCCACTGTACCATCCTGGGGAGTGCAAAGCCACAGTCTCTCAAGTCTCTACAGTGGGTGGGTTGCCCACTCTACCATCCTGGGGAGTGCAAAGCCACAGTCTCTCAAGTCTCTACAGTGGGTGGGTTGCCCACTGTACCATCCTGGGGAGTGCAAAGCCACAGTCTCTCAAGTCTCTACAGTGGGTGGGTTGCCCACTGTACCATCCTGGGGAGTGCAAAGCCACAGTCTCTCAAGTCTCTACAGTGGGTGGGTTGCCCACTGTACCATCCTGGGGAGTGTAAAGCCACAGTCTCTCAAGTCTCTCAAGTGGGTGGGTTGCCCACTGTTCCATCCTGGGGAGTGCAAAGCCACAGTCTCTCAAGTCGATAACAGTCTCCACTGGTTCTGGAGGGGGACTGGTGCCCAGAGTGCTTCATCCTGTTAAAGACAGACAGAGTGGATGCTGTTCTTCACTGGTTCTGGAGGGGGACTGGTGCCCAGAGTGCTTCATCCTGTTAAGGACAGACGGAGTGGATGCTGTTCTCCCCTGGTTCTGGAGGGGGACTGGTGCCCAGAGTGCTTCATCCTGTTAAGGACAGACGGAGTGGATGCATGTCTCCACTGGTTCTGGAGAGGGACTGGTGCCCAGAGTGCTTCATCCTGTTACGGAATGAGGTAGTGGATGCTGTTCTCCACTGGTTCTGGAGGGGCACTGGTGCCCAGAGTGCATCACTCTCCCCGTGACGGTCCCAGTTCCGTCACTGCCCCTGCCGCACATGGGCTAGCGGTGCTTGAGTTGGTGGTGCTTGCCCTGTTCAGCGGTCTTTGCCCAGTTCAGCGGTGCTTGAATTTGCTGTCTCTGACCTGTTCAGCGGTGCTTGCCATGGCGGTCTTTGCCCTGTTCAGCGGTGCTTGACTTTGCTGTCTCTGACCTGTTCAACGGTGCTTGCCATGGCGCTCTTTGCCCTGTTCAGTGGTGCTTGCCCTGTTCAGCGGTGCTTTACTTTGCTGTCTCTGACCTGTTCAGCGGTGCTTGCCATGGTGGTCTTTGCCCTGTTCAGCGGTGCTTGCCCTGTTCAGCGGTGCTTGACTTTGCTGTCTCTGACCTGTTCAGCGGTGCTTGCCATGGTGTTCTTTGCCCTGTTTAGCGGTGCTTGACTTTGCTGTCTCTGACCTGTTCAGCGGTGCTTGCCTTGTTCAGCGGGGCTTGACTTTGCTGTCTCTGACCTGTTCAGCGGTGCTTGCCATCATGGTCTTTGCCCTGTTCAGCGGTGCTTGCCCTGTTCAGCGGTGCTTGACTTTGCTGTCTCTGACCTGTTCAGCGGTGTTTGCCATGGCGGTCCCTCATTGCCCAGTGGGGCTGTTGCTGCCAGGGCCCTCCTGGGCACTGACTCTGGCGGTGGCCTCCTGGCCAGTGACGATGGGGCTGCCCTCCTGGCCACTGATGATGGGACTGCCCTCCTGGGCACTGACTCTGGCGGTGGCCTCCTGGCCACTGACGATGGGGCTGCCCTCCTGGGCACTGACTCTGGCGGTGGCCTCCTGGCAACTGACAATGGGACTGCCCTCCTGGGCACTGACTCTGGTGGTGGCCTCCTGGCCACTGACGATGGGGCTGGCGGTGGCCTCCTGGGCAGCGGGGATGATGGCGGGCTTCTCCGCTGTGCTGCTCTTCCCAGACTTTCGCGCTTTCTTCTGTCCCTTCCCCACATCCACTGCCTCCACTGTGTGCCCCTCCTCCTCCTCATCACAGCTGAGTGGACAGTCCCCCCGGGACCCTTGTGAGCGGCTTTGCCGGCTGCAGTCTTCCCCCTCTCCCGTCGGGCACTGTCCAACTTCTGGTCCTTCACGGGGGGACTGGCTGTGCTGTGGCTCCGTGTCACACTGGCTGCCCTGGTGCCCGGTGCACTCCACATACCTCTAACAGGCACCATTGGTATCGGAGATTTTTTGGCCGAGGTGCTAGTACGGGACCTATGAATTGGAGGGGGGGTGGAGGGAAAGAGGTCAAGGTTGCTCAGGAAAAGTTTCTTACAAACACTGGGACGGGTTGCTGGAAGGGGTCTGGGAGTGGAGGAAGAGGAGGTTGTTGTAGGAGGTGTAACTTTTGTTGATTTGGGTGCAGGTGCATGCGCTGGAGGCTGTCGTGAGGTGGATGGATGTTGGGTGGGTGTGTGCCTGCGTTTGTGTACTTTTGGAGGGGGTGTCACAGACACACTGTGAGAGGACACAAGGGACGTGTAAATTGTAGTGGGGGTGGTGAGTGTAGGTGAGCGGGTGTGGTGGTGGGTGTGCTGGTGCGGGACCTAGTGGCTGTAGTGGTAGTGCATTCAGGTGAGAGTGTAGACAACAATGTGAGGGAGGAGGGAGACGACGACAAGGGGGACACAGTGGAGGCAGTGGATGTTGCTGTGTCTGTATGTGTGTGATGCTTGCGTGAGTGCCTGTGGGATGTGTGGTGCTTATGTTTGCCTGAGCTTCCCTTGGGTGTTGACGTGTGTGCAGGCTGGTCTGATGGTGTGCTTGGGATAGGCTGAGGTACAGGGGATTGGGTCTGGGTGGAGGAAGTTGGAGGGGGGAGGCTAGAGACAGGGACAATGGCTGCCATCAGTACTGAGGCCAGAGATTGCAGGGTTCGATGAAGGGCAGCCTGACCAGAATGAATGCCCTCCAGGAATGCATTAGTGTGTTGCAACTCCCTTTCTACACCCTGGATGGCATTCAAAACGGTAGACTGCCCAACAGTGAGTGACCTGAGGAGGTCAATGGCCTCCTCACTGAGGGCAGCAGAGGTGACAGGGGCAGGGGCTGAGGTGCCTGGGGTGAAGGTGATGCCCACCCTCCTGGGTGAGTGGGCACGAGGCAAAGGCTGAGGGGCTGCTGGGAGGGCGGTGCTGGTAGGGGGGGTGGCGGCTGTACCTGTAGAAGTGGGGGGACACAGATTTTGCCGCCACCACAAGGGAGCTCCCATCGGAGGATGAGTCTGCGTCGCTGGTAGCTGATCCTGTGACCGCCGTGGTGCTACCCTCGCCCTCCGTCCCACTGGTGTATTCAGAGTCCGTGGTGTAGCCCTCCATGGCCATGTGGGATGCAGCTCCCTCGTGCTCTGGTGCCACTGTACCTCCGCCTGATGATGCTGATGCACACAAGAACAGGGAGAGCACAAAAAGGGGGGGATGACAGAAGAAAGACAGGTTGAGTGCATACCGTTGGCGGACAATACAGACACAGCAGCCCGCTGCACTACGCCGCGCTGTTTGGCTCTACAGATGCAGTTCCTGGGATATGGCCTACATGGCTATGGTGGACATCAGCACACATAGATGACACAGGGGCATGTATACCTGTACTTGGCACTCTACAGAGGTGGGGTGGAGTGCCATATGGCCTGCATTACGGAGGGGCCTAGCCTACGGAACTCTCCCTGGCCCAGGGAAACCCACAGCCCTCCTCCCCCACCCAGACACCTTCACTGCGCGCAAAGTCCGCTGAATGAGAGTGTACTCGTCCCTTTGTGTCTGCTGTGATGCCCTCAAGTGCCCATTCAACTCAGGATAGGCCACCGCCAGGATCCGGAACATCAGGGGGGTCATAGTGCGACGGGCACCCCTCCCACGTTGGGAGGCCATCCCCAGCTGATCCTCCGCCCTCTTCTTGCTCCAGCGGTGAATGTCCTCCCATCTTTTAAGGCAGTGGGTGCCCCGTCTCTGGTGGACCCCAAGGGTCTGGACGTCCTTGGCAATGACACGCCAAATAGCCTTCTTCTGGTGGGCGCTGACCTACATGACATGTACAGGGGAAGAAGAGAAGTCATTACCAACTGCACCGTCAAAGTGAGTGGCCCACATCCCTACCCTTGCCATGTGGCACATGCATTCACAGTCCTTCTTGCTCGCAGAACTCTACCCCCTTCCTTCTTACAACCAGCCCTCTCCACCCAGGCATAGCTCATACAACTTGCTCTCTGTGTACTCACCTGTTGGTCCCGTCCACGAGCTTCTCCAACTCCTGTGCAGTGAAAGCAGGGGCCATTTCCCCAGACGCACGAGCCATTGTCTCGTCCAGACCGAGGTCACAGCAGCACTTGCAGTATAGGTCCTCTCCTGTCGAAGATCAGGTATCGAGTGATTTAACAGATAGAAAATGGTGGTCACGTCCGCGGCGGTGACGTCCGCGGCGGTGCGTATCTTCACCACCGGTGCACTTCGTCATTGGCTCCTGGTACCCATAGCGTCCAATGTTAACCAATGCAGCATTGCGCCGTAGTCTTGGGCCACCTACCGCAACGGTGTACAATGCCAGCGCAGTTACCTCAGATACATTGTCCCAGTTTAGAGGTCAGGCAGCCGCCATTTCAGGGGCCCACATGGCTTCATTTTCAACTGCGTCACACATACCTAGGCCTGGACTCAACACACATATAGACAACTTTTTGGATTATGTTTCGTGTTCTGTGTAGCTGTGGGGACATACCTCTGAGTTGCTTGACTCTGTGGTCGCTGTTTTCCTTCCTAGGCACCGTCAGCTGGGATGTGTGAGGAGATGGCGGAATCCTCCGGTGTACCGACTACTGGTGGACCTGTTGACAATGGAGGAGCGACATTTAATCATCACCTACAGGTTTGACTGTGCCACAATCCAGGAACTGTGTACCCAGTTGGAGCCTGACCTGATGTCAGCCATCTGCCATCCCTCAGGGATCCCCCCTCAAGTGCAGGTGCTATCAGTGCCCCATTTCCTTGCAAGTGGGTCTTTTCAAACAACAGTGGCCATGGCATTAGGGATGTCCCAGCCTATGTTTTCCAACGTGTTGTCCAGAGTGTTGTCTGCCCTGCTGAAACACATGAGGAGCTACATCGTTTTCCCTCAGGTGGAGGATTTGGCTACTGTTAAAGGGGACTTCTATGCCCTTGGACATATCCCCAACATCATAGGTGCCATTGATGGGACCCATGTGGCTTTGGTCCCCCCCCACAGGAGTGAACAGGTGTACAGGAACTGGAAGAGCTATCATTCCATGAATGTACAGATGGTATGTTTGGCAGACCAGTACATCTCCCAGGTAAATGCTATGTTCCCTGGCTCAGTGCATGACGCCTACATCCTGTGGAATAGCAGCATCCCTTATGTGATGGGTCAACTCCAGAGGCACCATGTGTGGCTATTAGGTGACTCTGGTTACCCCCAACCTGTCATGGCTACTGACCGCAGTGAGGAATCCCAGGACCAGGGCAGAGGAACGCTACAATGAGGCCCATGGACGGACTAGGAGGGTGATCGAACGCACCTTCGGCCTCCTGAAGGCCAGGTTCAGGTGCCTCCATATGACAGGTGGTTCCCTATTCTACTCACCAAGGAAGGTGTGCCGGATCATCATCGCCTGCTGTATGCTTCACAATCTTTCTTTGCGACGCCAGGTGCCTTTTCTGCAGGAGGATGGTCCAGATGACGGTGTTGCAGCAGCTGTGGAGCCTGTTGACAGTGATGAGGAGGAAGCAGAGGAAGAAGACATTGAAAACAGGGACTCAGTCATCCAGCAATATTTCCAGTGACACACAGGTGAGAACACATTCTTGCCTACTACAAGTACTTTCACACTTCTACCTCTATCCTGTCTGTCAATTTCAAGCAGTATTTGGTAACTGAGTTGTACATTTCCATCACGGTTTCACAGGTGTGGTTACCAACGTGTGTCATCTGCTTACATTCTTCATGGACTTGTGATGGGTGACATAGGTATGTTGACATTACATTTGAGAGCGGATTTTGTCACTGTGATAGCTAATACACATTTTCAAAATCACAGACTGACTCCAGATTGTTTTGTGCTTCAAGTGTGTTTATTGTAGTGCTAAATATTGGAGGGGGTGGTAAAATGGTGATGGGTGATGGTGGAGGAATGTCCATGGCAGAGTCCAGTCTATTAGTCTCACAGGTGCACTACCCATATGGGCATAGGAAGTGGAGCTGGGGCAGTTCCAATATGGACAGGGTTACAAAGTGGGACAGTGGGATGACAATCAGGGTGGTCTCATTTCTTGGCGGGGGTCTTTCCATCGTGCTCTGTCCTGTTCCTTGATCTCAGGGACCGCTTGCGGGGTGGTTCTCCGTCTGCAGGGGGTAGGGTGCTGGTGTGGTGGTCCTGTGGCGGGGCGTCCTGTCCACTAGCGCCGGCGGAGGTGGTGGGCAGTTCATCGTCCATGCTAGTGTCAGGGGCCCCTTGGAGTGCCACGGTGTCCCTCATGGTGTTCAGGATGTCCTTCAGCACCCATACGATGGTGCCCAGGGCGGAGCTGATGGTTCTGAGTTCCTCCCTGAACCCCAAATACTGTTCGTCCTGCATGCGCTGGGTATCCTGAAACTTGGCCAGGACCGTAGCCATCGTCTCCTGGGAGTGGTGGTATGCTCCCATGATGGAGGAGAGGGCCTCGTGGAGAGTGCGTTCCCTTGGCCTGTCCACCCCCTGTCGCACAGCAGCCCTCCCAGTTCCCCTGTGTTCCTGTGCCTCCGTCCCCTGGACTGTGTGCCCACTACCACTGCCCCCAGGTCCCTGTTGTTGTTGGGGTGGTGGGTTATCCTGGGTTCCCTGTAGTGGTGGACACACAGCTGATTGACGTGTCCTGGGTACGGAGGTATGGGCCCACTGGGTGGGTGCTGTGCTGGTGTTACAAGAGGGTGGAAGGTCTGTGTTGGGCTGTGCCTGTGCGAGGGGAACTGACTGTCCCGAGGCCCACGATGGTCCAGGCTGGTCATCTGGATCCAGTTGGCCAGGGCTGCTGTCATCACTGTGGGCCTCTTCTGTGGGTAGGGTAGAGATGTCTGGACCCTCCTGTCTGGTGACGTTGGGTAGTGGTCTTGCAGGGGTGTAAAAGCATGATTATTGCATCTGTGTGTGTCATGATGTGCAATGGGTGGGTGACCGTGTACCCCAGTGCTAGCATTCCTGTGTTGGGGGTTGTGTTATGATGGTTGGGGGGGTGTTATGGGTATGTGCAGTGGGCATGCTTTAGTGAGCGGTGTCCATGCTTTGTTGTGTCATGCAGGGCTTGGTGTTGGGATGGGTGGTTTTTTGTTATTAGTACATTAGTGAGGAGTTGGAGTAATAGGGGTGGGAGTGAGGGTGGGGGTCTGTGATAGCATGCAGGTATGGTGGGGGATATGATAGTTAAGATTTGACTTACCAGAGTCCATTCCTCCACCGACTCCTCCGAGGCCCTCAGGATGCATAATGGTCAAGACCTGCTCATCCCATGTTGTTAGTTGTGGGGGAGGAGGTGGGGGTCCGCCACCAGTCCGCTGTACCGCGATGTTGTGCCTGGAGACCACGGAACGCACCTTCCCACGTAGGCCATTCCACCTCTTCCTGATGTCATCCCGATTTATTGGGTGCTCTCCCACTGCATTGACCCTGTCGACTATTCTTTGCCATAGCTCCATCTTCCTAGCTATGGAGGTGGGCTGCACCTGTGATCCAAATAGCTGTGCCTCTACCCATACGATTTCCTCCACCATGACCCTGAGCTCCTCCTCGGAGAACCTGGGGTGTCTTTGCCGTGCCATGGGGTGGTGTAGGTGATGTGTGGGGTGGTGTATGTGGTGATGAGTGTGGTGATGTGTAGTGGTGTGTGGTGTTTTGTGCGTGGATGTTGTGTGGGTGATTGTGTTGTGTGCCTCTGTGTGGGTGGGTTGTCAATGCTGTGCAGTCTCTCTGGCCTTCGTCAATAATTTTTGTCGTAGGGGTTTGTGGGTGATGTGGGTGTGTGTTTTATATTGTGTTGGGTGTGTGGGAGTGGTGTTTGTATGTGTATCAGGTCTGTGTATTTGGATTTGTCCAATGTGGCGGTGTTTTGGAGATGTGTGTGTATTTTGAGCACGGCGGTGTGTACCGCGAATGGAATACCGCGGTTGAAAGACCGCCGCGTGGATTCGTGGGTCGTGATAGTATGGGCGTGTTTCTGTTGGCGTGACGGTGGAGGATTTGTTTTCGTCAGTTTATCACTGACCTTTGGTGTGGCAGACTTGAGTGGGTGTCTGAATTTCGGCGGATTACGAGATGTGGGTCATAATAGCTGTGGCAGATTTCCGCGGCGGTGTATTTGCGGTCTTCTGCACGGCGGTAAGTGGCTTTTACCGCCAATGTTGTAATGAGGGCCTTAGAATCTTTCTGGAATCTAGAGGAACGTCTGCCCAGGACAAGAGCAGAAGAGCTGGAAGAGGAGTACTGTCCCATTGCTGTGTTGCTTTGCTAAACTGGCCTGCCTGAAAAGAGTGCAAAGGTTGAACTTTGCTTTGTGTCCTGCTTGAGGAAGTTCTCCTTGGAGTAGAACTTGCCTCCTGTTGGAAGTCTCAGGGATATCAAAGACTTCAGTTTCCTCTTCCTACAGCACCGGGAATTGTGTGTTTTGTACTGTTCAACGAGAAAAAACATGCAACGTCATCAATGACGCCACTGGCCGGCATTGTGACCTGCTAATGTCGCACTGCCTCTCTTACCAACGCCATCATTGGACGACTTCACCAAACCGCTGCTCGCACCATGGCCTGTGGGTCCCGCACTCCGGCATTGACTGCTCACACCGCAGCATGGACATCCCCAACAACACCACTCCTGTAGGCCTGTAGACACCGCTCGTGAGTGTCACGAAGCATCATCCCGCACTGCCGGCTTGAGACTACCGACAACAGCGCTTCAGCAACGATGACAACGCTGCCTGCACCGTGACCTGGTGACACTGTAGTCTCACCGCCCCACTTCACACAGCAGCCCCAACGCCATCCACGCCAGCGCTCCTGACTTCATCATCCCGGAGTTTGATCTGCAGCGCATGTGACTTCAAGGGCCGGATGACCCCCGCACCGACTCCGGAACCATCACCGCAATGCCACTCTCCGGAGCCCACCACAAGGATCACAATGTCCTGCAATTCCAAAGGTACTGTTTGCGGTCTCCCCGATACCATAGCTAGCCCACGACATTGTGGCCAGCCTGAACTGTTGGTTTTGTTGATCACGATGCCATGATAGCCCCAGATGGAGCTATCAACTTCAAGGAACTGTATTTTTGAGTAAATCTTGCTAAATTCATATCTTTAACACAGTATGTTGGATTTTTATCATGTTGGTCTTGTTTTACACATATAAATATTGGCTATTTTTTTTAAACTGGTGTGGTGTCATTTTGTACTTTTTTCACTTATTACTGTGTGTTATGTGGAAATGCTTTACACATTACGTCTCAGATAAGCCTGACTGCTCGTGCCAAGCTACCGAGAGGGTGAGCAGGGGTTATCTCAGTAGGCATCCCCCTTATCCTGACTAGAGTGAGGGTCACTACTTTGACAGGGTGCAAACTGACTGCCAACTATACCCCATTTCTAACACTGGCAACATAGCTTAATTGCATGAAGTAAATTACTCTTAGGTACTTGAAAAAATAGTGAGTCCACAAGTCACTCTGTGACATGGAAATCAAATAATTTCAGTTCTTCTAAACACTTCAAAACAAACTTTAATTTCTAACCTATAGCTAAACCATTGACTTGTCTGCATAAAGAAAATAATGTAGGTGATGATATCCCAAAAAACATAGACAATGGATATGCTTGTCTGCCAGTTCAACTGGACCTATGAGCTGCATTCCACACCATTAACCACATCTCCTTTCTGAAAATCCAGTCATCAAGAATGTGAATAAAAAACAAAGGGCCTGATGAAGAGTTTGGCGGATGGGGTTACTCCGCCACAAACGTGCTGTATTACAATCCCATTATATCCTATGGGAATCGTGATATGGCAGATTGGTCATCCATCACGTTTGTGATTTAGTAATCCATCCGCCATACTAGCATGTGAATAAAAGGGTATTTCCTAAAATTACTTTTTTCTTACACCTTCTCTTACATTTGGAAGGTGCAAATGCAAAGAAATACAATTGGTGATAACACTTGTTCTACTTTTCTGTGTTTTTTCTTCAGTCTCCTAATAAGAATGGTACCTTATTTGTGTGGTAGGACTGGTGCCCGCAAAAGGAGAAAGCCCAAATTGCACTATGGATACAGCACATTTTTCAACGCTAAACCAACCTGTTTTTAGCAAAGCGGGTAGCTGTTGTTTTTGGGCTCAACCTTAGCTGCCACCTAAGAAAACCTAGCAAATCTATATGTTTTTGAAAACCTTTACACCTAGGGGAATCCCGGGTAGGGTGAAATGTGGGGCTCTCAGAAAGTTGTGTTACCCAGAATCCCTTGCACATCTCACATTTTGACTAAAAAAACAAATTTTCCACACATTTCTGTGATGGAAAGTTCTGAAATCTGCACAGAACCACAAAGCATCCTTTCACCCAGCATTCCCCTATGTCTTCTGATCAAAAATGTATCTCACTTTTGTGGGTAGGCTTAGTGCCTGAGACAGGAAACAGCCCAAAATGCAACAAGGGTTCATCAAATCTTTCTATGCAAAACTGACCCATTTATTTTAAAGTGGGTAGCTGTGGTTTTTGGACCCTACCTCAGCTGCCATGTAGGGAAATCTAGCAAACATGCATACCTGGAGGACATTCACTCTGGCATGGCAGCCCAACAGAGAGTATGTCAGGCTCTGGCCTCCGCACTGATGGCAGCCATTGTCCCTGTATCCATCCTCCCCCTCCAACTTCCTCTACCCAGTCCCAATCCCCTCAACCCCAGCCTATCCCAAGCACACCTTCGGACTAGCATTCACCCAAATCAATACACAGAAGTAGCTCAGGCAAACATAAAGACCAAGCACCACACTTCATCTTACAGGCACTCTTACAAGCACCATCCCAACATCCACTGCCTCCACTGTGTCCCCCTCCTCCTCCTCGTCCACCACCCTCCCAGTTGTGTCTCCACTCACACCTGCATGCACTACATCCTCATCCACTTCCTCCATCACCAGCACGCCCATCACTTCTCACCCCTCACTGGCAGTCACCACCCCCACATCCATGCACACGTCCCCTGTGTCCTCTCCCACTGTGTCGGTGACCCCTTCTCTGAAAGTACACAAACGCAAGCACACACCCACCCAACAGCCATTCACCTCCCAACAGCATCCAGCTCATGCATCTGCACCCAAACATAGCAGACTGACACCTCCTACAACCACTCCCTCTTCCTCCACTCCCAAACATTCACCCTCTTCCCGCCCCAATGTCCCTAAGTAGCTCTTACTAGCAAACATTGACCTCTTCCCTACCCCGCCCCCGTTCTTCACCTCGCGCCAGGATGACCAAAACACAGCCCAGCACCTCAGCCACCAAATCCACGTCCGCTGTGGTGACTGCAGCTGTCAGAGGCTCAAAGGGGGCACCCGTCAGCCCAGCCAGTGTGCCTCCAACCCCTGCCAAGGGTAAGAACATTCAGCCACCTGGCAAGGTGAAGAAGGGGACAACATCCAGCAAGGGGAAGGAGCCACAACCACCCAGCAGGGCCACCTCAAAACTCCAGCTGCCAAACCCAAGGTGACACCACTATCTGCCAAGGGCAGGAAGGGGCACAAAACACCAGCCAAGGGATGTCAGCCGTCCGAGCCTGCAGGTGAAGGCCTAGTGGCTACCAGTACAACCCCCAGCACTGTCACCTGCACTGCGGCCAGCACTGCCGCAAGAACCACCGCAAGCACTGCCGCAAGCACCGCCGCAAGCACCATTACTGTCAGCAGCAGCAGCCCCAGTGGGCAGCTGTCCGAGGCTGCAGGAGAAGGGCTGGAGCCTCCCCCCACCACTGGCAGAACCTGCACTGCGGCAAGCACAGCCAATTGTAACGCTGAGAGTAGTACCACTGCCAGTGGCAGCAACCCCAGTGGGCAGCTGTCTGAGGCTGCAGGAGAGGGCTGGAGCCTCCCCCCACCACTGGCACCACCACCACCGGCACTCCCAACACTGTGCAGCCTTAGCCGCCTGCAGATGGACTGTAGCCCTCCCTTCATGGACTATCATGCATCCTGGCCACCTCAAATCTCATGGCTCTGACACCCAGGTGAGGGACTGTGACCTGGCACCCCCATTTGCTGTGTCACTGGACACCAAGCCCCCTCCACAACCAGTGGAGAAAGTCATCCACTCGCCTTATCCTTGGCAGGATGAAGCACACTGGGCACTAATCCCCCTCCAGAACCAGTAGAGAAAGGCATCCACTCACCCTAGTCTTGGCAGGATGAAGCACACTGGGCACCAAGCCCCCTCCAGAACCAGTGGAGAAAGGCATCCACTCACCCTATCCTTGGCAGGATGAAGCACACTGGGCACAAAGCATCCTCCAGAACCAGTGGAGAAAGGCATCCACACACCCTATCCTTGGCAGGATGAAGCACACTGGGCACCAAGCCCCCTCCAGAACCAGTGGAGAAAGGCATCCACTCACCCTATCCTTGGCAGGATGAAGCACACTGGGCACAAAGCCCCCTCCAGAACCAGTGGAACATGTCACCCACTTGAGAGACTGTGGCTTTATACTCCACAGGACCAAGCAGTGGGCAAACCACCCACTTGAGAGACTTGAGAGACTGTGGCTTTGCACTCCCCAGGACCAAGCAGTGGGCAAACCACCCACTTGAGAGACTGTGGCTTTGCACTCCCCAGGACCAAACAGTGGACATGGAGCCCCCTCCAGGAGCAGTGGTTTAGTACCATATTCCGGCTGATGTGCCCCCCTTCCCCTTCCCTCTGAGGTGCCTGTGTGTTTTCAACCTGATGTCCCTGCAGTGTTCTCTCCGTTTTGAGGCAGGAGTCAAGTGTGGGCTTGGCCTATGTGTTATAGCCCAGAGGGCCACGGTGTGTGGACATTGTCCCTCAGTTTGTATATAGTGTATATACTATACATACTGTTTATTTATTTATGATCGTTTTTCTCTAAATTTATAATATTACACTCATTTGACTCCATTCCTTTTGTCCTTGCGTTATTCCAGAAGGTTACGGGGTGCATATGTAATGTTGTTGCATGTGTTTGTGTGTATGATGTTAGGGGTGACAGTCGGGGTGGGGGTGTTGTGTGTTGCGTGTTGCGTGTTGCATGTTGTGTGTGTGTCACTTTCTTTTTCCTCCCCCTCCACTGTGTACTAGGTGCAGTTCACAACGTGGTCACCACCACCAGCATTGGTACTCCTGGTAGATGAGAAGATACACCAGCATGGGTAACACCTGTTGTTCGGGCTCCATGGGGTCCTGGTTCTTCCTTGAGTGTCGAGAGGTGAGTGGTTTCCCTTCAAAGTACTGTTTCCGCCGTGCTTTTGATGGCGTTGGTACTGCCCCGGAAAAGCTAGCGGATGGGTGTGTTGTAATGGGGTGGGGGGAACCTTGTCTTCCGCCTGGCTGTTGGTGGTTACTGCTGCGGTGTTTGTTGCTACCGCAGTGGCGGTCGGAGTGTTAAAGTGGCTGTATGTGTTAGCGGTTTCCACCGTGGTCATGATTCCATTTTCGTTACCGCCGGCCTGTTGGCGGTATTACCACCACTTTAACTCCGACCGCCAGGGTTGTAATTAGGACCTAAATGCCTAGAGGAATCCAAGATGGGGTGACTTGTGTGGCTCTCACCAGGTTGTATTACCCAGAATCCCTTGCAAACCTAAAACTTTGACTAAAACAACACACTTTTTCTCATATTTCTGTGATGGAAAGTTCTGGAATCTGCATAGAGCCACAAACTACCTTCCACCCAGCATTCTCCTACATCTTCTGATGTGAATGGTACCTCACTTGTGTTGTAGGCCTAGTGTTTGTGACAGGAAATTACCCAAAACGCAACATGGATGCATACATTTTTTCTGTGCAAAACTGACCAGTTTTTTGCAAAATGTTGTGGTTTTTAGGCCCTAGCTCAGCCAGCACCTAGGGAAACCTAGCAAATCTATATTTGAAAACTAGATGCATAGGGAGTCCAGAGAGGGGTGACTTGGGTGACTCCCATCACATTTCTTTACCCAGAATCCTTTGTAAACCTCAAAATGTGTCTCAAAATTATATTTCCTCACATTTCTATGATGGAAAGATCTGAAATCTGACAAATTTCCTAACCCTCAGCGTTAACCTCAGACTCCTTATAAAAATGAAACGTCATTTGTGTGGGTGGGTCTAGTGCCTGCAACAGGGATGGGCCTAAAAAGTGCATAGTTTAAGAGGGAACCAAAACTGGTCCAAAAGGGCATGCTTTTAAATGTATTTTTAGGCTGACTCTACTTTAGGCACACACATAAGTGAGGTATCATTTTTATTGGGAGAACGAGAGGAACATTAGGCGATTTGTGGTTTATTTCTGGTTCTGGAAGAATATGGCATGTAAATGCAAGGAAAATGTGTGATTTTAGTCACATTGTGAGGTGTGCAGGGCATTGTGGGTACGAAAATGGTCTGGGATGGATTTGAAGCACACAATCCTGGACTCTAGTTTTCAGAATTTTGTACGTCTGGTAGATTTTTCTAGATGGCAGCCTACTCAAGCCCAAAAAGTGCAGCTGCTCATCATTGCGAGTGGGATGATACTGGGACTTAGCCAAACTCTGCTGGCAGGATTTGTACAAGCAACACCCAACAAAATCAAATATCCTCTTGCTTGCCATTGGGGTGAAATGCTTTAGTCTGCAGGAGAGCGGAAAGACTGTTTCCCTTTTTGGGCAGCCCCCACTGATACAAATAAAAAAAAGTAATCCCTGGTATCCAGGGGGCATCTGCTTCCCTGTTGGATGGGGCATGGGCAGAAAGACTGTGGGGAGTGGTGAGGGCATTGGCATCTCTATAAGTTAAAAAAAAACATTCCTGGGTCTAATGGGGTTTCTGCCCCTCTGGGGGCAGATCGTGGGCTATTACCCCCATCTGCCCTGAGGGGGATCAGAAAGACTGATTATGGTGCAAAATTAAGGAGAGAGCAAAAGCCTTTGCCCAAGGGGCTGCTTCCCCATCCCTGGTGTCTAGTGGGTAAATCCATGCATGGGGATTGCCCTCCTGTGGAAATCCCCAAGCAGGGATCCATCAAGGAAGAGTGCCATTGGGAAGGTGAGATGAGATTCTCCCCATTTCAATGATACCTCTCCTGTCTGCCTAGGTGCTCGTGGGGCTAAGATAGCCCCACGAGCACCCAGGCAGTGAAAGTGTAATGAGCTGATGAGCTCATTTCACTTTTGTTTTCAGTGAAATGACATCAGCATGCTGCGCGCACTGCTCGTCATAAAACTAAAAAATAGCCTTGGGAGCTGTGAAAGCTCTCTTCCAGCATCCAAAGCTGTTTTTGGAAAAAGCTAATTCTTCTGATGAAACAGCAGAGGAATTTGCTGGTCGTGTGCAGAGGATGTAACACCTATGTCGTCAGCACATGACCAACGTGGCTGAGGACATAAACGTTATGTCTTCAGTAAGGAAGTAATTAATTTTCCATTACCTCTGTGGCTAGGTCTACTCCCTATAAATACCCTTGAACCCTTTCGCTGCCAGGCCTTTTCCCCTCCTGTGCCGAGTCTCTTTTTGACTATCTGGGGCAGTTTGCGCTTAGGCCATTATAACGTTTTGGTCACATAACCTACCAACGCCAAATTTGCGTCCTTTTTTTTCAAACATCCTAGGGATTCTAGAGGTACCCAGACTTTGTGGGTTCCCCTGAAGGAGACCAAGAAATTAGCCAAAATACAGTGAAAATGTTGTTTTTTTCAAGAAAATGGGGAACAAACTGCTGCAGAAGAAGGCTTGTGGTTTGTTCCCTGAAAATGGCATCAACAAAGGGTTTGCAGTGGTAAAATCACCATCTTCCCAGCTTTCAGGAACAGGCAGACTTGAATTATAAAACCCAATTTTTCAACACAATTTTGACATTTTACTGGGACATAACCCATTTTTACTATTTTTTTGTGCTTTCAGCCTCCTTTCAGTTAGTGACTGAAATGGGTAAGAAACCAAAGCTGGATCCCAGAAAGCTCTGAAAAGTAGACAAAATTCTGACTTCAGCAAGGGGGTCATCTGTGTAGATCCTATAAGTGTACCCCACAGAAAATAACAGCTGAAATAAAAGAATATTGAAATTGAGATGAAAAAAACTGACATTTTTCCTCCACGTTTTATTCTGTAACTTTTTCCTGCGATGTCAGATTTTTTAAAGCAATATACTGTTACGTCAGCTGGACTCTTCTGGTTTGGGGGATATATAAGGCTTGTACGTTCATCAAGAACCTTAGGTACCCAGAGCCAATAAATGAGCTGCACCTTGCAATGGGTTTTCATTCTGTACCGGATATACAGCAATTCATTTGCTGAAACATAAAAAGTGAAAAATAGGTATCAAAAAAACCTTTGTATTTCCAAAATGGACACAAGATAAGGTGTTGAGAAGCAGTGGTTATTTGTACATCTCTGAATTCCGGCATGCCAATACCAGCATGTGAATTACACGGCATTTCTCAAATAGCTGTCTTTTTCACATACTGTCTTACATTTGGAGGAATAAATGTAGAGAAAGACAAGGGGCAATAACACTTGTTTTGCTATTCTGTGTTCCCCAAGTCTCCCGATAAAAATGGTACCTCATTTGCGTGGGTAGGCAAAGCGCCGACAACAGGAAATGTCCCAAAACACAACGTGCACACATCACATTTTCACAAAGAAAACAGAGCTGTTTTTTGCAAAGTACCTAGCTGTGGATTTTGGCCTCTAGCTCAGCCGGCACCTTTGAAAACTATACACCTAGGGGAATCCAAGATGGGGTAACTTGTGGGACTCTGACCAGGTTCTCTTACCCAGAATCCTTTGCAAACCTCAAAATTTAAAAAAAAAAACACTTTTTCCTCTCATTTCGGTGACAGGAAGTTCTGGAATCATAGAGAAGCCACAAATTTCCTTCCACCCAGTGTTCCCCCAGGTCTCCTGATAAAAATGGTACCTCACCTGTTTGGGTAGGCCTAGCGCCCACGACAGGAAATGCCCCAAAACACAACGTGCACACATCACATTTTCACAAAGAAAACAGAGGTGTTTTTTGCAAAGTGCCTAGCTGCAGATTTTGGCCTCTAGCTCAGCCAGCACCTAGGGAAACCTAGCAAACCTGCGCAGTTTTGAAAACTAGACACCTAGGGGAATCCATGATTGTGTGAATGTGGGGCTCTGACCAGGTTCTGTTACCCAGAATCCTTTGCAAACCTCAAACTGTGGCCCAAAAACACTTTTTTCTCTCATTTTGGTGACAGAAAGGTCTGGAATCAGAGAGGAGCCACAAATTTCCTTCCGCCCAGTGATCCCCTATGTCTCCCGATAAACATGGTACCTCACTTGTGTGGGTAGGCCTACTGCCCACTAAAGGAAATGCCCCAAAACACTTTCTGGACACATCAAAATGATCAATTACAAAACTACCTGTTTTTGCGGGGGCACCTGCGTTTTTGGTCCTGGGCGCAGCCATCTAGGGAAACCTAGCAAACCAAGACATTTCTGAAAACTAGACACCCGAGGGAGTCCAGGGAGGTGTGATTTAGGTTGATCCCCCAATGTTCTCTTACCTAGAATCCTCAGCAAACCTCACATTTTGCTAAAAAATCAATTTTTTCCCACATCTCTGTGTGGGATTACCACACTGGGACAAATTTCATACCAACCAATGTTCCCCTCAGTCTCCTGGTAAAAATGATACCTCAATTGTGTAGGTGGACCAAGTGCCTGTGAAAGGGAAGAGCCAAGAACATGTCGATATTGAGGGGGAACCAAAGGTGGTCCAAAAGGGCAGTTTGCAAAAAAACATTTTTAGGCTGACAAGTGCAGCAGAATTTTTATTGGTATAGATGAGAAAATGCTGGGTGGTAGGAATTTTGCGGATTCCTACAGATTCCGGAAGGTTCCATCACAAAAACTTGGGAAAAATGTGTGATTTCCAGCAAAGTTGGAGGTTTGCAGGGCATTGTGGGTACAAAAATGGTGTGGGGTGCATGTGAAACACACCACCCTGGAATCACCCAGTTTAGTTTTCAGATGTGTCTAGGACTTGTGGATTTTTCTACATGGCAGTGTCCCAAAGTCCATAAAGTGCAGCCCTCACCATTCCAAGATGATTTTGAGAGTTAGCCAAGCTCTCATGGCCCAAATGTAAAACCAAAACCCAAAATAATCAAATGACTTCTTGCTTGCTGTGGGATAAGATGTTTTAGAGTGCGGGGAGAGCTGAAAGACTGTTACCTCCTTCAGTTGGGGTGGGGGCATAACCAGTCCTATACTGGTTGGTAGCCACCACCCCAATATATACATATATTTTTATTTCCCTGGCATCTAGTAGACTTTCTGTCCCCCGGGTGTGGATCAGGGGTAATTGCCCCATCTGCCCACTGGTGGGCAGAACAACTTTGGCCCCATTTATTTGGGGTGGGCACCCTCTTATTTTGGAATAAAAAAACTTCCCTGGTCTCTGGTGGGCTTTCTGCACTTCCATTGGGGGCAGATGGGCTTTCCAAAAATAGGCCACAGATATGGCCAACAGTAATATGCCCCCATGGGGAGCGACCCTTACCCAAGGGGCTGCCCCCCTAAAGAAAACACACACACACACACCAATCCCTGGTGCCTAAGTGGTTTCTCCCCACTGGGGGCAAATCAGCCTAATAGAAATATGCTGATCTGCCCCCAAGAGGAGCAGAAATGGCCAAAAATAAACTTGCCTGCCCCAGGGGAGCGACCCTTGCCTAAGGGATCGCTCCCCACCTCTACCCCCCCCCAAAAAAGATCCCTGGTGCCTAGAAGTTTCTGCCCCCCCAGGGCAGATTGGCCTAATAACAATAGGCCGATCAGCCCCCGGGGGGGCAGAAATGGCCTAAAATAAATTTGCCCCCCCGGGCAGCGATCCTTGTCTAAGGGGTCACTCCCCTTGTGTGAAATTGGTGCAAAAAAAGATCCCTGGTGCCTAGTGGTTTCTGTCTCCCTTGGGGGCAGATTGGCCCAACAAAAAATCTGCCCCCAAGGGGGGCAGAAATGGTGTAATAACAATAGGCCGATCTGCCCCCAGGGGGGACGGAAATGCCCTAAATTAAATTTGCCCCGTTGAACGACCCTTGCCTAAGTGGTCTCTCCCCTTGCATGAAATTGGTGCAAAAAAAAGATCCCCGGTGCCTAGTGGTTTCTGCCCCCCTTGGGGGCAGATTGGCCCTGACAAAAAAACTGCTGATCTGGTCCCACGGGGGGCAGAAATGGTCTAAATACAATTTGGTCCCCAGGGGAGCAACCCTTGCCTGAGGGGTCGCTCCCAACCTCTAAAAAAGAAAAAAAAAAAGAAATTATCCCTGGCACGTAGAGGGCAATAACAATAGACCGATCTGCCCCTGGGGGGGGGCAGAAATGGCCTAAAATAAATTCCCCACCCGGGGAGTGATCCTTGCCTAAGGAGTCGCTCCCCTTGCGTGAAATTGGCATTAAAAAAGATCACCAGTGCCTAGTGGTTTCTGCCCCCATTGATTAGCCCAACAAAAATCAGCCGAGGGCAGAAATTGTCTAAATACAATTTTCCCCGCAGGGGAGCGACCTTTGCCTAAGGGGTCGCTCCCCAACTCTAAAAAAAATATATATATATATTTTTTTTATCCCTGGCGCCTAGAGTTTTCTGCCCCCCTTGGGGCAGATAGGCCTAATAACAATAGGCCGATCTGCCCCTAGGGGGGGCAGAAATGACCTAAAATAAATTTGCTCCCCCGGGGAATGACCTTTGCCTAAGGGGTCGCTCCACTTCCGTGAATTTGCCATAAAAAAACAATCCCTGGTGCGTAGTGGTTTCTGCCCCCCTTGGAGGCAGACTGGCCTCATAAAAATAGGCCGATTTGCCCCCAGAGGGGCAGAAAAGGCCTTGAAAAATATTGCCCCCCTGAGGAGCGACCCTTGCCCAACGGGTCGCTCCCCTTATGCCAGTTTTACTTTTATAAATGAATCCCTGGTGTCTAGTGGGCATTTCAGAAGCCGGATCGATTTACAAGATTTTCAGGACCCCATCATATGATCGGAAGAGAAATGCAGAGCATTTCTCTTCCGATCAAGCTGGAAGCTGAGCTTCCAGCGCTTTAGGGTAGTGACCTCTGATGCACGCTGATGTCATCAGACATCACTTGGGGGGTCAGGGGTGGAAGGGCTTCCCCTTCCATCCCTGATTTGGGGGGTGGAAGGGAAGCCCACAGAGGGAGCCCTAGCGCTCCCTCTGAGCTCAGTGCCGAGGACGTAATGGTTACATCCTCAGCACATGAGCACTGTGACGTTGGACGCAACCATTACGTCCACGGCACAGAAGGGGTTAATAAATACAAAATAAATAGATTCAGGTATATCCAGCCACCTGGCAGCTGGTATGAAGGGTTCCACCTTCTCCCTCACTACTCTTCTAGCTCCTGGTCACCACTTTGTGATTTCATAATTTTGTGGTGGTGAGCATGTGGAGGAGATTTGTAGCTGTTTTAGGATGTCTAATGATTAAGAAATCTGTTCTTATCCATAGGAAGAAATTAACATGTGTTGAATTAGCTTACAAGTACTAATAGAATATTGTAAATGTTTTTCTATCAGGGAAATGCTATATCACAAATGCAGTGGTGTTTTTCCCAAGCTCAATTGTGTACTGTTTACCTTTGTGGATCTGAAAATGTCTCTGCATATTCGCATATGGTAATTTCCCAAGGAATTTCAGGAGTAAATCTGTAAACCAGTGAATGTCACAGCTTCTGGCAAACTTCTGTGAACTCCCAAACTGACTAAGGCCCTCATTTTGAGTTTGGCGGGTGAGGGAGGATGCCTCCCAAACTTGTACGGCCACCTGACCGCCAGTGTGGCCCGAACACCACAGGCCCTATTTTGAGTTCACTGCAGTGCCGGTGGGTAGAAATAGCGATTCCTCCCGCTGGCCCTGCGGTGAACAGGTCCTTTACATTGACACCAGCTCGTAATTGAGCTGGCAGCAATGTGGCGGTGCAGAGGGTGTGCTTTCCATTGCCCGTAATTCGGGGTAGAAAGAGCAACAGGGCTGTCCATGGGGGTGCCCAGCAACCCCATTCTGTCAGCTTTATCATGGCTGTCCAACTGCCATGAAAAGGCTAGCAGATTGGAGAGTCGTAATCCACAGGGCAGTGCTGCATTCAGCGCCTCGCTGGCAAATTACAGCTACCGAGACCGCCAGGCTGTCAAATGGCGTCAACCTGGAGGTGTCAGTGGTCAGACCGTGGCGGCTCCGACACGATCATGATGTGGCAGTCGGACCGCGGCGTTCCAACCGTCACAGCGAGTCTAGCGGTCTTAAGTCCGCTAGACTCATAATGAGGGCCAAAATCTACATCCATCTCAAATCATGTGTAGATTTTGTTAAACATTTCAATCATCTATGTTCATTCAATTACCTCAATGTCTGCATAACCTAGGCTTAACATTTTGAAATCTCCATGTAAAAGCCTGATTAAATAGAGAAACTCCAGAGGCAATTGACAGTGTGGCAGATGGAGGATATCTTCATGTTTTGACAGCTGGCCCACTTCCTCTAAACTGTAAATAACCTCCATTAGAAGGCATTTAATAGAGATGAATTATAGGTGTCTACTGCTAAAGAAAGATAATTCCTTGCAGATGTACATCATTCTACTGACTACCCTAGAAGGACGTAAAGGAAGCTGTACTTCATTCTTATCTTATGAGAGGATAGGCTCACATTATATAATCAGTATGGAAGATTTTGACTTTACTTCTAAGGTGGATGGGATTTATGTATGTATAGTGTAGTGCCATGTGATTATAAATAACAGAATCCTTTTGACTCTTGAAGAACTTCATAGAGCAATGATGTAAGTGTTAGAACATGGTGGAGTGAATGCAGTTTTAAAATATATGTGGTTACATGCAGATGAATAAAGACGTGTAATACAGAACTATGTTTGTGGCATATTCATTGGAGAGGAGGGTACCCAGGCTGGGGAGTATGCTACATAGGTGATACGTAACCCAAAGATCAACAGTGATGTCCAAGAGAGTTTTCTGTGATCCATGGAAACAGCTCATGCATGCCACACATACCTTTATCGGAGTGCAGAATTGACGTTTGGCGCATGTGAAGTCGAGGTGCGATTCCAGCTGGTGTGAAGTGTTTGAAGATAAAGAAAGCTTCACTGAGCAGCCTACACATCATTAGTCAAGAACTTTCTGACAAGACCGTACAGAGAGATGCTGTGCTACAATGGAATATATATCCACACACTACAAGGAATCCTTCCGCCAAAGGTGGATACAACCAGGTTTTGAAAGTACAGCACTGCACAAGAGAAAACTTGCCTGCTTATGCAGGCAGGACGCTCCCTGCTCCACCTTCCGCCCCACCTCCATCCCGTTTCCTTGCTGCTGTTTTTCCCGCCACTTCGTCCCTTGCGGCCCCTCCCACCTCCCCCCTCCTTCTCACCATTTCCTTGCTGCTGTTTTTCCCGCCGCTGCATCCCCTGTGGCCCCTCCCACCTCCCACTCCTTCTCACCGTTTCCTTACTGCTGTTTTTCCCGCCGATGTGTCCCCTGCGGCCCTTCCCCCTCCTCCTCACCGTTTCCTTGCTGCTGTTTTTTCCGCCGCTGCGTCCCCTGCGGCCCCTCCTGCCTCCCCATCCTTCTCACTGTTTCCTTGCTGCTGTTTTTACCCACCGCTGCATCCCCTGCAGCCCCTCCTGCCTCCCCCCTCCTTCTCACCATTTCCTTGCTGCTGTTTTTCCCGCTGCTGCGTCCCCTGCGGCCCCTCCCGCCTCTTCCCTCCTTCTCACCCTTTCCTTGCTGCTGTTTTTCCTGCTGCTGCGTCCCCTGCGGCCCCATCCCCCAGCCCTCTCATTCGCCAGGCCCTCCCACCTCCCAGCTGCCACTCCCACCCCCACCCTCCCCTCCTCTTATGGCAGCCACAGCGCGCCAAAGGCAACCCCTGGCCCCGGTAACAGCCACCCCATCAGCATGGGCTATAACACTGACACCCTCCACGCACTCAACACCAGCCGAGACATCACCTGCTTCCAGGCCTCTCCAAAGAGCACGCACAGACCCTTCTCCTGCCACAACTGCAACTTCACGTGCAACAGAGCCCACAAACACCCTAGGATCAAGACCAACCACCTCTGTTGCATACTCCTCAACACCCACTCAGCACGCACGCACGCCATTAAAGTCTGGGACCTGCTTGACTCCACCTCCACGGACGTGGCCTTTCTAACCAAAACTTGGTGGAACGTCTCCTCAGCACCCGACATCGCCATAGCCATCCCGAATGGATACAAAGTCGCTCGCCGAGACCGCACCAACAGAACCGGAGGAGGCATAGCCATCGTCCACAAAGCCACCCTCTAAGTCAAAACCACCCTGGACAACTCCTTCAGCGCCGCCGAACTCCTTCACTTCCAAGTCCGCACCGACCCCAACACCACACTCAGTGGAACACTCATCTCTAGAACCCCAGGACCCAGGACACCTTTCAGCAACGCCATCGCCAACCTGGCCAGCACCCACGCACTCGCCTCCATGAACTACATCCTCCTCAGGGACCTGAACTTTCACCTCAAAAACAACAATGACACCAACTCCACCACCCTGACCGAAAACCTTGCCAACCTCGGCTTCACACAGCTCGTCAACACACCCACCCACACAGCCGGTCACACCCTTGACCCCATCTTCTCCACAAGCAACCAAGTCACCTTTAACCATACCACCGAACTCTACTGGACTGACCACCACTGCATCCACTTCACCTTCAAGAAACAGACAGAACACCACCTCATCGAACAACCACCATGCCGCCGATGGGGCAAAGACAGTGAATTTCAACTAACCAACGCCCTAGCCCAGAAACCACCCGTCAACCCCACCGACCCTGACATCGCGGCACACAACCTCAAGCTATGGATCAACGACTGCGCTGACCGTCTTGCTCCACTCAGAAAACCCTCCAACAAACACATCAACAATAAAGACACCTGGTTAACCGACGACCTCCAAGCCTGCAAACGCCACTGCCGAAAACTCAAGCAAATATGGCTACTCGAACGCACTCCAGACAACCACACAGCACTCAAGGATGCCACACGGCAACACCACCAACTCATCAGGCTAGCAAAAAGATCCTCCTTCAAAACACCGCCTAGAAAACAATGCCCACGACTGCAAAGAACTTTTCAGCATCGTGAAAGAACTCTCCAACCCAAACACCACCGTCAACGACATCACCCCCTCCCAAGAACTATGCGATGCCCTAGCAACCGCCTTCCACCGATAAATCACAGACATCCATGACAGCTTCAACTCCCCTCACACTCCGGACACTCCTACCCCACCCACCACGAACTCCACCCACTCCAGCCGACTGAACTCCTGGACCAACATCAGCGACGACGAAACCCACAAGACCATGAACTCCATCCACTCTGGATCACCATCAGACCCCTGCCCACACCACATCTTCAACAAAGCAGACACAGCCATCGCACCACACCTACGGAAAGCCATCAACATCTCCTTCGAAACAGCAAGATTCCCGGAAAGCTGGAAACACGACAAAATCAACTCCCTTCTCAAGAAACCAAAGGCGGACCCCAAGGACCTGAAAAACATCCGGCCCATCTCTCTGCTCCCTTTCCCGGCGTAGGTCGTCGAGAAAATCGTCAACACTCAGCTCACTCAGTACCTCGAAGACAACAACATCCTCGACCCCTCCCAGTCCTGCTTCAGACGCAACCACAGCACCGAATCCGCCCTCCTTGCCGCCACAGACGACATCAGAAGCCACCTCGACAATAAAGAAACATCAGCCCTCATCCTCCTTGACCTATCAGCCGCTTTTGACACCGTCTGTCACCACACTATAAAATCCCGCCTCCACTCAGCAGGAATCCAGGACCAGGCCCTCGAATGGAACACATCCTTCCTTGCCGGCAGAACCCAAAGAGTCTGCCTCCCCCGTATCAATCCAAAGCCTTCAACATCATCTGCGGCATACCCCGGGGCTCATCCCTCAGCCTGACACTGTTCAACATCTACATGGCCCCCCTCGCACAAGTGGCCCGTCAGCACAACCTCAACATCATCTCCTACGCCGACGACACCCAACTCATCCTCTCCCTCACCAAGGACCCGCACACCACCAAAACCAATATCCACGAGGGACTAAAAGCCATCGCCGACTGGATGAGAGACAGCTGGCTAAAACTGAACTCGGACAAAACAGAGGTCCTCAACCTTGGGCGCACCCCCTCCGCCTGGGACAGCTCATGGTGGCCGTCCCCGCTGGGTCCCCCACTGACACCCACCGACAGTGCACGAAACCTCGGCTTCACCATCGACTCCTCACTCTCCATGTCAAAGCAGGTCAGTGCCATCTCCTCCTCCTGCTACAACACCCTCCGCATGCTTTGCAGAGTTTACAAATGGATCCCAACAGAAACAAGAAAAACAGTAACCAAGGCCCTCGTCAGCAGCAAACTCGACTACAGCAACCCCCTCTACACCGGTATCGCATCCAAAACGCCTCCACCCGACTCATCCTCAACATCCCTTGCCACTGCCACATCCCCCCCCACCTAAGAGACCTTCACTGGCTCCCCGTCAGCAAGATGATCACCTTCAAGCTCCTCACCCACGCACACAAGGCACTCCACAACACCGGACCATCATACCTGAACAACAGACTCATCTTCCACACCCCCACCCGGCATCTCCGCTCCGCTAACCTCGCCCTCGCCTCCATCCCCCGCATCCGATGCAAATCTTCCAGCGGCAGATCATTTCGTACCTCGCCGCCAAGACCTGGAACACCCTCCCGCCAGATCTACGACAGACCCAGGACCTTCTTTCCTTCAGAAAACACCTCAAGACTTGGCTCTTCGAGCAGTAGCAGCACCCCCACCCAGTGCCTTGAAACCCTCACGGGTATGTAGCGCACCTTACAAATTGTTTGATTGATTAATTCAGATACGGGGAAAAGTTATCTACTTACCAAAACCAATTAAAGGGAGTCATCATATTGCAACACTGGGAAGTGGCCCAAGGAGAAATACGCAGGGTTATGCTTACAGAGATGTCCATAACTGTAGTGGCAAGAGGCAATGTAGAAGACTGTCCTTCTAATGAAGGCCAAGAAAGAGGCCACATTTCCCACAGTTCATAAAGATGACCCTGATGCCAGCACTTCTCAGGGTCTTGCTGATGGTAAGAATGGAATAGGCCCTGATGAATTGGACAGGCCTCTAATATCAACATCATTAAGTCCCATAAATTGTTATAGTGCTACCACCTTCCTAAAACCACCACCACCATTTAATACCACCATAAAGCAAAATATTGGCAATAGATGGGCTGCTTGGATTGAGACATGTGATGATTTCATCAGAAACAGATTACAGAAACTTGCAATTGACCTTGCTGCTGTGTCTCCTTGCTCTCTGTGTGATCTTTCCGCTATATTCCGGGAATGCATAGACTTCCTGTGGGGCTAGTGCTAGGTGGGGCTTCATCCCCAGCCACACTTTACCTCTCCTGCCCACCATGCACAAGCGCTATTAAAGCACATTTCAAGTCCCTTGGCACGGGACGCACATACTTGCTCTGGGGCCAGTGCTGGGGTGGGACTTCATTCCTTCACACATACCTTACCTCTTCTGCCGGTCACACCATTCACAATTGCTATTAAAGTACATTTCAAGCACCGCAGCTCGGGATGCCCGGACTTACTCCGGGACCAGTATTGGGCGGGAATTCATACCACAGTACATGTTACATCTCCTGTCCGCCACGTCATGCACAAGTAATATTAATGTGTATTTTGGGCCCCGTGGCATGGGATACACAGACTTGCTCTGGGACCGGTGCTGGGGTAGGACTTCCTGCCCCAGCGCACACCTTACCTCTCCTTTGCACTATGCCATGCGCAAGCACTATTAAAGCCCATTTTAAGCCCTGCGGCATAGGATGCATGGACTTATGGACTTGCTGTGGGGACAGTGCTGAGGTGGAACTTCATCCACCAACACACATTCTGCTGCTGACATGCCATGCACGAGCACTATTAAAGTACATTTCAAGCCCCACATTGGGACACATCTAGGCATGTGCCTGGGCCAATAACAGGCCCATCTGTGCTCATCAGATCCCAGAGGAGGCTGTGCACCCATCTGACACCCGCAGCTCCCCAGGTACAATCTTTTCAATCTATTTGAGTTGTAACGTGAAGGTGATAAATCTCTTCATGACACTTGGGATTTTTTGACCCAGCTTATATTACTTTTATTATTATGGAAAAAATTAAGTTTTTAGAGACATCGATAAGGGCATCTACATCCAAGAAAAAGTCTACCCTGGTAGTCACCAGCACCCTAACAGAAATCGGCAATTTGATTGAACAGGTGGAAACATTGCTGCACCCTAAACTTCCTTCCGCTGTTAATTGCACATCTCCCTCGAAGTGTGTCTCCACCCTGTAGTGCTATGGGGTCTGGTAAACCTATAAATGGGATTTTTGCTGCACAAAAAACTATGGGCTAAAATGTAAAGTATCCTGGCCGCAACCTCATGACCTTGTGAACAAAAGGAATGGCTGCATCTCGACGAGCCATTTGGTCATAGTCCTGGCCCCTGATTCTTCTCTGCTTCACCCTCCTGGTATTTTCAACATTTCTTGCAGTAATCGTTATGCTCACCCTGGCATGTCTGGGGCACGCTGATGTCGTTTACCTGCCCATTATGGCTGATTCAAACGCCAAGGAAAACCAAGTTGGCTCTTTGATAAGAAAGGTTCAAACCTTGCTCGAGTATGTGAGGGTTCTTAAAGTAGAGGTACATTGGCTAATGGCACAAATAACTCAATAATTGACTCCCAAAAGTTCAACTTGTTTGTACACCATCAACTTCCAATGGGAGATCCTCCTTTATTGGATAAGAACTTTCTGGCTACTGAACCTATGAAATCATCAGTGCAGCGTCACTTTAGGCTGACTGACTCCTAGCCCTTTCAACACCTCCCAGTGGGTGAGGCAGAGGATGGAAGATCCCGCAATGGCAGACAGCCTTTGCTATAATTAACTTCCGGGCTCCTCAACATCACATGAGACATGAACTTGATACCATAAGGCTATACTCTCACCTTTTCATCACAAGTATTTTTTCTGGATGAAAAAAACAGTCTCTAGCTGTGCACCAAGACCCTTCTGCCCCTACCGCCTGTTTCTACCTGGTGTGCGCAACCGAGAGAAGCAAAGCACCATTGTTATGCTTACTCTCCCAAGGTTACTTAGAGGAGCTAGAGAACTTCAAGGCCCACTAATCAATAGAGCCATCCATTGGCTTTAAACTGTGAGGGATGCTTGTCTGTTATCCATCAGAATATTGTCAGAGCAAAATATACTCCTTTGATTGTATTAGAAACAGTTGAGTTAGCTCTGGGCTCTCCTAGCCCAGCAGACAACCTCATTGCCCTTGAGCTGTGTTTTCCAACTCCAGCAGTATCTAAGATCTGCCTGAAACTCAATGAACCCAGTACCTCAGCTGGGGTCCATGGGCCTCAATCCCAGCCCAGGGGACAGAATTACCTGATGTATGACAGCTAATTCCTCCGGGACAGAATTACCTGATGTATGACAGCTAATTCCTCCTTCCTCCATTTACATCATTTCCTATTCTCAATTTGAAATGTGGCAAAAACTGTCATGGGACTTTGGTGGCTCTAATTCTAAATTGGTCGAAATGGCCTGAATGTTGCTTAATGATATGGATGAAAAAATTGCTAACTTGTACCATCCTAGGCTTGAACTTTTAAAGTTTATACTAAGCAGAATGGGTCAAGCTGCCCATCTTGCACTCTCAAAACACTAGAGAGTGCCATTGACTCTCTCCCTCATAATTACCAGGTAATTGTTACTTGCGATTTGAATGTAACATGCCCATGATCTCTAGTCTCCTTAATATAGCGGCAGAAAAAGATAAGGCATGGAGTTCTCCTCAGTTAGAATTGAACTCTGGTGAAAGATACATGGTTGCTGTCAACCAGCTGATGTGCCTTTCTCTTTTTCTCAGCCTTAGAGCTTGCAACTGTAAGTCCATCTTTGGTCTGCCTCTGATTTTAATATTGCCTTCAGTTTCAAGTGTCTTCAGCAAAAGTCCTGCATTGATGCCATATTCCTATCTTTTCAATTATGGCCTACCCTTGTAGATATGGTGGTTGTTGACTACAATGACAGTGTCATAACACCCTTAATTTGACTGTTAAGGGGTTTGGGTGTCTTGTCCATCAGGATGGTATCTCTAAGTTACTGGGAGATTTGGCTCTCTCGAACAACAAGCAGGCCCTATAATGAAAGTCTGTCTGTAGGGACTCAAAGATGCTGGCCTTGATCTATGGGCAGCTTGCTAAAACCCTAGAATTACTGACTTTCCGTGGTCCGTGTGCTCCTGACTTTGTCCTCGTATATAACTCCCATGAAAACTGTTTACCTTTCTCCAAAATCTTCTTAGTAAACATGTCAGCAAGGTTACTAAACCCATTCTTGCTGTCTGTTATTTGATAGACATTACATGAAGGCAAGATCCACTCTGATACAGAAGCTAAAAGCAGAGGCCAGAATTGATATCCCCAGGGCCAGGAAAACCTACAAAGATGCAGTGTCATAGGCTAAATTTGCCTGGCAAAGTAAGGTCTGGAAAGACCTGACAATAGCTGGTATGGCACGGGACAATAAGTCATTTGGGGTATACTGACCATTGGTAGTTGCTATGCTACTACTCGGGTGGATTTCAACCTACAACCCGAGACTTGGGTGAATCATTTCAGGAAGGTATATGCAGCCAAGCCTAACTCCACATGCAGTAATACTGAATTATCCACCACTCCTTTAGAAAGGGAATTCACTCTGTTGATTCCTGGCCACCTCCATCCATGAGGACTTGTTTCACATTTGGGCTACCTATTTTTTCTTGCTGTTTTGCTCCATCTTGGGAGGCAGCCCGATCCTTGGTTCCTTGCAGTTGGTGGAGATTTTCCCGATATTTTAAAAGAGATGTAAAGATGATCCAGGGAATTAGTCTGATTGATGCGTCTCAGACTATTTTCCCTTCTGATTCTAGGGGAATTGATGACCGGGATTCAAGAGAATATATCTTTTCGGATATGCAGGTGGGATTTAGGAGCAGGGTTAGTACGGCTGACCAAATTATCTGGTTCTGTAGCATATACTGGAAACCCATAACCCTTGACAAAGGCCACTTATATGTGGTCTTTGTTGATTTAAGATCAGCTTTTGATTCGATTCTGAGAGCTAAGCTATGGGAAGTTTTGAAACAAATGAGTGTCCCGATAACTTTTTGTTTTACTTATGTTGCATGCTTCCAACACTGTCTGTGTTAGATACAGGAATAATGGAGAGCTCACAGATCACTTCAAGATCATGACTAGTGTCCGCCAGGAGTGTAAGCTGGCACTGACACTATTCACACTTTATATTGAAAACCTAGTAAAGGATCTTGACTTCTCTGGAAATGACACACCTAAACTGGGCCCCTATAAAATGTCCTTGCTGCTTTTCGCAGATGACACGCTCTGAATTTCTAAAACACTGCATGGCTTGCAGGCAGTAGTTGATTGCTTCTTGAGCTTCTGTAGAGCCTGGGGCCTCAAACGTAACATTAAAAAAAACAAAATGTATTGTCTTCAGAACTCGTAAAGTAGGGATAGTGAATATTTTGGTGCAGGGCATGTCCTTCGAGCACGTTCAGGATCTTTTTAATATTGGGAGCTTACTGGAACTTCTGCAGGAATCAGATGCAGTGATCTCTCCCTCTCCCCTTCCTTCAGCAGTGGAGATCTATAACCTAAAAGAAAAATCCTCAGGTATGTAATGTGCTGAACTCTGGAGTCACGTGTGGGCAGATTACCTCGTTAAGGCTGTAAGAAGGTTTGTTAGGAGTCTCCTTAATCTCCTTCAGTGTGCTCCTTGCCTTCTCCAATTTATGGACATTGGTGTCTACCCGGTTAACCTTAGTGTGATGCTCGAACCCATTATATATTGACACAGGCACTGGTCCACAGATAAGGTGGACTCACTTAGAGTCATGATTAAGGTGCTTTTAAGAACCACAGGTTATGAGAGGATCCCTTGTCTAGTAGGCATTAAATCTATGCTTTATGAGATTGGCTTGCCTTCTCTTTGGGATACCCCAGAGCAAGCCATGTCAGTCTCTCATACCTTGGTCAAAGAATGCTTAAAGGAGCATCGTTGGCTGTGAGAAATAGAGGGTGTGAAGGCAGGTAACCTAACTGACCTGTTTTTAAACATCAACATTGTCTCTATATATGAATCACTGCTTGATGTTTTTTCAAGATGTATTCTTCCTACAATTGTATTTAAAATGCAGGTATGGGTTCTTCCCTGTGAACAGTTTCTGGGCTATATGGGGTCTGAAATATTGTAGCACCAGCAAGTGCCCCTTATGCACTTCAGTGGATAAACCCCTACACTACATGGCTTTTTTTCTGCCTAGCTTATGCTTCTCCACACACAAAAATGGCTTATACCCATATGCAAGCTCTTGGGATTCACCCAATTAATCCCTGCATTACATATATTGACACTGATATGGGAGAACTGAATGTTACAGCAGTGACTAAATTTCTATATGCTGTGTTGCGTATACACAACCGTATCACCTGCAGTTCAAAGAACGATAAATGTTCAACAGTATTGGTTTACCGGCATGATCTTTTAACATAGTAAGTCTTATTTTACTTATTTATTATGATCTCATGACTTTATGAATTTTATGGAACTTATTATTGCCAGTGTATTAAATGTCTGAAGATTGTTCTATTATCTAATTTACCCCCAAGTTATTGCATTTACTATTTGGAGTGTGCTGGAACTTTGCATGTGATTGCTGCATCCTGTATTATGTGTATTATATTATGTATTAAGTTATAGCGTTGTGTTTTACTTTTATCTGCTTTTACTGTGGTTATGAATTAGTTGAATTGAACAAGATGATAAAGTACCTGAAAAATCTTGCAGGTGACAGTGTAAAAGAGGTCATAAAGAAAATGCTGCAAGCTGATGAAGTTACGTACTGTGAAAATAAAGAAGCTTTAATCTCAAATTGAATTCAATGCCCAGTGTAGATTACGAAAGATAGGTTTTCAGTCAAAAATGAAAAAGAGTTGGTGAAACCATAGACACATTTGTTGAGAGACTGGAGACACTCATCAGACACTTTAGATTCAGATATTGCAATGATGAAGAAGCAATAGGTTTCAAAGTTATTGATCAATGCCTCTCAAATTAATTTAGACAATGAATGCTGGGAGAAACTCTTATGGTATGGTTTAAGAGCCCCTAGCACCTCCTTCCACCACATTACCATCATTTTTTAATGCTAATATTGCCCATTGAGGCCAAAATCGTAGCACCAGATTTACAAAGCGGTGCAATGCATGCGTTAAGTACCTATTGTGCCACATGCAAGCAAAAGTTTCTCCCAGACGAAACATGTATATTCACAACCAGAAAAAGAGTCTAGCAGTGGAATTGTGAACATTTCCATGTGTTTCCATGTGTTTCTATATGGAAAACATTTTACGCTTGAGACAGATCATCAAGCATTTCTGACCATCTTTGACAATCCAAAGGCCAAAATGCCTTCACACATTGAACGCAGGGGTCTACAATTACAAGAGTACAACTATACAATTGTGCATCGTCCAGGGAAAGGTCAAATCCCTGCTGACTACTTCTCCAGAGTGCTGATGCAATGTCAAGGTAACCCTTCTAAGACAGCTGTTATGTTAAAATTGAAAGACATAATTACCCATCAGTCAAGGAACCAACATACTCAACCTCTTACCAGTGACAATGAACATCATTAGTTTTAAAAGGTCAAAAAGGAACTGTCCATGACACAAGAAGACATTGGTGGTCATTACAACCTCGGTGGTCTTTTTGCAAGACTGCAGATGGACCGCTGTGCTGAAGACCGCCCGTGCAGGCGGTTTTCCGCTAGGCGAATTATGACTGCTGGCAGCCCTCCGTCCTTTTCCAGATGGAGAGCCGCCAGCAGCCATACTGGCAGTCGGTGGGAAGTGGAGGTTGCTCCACCTCCACCGCCCCGTCAACAGAACACTGCCCACCGAATCAGGTTCCATGATTCGGTGTGGCGGTGTTCTGTTGACGGGGTGCTGGTTGCAGAGCAGCCTCCATGGATCCCGTCCCCTCCCAGAGGATCAACGGACCAGGTAAGTTGATCGTCTGTTAGGGGAGTGGGATGGGGGGGTGTTGTGTGTTGTGTGCCTGAATGGAGTTGTGCTTGTGAGTTTTAGAGGGGGTGTGTGAGTGCGTGTATGCATGCGGGGGGTGTTGAGTTTGGAAATGTGTGGGTGTCTGTATGTCTGAATGGATGTGTGCGTGTATGTGGGTGTGCGTGTATGACTGTGTGTGTGGCTGTTGGCATGTTTGGTGATATGTGTGTGGGTATGTGTGTTGGTGGTGTATGTATGCGTGTACGGTGTGTGTCTGGGTTGTGATGTTGAGGGTAGGGGTGGGGAGGGGGGTCCTGCCACCTTTGGGGAGTGGAAGGGGGGTGGGGAGTGTGTGGGGAGAAAGCGGGGGTGGCGGAGACCCATGTGCTTACTGCCATGGATTTCATGGCGGTTCCCAACCCCATGAAATCCATGGAGGTCAGCCGGGTCGTGTTACTGACGGCGGTCTTGTGACGGCCGCCGGGCTGGAGACCCAAGTCTCCAGCCCAGTGGTCGTCTCAGCCCTGGCAGTCGGACCGGAGAAGTGGCGGATGACCGCCATGGTCATAATTCCAATTTTTTTACCGCCAGCCTATTGGCGGTAAGACCGCCACTTCTCTGCCAACCGCCAGGGTCATAATGAGGGCCCTTATGTTGAGGGGTTCGAGAATTTTCATTCTGGAGAGTCTGCGTCAACAAATAATTGAAGTGGCACTAGAAGGACATTGTGGAATCATTGCCAAAAAACAAGGTTTCCGAGATTGAGTTTGGTTTCCTCATTTTGATGAAGAGGTTGAAAGAGAATTAGGGGCTTGTTATCTATGCAACTGCCTATCATTGAAAACCAATCAACACCCCTTAAAATATGTTGGAGTTGCCAAAGCCTGCATGGAAAAGAATTGCTGTTGACTTTTTCGGTTCACTTGACAAACATCACTGTGGACGAATACTCATGTTTTCAATTAGCAGATCTCTCACCCATCACTCAGGAAAGAGTCATTGAGAGATTAGATTACAGTTTTGCAACAGAGGGTTTTCCTGTGATTTTAAAATCTGATAATGGCCCACCTATCAATAGTCGAGAATTCAGAGACTTTCCTCATCTGCTGAATGTAAAACATCAGACAAGCACAACTCTTTGGACACAGGCTATTGGCCTCTTGAAAGTTTCATGAGTATATTAAAGAAACCTGTTCAGTGTGCTGCATTAGAAAAGCTCAACCTCAAGAATGTCTTGAATCCTACCCTACGAACTTACTGTTCTACTCCTCACTCAACCACAGGTGAAAGCCCTGCAATGTTGATGTTTGGGAGAGCAATCATGACCACGTTATCGCAATTTACCAACACCAGATCGAAAACAGAGGTAGAAACCCATACAAAAAGACTTGAATCATAAAAAGAAAATGAAAGCCTATGCTTTCAAGAGGTGACATGCAAATACTTTGGGGCATATTTCCTTGTGCCTCATTAGCGTTATTTCTTTTTGCCGCTGATGTGGCCCAACGAGGCCAAATTTGCCACGCCATACTTACAAAGCGGCACAATGCAGGCATAATGTATTCAAGGGGGTGTTGCACCGTTAGGGTTTGGCACTAACCCTGTACAGTACATCAATAGCGTCAGAAATTCTGATGCTCTAGCCCCCTACCCAGCTCTATAGTGTGCCATATTTTAAATATGGTTTACACATGGTGGTGGTAGGGAGGCGCAAGGGATTGCAATAAAAGTGGCGTTACATATAATGTAGAACCACTTTTCTTAAATCTGGCCCTTGTCTTCACAAGTGGAGATGGAGTGCTTGTCTGTCAGCAGAGAAAACGTAAGTCGGATGCTCCATTTGATGGCATGCCATTCCATGTTGTAACCAGCAAAGGACATGTGGTGACTGCCCAATGTCCTGGGAAATCCATCACATGAGATTACTTGCATGTCAGATAGGTGGCTTGTCACTCATCAGACACTGATATCAGCACAGAGACTGGGTCAGAAAGGACAACTGGAAAATCCCAGACTGCCATGGTTCCTACATCACCAACGCAGATCATGGACACTCCTGTTGTTGATGCCAAGTTTCCAAAGACACAATCAGGATGCGCAATCAAGGCACCAAGAAGTCTTATTTAAGAGCTATGATTATGAAGATGTGTGTAAAAACTGGTAGTTTTTTATTTAACAGATGGCGAGATGTAGTGTTGTGTGAGCATAAATGACAGAACCCTTTTGGCTCCTGCAGAACTCCATAGAGCTGTGACGTAAGTGTTAGAATGTGCTGGAGTGAAGGAAAGCTCCCCAACTACAGAGAAGTAAAAATCCATGTTTTTAACAATTTTCTGAATGTAAATATAGCTTTAAATACACGTAGTGACTGGAGAAGGTCATTCAATAATTTTGCTGCTGAAAACTGAAAAGCTTCACCTCTCATTATTTTTTATCTAAAAATTTACAATTTAAAAAGCATAGCATTATTAGGTGTAAGGTCCCTGATTGGATTGTAGTGCTGAAATATTTCTCTTAGACATTTTGTCCCAGTGTCGTAGTTTATCCTATGTCCCTAGACAAATGTTTTAAACTGAAATCACCATTGAAGAGGAATGTATAGCAGTTATTTAAGGTGTTGAGAACTCAAAAACCGATGAAGTGTTTCAAAAGTAGTCATGCAGCAGCATTATGCCCTACCTGTAGACTATCAAACAAGGTCTTAGGTAGGCTGAGATGGAGGCTGTTTGCAAAGTATCAATCAATCAATCAATCAATCAATCAAATTAAAGGTATTACTGCAATTTATGCCATAACAGTCACACAAGAAACAAAAATAAAATATTACTATAAAAATATGAACCATAAGTACAATTCAGCACAACATTGTTAAAATGGATAATGCCATTCTAAGATTCAAATTGATAATTTCTAATGATCAGCATAAAGAAGCCCCATAAGAAACTTAGGACCAGATTTAAATGGCCCTAGCGCCTCTTAGTGCCACACTTATGTCATTTTTAATGTCATTTATTTTAAGCTAATGTGGCGTTAAGGAGACCATTCTCCTTTGCCATATTTACAAAGTGGTGTAATGCTTGCATTGCCCCACTTTGTAACCCCTTGTGCCACAATATGGCTGTGCCAGGCATAATGTATGTAAAGGGGGTGTTCCCCCACATGGAGGCCCATAAAAATGGTGCAGTGAAATTTAGAGCATTTCACTGTGCCATTTTTAGTGTCATTTTCAATGCCTGCTCAGAGCAGGCATTAACATTACACGCCCGTTACTTTCAGTGGGCCTGCCTTTACTTTGCAGGATTAGCTATGCAATTTATGGCACTAATCCTGCAAAGTACCACAATAGCATAATAAAGTGTGACCCTATTATCCTAATGTACACCATGGTGCACAGTATTGTAAATATGGCGCACACAAGGTGTTGTTAGGGGGAGCAAGAACAGTGGCGCATCACAGCTGATGCAGAAAAATAAATGTTCTTTGTTGCTAAAAGTTAAAGGCATAAAAATGCAGGCCTACCCTGATAAAACTCCTGAGTTAATAAATGGGGTTTTAAAATTGTATGCCAGAGAAAAGTTTACAAAGGACATATCAGCAAAATGTGCAAAGTGATGCAAGCAAAAACTATGGATGTGTGCGTGTATGTTTGAATGTGGGTGTGCGTGTCTGACTGTGTGTGTGGATGTAGGCATGTATGTCGGGGTGTGTGCGTGTGTGTGTTGGTGGTGCCTGCATGCGTGTCGGGTGTGTGTGAGTAATGTTATTTTGGGGGTCGGGGTGGGGAGGGGGGCCCTGCCACCTTTGGGGGGTGGCAGGGGTGGTGGGGGGTGTAGGGGAAATAGTCGGGTGGGTTTGGGTGGTGGGTGAGACCCCTATCAGTGCCAGGGAAGGAATTCCCTGGCACTGATAGTGCTTACCGCCATGGATTTCATGGCGGTTGAAACCGCTGGAAATCCACGGCGGTAAGCCGGGTCCAAATACCGCCGGCGGTATACTGACGGCCGCTGGGCTGGAGACCCAGGTCTCCAGCCCGGCGGTCGTCTCCGCCCTGGCGGGCGGGACGGAGAACCGGCGGATGACCATGGCGGTAACCGCCATGGTCATAATACACCAAGGTAAGACCGCCAGCCTGTTGGCGGTCTTACCGCCGGTTCTCTGCCATCCGCCAGGGTTGTAATGACCCCTTATGTCACAAGTACATATATGCGAGTCAGTGGACCTATACTAATTATTCCCAAGGAGGACAAATTGATGGAACATACCTAACCTAAAATAGGTAAGAAAGCGGTGCTGATAAGTTGACATGACCAGGAGCAAGTATTGTTCTATCCCTAGAACTATTTGTACCATAAAAAATTTACAATATGATGAATTTAACAGAGCTGAGGTTTCCCTCTCAGCTGTTAAACTAAGCAAGAACATTTCCTTTAGCCGAGCAACATCCTGTTTGATAATGCACTGAGGATTTTAAAATAAGTCTGGTCTCCCAAGAGCTCTGAAATTCTCCTTTATGAATACCAACCACAGTATTCAAGACATATTCTCCAAATGAACACAGTCTTGAATAATTGTCCTATTAAGACTCAGATCTTCTTTCAACCAAATAGCCACCACAATAACAGAGGTATCAGAGATATGAGGTCTATAATATATCACATCCGCAACACTTCATGAATTACTTCGGAAGGAATGCCTTGGCCAACTCACAGTAAACTCCTAAAAAGTCTATTCTTGGCTGTTCCAACAGATGCTACATTTGCATACCCCCAAATCTAACAAACAAAAGATGAAATTGGTATACATTCAGCTTTATAAATCTCCAACATAATTTTCATAGGCTTGTGACCCAGCAGAGATGAAAAAACAAAAACTCTAGAACATGCCTTTTTAGGGTTACAGATGTTATTTTTGATAAGGGGCTGTCAGTTGAGCCTGTCATCTATAAGGATTCCTAAATAGGGGACATTTTCTACCTTGCTTAAGGTCTGACCTTGAACCGAAAAAAAAGTACTTTACGTATTTTTTGGCCCCACAACCATCACATGTAATTTTTTTAAACCTGTGGGCAAATCCATACTTGACATAAAATCAACAAAGAGATTTTAAAGCTGTTGCAAGCTTATGGCAGTACGGGCAATAGGGACAGCATCATCTACATATAAAAGAGCCAGGAGTGATCTGGCCCCCTGGTTTTAGGAACATCAAATGTCTGGGTCCAGAAGTGCATGTTTAATGTACATAATTAAAAGAAAGGGGGCCAAACTGCATCCCTGTCAGACCCCACTTCTAAGAGGGAAGCTCCAAGTGCATTCACCAATGCTCTTGTAATATACTGAGGCCGTCAACCCGCAATGAAGATCTCTCAAGAAATTAACGGAGGGTTCATCCACACCCATGGAACCCAGCTCAGCCAAGAGCTTTTCTCTACTTACTTTATCAAAGGCTGAGTGAGATCCATGAAGGCAAGATGCAGAGATCCATTCTTTGCCTGAGTGTATTTTTTAAGGATGAGATGGAGATTATGGTTCTGCTTAACTGTACCCCGCCCAGAACGAAACCCATATTGAATATTGGAAAATCCTACCTATGATCTTGACCTCTACCTCAAATAAGGAGATAGGCCTTTAGCAGGAAGGGTCATTCTTGTTTCCTTTCGTATACACAGGAACAATCACAGAGTGATTCCATGAGGCAGGAATAGAATGGACAATAACAGACTTGAGATAAAGAGTTAAGAGGTGAGCCCCAAGAATAATAAAAGATTTATACAGATCCCCTGGGACACTATTTGCTCCTGGAGCCTTCAGCAAAGGATTCTCTTACTTCTTCACAGGACAATATTACTTTTTATGCCCTGAACCAAACTGGAGGGGAAGACACAGGAATACTTATCTGATATAACTTTATGAAATGAGACTCCCAAACATGCACAGGAACTAGTGGAGCATGAGGTACCATATCATTTCCCTCAGAAAAAGGATGGTTAATAACTTCCATAATAACATACATAGGCCCATATTTATACTCTTTTAGCGCCGCTTGTTGACGCAAGAACGGGCAAACTTACAAAATGCAATTGTATTTTGCAAGTTTGTGCCATTTTTGCATAAAAAAATGATGCAAATGCAGCACTAAAAAGGTATAAATATGGGCCTTACTTTCTGGAAACAAGTCTGATGCAAGTCCTCACAAAACTCATTTTTTAACTCCAGCTTGCTACGTTTAACCACAACTCTGTATGTGGCTCTATACTCTCCCTATCCTGTGTTAGTTTTTTTTTATGTAGCTAAAAGTGCCTTGCATGCCTGCCTACAACTACTGTCGAACCAATGACAAAGAATCGGGGGTCAGCCTTAACAGGACTAGAGAGGGCTTTACTTATATGAATAAATATCTTCTCATAGGCCTCCAAGATGTTCTGAGGAAAAGCGTCTAGGTTCAAACAAATCTGGAATTCCAAAGGGCAAGACATGACTAAGGGCCTCATTACAAGTTTGGCCATCCCATTAGTGCCATGTTAGCAGTGACAGTCCATCCACCAACAGGCTGGCAGAGCAGACTGCCAAATATTGAGTTTGACAGTGGTGCACATAGAAGACCCCCATCGGTCCGCCAGCACCGCCAGGCCGTACAAACGGCAGCAGTTGTCTAAAGGCACAAACAGTCCGGCGGAGGCCATGTGTCCTCCGGACCTATTAGAAGGTAGTACACCGCCAGTGTGACTGCTGTGGTACAACCACCATGGAGCACCAGGCAGAAATTAACAGTATGAAAGGAGACACCTGCCTCCAGGAAGCTGTACATATCCGAACCAGAATTAGACATCATCCCACTGCTCCTGCTAGCTGAAAGACAACATAATCAATGCTGACGAATATGACAACAACCATAAGTACAAACAATCAACAGTTATATGTGCAAAATGTATACCTTTTTACAGTTACATAAGATACCATAGGGAGGGTGGTGCAAAGGGCTGTACTCACACATAACAGCATAGTGACACACACAGTCACATACTGCATCAAGGACACTTACACATACACATCACACACACCTCAGCCATCACACACACAATTCACATGTCAATACCACACATTTATGCACAGCAGCACAGCATAGGCCCAGGGTCACAGATTACCATACAACAAACAACCTCATAACAAGACTACAACTGCACAAATACAATAACATGTCACACACTCACATCCAGCTGTGGCCAGGAACTCGACACACATACAACATACATGAACATCCATGTGCAATGGAACACTCCCAACAACACCATCTTACAAGCAAGCAGCATTCACAACAAAATGCTGGCACACAACCAATGTCAGCCAGGAACAACTGAAACCTAGGAAAGGAAATGCAGGACAAACGATGTAACCAAAAACCAACACCTGGTTAGCTTTAATAAATTGCTTGTGCAAAATTTATGAAAGTCCAAGCCCACTGGCCAGTGCATAAGTTCAAAATGTTAGTAACAAAGGCACAAAATGGTACCCCAACTTGACTCCTGACTGTCATGAAATCTCCACAGATAGGGATATCAATGGGGTAGGCAGGGACCTCAGGGAGTATTCAGTGGGGGTGGGAGGGAGGGGAGGGGTTTGGGCTTGGGATTTGGAGGGTTGGGTTTTGGCTTTGGTTTGGGAGGGGAAAAAATTCTTGGGAGGGGTGGACTTCTTCTTGACGGGGGAGGGGCATGGGTGCTGGTGAGGGGGTTAGGGGAGGCCTTGGAGGTGGAAATGATGGCAATGGGGAGAGAAACAGATCTTTTGGGGTGTCACGGAGGTGAGTAGAGAAGAGGTTAAGGTTAAGAAGGAAATCTTTTTTAGGCACACATGGACAGACATCAGGAAGGGGTGTGGGTGTGGAGGGTGAGGGAGTGGTTGTCTGACGTTTAGGTGTGGATGTCTGAGGTGTATGTTTATTGGAGGTATGCTTGTGAGTGATGGGTGTCTGTTGGGTGGGTGAGTGAGGGCATTTATGTGTCTTGAGCTGAGGGGGGTGGCGCTGCTAGGGATGCCATGGTGGGTGGGTGGCTGTCTGTTGGGTTGGTGACTGCAGGTATGGTGGATATCCGTGTCAGTGGTTGTGGTGTCTGCAGGTGTGGTGACTGGGGCAGATGTCTGAGGGTCTGCATGTGTGGTGTCTGTGGGTAGGATAGGTGTGATGGCTGGATCAGTGAATGTTAGTGTGGTGTCCGCAGGTGTGTCAGGTGTTGTGTCTTCAATGGTGGGGGTGGTGGGCCTGTCAGGGCAAGTCGTGACTTTTGCTGTGTCTGCAGGTGGTGTGTTTTGTGGTGCTTGTGTTTGTGTACACTTCCCTTGTCTGTTGTGGTGGACGCATGGCAGTCTGTTTGTGTGATTTGGCTGGATAGGAGACGGGATCATTTGGACTGGGAAGAGGAAGTTGGGGGGATGGTAGACAATGGGTGAATGGCTGCTGTCAGTGTGGAGGCCGGAACCTGAAATGATCTCTGTAGGCCAGAGATGCACCATGAATGCCCTCCAGGAACACATTGCTCTGTTGGATCTGGCTTGCTAGACCCTAGATAGCATTCACAATAGTCAGCTGACCCACAGAGATAGACCTCAGGAGGTCAGTAGCCTTCTCACAGAGGACAGCAGGGGGACAGGGGCTGGGGCACAGGTGCCTGTGGCAAAGGAGCACTCATTGTCTTGGATGAGTGGGCACGGCCAACTGGGCGGAGAGCTACAAGGAGGGCAGTGATAGAACTGTGGGGAGCAGACAGAGATGGTACTGGAGTGGTCCCAGATGGGTCCACCACCTATAGGGAGTGCCCACTGGAGGAAGACTCAGTTGAAGATGTTGCAGACCAGGTCTCCCCTGTGGAACTCCCCTTGCCCTCTTGTCCACTGGGTCCACCGCTGTCTGTGGTGCCATGACTGGAGGTTCCGTGACCAGAAGCTTCCCCACTCAGCTGTGCCTCATCTCCTTCGCCAGCCAGTGCCAATGCTGAAAATAGATAGTGAAGTAGGGTCATACATGATAACACTTCCATCACAAATCAGTAAGAAATCACATACCATCATGTAAACTGACCCCCCGCAGAAACTGCCCGCAAAGTGACAACATCATGTAACAACACAATGCATGTCCCTCAATTTTACTGTAACACACCAGCAAAGCAAGCTAACAGAAAACTACAATACCGGGAATGAATTTGACCAATAACACTGACCATACCATGACTAGGTGACAATTCCACCCAATACAGGTGCCATGATAAGAACAACATAGTCTAGCAGTCGACAAGCAATAGATTTCCATTGTAAGGTATCTTGCCAATTACACAGACCCAATCATTACCACACAAATACCTTACCCTGATGTCATGTACCAGGCAATAAAATATTTTGACAAGTAAAGGCAGGCAACCCTGGTACAAACAAGCTGTTTCTTCATCAAGTGGCATAGATTCAACCATATCACTATGGGCAAATTCCAACATATGACACATCAATATGTCACACCTGTCAAATGTTAGTCAAGGAGGTAGTACACGTCTCACACACCTGCACCAATTGGGATGTAGCAAGGAGTGACAATAGACTGAAGTCCAAAATATCTAGGATACATGTTTCCAGAGACCACCAATATTAGTCATGTAAGGACCAAGTAACCTCACATCAATGTCCCACACATATAAAAGTTTTCTTTTTTGTGTATGTATATGCAGGAAGGAGGGAAACAGATCTTGCAAATACTAACATGAGTAAACTAATTTGTCATAGAATGAGAATCAATATCACTACCCACAGATCAGACATGGCAAGCATGGCATCTGTCTGTGGAGGATTCCCAGGGGCAAAGCTATGTGATGCTAACATAACTGTTACACCAACCATGATGCAAAGCCAACAGCCAGGTCACACTTGCCAACCTACACACAGGTTTTAACTGCAGCAAAAAGGTTTATCGTCAAACATAAAGTTCCCAAACACCTTGGCTTCATGAGTCATATTCTTCATAGCTACAGAAGGTACACATGATACATCACTACGGTGAGGCATGCTTTTTTGATTTTAGAATACACATGATATTAACTCAGTACAGTCTGGGCCATAGCTGTGAGTGTACAACCATTGCCTATGTATCATCCCTACACAAGTATACAAAATATGTGGCACGTTTATCCATCAGGACATCAGCATGGCAATCACATTCTTACATCTGATACTAACATATGTATCTCAGTGGAAATGTAGCATATACAAACTGGTATCCAACATGCATATTGCCCACTCTGATGCAACATCTCATATGTCAATGTACATTCCTCACTTACCAAGGGGAATTACATTCTAACAGGTGTTTAGATGTAAACCGAGCCATGTCATGTGACATGGCTGATGGGCACTACTGCATCACACAATGCTGTGAAACATCAGAAACCATCAAACACTGGAGATCACTTGCCCCTGCCTTACTTAAAATCACACATAGACAACCCCCGATACATAGCAAAGGACAGACAGCAAGAACCTTCCCACCTTTCTACTAAGACATTAGGGAGAAGTGAACTGTTTGTAGGAACTAATATCCGTAGGGTAGTAAAAATAGATTACTTAAACAGAAAACACAGTCATATCTGCTCCATTCTGTGCTATAGGACTGAGGGGTCCCCATAGGTGAGTACCATGTCTCAAAACAAAATGAATGTGCACACCTGTTGCCAATACATGACCAGTGTAAATCAATGTGAGCACAGAAGATCTGTGACACGTGACCCTTCCCATATTGTCAGGGCTAGCATTCTGTCCATTACTAAATCACCCGGTAAAGGGGCAAACATGAGTTAGGTCTGTACTTACCCCCTTGTGGCTACTGTGCTGCCCTGAAATGCCCATCCAACTTTGGGTAGGCCATCACAAAGATGCAGGCAATTGGGGGGGTCATGGTCCGATGGGCACCCTGTCCATCTTGGGAGGACAGCCCAAGCTGGGCCTCTGCGATCTTACGGGCCTAGCGTCTCAGGTTGTCCCTCCTCTTCAGACAGTGGGTGTTCGACTCGCTGAGGACCTTCAGGGTCCACACCTTCTTGGTGATGGCACGCCAAATCCCCTTCTTCTGATGGGCTTTGACCTGCATGAATGCCAAAGACAAGAAAGAAATTAATGTCCACAAGTCCCACACAAGAACAGGCAGATTTAAGTACAAGTCAGTCCAACAAGCCAATGACAACCTGCCTTGACCATCCTGTCCACCTCTGGCACGTAGCAGACATTGGATAGGGGGACATTACTGCTAACACTCCCCACAAGTGTACACATCACAACCACCAGCTCAGCCCCTGCATTGACCAGGTACTAGAGCAGTGTGTTTTTGTGACATCTATAACAGCCATCCACCATGCTGCCAATCTCATGACAATGGTATACACTGGACGTAGGCTGAAGTGGATGAACCTCAGTAGGAGGCATGATTTTTAACCTTCATATGCTGCTTATTGGATACAGGGATACAAGGTGTGGCTACAGGCTCACACTTACAGTCCAGATGGCAATATTTACAGAAAGTGGCAATTGAGAGGCAACTTTCTCTGCAGGCAGACCAGACAAATCAACTCAAAATACCATGTCCCAAAAGGTTAATTGCACCACAATACTTCTTGTATCCAATAGCCAGTTACCAATGGCTGTCAATGTGCAGAGGTTAGGGCCATATAGTGTCATTAGCTGGCTTCAATACATGCTATGTCTGCTGCCAAATGTGATGATGCCCTGGGGTCATGGTTGTACACATGTCACAGTTCCTTACAACGGACTCTGCCTACCCAAACCATCCCTAGTTTTTGACACCAGTGAGGCATCCAACCACGCCAGGGGAAGTCTGCTTCTATGAGGTCAATGGAAGGACATGCTGTGTCTTGGAGCAGGCTCCTGATGACAAGATTCTGCAGCATTGATAGGTCTGGTGGAACCCTCCTCTACTCACCCGGTAAAGTGTGTCAGATCATTGTGGCTTGCTGCATACTTCACAACCTTGCCATGAGGCAACGGATTCCATATATCCCAGAAGAGTGAGAGCTGGCAGTTCCACTGGGTGAGAATGCAGAAATGCCAAGTGAAGATTACAGTAATGAGGATGAAGGTGGAGAAATGCAGGCAGATCTCATCAGTCAGTACTTAACCTGAGTATAAGTATGTGAAAGTCTGTAATGACACTAACTATGTGGGGTAGTGTGGGGGTCAGGGTTGGTTGAGACAGGTCTCTGTGTGGCCATCAGACAGGTCCTATAATGCTTTGCAGTATACAGCTCGGGTTTTCAGGCAAGTTTAGACCTGGAGTTGTAACTCACTTAAGGATCTCCTTCATTTTAAGCAGTCAAAATGAACAATCTAAGAAACAACAACATTTTAAACAGACTTTTCTGGATCATGTGACTTTTACCTGCCTAAACTCCCTTTTTCCACTTTTATTTCCAGGTTTCTTCACAATGCCATCCTCATGTGGACAATTATGAGTCAAGTCAATGGCAGGTGGCTTTGGCTGGTTTGACATGTGAGGTGGACATGGATTTATCCAGGTACAGTGTTACATATTTTTGGGAGTTCCATTCTCAGGCTGTAAGGACAGTGGGAAGGCAGAGATCTGTGCTCCACAATGGACCTGTTTACCATGTTATGTGGATCCAATGGTGTCATGTGTGTGATCATGCGTCTTTGACACATGCTATCCTGTGCAGTCCATTCACTCAAATGTCACATTGTATTGACAATGATCCTGTTTGACCTGTATGTAGCTGTCATTGTGTTCCCTCATTGCAGGCTACTTTGCATCTGTGTCAACACTGACCTAGGTGATGAACATGCCTACGGATGTCAGACCATTGTAAGTGGAGGGTTCTCTGACTAGGAACTGTTTTACTGTTCTCTATCTGTATTATGGGGAATGTTGATTTTGTAGGCATGGTATGGGTATGTAACCAGGGTTTAGCTGTTGACAATTTCTACCAGTCTGTTAGGCTATTCTGAGAGACACAGCCTGACATTTCCCTTACTTCAGTGGTCAGTGGGATGTTACTTACTGACATCTAGGCAGAAGCTATAACTGTGATGACCTACTTGACTATGACAGTCCTGATACTTCGTCAGCCTATGTGCTGCCAAGGGTCATAAACAGAGGTTGTTGATTGTCCACCTGTTTCAAATGTTTTGGTAGTGAACCCCAACATGGCACTGCCTGTGACATGTCCCTCCTCACATTTCTTTCCTATGAGTTAATCATGAGCATGAAGCATATTTCTGATTAAACTACACACATGGATGTGAAATGGCCATCAAAATAGATGGTGTATTAGTTGTGTTAATTGTCATGTGCATAGAATAGGATGTATGCGAGCAAAGAAATAATGTTCAGACAGTGAAGGTGTCAGTAATGGTGGATGTTTTCATTTGAGTAGCGGCCACAACATTTAGGCGGTCATTACAACATTGGCGGTAAAAGCCGCTTACCGCCGTGCAGAAGACCGCCAACACACCCCTGCGGCCGCAGAATTCTGCCACAGCTATTATGACCCACATTTCGGAATCCGCCAAAATTCAAACACCCACACAAGTCCGCCACAACAAAGGTCAGTGATAAATTAGCGAAAACAAAACCGACACCGTCACGCCAACAGAAATACGCCCACACTATCACGACACGTGAATCCACGCGGCGGTCTTTCAACCATGGTATTCCATTGGCGGTACACAACGCCGCTCTCAAAATACACACACATTTCCAAAACACAGCCACATTGGACAATTCAAAATACACACACCTGATACACATACACACACCACTCCCACACACCTATTACAATATAAAACACACACCCACAACACCCACAAACCTCCACGACCAGAATCAGCGAGAGAAGGCCAGAGAGAGACACCACCATCAACAAACTAGCATCCACAGGCACACAACACCATCACTCACACAACTTCCACGCACCTCACACATCACACCACTACATATCACCACACTTATCACCACACACTCCACCCAACACATCACCTACACCACCCCATGGCACGGCAAAGACACCCCAGGGTCTCGGAGGAGGAGCTCAGGGTCATGGTGGAGGAAATCGTCCTGGGTAGAGCCACAGCTATTCGGAGCACAGGTGCAGCACAGCTCAATTGCAAAGAAGATGGAGCTATGGCAAAGAATAGTGGACAGGGTCAACGAAGTGGGACAGCACCCAAGAAATCAGGAGGTCATCAGGAAGAGGTGAAACGACCTACGGGGGGAGGTGCGTTCCGTGGTCTCAAGACACCACCTGGCGGTTCAGCGGACTGGCAGCGGACCCCCACCTCCTCCACCACAACTAACAACATGGGAGGAGCAGGTCTTGGCGATTCTGCATCCTGAGGGCCTCGCAGGAGTAGCTGGAGGAATGGACTCTGGTAAGTCAAAGCGTTACTATTACATCCCCCACCCTACCTGCATGCTATCACATACCAGCCCACCCTCACCCCCAGCACCCCAACTCCTCACATATCTCTCAACATCACAAACCACCCATCCCAACACCAAGCCCTGCATGCAACAACAAAGCATGGACACCCATCACCAACGCATGCCCACTGCACATACCCATACACCCCCCTAAACAATCATCACACAAGGTCCCACACAGGAATGCTAGCACTGGTGTACATGGTCACCCACCCATTGCACACCATTACACACACAGATTTAATAAACATCCTTTTATACCCCTGCAGGACCCCTATCCAACGTCACCGGACAGGAGGGTCCACACATGTCCACACCACCAACAGAAGAGGACCACAGTGATGAAAGCACCTCTGTCCAACTGGCTCTAGATGACCAGCCCGGACCATCAGGGACCTCGGAACAGTCAGTTCCCCTCACACAGGCACAGACCACCACACACCTTCCCCCCTCTGGAAACACCAGCACAGCACCCACCCAGCGGGCCCATACCTCCGTCTCCAGGACACGTCAATCAGAAGTGTGTCCACCACTGCAGGGAACCCAGGATAACTCACCACCCCAACAACAGGGACCTGGGGGCAGTGGTAGTGGGCACACAGTCCAGGGGACAGAGGCCCAGGAACACAGGGGAACTGGGAGGGCTGCTGTGTGACAGGGGGCGAACAGGTCAAGGGAACTCACTCTCCACGAGGCCCTCTCCTCCATCATGGGAGCCTACCACCACTCCCAGGAGACAATGGCAACAGTACTGGCCAAGTTTCAGGAGACCCAGCGCATGCAGGAGGAACAGTATATGGGCTTCAGGGAGGAAATCAGAACCATCAGCTCCACCCTGGGCACCATCGTAGGGGTGCTGAAGGAAGTACTCAACACCAGGAGGGACACTGTGGCACTACAAGGGGCCCCTGACACTAGCATGGATGATGAACTGCCCACCACCTCCGCTGGCGCTAGTGGACAGGATGCCCCGCCACAGGACCACCACACCAGCACCCCACCCCCTGCAGAGGGAGAACCACCCCGTAAACAGTCCCTGAGATGCAGGACAAAGACAGAGCATGATGGCAAGACCCCGCCAAGAAATTAGACCACCCTGGTTGTCATCCTACTGTCCCACTTTGTCACCCTGTCCATACTTAAACTACCCCAGCTCCACTTCCTATGGCCATATGGGCAATGCACCTGTGAGACTAATAGATTGGACTCTGCCATGGACACTCCTCCACCATCACCCCACACCATTTCACTACCCCCTCCAATATTGAGTACTTAAATAAACACACCTAAAGCACAAAACGATCTGGAGTCTGTCTGTGATTTCAAAATATTGTATTAGCAATTACAGTGACAAAATGCTTTTTAAATAGTAATGTCAACATACCTATGTCACACAGCTCTAGTCCATGAGCAATCTAAGCAGATGTCACACAGTGGGATCCACATCTGTGAAATCGTAAGGGAAAGTGACAACTCAGTGACCATACACTGGGTGAAAATGACAGACAGCAGAGAGGTAGTAGTGTTGACGTGCATGTAGTAGGCAGGTTTGTATTCTTACCTGTGTCTTACTGGAAATATTGCAGGATCACTGAGTCCCTGTTGTGCATGTCTTCTTCCTCTGCTTCCTCCTCTTCACTGTCCACAGGCTTCACAGCTGCCACAACACCGCCATCTGGACCATCCTCCTGCAGAAAAGGCACCTGTCGTAGCAAGCCAAGTTGTGAAGCATACAGCATGCCACGATGATCTGGCACACCTTCTTTGGTGAGTAGAATAATGATCCACCTGTCATATGGAGGCACCTGAACCTGGTCTTCATTAGCCCGAAGGTCCGCTCGATCACCCTCCTGGTTCGCCCATGGGCCTCATTGTAGCGTTCCTCTGCCCTTGTCCTGGGATTCCTCATTGGGGTCAATAGCCATGACAGGTTGGGGTAACCAGAGTCACCTGCAAATGGCGAGGGACAACTGTTAGACACACACTAACCTGTAGGGATAACCCCAGACACAGACAACCATTCCCAAAGACTTGCTTCCAGCTGCTCACCTAATAGCCACACACGGTGCCTCTGGAGTTGACCCATCACATAAGGGATGCTGCTATTCCGCAGGATGTAGGCGTCATGCATTGAGCCAGGGAACATGGCATTCACATGGGAGATGTACTGGTCTGCCAAACATACCATCTGTATATTCATCGAATGATAACTCTTACGGTTTCTGTACACCTGTCCACTCCTGCGGGGGGGACCAAAGCCACATGTGTCCCATCAATGGCATCTATGATGCTGGGGATATGTCCGAGGGCATAGAAGTCACCTTTCACTGTAGGCAAATCCTCCACCTGAGGGAAAACGATGTAGCTCCGCATGTGTTTCAGAAGGGCAGACAACACTCTGGACAATACGTTGGAAAACATGGGCTGGGACATCCCTGATGCCATGGCCACAGTTGTTTGAAATGAGCCACTTGCAAGGAAATGGAGCACTGACAGCACCTGCACTTGAGGGGGCATTCCTGTGGGATTGGGGATTGCTGACGTCAGGTCTGGCTCCAACTGGGTACACAGTTCCCGGATTGTGGCACGGTCAAGCCTGTAGGTGATAATCAAATGTTGCTCCTCCATTATCAACAGGTCCACCAACGGTCGGTATACCGGAGGATGCCGCCATCTCCTCACATGTCCCAGCGGACGGTGCCTATGAAGGACAACAGCGAGCACAGAGTCAACCAGCTCAGAGGTACGTACCCACAGTTTACACAGAACACCATTCATACACAAAAGGTGGCCTGTATGTGTGTTGAGTCTAGGCCTAGGTCTGTGTGACACAGTTAAAAATGAAGCCATGTGGGCCCCTGAAATGGCGGCTGCCTGACCTCTATAGTGGGACAATGGGATGTGAGGTAACTGCACTGGCGTTGTACACCGTCACGGTAGGCGGTCGAAGACCGTGGCGCAATGCTGCATTGGTTAACATTGGACCCTATGGGTCCCAGGAGCCAATGACGATGTACACCGGCGGTGACGGTACGCACCGCCGCGGACGTGACCGCCATTTTCTATCTGTTCAATCACTTGATACCTGATCTTCGACAGGAGAGGACCTACACTGCAAGTGCTGCTGTGAAATCGGTCTGGAAGAGATAATGGCTCGAGTGTCTGGGGAAAGGGCCCCTGCCTTCACATCGGAGGAGTTGGAGAAACCCGTTGATGGGGTCCTCCAACAGTAAAAGCTACTCTATGGTCCTGCAGACAAACAGGTAAGTACACAGGGAGCATGTTGTATGGGCTATCCCTTTGTGGAGAGGGCTGGATATATGAAGGAAGGGGGCGGAGTACTGCGTGCATGAAAGATGGTGAATGCATGTGCCACATGGCAAGGGTGGGGATGGGGGCAAATCACTTTGACGGTGCAGTTGGTAATGACTTCTCTTTTTCCCCTGTACATTTCATGTAGGTCAGAGCCCACCAGAAGAAAGATATTTGGCATGCCATCGCCAAGGACGTCTGGACCCTGGGGGTCTACCACAGACGGAGCACCCACTGCCATAAAAGATGGGAGGACATTTGCCACTGGAGCAAGAAGACGGCAGAAGCTCAGCTGGGGATGGCCTCCCAACGTGGGAGGGGTGCCCATCGCACCATGATCCCCCTGATGTTCAGGATCCTGGCGGTGGCCTACCCGGAGTTGGATGGGCGCTTGAGGGCATCACAGCAGACACAAGGGGGTGAGTACACTCTCATTCAGCTGACTTTGCACGCATTACTAGGTGTCCTGGTGGGGGATGTGGGCTGTGGGTTTCCCTAGGCCAGGGCGAGTTCCGTAGGCAAGGCCCCTCCGTAAGGCAGGCCATGTTGCACCCCACCCCACCTCTGTAGAGTGCCAAGTACAGCTATTCATGCCCCTGTGTCATCTATGTGTGTAGATGTCGTTCATAGCCATATAGGCCATTTCCCAGGAATTGAACAGTGGAGCCCAAGAGCACGGCGTAGTGCATGGGGCTTCTGTGTCTGTTGTGTCTGCCACCGGTAGCGGTAATGCATGCACTCAACATGCCTTTCTTCTGTTTCCCCCCCCTTTTGTGGTCTCCCTGTTCTTGTGTGCATTAGCATCATCAGGTGGAGGAGCAGTGGCACCGGAGCACAAGGGAGCTGCATCCCACATGGCCCTGGAGGGCGACACTACGGAGTCTGAATTAACCAGTGGGACGTAGGGCGAGGAGAGCTCCACGGCGGGGACAGGAGCTGAGACCAGCAACACGGAATCGTCCTCTGATGGGAGCTCCCTTGTGGTGGTGGCAACATCTGTGCCCCCGCATCTACAGGTACAGCCGCCACCCCCCCTACTAGCAACGCCTTCCCAGCAGCCCCTCAGCCTTTGCCCCGTGCCCGCTCACCCAGGAAGGTGGGCATCACCTTCGCCCCAGGCACCTCAGGCCCTGCCCCAGTCACCCATGCTGCCCTCAGTGAGGAGGCCATTGACCTCCTCAGGTCCCTCACTGTTGGGCAGTCTACCATTTTGAATGCCATCCAGGGTGTAGAGAAGCAGTTGCAACAAACCAATGCATTCCGGAGGTCATTCATTCTGGTCAGGCGGCCCTTCACCGACTCTGGCCTCAGCACTGATGGCAGCCATTGTCCCCGTCTCTAGCCTCCCCCCTCCAACTTCCTCCACCCGACCCAATCCCCCGTTCCTCTGCCTATCCCAAGCAAACCATCAGACCAGCCTGCACACACGTCAACACACAAGGGAAGCTCAGGCAAACATAAGCACCACAAATCCACAGGCACTCACGCAAGCAACACACACATGCAGACACAACAACATCCACTGCCTCCACTGTGTACCCCTCCTCCTCGTCTCCCTCCTCCCTCCCAGTCTCGTCTACACTCACACCTGCATGCACTACCTCTACAGCCACTACGTCCCTCTCCAGCACACCCACCACCACACCCCGCTCACGTGCAGTCACCACCCCCACTACCATTCACACGTCCCCTGTGTCCTCTCCCAGTGTGTCTGAGACGCCCCCTCTCAAGATACACAAACGCAGACACACACCCACCCCACAGCCATCAACCTCACGACAGCCTCCAGCGCATGCACCTTCACCCAGTCACCAAACGTACACCTCCTACAGGCACCACCTCTTCCTCCACTCCCAAACCCCCTCCAGCTACCCGTCCCAGTGTGTCCAAAAAACTTTTCATGTCCACCCTTGACCTCTTTCCCACACATCCCCCACCCCGTCCATCTCATAGGTCCCAAAGTAGCACCTCAGCCACAACATCTCTGGGACCAGTGGTGCCTGTAGTCACCAGAATGTGGAGTGCACCGGTCACCAGGACAGCCAGTGTGACACAGAGCCACAGCACAGACAGTCCCCCACCTGTGAAGCATCAGAAGTTGGCCAGTGCCCGGCGGGAGAGGGGGAAGACTCCAGCCACCAAAGCCGCTCCCAGGGGTCCCGTTGGGAGTGTGGAGTCAGCTGTGACACCTTCCAAGGTGGGGAAGAGCCACAAGAAACCCGGCAAGTCTGGGAAGAGCAGCACGGCGGAGAAGACCGCCATCATCCCCGCTGCCCAGGAGGCCACCGCCAGCCCCAGCCCAGCTGCCCAGGAGGCCACCGCCATCCCCAACCCAGCTGCCCAGGAGGCCACCGCCAGCCCCAGCCCAGCTGCCCAGGAGGCCACTGCCAGCCCCAGCCCAGCTGGGCCATGAAGGACCGCCAGCAAAAGGCCCGTTTGTCCATGAAGGACCACCAGCAGCTGAGACCCTGCAATGTAGACCGCCATCTGAAGCACCGCTGAACAGGGCACCGGCATCTGAAGCACCGGTGAACAGGGCACTGCCATCTCAAGCACTGCTGCACAGGGCACCGCCATCTCAAGTACCACTAGCCCATGAGCTGCAGGGGCACTGACGCAACTGGGTCCGTCATGGGGTGAATGATGCACTCTGGGCACCAGTCCCCCTCCAGAACCAGTGGAACGATCCATCCACTACCTCTGTCCTTAACAGGATGAAGCACTTTGGGCACCAGTCCCCCTCCAGAACCAGTGGAGAGATCCATCCACTACCTCTGTCCTTAACAAGATGAAGCACTCTGGGCACCAGTCCCCCTCCAGAACCAGTGGAGACTGTCATCCACTTGAGAGACTGTGGCATTGCACTCCCCAGGATTGAACAGTGGGCAACCCACCCACTGTTGAGACTTGAGAGACTGTGGCTTTGCACTCCCCACGATTTAACAGTGGGCAACCCACCCACTGTTGAGACTAGAGAGACTGTGGATTTGCTCTCCCCAGGATGCAGCAGTGGGAAACCCACCCACTGTAGAGACTTGTGAGACTGTGGCTTTGCACTCCCCAGGATGGAACAGTGGGCAACCCACCCAATGTATAGCCTTGAGAGACTGTGGCTTTGCACTCCCCAGGATGTAACAGCGGGCAACCCACCCACTGTAGAGACTTGAGAGACTGTGGCTTTGCACTCCCCAGGATTGAAAATGGGCATGTGGCCCCCTCGTGGATTTGGCATTGTGCACTCAACCGGCTGAGGTGCCCACCCCTTTCCCTCCCCCTGAGGTGCCTGTTTTCTTGCTCTCTGATGCCCCTGCAGTGTTCTCTCCGTCATGGTCGGGGATCTTGTGTGGGCCTCGCCCATATCGTGTGGTCCCAGTGTTCCATGGACTTTCTTTGTGCCGTACCTGGACTACTATGCCTGGTACTTTTTTTGTACATTGTGTATATATATATATTTCTGCCTACTTGTTTTAAATATATTCCTATGGTTACACTCATTTTCTTTGGTCTTTGCATTCTTCCAGGGGGGCTTGGGGGGTGTAACTGTGATGTATTGATATGCTTTAGTGTGTGTGTTGTGGTGGGTGAGGGTGGGGGTGTTGCGTGTGTGTGTCCCTGTTTTTTGCCTCCCCCCTCTCCTGTGTCGTAGGTGCTGTACTCACCATGGTCTTCACCGCCGGCATTCGTGCTCCTGGTAGAGGAGCAGGAAGACTATCGCAGGGAGAATTTGGAGTTCCGGTTCCATGGTGTCCTCGTTCCTCGTGGAGTGTGTAGAGGTAAGCGTTTTCCCTTCAAAATTCCTGTTTCTGCCGAGTTTTTATACGTGGTGAACCCGCCCCGGAAAAGGTGGCGGATTGGTAGGTTGTGATACTGTGGATAGTACATTGTCTCCCGCCTGTCTGTTGGTGGTGACTGCCACACTGTTTGTTTGTACCGCCATGGCGGTCTGAGTGTTAAAGTGGCTGTCTTTGTTGGCGGTTTCCGCCACGGTCGTAATTGCAATTTGTTTACCGCCGGCCTGTTGGCGGTCTTACCGCCGCTTTAACACCATCAGCCAGGGTTGTAATGACCACCTTTTATGTCCTGAGTCCAGTGTCCTACAATCCAGGGAAATTGGAAAGTGGTTGTAGTAAATTCAGCAAGGTACATCAGAGGCACAGAAAATGGGACTCTATCACTGGGGGTTACTTCCTGGCAGTGGTTGTTGTCTTGCCATCTGCATCTCCTGCTTGTTTGGGTGGACATCCTGCTACAGAGGCAGAGGGATCGGAGGCATGTCCTTCCCCTAGCAGGACCTCCATTCCACCGGCTGCCACAGATGTGGAAGGGACTGGTGTAACTTGGCCAATGGATGGAGTCTGCTGTTGTGGACGTTCCCTGATCACGGAGGTGTTGATGTCTCTCAGCACCCCTGTTAGGGAGACCATGTGGGCATTGAGGGCCTCCCTCTGTTGCAAGGCCTCCTGGTAGTTGTCCCTCTGCAGCTGCTTGAACTCCCCCATCATGACAAGTACATGGCCAACCATGCCTTGGGATTGATGGTGGGTTCCCAAGACTTGGAAGATGGTGTTCCTGGCCAGAAGTATCCCTAGCAGCCTTATGCCACTGGCCCATACATCCCTCCCACACATTCTACCTCCACTTGCCTGCGCCCTTGGCACTGCCACTGGTGCCAGGTCTATCATTGTCAGAGATTTTGAGTTGTGACTCCAGTACCTGGACAGGGGGGCAGATGATGGTTTTTTACTGTCCTTGGGAAACAAGTTTGGGGGGGACTGGTTGCCAGGGATGTAGATGCAACAGGGCTAGGAGGAGTCGAAGCAGACAGGGTGAGGCTGAGAATTGTCATCTGACCAGGTTGCCCAGATTTGCCAGAGCTGTTCTCAATGTCCACACATACAGGAGTGTTCTTCTCAGTGAGGGCTTCATCCAGGGGGGAAGTGGTTGTCTCAGGAGTGTTGTCCATGGTCCCATAAGTAGGTAGACCTGTCGAAGATGGGAATCAGACAGTTACCGGTAAGGTGACATGTAGCACCAATGCTGACAGGTAGATATAATTTGGGACATGGACAGATTGACTTTGCTTGAACCCCTTATATCACAGTGACACCCGCTTTCAATTAGAGCTGTCATTTGGTGTGCAGACAATTCCTTTTTAAGTCACCTTGCTACAGGATGTCAGAGTATCTTGACACTTGGATTACTGTTCATTGGCTCATATCTTGGCAGCAGTGGAGCATAATATGTTCCATGTTACCTCCCAGTTGGCAATACTTTGTTGTGGAGTTAACAAACAGATGCACAATGTCATGTGGACACTGATCTGGCAATCATATTTGGAGTAACCATTCTACCTGGCCATATGTGACAGGTTACAAAAAGTACAGCTTGCTGCATATATGTGATATTCCCCCAGGTGAGTGAGTCCAATAGGTGATGGGAGGTAGGAGGGACAGAGTGGCAGAGAACACAGTTGTAGCTGTGTGTGTGGGATATGTCAGTGGCAGCTGTCCTTGGCTTTCTTGTCAATTGCTGTCATATGGCAATGGACTATACTGTTGTTATCACCCTAGATGAGACATTTCTATAGGTGATGGGAGGTAGAAGGGACAGTTTAGTAGAGGACACAGTTGTAGCTGTGCGTTAGTGCTATGGTACTAGCAGATATCCATAGCAATGCTGACATTCCCACAGACAGGATCATTCAGATGAATATACTCTATTATTTAGTTTACATGCAAGGCTATTTTCAATATGGTACACTGTTCTGGTTTTCAGAATGGTAGAACAGTCCTTGCTAGGAGTTGTAGTACTGTCATTCCTGTACCACCCACAAAATTCACAAATACTGTGCCCCCAGGTGAGTTAACTTCTCATGTGAGATGCCAAAGAGGGGTATTTGGACAGTCGGACACAGGGGTGGTGAATGGATTGACTGTTAAGGTGGCAAAAGGTGATCAGAGAACATGCATGACAGCATATTTTGGTGGCTTTATTGGTGTAGTGACTTACCCTTCTCCACTACCCCAGGAATTTCTGTCAAGCCCTCTGGATGCAGAATGGCTCAGACCTTCTACACCTATGATGTGACCTGTGGGGATGGAGGACCACCGCTAGACTTGAGGAACGCAGCTGCTGCTTAGCTGACATGGAACGTACCTTGCCTTTGAGGTCGTTGCACCTCTTCCTGATATTGTCGCTTGTGGGTAGCTGCCTACGGAATTCACCCTGTCGACTACTCTTTGCCACCTTTCCATTTTCCTCACAATTGTGGTCTGCTGGACTTGGAATCCAAATAAGTGTGGCACTATTCTGATCATTTCATCCACCCTGACTTTTAACTCATCGTCTGTGAAATGGGAATGTTTTCGTGGTGACATGGTAGTGGTGGACAATACACAAAAATGATGATGGGGTGTAGGTGCAGTATGGTGAGGGTGCAATTTTTTGTGTGGTGGGTGTGTTGTGTGGGTGTGGAATAGTTGCTGTGTGGAAGTTGGAGGGGGGCCTAATCTATGGTACTGTGTTTCTGATTATTGGCTCTGGCTTCTATGTGTGAAGGGGTGTGTTTCATAGAGACGTTTCTAGGTGTGTCGAGTGCGTGAATGTGTGTCAGCTATATGGATTTTTGATCAATCCAATGTGGTGTAGTGTATTACTGTGGTGACCCCTGACCACTGTGGTTCACGCCACCATTGGAAGACTGCCATGGAAAAACTGCCATTGTGATTTGTGAGTCGTAATAGGTTCAGTGGTTGGATGACTTGCTGGAAGCACTGGTTGTTTGATCACCTATTACCCGTCCTCCAGAGTGCTGGCAGTGTCAGGTTTTTGGCTGTCTTTTAGCAGTCCTGGCTGTTCAACTTGTAATACGGCAGCTTGTGAGACCGCCAGCATGGCAGTCTTTTGCTGGCGGCTACCATGGCAGTCTGGTGGTCAGACCGCCAATTAGGAAAGAGGCCCTAGTTTGGAAATAAATTGTTCTGGGATAACATTGCACCACTTTAATCTTCATCCCTGATCAGGTGGCCTCACTTTGGGGTTAAAATGAGGGCTGGGATCCTCTAGCTGAAAATCTCAGTGAAAACTAGCAACAGGGGGATTATGATCACTGAGGCAGTTCCAATTCACTGAAGAGGAAGTAAGTGAGGATAGAAAAGCCACTGAAACACAAATGTGAATGATATAAGATCTACTTCCATGACCCTTAAAAGTGGTATTATTACTGTTGGGAAATGGGTTACTGGTAAGGGCAGGTAAGTACCTATATTAGCAACAGGCCACTAACCTCCACTTAGGTACAGTTAGGTCTCAGTAAATTATACCTAGCTCAACCTTTGGTAGCTTGGCAACGAGCGACAAAGCTACACTTAGGAGACAAAGCGTAAAGCATTCGAATATCACAAAACAGTAATTAAATAAAACACAGGAAGCAGTTTAAAAATCTGAAATCAGTTTATTAAAATAGGAAATATTTTCAGTTTTAAAATGTCAACAAAACAAATAAAATCAGATAAGGGGAACTGGAGATATTGATTTTTAAAGAATGAATGCTTTCTAGCGCATAGAAACAAAAAGTGCCAATCTGGTTATCTGGTCACACCTCGACCTGGGCAAAGTCAAAGTTTAAGGCCCACCGCGATGGAGCCTGAGTTGGCTACAGCTCACAGGAGGCATTGGTCAAAAGTTTGCCTTAGGATGAACCTGCCAGTCCAATCCGACCTCCTGGAACTACGTGTGGCGGGAGCCCTCGTGGAGATTTTTACCTTCGGACTTTGTCATTTTTTCGAGATGAAAATCCTTCGACCGGAGCAAACCTGAATCTTGATCCAATGTCCTTGGAGCCCTCTTTGGTTATGCTGTCGGGGAGGTCCCGGTCAACTTCCTACGTTGGGACTTAGGTGGTCATTACAACCCTGGCGGACGGTGTTAAAGGTGCGGTAATACCCAAACAGGCCGGCGGAAAAAAAAAAAGGGAATCATGACCGTGGCGGAAACCGCCAACATAGACAGCCACTTTAACACTCCACCCGCCACGGCGATACAGACAAGCAGCGCGGCGGTCACCGCCAACAGACAGGCGGGAGACAATGTACCGCCCACAGTATCACAACCCGCCAATCCACCACCTTTTCCGGGGCGGATTCACCGTGGATAAAAACACGGCGGAAACAGCTTTTGCAATGGGAAAATGCTCACCTCTACACATCCCACGAGGAAGGAGGACACCATGGAGCCGAAATTACATATACTCCCTTCCCTTGTCTTCCTGCTCATCTACGAACACCAGCAACGGCGGCGCCGAAGACAACGGTGAGTACTGCACCTACGACATAGGGGAGGCAAAAGTCAGGGACACACACACGCACCACCCCCACCCCCACCCTCAGCCCCAAACATTACAACACACACACTAATGCATTTTCAAACATCACAGTAACAACCCACAACCCCCACGGAAGAATGCAAAGACAAAAGGAAATCAGTTCAAACATTGTAATGTATCAAAATCCAGTTACCAAATATATACAGATATATATACACATTCAAAATTATATACAGTATGAGAAGTAGTGCATGTATGCACATATCAATGTCCGTGCACCACTGGGCCAAAAATGCATGGGCGAGGCCCACTCTAGATACCTGTCCACAAAGGGAGAGAACACTGCAGGTGCATCAGATAGAAATACAACAGGCACCTCAGGGGGAAGGGAAGGGGTGGGCACCTCAGCCGAATTACAGCACCACGCCAGATCCACGACCGGGCTCCATGCCCATTGATGTATCTTGGGGACTGCAAAGCCACAGTCTCTCAAGTCTCTACAGTGGGTGGGTTGCCCACTGTACCATCCTGGGAAGTGCAAAGTGCAAAGCCACAGTTTCTCAAGTGGATAACAGTCTCCAGTGGTTCTGGAGGGGGACTGGTGCCCAGAGTGCTTCATCCTGTTAAGGACAGACGTAGTGAATGCATGTCGCCACTGGTTCTGGAGGGGGACTGGTGCCCAGACTGCATTAGGCTTCCTGTTCGGTCACTGTCCCAGCTGCACATGGGGTAACGATGCATGATGTGGCGGTGTTTTCCTTGTTCAGCTGTGCTTTGCCATGGCGGTCTCTGACCTGTTCAGCGGTGCTTTGCCCTGTTCAGCGGTTCTCTGCCCTGTTCAGCAGTGCTTTGCCCTGTTCAGCGGTCTTGACCATGGCAGTGATTTCCTTGTTCAGCGGTGCCTTGCCATGGCGGTCTCTGACCTGTTCAGCGGTGCTTTGCCCTGTTCAGCGGTGCTCTGCCCTGTTCAGCGGTGCTTTGCCCTGTTCAGCGATGCTTTGCCATGGCGGTCTCTGACCTTTTCAGCGGTGCTTTGCCCTGTTCAGCGGTGCTCTGCCCTGTTCAGCGGTGCTTTGCCCTGTTCAGTGGTGCTTTGCCATGATGGTCTCTGACCTGTGCATTGGTGTGTGGCATGACGGTCCCTCAGTGCCCAGCGGGCTGTGGCAGCCGGGGCCCTCCTGGGCAATGGCTCCGGCAGTGGTCTCCTACCAGTGACAATACTGCTGCCCTCCTGGGCACTGACTCCGGCGGTGGTCTCCTGACCAGTGACGAGACTGCTGCCCTCCTGGGCACTGACTCCGGCGGTGGTCCCCTGACCAGTGACGATACTGCTGCCCTCCTGGGCATTGACTCCTGCGGTGGTCTCCTGACCAGTGACGATACTCCTGCCCCCCTGGGCACTGACTCTGGCGGTGGGCTCCTGACCAGTGATGATACTGCTGCCCTCCTGGGCACTGACTCCGGCGGTGGTCTCCTGACCAGTGACAACAGTGCTGGCGGTGGCGTCCAAGCCGCTGGGGAGGACGGCGCCCTTCTCCACTGTGCTGCTCTTACCAGACTGTGCAGACTTCTTCTGGCACTTCACCACCTTTGGAGGAGTCACAGCTGGCTCTGCAATCCCCCTGGGACCCTTGTGAGCAGTTTTGCCGCCAGGAGTCTTCACCCTGTCCCGTCAGCCACTTTCCAACTTGAGATGCTTTACAGGGGGTGGACTGGCAGTGCTTTGGCTCCGTGTCACACTGGCTGCCCTGGTGGCCGGTGCACTCCACACACCTGTAACACGCACCACTGGTACTGGAGTCTTTTTGGCTGAGGCGCTACTACGGGACTTATGAATTGGAGGGGTGGGGGTCAGGACAAAGAGGTCAACGTGGCTGAGGGAGAGTTTCTGACAAACACTTGGATGGGTAGCTGGAGGGGGTCTGGGAGTGGAGGAAGAGGAGGTGGTTGTAGGAGGTGTCACTATAGGCGTTTTGGGTGCAGGTGCAGGTACTGGAGGCTGTCGTGAGGTGGATGGATGTTGGGTGTGAGGGTGCCCGCGTTCATGTACTTTGGGAGGGGGCGTCACAGACACACTTGGAGAGGACAAAGGGGACGTGTAAATGGTAGTGGGGGTGGTGAGTGCAGGTGAGTGGGGTGTGGTGCTGGGTGTTCTGGTGCAAGTCCTATCCTAGTGTCTGTAGATGTAGTGCATGCAGGTGAGAGTGTAGACGACACTGGGAGGGAGGAGGGAGACGATGAGGAGGGGGACACAGTGGAGGCAGTGGATGTTGCTGTGTCTGTATGTGGGTGATGCTTGCGTGAGTGCCTGTGGGTTGTGTGGTGCCTATGTTTGCCTGAGCTACTTGTGTGTGTTGAGGTGTATGCATGCTTGTCTGATGGTGTGCTTGGGATAGGCTGGGGTACAGGGGATTGGGACTGGGTGGAGGAAGTTGGAGGGGGGAGGCTAGACACAGGGACAATGGCTGCCATCAGTGCTGAGGCCAGAGATTGCAGGGTTCGATGATGGGCAGCCTGACCAGGATGAATGCCCTCCAGGAATGCATTAGTGTGTTGCAACTCCCTTTCTACACCCTGGATGGCATTCACAATGGTAGACCGCCCAACAGTGAGTGACCTGAGGAGGTCAATGGCCTCCTCACTGAGGGCAGCAGGGGTGACAGGGGCAGGGGCTGAGGTGTCTGGGGCAAAGGTGATGCCCACCCTCCTGGGTGAGCGGGCACGGGGCGAATGCTGAGGGGCTGCTGGCAGGGCGGTGCTGGTAGGGTAGGTGGCGGCTGTACCTGTAGAAGTTGGGGGCACAGATGATGCCGCCACCACAAGGGAGCTCCCATCGGCGGACGAGTCCGTATCGCTGGTTGGTGATCCGGTGACCGACGTGTAGCTCCCCTCGCCCTCCGTCCCACTGGTGCATTCTGCGTCCGTGGTGTGGCCCTCCATGGCCATGTGGGATGCAGCTCCCTCGTGCTCCGGTGCCACTGTACCTTCGCCTGATGATGCTGATACACAAAAGAACAGGGAGAGCAGAAAAATGGTGGGGGGACTACAGAAGAAAGACAGGTTGAGTGCATGGCTTACCGCTACCGTTGGCGGACAATACAGACACAGCAGCCCCCTGCACTACGCCGTGCTCTTGGCCTCTACAGATGCAATTCCTGGGATATGGCCTACATGGCTATGGTGGACATCTGCACACATGGATGCCACCGGGGCATGTATACCTGTACTTGGCCCTCTACTGAGGTGGGGTGGAGTGGCACATGGCCTGCATTACGGAGGGGCCTAGCCTACGTAAGTCACCCTGGCCTAGGGAAACCCATAGCCCTCCTCCCACACCCAGACCCCGCCACTGCGCGCAAAGTCCCCAGAATGAGAGTGTACTCACCCCCTTGTGTCTGCTGTGATGCCCTCAAGCGCCCATCCAACTCCGGGTAGGACACCGCCAGGATCCGGAACATCAGGGGGGTCATGGGGCGACGGGCACCCCTCCCACGTTAGGAGGCCATCCCCAGCTGAGCCTCCGCCGTCTTCTTGCTCCAGCGGCGAATGTCCTCCCATCTTTTCCGGCAGTGGGTGCCCCGTCTCTGGTGGACCCCCAGGGTCCGGACGTACTTGGCGATGGCACGCCAAATGTCCTTCTTCTGGTGGGCGCTGACCTACATGACATGCACAGGGGAAGAAGAGAAGTCATTACCAACTGCAACGTCGATGTGAGTGGCCCCCATCCGTACCCTTGCCATGTGGCACATGCATTCCCAGTCCTTCATGTTCCCTGAACTCTGCCCCCTTCCCTCTTACAACCAGCCCTCTCCTCCTGCAGGCGCTGGGTCTCCTGAAACTTGGCCAGGACCGTCGCCATCGTCTCCTGGGAGTGGTGGTATGCTCCCATGATGGAGGATAGGGCCTCGTGGAGAGTGGGTTCCCTTGGCCTGTCCGCCCCCTGTCGCACAGCAGCCCTCACAGTTCCCCTATGTTCCTGTGCCTCCGTCCCCTGGACTGTGTGCCCACTACCACTGCCCCCAGGTCCCTGTTGTTGTTGGGGTGGTGGGTTATCCTGGGTTCCCTGTAGTGGTGGACACACCACTGATTGACGTGTCCTGGGTACGGAGGTATGGGCCCGCTGGGTGGGTGCTGTGCTGGTGTTACCAGAGGGTGGAAGGTCAGTGTTGGGCTGTGCAAGGGGAACCGACTGTCCTGAGGCCCACGATGGTCCGGGCTGGTCATCAGGATCCAGTAGGGCAGAGCTGCTGTCGTCACTGTGGGACTCTTCTGTGGGTGGAGTGGAGATGTCTGGACCCTCCGGTGTGATGACGTTCTTTGTGGTCCTGCAGGGATATAAGAGCATGATTATTGCATGTGTGTGTGTAATGGTGTGGGTGTTTGTGTACCCCAGTGCAAGCATTCCTGTGTGTGGGTTTGTGTGATGATGGTTAGGGGGTTGTTATGGGTATGTGCAGTGAGCATGCTTTGGTGAGGGGTGACCATGCTTAGTTGTGTCATGCAGGACTTAGTGTTGGGAGGAGTGGTTTGTGTTATTAGTACATTAGTGAGGATTTGGAGTGATAGCGGAGGGGGTGAGGGTGGGGGGGTGTGATAGCATGCAGGTAGGGTGGGGGATATGATAGCTAAGATTTGACTTACCAGTGTCCATTCCTCCACCGACTCCTCCGAAGCCCTCTGGATGCGTGATGGTCAAGACTTGCTCCTCCCATGTTGTGAGTTGTGGGGAAGGAGGTGGGGGTCCGCCGCCAGTCCGCTGCACCGCAATGTTGTGCTTGGAGACTACTGAACGCACCTTCCCCCGTAGGTCGTTCCACCTCTTCCTGATGTCCTCCCGATTTCTTGGATGCTGACCCACAGCGTTGACCCTGTCCACGATTCTGCGCCATAGCTCAATCTTCCTGGCTATGGAGGTGTGCTGCACCTGTGAGCCAAATAGCTGTGGCTCTACCCGTAGGATTTCCTCCACCATGACCCTGAGTTCCTCCTCGGAAAACCGGGGTTGTCTTTGTCGTGACATGAGGTGGTGTGGGTGATGTGTGGGGTGGTGTAAGTGTTGATGTGTGTGGGGATGTGTAGTGGTGTGTGGTGTTTTGTGCATGGAATGTTGTATGGGTGATGGTGTTGTGTGCCTCTGTGTGGTGGGGTTCTCAGTTGCTGTGCTCTCTGGCCTTCATCCGTGAATTGTGGTCGTAGGGGTTTGTGGATGATGTGGTTGTGTGTTTTATATTGAATTGGGTGTGTGGGAGTGGTGTTTGTATGTGTATCAGGTGTGTGTATTTCGAATTGTCCAATGTGGCGGTGTTTTGGAGATGTGTGTGTATTTTGAGCGCGGCGGTGTGTACCGCCAATGGAATACCACGGTTGAAAGACCGCCGCGTGGATTAGTGGGTCGTGATAGCATGGGTGTGTTTCTGTTGGTGTGACGGTGGAGGAATTGTTTTCGCCAGTTTATCACTGACCTATGGTGTGGCGGACTTGTGTGGGTGTCTGAATTTCGGCGGATTCCGAGATGTGGGTCATAATAGCTGTGGTGGTATTCCGCGGCCGCGGCGGTGTTTTGGCGGTCTTCTGCACGGCGGTAAGCAGCTTTCACCGCCAATGTTGTATTGACCCCCTTAGTCACTTTTTTGGAGATTTTCTTCACCTGGACATACTTGCAAGTCAGGCCGGGTCATAGTTGAGGCAAGCCGGCTAGAATTGCTGCAGCGGGTCGGTCCCTCTATGGAGCTTTTTTCCAAAAGTTCTCCAAACTTCTCCAAACTTCTGGATCCTCTGCCAGATGTTCTTTCAATGTTCTTTTGAGGTCCACAGCTCACACCAAGGTTCCAGAAGCTCTGAGTTGCTCCTTGAGAGTTTGGATTACAACTCTGGACAATGGTCAGCTGGTTGGATTCTTCAGGAGTTGGTGCAGGGGATTCTGGTTAGCAATTTTTCACCTGGAACCAGGCCGCTTCACACCTCATCAAGGCAGCCTGGCCAATCAGAGCAAAGCAGCCAAAACACTGCAGGGCTGAAGTTGGCAACTTTTGAGGTAAAGTTTAAAACTCCTTACTTGAACAAGTTATATTAAATCCCACAACTGGAAGTTGTGGGATTTATTATAACAATTAATTTGATACCAAACTTGTAGTATCTGTTGCTTAAGGGGATTTTTAAAATTAAAATAAATTCTCCCCATTCTAGCCTGTGGAGGCCATCCACTACAATGATGGAAATACGAATTTGGCTGTTTTACCTCACTAGGGCTTATAAAACTATTTTTATAAGCTCCCTGCTTATAGTTACATGGTACCCAGCACTAGGGGCACATAGGTCACACCTTAGGGGTGACATATATGTAAATATAAGATAGTTTAAGGCTTTGGAACAACTTTTAATTCCAAAGTCAAATTTGTATCTAACTTTAAAATGACACTGGGCACCTCAGCAGTGCACCTATGGGTGCACTATCTATGCTGGGGTCCCTAAACCTACATGCCCTACCATATACTAGGGACTTATGGGTAGGTTGACTTAGCCAGTTATAATTAGCCTAATTTGCATATTGATTTTACACAGAGCACAGGCCCTGGGACTAGTTAGCAGTAACCAGGGCACCATCTGAGTCAGGAAAACACCAGCAAAAAGTGAAAAATGGGGGCAAAAAGTTAGGGGGCCTCTGCAATCAGCCCTGTTTTCTCACACAATCCCCCCCCCCCCCGCCCACACGCCCAGGAGACTCATCCCAACCCTGGGAGAGTCTTCCTGGCTTGTTAGGGGAGGAAGACAGTGAAGACAACTGGCTGGACCTTTGCAGGGCCTACTCTGCCTTACATCCTCCTGTCATGGTCACTCCCTCCGGGAAGTGAACCCATCCCAACAGTGAAAGGACCCATCTTAAACTGAAACTTCCCTCTAGGGGGTCTTCCTCCTCTCTCTCTCTCTGCCAACTTGGGTAGTGAGGTGCCCACCTCCCCTATCCCTAGCATTGCTAGGGCAAAACCTAGCTTACCCAAAGAGGTTACCCAACACTTGAGCAACCCCACCATGACCAACAGGGTCAGGGGGCCTACTTTGCTTCCGGCCCTGGGGTCTGCCTCCCCGGCCAAGTGCAGTGCTGCCTAGAAGGCTAGCACCAAGCAGGGGCTACTGACAGATGTCAACACCAAGAACCACACCCTAAGCGCTCCACTGACAGGTGGCTGAGCTGCTTTATGGGCAACTATGGGGTCCTTGCACCCCTCTTGCTTTCTAGAGTGGGGGGCTGCCACCCCCTGCGGCAGACACACCCTCCTTCCACTCTCCCTTCTATCAGTGCAGGGGCAACAACCTGCATCTGGACAGCTGCTAGACTACTCAGGACTTCCTTGGGGTCAGGTAAGGCCTCAGCAGTGCCAACGCTGGGCTTCCTCCCTACTGGGGCAGAAGGCCTTTGGCTCCCTGAAACTCTCTTTAACCCCTTCGCTGCCAGGCATTTTCCCCCTCAGGTGCCAAGCCTTTTTTTGGCTATTTGGGGCAGTTTGCGTTTAGTCCCTCATAACTTTTTGTCCACATAAGCTACTAACACCAAATTTGCGTCCTTTTTATCCAACATCCTAGGGATTCTAGAAGTACCCAGACTTTGTGGGTTCCCCTGAAGGAGACCAAGAAATTAGCCAAAATACAGTGATATTTTTTTTTTTTTCACAGAAATGGGAAAAAAGGGCTGCAGAAGAAGGCTTGTGTTTTTCCCCTCAAAATGGCATCAACAAAGGGTTTGTGGTGCTAAAATCACTAGCTTCCCAGATTTAAGGAACAGGCAGACTTGAATTATAAAACCCATTTTTTTAACACAATTTTGGCATTTTACTGGGACATACCCCATTTTTATAATTTTTTGTGCTTTCAGCCTCCTTCCAGTCAGTGATAGAAATGGGTGTGAAACCAATGTTGGATCCCAGAAACCTAAACATTTCTGAAAAGTAGACAAAATTCGGAATACAGCAATGGGTAACTTGTGTAGATCCTACAAGGGTTTCCTACAGAAAATAACAACTGAAATAAAAAAATATTGAAATTGAGGTGAAAAAAACAGCCATTTTTCTTTATGTTTTACTCTGTAACTTTTTCCTGCAATGTCAGATTTTTTAAAGTAATATACCGTTATGTCTGCTGGACTCTTCTGCTTGTGGGGATATACAGGGTTTGTACATTTATAAAGAACCCTAGGTACCCAGAGCAAATAAATGAGCTGCACCTTGCAATAGGTTTTCATTCTATACCAGGTATACAGCAATTCATTTGCTAGAATATAAAGAGTGAAAAATAGGTATCAAGAAAACCTTTGTATTTCCAAAATGGGCACAAGATAAGGTGTTGAGAAGCAGTGGTTATTTGAACATCCCTGAATTCCGGGGTGCCCATACTAGCATGTGAATTACAGGGCATTTCTCAATTACACTTCTTTTTTGCACACTGTCTCACATTTGGAAGGAAAAAATGAAGAGAAAGACAAGAGGCAATAACACTTGTTTTGCTATTCTGTGTTTCCCTAAGTCTCCCGATAAAAATGGTACATCACTTGCGTGGGTAGGCATGATGCTTGCGGCAGTAAACGTAACATGGACACATCACATTTTTACATTGAAATCTGATGTGTTTTTTGCAAAGTGTCTAGCTGTAGGTTTTGGCCTCTAGCTCAGCCGGCACCAAGGGGAACCTAGCAAACCTGCACATTTCTGAAAACTAGACACCTAGGGGAATTCAAAATGGGGCTCTCACCAGGTTTTGTTACCCAGAATCCTTTGCAAACCTCAAAATTTGGCTAAAAAACACGTTCTCCTGACATTTCGGTGACAGAACGTTCTGGAATCTGAGAGGAGCCACAAATTTCCTTCTGCCTAGCGTTCCCCCAAGTCTACCAATAAAAATGATACCTCATTTGTGTGGGTAGGCCTAGTGCCCGCGACAGGAAATGCCCCAAAACACAACATGGATACATCAAATTTTTCCAAAGAAAACAGAGGTGTTTTTTGTAAAGTGCTTACCTGTGGATTTTGGCCTCTAGCTCAGGCGGCACCTAGAGAAACCTACCAAACCTGTGCATTTTTTTAAACTAGACACCTAGGGGAATCCAAGATGGGGAGACTTTTGGGGCTCTCACCAGGTTTTGTTACACAGAATCCTTTGCAAACCTCTAAATTTGGCAAACAAATTACTTTCTCCTCACATTTCGGTGACAGAAAGTTCTGGAATCTGAGAGGAGCCACAAATTTCCTACCAACCAGCGTTCCCCCACGTCTCTCGATAAAAATGATACCTCACTTGTGTGCGTAGGCCTAGTGCCCGCAACAGGAAATGCCCCAAAACACAACATGGACACATTACATTTTCCCAAAGAAAACAGAGGTGTTTTTTGCAAAGTGCCTACCTGTGGATTTTGGCCTCAACCTCAGCCGGCACCTAGGGAAACCTACCAAACCTGCACATTTTTGAAAACTAGACACCTAGGGGAATCTACGATAGGGTGATTTGTGGGGTTCTCACCAGGTTTTGTTACCCAGAATCCTTTGCAAACCTCAAAATTTGGCTAAAAAAACACTTTCTCCTTACATTTCGGTGACAGAAAGTTCTGGAATCTGAGAGGAGCTACTAATTTCCTTCCACCCAGCGTTCCCCCAAGTCTCACGATAAAAATTATACCTCACTTTTGTCGGTAGGCCTAGCTCCCGCAACAGGAAATGCCCCAAAACACAATGTGGACACATCACATTTTCCCAAAGAAAACAGAGGTGTTTTTTGTAAAGTGCCTACCTGTGGTTTTTGGCCTCAAGCTCAGCCGGCACCTAGGGAAACCTACCACACCTGTGCATTTTTGAAAACTAGACACCTAGCGTAATCCATGATGGGGTAACTTGTGGGGCTCTCACCACGTTTTGTTACCCAGAATCCTTTGCAAACTTCAAAATTTGGCTAAAACAACACTTTCTCCTCACATTTCGGTGACAGAAAGTTCTGGAATCTGAGAGGAGACACAAAGTTCCTTCGGCCAAGCATTCCCCCAAGTCTCCTGATAAAAATTATACCTCACTTGTGTGGTTAGGCCTAGTGCCCGTGACAGGAAATACCCCAAAACACTATCTGGGCACTTCAAAATTATCAAATACAAAACTACCTGTTTTTTTTTGGGGGGGGGGCAACCTGCGTTTTTGGTCCTGGGCTCACTAGCAATCTAGGGAAACCTACTAGACACCCAAGGGTGTCCAGGGAGGTGTGACTTGCGTGGATTCCCCAATGATTTTTTTCCGCAGAATCCTTAGCAAACTTCAAATTTAGCTAAAATATCACTTTTTTTTCCCACATTTCTGTGTGGGATCACCGCACAGAGACAAATTTCCTACCACCCAATGTTCCCCTCAGTCTCCCAGTAAAAATGATACCTCACTTGTGTAGGTGGGCCAAGTGCCTGTGACAGGGAAGAGCCAAGACATTTTTAGATTCAGGGGTAACCAAAGTGGGTCCAAAAGTGCAGTTTGAAAAAAAATATTTTTAGGCTGACAAGTGCAGCAGAATTTCTATTGGTATAGATGGGACAATGTTGGGTGGTAGGAATTTTGTGGATTCCTGGAGATTCCAGAAGGTTCCATCACAAAAATATGGGAAAAATGTGTGATTTTCAGCAAAGTTGGAGGTTTGCAGGGCATTGTGGGTAAGGAAATGGTTTGGGGTGCATGTGAAGTACACCTCCCTGGAATCAACTAGATGTTTAGTTTTCAGATGTGTCTGGGTCTTGTGGATTTTTCTACATGGCAGCATCCCAAAGTCAAAAAAGTACAGCCCTCACCATTCCAATTTAGATGATTTTGAGGGTTACAAAGCTCTCATGGCCCAAATGTAAAACCAAAACCCCAAATAATCAAATGTCTTCTTGATTGCCATGGTATACAAAGTTTTATTGTGCAGGGGGAGAGCTGAAAGACTGTTATCCCCTTCAGTTGGTGTGGGGGCATAACCAGGCCCATACTGGTTGGTAGCCACAACCCCAATATTTTAGTTTTTTTAATTCCATGCCATCTAGTAGACTTTCTGCCCTCCCGGGTGTGGAATGGGGTGATTGCCCCATCTTCCCACTGGTGGGCAGAACAACTTTGGCCCCATTTATTTGGGGTGTGGGTATGGCTATACCCCCACCCTCTTATTTTGAAAATAAATCTTCCCTGGTCTCTGGTGGGCTTTCTGCCCCCCTTGGGGGCAGATGGGCCTTCCAAAAATAGGCAGATCTGCCCCCAAGGGGGGCAGATATGGCCAAACGTAATGAGCCCCCATGGGGAGTGACCCTTGCCCAAGGGTCAGCCCCCAGAAACAAAACACACACATACACACACACCACTCCCTGGTGTCTAGTGGTTTCTTCCCCCTCCGGGCAGAGACATGAAAGGAAAGGCCTTTCCTTTCCTTTCATGGTTCTGCTGGCCCTCCCCTCCTGAGCGGAAGAGAAATGCTAAGCATTTCCCAGCACGATGGGAGATGACCTCTGATGAGGTCAGCACGCTTTCAGGTGCTGGCGTCATCAGATGTCACTGGGGGGGTCAGGGGTGGAAGGGGGAGCGATTCCCCTTCCGGCCCTTACCTGGGGGGGGGGGGGTGAGGGGGCCGGCCCTCAAGGGAGCGCTATATGGGCCGGTATATGGACGTAACCATTACACACAGGTGCAGCCAAGGATGTAACTATTACGTCCATGGTGGTAAAGGGGTTAAGACTATTTCATAATAATAAAATATTTACTTACTCTTTAAGCCTGTTAACAAATGTATATTTTCTCAAGGGTATATGTGCATATAAGTATACATACAAAGTATGTGTATATGTGTGTATATGGGTGTATATTAATCTTTGCTTAACATGTTCATACGTTATTGCATTTTTCTTACATAAATTGTTAGAGTGAATACTTATGTATCCCTTTCATTTCTCTACAACAATGAGGAAATGTTATGTTAACTAATTTATCAGCAAGCATTTTGCTAATGAATAATTGAGGAAAGATAAAATAATGTTAGAAAAGTACACAAATAAGCTAGCTTCCAATACTGCAAATCTTGATAGCCTGTGTTTATACAACAAAACTTTGAAATCTCTAAATATTATATCCATTATTATATCCCTTCAACATATAGGGCCTTATTAAAACTTTGGAGGACGGTGTTAATCCGTCCCAAATGTGACGGATATACCACCTACCGTATTACGAGTTCCATAGGATATAATGGACTCGTAATACGGTAGGTGGTATATCTGTCACATTTGCGATGGATTAACACCGTCCTCCAAAGTTGTAATAAGGCCCTTATTCCCTAACCATGTATTTACATACCCATTTAGTTATTGCTTTAGTCCTACTGTACAAGAGGGGAACAAATACTCTCTTGTAAGCTTTACTCTGTCTCCCCATCACCCTTACCTCTGTCAATCTATCCTCAATCCCTACTCTCTGACTCATCCCAAACCCATTCTACTACTATGATCTTCAAAATAACTCTGTCTAAACTCTACCATCCTCCACCGCTCCTTTCTCAGCCCAAACCTCAATGTACTACTATGATGTTCCAACCAACCTTACTAACTCATCCCTCACTTATCTCACCTTTGACTCATCCAAAACTCCCTTCTACCACTACGATCCCCCTAACCCCTTTCTAAAGATATTTCCTCCTCCATCTCTCCTTTACTCATCCCAAGCGCCATCCTATTACGGTAAACTTCCAATTAAGACTTCTGGATTCTTCCCTCCTCTACTCTGCCGTTAGTCTATTCAAACCTACTAACAAACTCACATATCATCCGCTCAAATGAACTTAACTAATACTAATACTGTACTCATATTTCCCTTTACTAATCCACCACTAATCCTTTTGGGTTCCGGTGTATCTTGCTACTCGCCAAAAAGCATTTTGACGCCTTGTCAGGGGTAGTAAATGTTATATCAATACAATACAATTTATAGTTGACAAGAAGCTAAATCAGGCAAGGACCACAGACTCACCTAGACTAGAACCCATAACCTTTAGTGTGCATGTTTATGACCATAAGCACTAGGCCAGAGGTGACTCATTTCTGTGCTGTGTCTAGACTTAGCCATGGCATTCAAGTCACAGATTTTGAGGGGCTAAAACACTTCAATGTTCCATAATTAGGACTGTTTAACAGTGAAAACACTTAAAAACTTAAAAATAAACAGACACACTGACAAGCAGTACTAGGATTTGAACCTTTAGCTTTCTAAGTAACAGCACAAGACCTTGACCATTAGGCCAGAAGCAGCACTGTTTTTCTCTGCATCCAAACTTAACTATAACATTTGGTCCTAACATCCTCCTAGAATGACTCTTTGAAGTAATTGTATGGAGAGATCAGTGCAATAATAATCTCTTTCCCTCTTCCATCCCATTGTGGGATGGAAGAGAGAGAGAGAGACAGAAAGTGAGAGATTGAGAGAGATGGAGAGAAATTAAGACAAAGAGATTGACAGAGAGAACTTGAGAGAGAGGAAAGAACATTTTTAGTAGAGGTGGACAGTGGACTTTGCTCTGATTGTGGAGTTTTTACCACTCTGTGCTCCGTTTAGAGCTTAGAGCTGCGAAAAACTCAGCGTAATGGAGTTATTTCCTTTTTTGCGCTCACCGACATTAAGTTAGGAAAATCTCACTCCAGATCACCTCCAGGTGAGATTTCTCAACGCGGGCAGTCGCTGATGGTCGCTACCACTTGCTTTGAGAAACATCCTGTTTGCATTGAGGAAGCTGCCGCTCAAGTAGAAAATCTACTTGAGCGGAAGAAAAGAAGAAGCGCCCTTTTGCACAGAGTGTGGTGCCTTTTGTGATGATTTTACTACAAGGTACAAACACCCAGTGCTAAAAATCAGTGCGAACGGCACAACCTAATTCACTCCACCACTTGCAGTACTCTACGTAGGCCAGTGGAGTTTTTGGGTCACTTCACAGAGTTCCATGTAGCAGAACTCTGCAAATTCCACCCAGGCCTAGTTGTAAGGCTTTGATGAATGCTATATGTAGAATGAGGTATTTTAGGACAAATTGAAAAGAAATGTGTATTTGTCATTTAAAATGAGTGAGATCACCTTTCAGCATGGACACCTAACTTTTAAAGTTTAAAATAAATAAAAGAAGGTAAAAGACAACAGAAACACCTGGAGTTGAACCCTCGACTTTCAGTGTGAAGGTCTGTGACATTAACCAGTACCTCAAAGGTGACTCCTTAGTTTGCTGTTTCCAGGCATACCTATGACATTCAACCCACCATGTAATAGGGAAGAAAAGTGAATGTTCTATCACTAGGAAGGTTTAACAGTCAAAAGACTAGTAAATAAACAAACACACTGCCAATTGATAGTAGGATTTGAAACTTCAGCCTATTGAGTGTCTGTACAAGACCTTGACCATTTGGCCAGAAGTGACTCTGTTATGCTGTGCATCCAAACATAACTATAACATTCGTACCAAACATCTTGCTAGTCTGTCTCTATAAAGCCATTGTATGGAGAGACAATTGAAATTACAATCTCTTTCTGTCTCTGTCTCTCTCTCTCTCTCTCTGTCTCTCTCTTCCAATGGAGAGAGTGACAAGACAGCAGGGGGAGCCTCAAGGCCCTCACAGTCCTAATTGACACCCCACAACCTGCAGGGACCAGCATTGCTCCTACAAACAGGAAGCTGCTTTAAATAGTAGTTCACTGATTGTGAGAGCAATGTTTTCATTTGTTTCCCTGCACACATATTTATTTACATGTAGGGAAACAGATGAAAAAACTCACTTTCTGCAAGTGAGAGATATTTGACACCTCTCCTGCAGAAAGTGAAGTGTTTGCTCCGACTTAGTGGGAGCTGTCCTAGCTCTCGCCAAGTCAGAGCAAATAACTATGTTCCAGGGGTGGGAACCCCAGGAGATAATAGGTGCTGGCCCTGGAGGGTCATGGTCCCCACAGCCATTATTGGCTCCTCAAAGGAGCAGCATGGCCCCCCTCCAGTATTGTATATAGTTCCGGGTAGGTGGTTGTCCACGGTGGGAACAGAGGTTCAAAATGGACCCTCTTTCTTATCTAAATTTAGCCCTGTGGAGGTGGTGGTCCCTGGGGCTACAGGAAGGCCAGGCAGACCCCAGATTTTATTTTGACAATCTGCCAGACGGTCTGCCGCATTTCTTTGGAAATTCTGCCCTGGGGAGGTGGTGGTCCCTGGGGTTGCTGGGGGTCTGCAAGCCCCCCTGTACTTATTTGTGCAATGTGATTGGGGAGGTGGTGGTACTTGGGGCTGCAGGGGAGCCGTGGCCCCCTCACATTTCAGCTCTTCTCCTTGGCAGTGGTTCCTCTTGATTTCAAAACTGATATGATTTTCAGGGGTTTTGGGGCTCTTCTTATACCCCTTTCTGCCTTTGAAGTAGGCCTACTTCAAAGAGAAGTCTCTGTTGTTTCCCAGACCCTGCCTTGCCCAGCCGAGGCACCAGACACACACCAGGTGGATGGATATGGTTTTGTGTGAGTGCACGCACAGCCCATTTCAGCTCTTCTCCTTGGCAGTGGTTCCTCTTGATTTCAAAAGTGATTTGATTTTTAGGGGTTTTGGGGCTCTTCTTATACCACTTTCTGCCTTTGAAGGAGGCCTACTTCAAAGAGAAGTCTCTGTTGTTTTCCAGGCCAGGCCCCAGACACACACCAGGTGGTTGGATATGGCATTGTGTGAGTACACTCACAGCCCTTTCAGGTGTAGGTGACCACTCCTCCCCTCCCTCCTAGCACAGATGGCTCATCAGAATATGCAGGCTACAGAGAGAGGTGCAAGCATCCCAACTGTCAAACTGACCCAGACAGGGAATCCACAAACAAGCAGAGTCACAAAATGGTTTAAGTAAGAAAATGCCTACTTTCTAAAAGTGGCATTTTCAAACACACAATCTAAAAACCAACTTCACTAAAAGGTGTACTTTTAAATTGTGAGTTCAGAGAACCCATACTCCACATGTCTATCTGCTCCCAAAGAGAATCTACGCTTTAATCATATTGAAAGGCCGCCTCCATGTTAACCTATGAGAGATAGGCCATGCAACAGTGAAACCCGAATTTGACAATATTTCACTGTCAGGACATGTAAAACACATAACTACATGTCCCACATTTAACATGCCCTGCACCCTGCCCATCAGGCTACCTAGGGCCTACCTTCATGGTGCCTTACATGTACAAAAAGGGAAGGTTTAGGTCTGGCAAGTGGGAACACTTGCTAAGTCGAATTGGCAGTTCAAAACTGCACACACAGACACTGCAGTGGCATTTCTGAGCCATGTTTACAGGGCTACTTATGTGGGTGGCACAACCAGTGCTGTAGGCCCACTAGAAGCATTTGATTTACCGTCCCTGGGCACCTCTAGTGCATTGTACTAGCGACTTACCAGTAAATCAAATATGGCAATCATGGAAAGCAAATTACACATACATTTTATGTAGGAACACTTGCAGTTTAGCACTGGATAGCAGTGGTAAAGGGCCCAGAGTAACAAAAGCAGCAAAACAGAGTCCAGCGTACATTAAATACCTGGGAAACAGAGGCAAAAAGTTAGGGGAGACCACGCCATGGATACCAACGCTAACAGTTGCTAAGTGGAATAAATGAATAGCCTCTTATCCCAAATGTAAGCATTACAAACAGCAGTGTAAGGCTCCAACCTCTGATCTACTCTGTCAACACCACCATTGTGCCTAATATAGTCTAAAATGCACAAAAGTATGCGCAATTCAGAAATGTGACCCCAAAAATTCACAGGTGAAGTACTTTCATCATGGATGCAGTCAGCATGTATACTTCTCTCCTGTCTGCAAATTTATCAGCAAGAATTTCATCACTACGCAAAGCACTGCACTGTCTCTTCTCAAGTTTTTTACAACCAAGCTCTCTTAGGTAACCTTTATGGGTAGAATGAATTGTGCCACAAGCAACAGTGTTCACATTGACCAATTCCCTGAACAACTGGATACCAGTATAGAAAGTTATCTACATATAAATGGTGACCTTTGTTAAAAAGTCTCTTCCAAGTTCCCACACAATCTTCTCACTAAAGAGCACGGATAGACAGGGAGGTCAATACTGGAATCTCTACCAATGTACACCCTGAAATTATAGATATATCAAGTCCTACTCTCAGAAAGCATATACATCCATATTCCATCATGTGCTATCTTTCTAGGATTATACTGCCAAAAAACAAATGGCCCTGAAAACTGATATACAAAGTGATCAAGGACAAGCCAAATTGGGTGATCTCGTGGCAACTCACAAGCATTACCAACAAAATGCCAATATGAAACCAGAAACTGTTTCCTTATCAAGCCCATCAAAAAATGTAAACCCTAAAACTTCTTCATTTTATCCAGAATTGTCTACCGGATAGCTATAGAGGAGGGCCTTAGTCTGGCATTATTATTCATTAAATACTGTTCAGCATACAAATTGGTCAGTTAAATAATTTGATTCAAAAATACATTGTTCATAAACAACTGAAAGAAATTTATAGACAAAGAGTTTTCAGTATTTACTCTACACCCTGCGATACCAGTAAAGGCAAAAAATGCTGGCTATGCATTGTCTGGGGCAAACAAAAGTTCAGCCCTTTCAATGGGAAGCCTTTCAGCCCCAAGCTGCAATCAAGATGCCTCTTGCTGCACTATCAGCACATCAGTGTCATCCTCTAAAACAGCACCTATTCTGCACAGGCACAGCAAGCACCAATGATATCCCACTAGAAAGGAAAAACAAAAGAAAATTACACAAAGGACAACACAATACATATTGAGCACAAACCCAATGATAATTTTACACACAATCAAATAGAAGCTAAATATGCTGCTAAATATTCTGCTATGGTTACAGCTTTTGGAAAAAACACATTCATGCAAGGCAATGATACTCATTTGGAGTGAACAATACAAAAAACTTTTTTGTGTCACATACATGCAACTGCAGACCAAGCAGTGCTAAAACAGCAAGCAAGAGTCACAAGGAAAACAAAAACGAAATCTTTGCAGTAGAAAAAAAGGGTAAATAAGAAATTACGATCACAAATGATGACAAGAAATAAAACAGTTAATAATATAGGACAATATCAAGTCTGTCCATCACCATTCTAATGCCAGCAACACACATCGCCAGCCAAGCGTGAAGTCCACACTCAGTGTCAGTCCATGCACAGTGTCAGTCAAGCACTAGTCCACAGATGCAGATCATCAGCCAAACTCCAGTTCTAATACACACGCACAGAAACTTTCCTTAGCCCAGTGGTTCTTTGCCGCTAACAAATGGCCAATTTGCCCCCAGAGGGGGCAGAAACAGTCAACATTCATGCCCCAAACAAGGGGAGCAACCCCTGCCAAAGGGACTGCTCCCTGACATATAAATAAATGAAATCCCTGGTGTGCAGTATCTTTCTGCACCCCCTTCCAGTGCAGATGAGCCTAAAAATATGGCCAACCTGCTCCTGAGGGGGGGGGGAATGCAGGAAATGGTCAAAACCTAATTTGTGCAATAAAGGGGAGCCACCATTACTCAATGGGACACTCCTCAATATACAGCAATAAAATCCCTTGTGTCCAGTGGCTTTCTGCTCCCCCTGGAGGCAGATGGTCCCAAACATATGACCAATCTGCCCCCAGGGGGTGCAGAACATAACCAAAGCATGTCCCCAATAAAGGGGAGTGACCCTCATCCAAGGGTCCACTCCCCAACATACAAAATTCCTGGTGTCTAGTGGCCTTCCACCCCATCACCCCAGATGACAAATCAGCCTTAAAGTGGATGATCTGCCCTCTGGGAGGGGCAGAATACATAATAAGATGTCCCCCAAAGTGCATAACACTTGCCCAAGGGGCTGCTCCCCAAAATCAATAATAATTATAATATTCCCTGGCTTGTAGTGGGCTTCAGTCCCCCTGGAGCGTTGATAGGCCTAAAATTAGCAAAATGAGCCCCTGGGGAGGGCTGAAATATGGACACATTATGTCCCCTAGAGGAGAGACTCCTGCCTAAAGGGTCACTCCCCTAACAATATAAAGTACATCCCTCGTGACCCAGTGGGGTGGAGTCCTTTCCTTCTGCATCTGTAAAATCCTAAACTGCCCCGTGGGAAAAGGACTCACCTATACATCCTCTTCCTGGACGCACTGAAAGTAAATGGCTTCCAGCGTGTCTCCAGCTTCATCTGATTACCTCAGTGCACTGCGAACATGCCAGCATCATGAGATTGCTGAGAGGGAGTTGGGGATTGAAGCAGTAGTGCTTCTGCTGCTGTCCCCTATGAGGAGGGTGAAAGTGGGCTTCCCAGGACAGAGCACCAAAGGGGTTAAACCACATTGAACATAAAACAAATAACTACTACCCACAAAAAATAAACATAGAACAAGGACGATAAAAACCATTAAACAATTTACCAACATACAGCCACACAAAGCTGTTAGTACCATTTCAATGAAAGCATATGGAGATATCTCAAAAAACCTGCACTAAGGGCCAGATGTAGCAAAGGGTTTTTCTCATTCTGTGTCAATGGGAAAATGCATTCGTACATATGGCTCTAAGTGTGAAATATGCTCCAAACATTCAATTTGCCTTGGAAATAACAACATGTTAGAACTAGCTAATGCTGCATCATTGAAATAGGTAACTGCTACACTTTAATAATAGAATGCAAGCCCTTTCTAACTACAAGATGACCACAAACAGCCCCCTAATGGATTATATTGAAGACAATTTGGTTGGCAGATTATATTGATCCGGGCACAGATGCAAGCCCAGGAAGTCACAACAACATAGTAGAAGGAAGGCACAATGCCTTCCAATCCACACTATGTAGAACTCAAGCTAAACTTTATGAAATGATAGAAACCCTACAAAAATTGTGAAGATACCAACAACTATGAATGGCGCAATCCATAACCCATATGGCACCTAAACTTAACAACCTTAGCAAACGCATTAAGAGAATGTACGACCTGCTACAATATAAAGTATAACTGTTCATTGACAAGAAAGGAAAAGATTACGTTATACAAATATCCAAAAACATATTACAAAATAAATACTTAGCTACAATACTCTTAAAACAGTATACCATAACCCTAACTAACATCATGAATTGTTTTCCATATAAATAATAGGCATATATTTTTTTACATGAATAAAACAAAATCGAATTTTTTTATTGGCATTTCGAAAAAGCAACTGAGGCATTACACATAATATTACACTCAAACATTGTTGCATAGGTTATGACCTAGGGAGTAACCCTAAACTAAACATGCAAATTATTGAACGAACTGCAGCATTGGAGAATTACTGATGATGGTACGCAGACCTTTTTTGGGTGTCTTCGGGGTGTATTCAGTCTCTCGGCAAAGGGTTTAGAGGGGGGACCAATCCAGTATATGGGGGTAGGCTGTGAAGGGACTGGGGAGAGGAGACCATTGACATCCATAGCACACCAACTCTTGGGTGCAATGGCTACCGCATAACATGATCCTGACCTCCCGTCATCTGCACAGGCTTGCAGGGACGGGTTGTCCAGTCCTAACAGGTCATCTCCCATCTCAAATACATCCACGGCCAAAGCAGTCCTATCATGCAATCACAAGGGAGAGTCAGCTGCTGTCTCCTCCCTATCGCCATCCCCATCCAAATCCAGCAAGTCTTGCCTTGCACCTCAATTTTCAAGGTCTCATTCTGCATTTTGATCTGTTCGCACCTTCAGGAGGGCAAGTAACTATAACTCATCCGCTAAGGTAACTATAACTCGTGCCTCACCATGCACAGTTTTCCCATCAATATTTAATTGCAAATGTGGCAGTGATAATATCAAAGATGTCATAGAAGGTGTCATCAATAATTTAATATGTAATTAGCTGTGCATGGTAAAGGCGAGAGTTATAATTATCTTAGAGTGCGAGTTATAGATACTTGAAATAACTATAACTGCTGAATTTTAATGTTTTTTTGCAAGTAAAGTCGGACCCTAACTATAACGCCCATGTAACCTTTGTTTTTTTCAGTGGATTTCTATTGTTTTTTAAAGTGAAGTAATTTGCATTACAATATGTTAATTCAACCACCGCTGCACATGGCCTTCGGCTGTGTGGAGCGGAAGTTGGCCCTACGGCCTGGCCTGCGGACAGACCCTGCAGCCAAGCCCTTATAACCAGCCAACAGTACTCAGCAAGGATTGGTCACAGCGCCTGTCTCTGTCAGCGGATCTGTGAGTGGGTGTGTGTGTCTGAGTTGGTCTGAAAGTAGGTATATGAGTCTATGAGTGGGTGCATGAATGTCTAAATGGATGTAGGAGTGGCCACCTGAGTGAATGAATTAGTGTATGATGTGTTTGTGAATGTTTTTCTTTCAAATTTGTTTTTGCTTATTCACAAATATTTGTACATATCGCACATGGTGAAAACAATAATTTTAAACCCAGAGTTTGACCCTGAAACACGCCTATATTACTCCCCTCAGGTCAAGGTACCTCCATTCTGACCCCTTATGCTACTTTACATTCTGCTTTTCATACCTGGGGGCCATGTCCTGGGGCCTTAAAGTGGCGGCTTCACCTTTCTGTTCAGGTTGTGGCCAGCCAATTGCAGCCCTTCTATTCGCCTGCACATTCGAGTATATTCACGACTATTAGTGACTTGTTTGCGATTGCAGATATACATATTTGGATTTTTCTTAATTTTTCATAAGCTACTGAACGGATTTACACCAAATGACAAAAAGAACCTTCTGTGGACCAGAAGCTACCTTTCTGCCAAATATGGTATAGTTCTGTCCAGTGGCTTGGACTGCAGGCTTGTCTAAAGAGTCTGTGAAAAATTACCAAGGGAATCCAACATTTTTGATCCTCCCTTCTTCTCGCCCCCATTTGACGGATCACCCCAAAACTTTACAAGAATCACGGGCAGACTTTTTATATGAAATTTTAGTGAGGATTCATCAAATGGCACCACAGATATAGCCAATCAAAAAACACTTTTTGAGATAGAAACACGGTCCTAATTACCTTACCTGCTGGCAGTCGCCAGTAGGTTACATATATATATATATATATATATATATATATATATATATATATATATATATATATATATATATTGGCTGGCCTGCACCAATGCAAGGAGGGGGGCCGCATGGCCCCCCACCTGGAGCCAAATATGGCCCAGGGTACCGTCACCCCCCAGAGCCAGCTTCTGTTACCTCCTGAGGTGCCCACCCTCAGAAAGTAGCTGTTTGGTTCGCTTTTTTTGTTTTGTGGGAGCAGTGACAGCTCCCACCAAGAAAAAATAAACACTCAGCTTTTAGCAAGCGGGAGATTTAAAACTGCTCCCGCTTGATGAAAGAGGAGATTTAGGCCCTCATTACAAGCCTGGTGGTAAATCACGCTTACTGCCGTGCAGAAGACCGCCAACATACCGCTGCGGCCGCGGAATTCTGCTACAGGTATTACGACCCACGGCCTGGAATCTGCCACAATACAGACACCCACACAAGTCCGCCATACCAAAGGTCAGTGATAAACTGGCGAAAACAAAACCGACACTGTCACGCCAACAAGAATATGCCCATACTATCACGACCCATGAATCAACGGTCTATCAACCACAGTAAACCATTGGCGGTACACACCGCCGCGCTCAAAATACACACACATATACAGAACACAATCACATTGGACAATTAGAAATACACACACCTGATACACATACACACACCACACGCACACACCCAATCCAATATAAAACACACACCCACATTACCCACAAACCCTTACTACCAGAAATTTGAAAGCAGGCCAGAGAGAGACACTACCTAAAACAACACCAAACACCAGCATCCACAGAAACACAACACCATCACTTACACAACATCCACACACCTCATACAACACACACCAACACATCCCCTCACACATCACAATAGACACCACCTCACACATCACCCACACCACATCATGGAACCTCAATGACACCCCAGGTTCTCTGAGGAGGAGCTCAGGGTCATGGTGGAGGAAATTGTCCAGGTAGAGCCACAGCTATTCAGATCACAGGGGCAGCAGACATCCATTGCAAGGAAGATGAAGCTATGGCGCAGAATCATCAACAGGGTCAACGCAGTGGAACAGCACCCAAGAACTAGGGATGACATCAGGAAGAGGTGGAACGACCTACGGGGGAAGGTGTGTTCTGTGGTCTCCAGACACCAGATTGCTGTACAGAGGACTGGCGGTGGACCCCCACCTCCTCCCCCACAACTAACAACATGGGAGGAGCAAGTCTTGGCAATACTGCATCCTGAGGGTCTCATAGGAGTAGCAGGAGGACTGGACTCTGGTAAGGCAAATCTTTACTACCTTATCCCCCACCCCACCTGCATGCCATCACATACTCCCACCCTTACCCTCACAACCATCACCCCAACAACCCACAGATATCCCACCAACACAACCCACACATTCCAAAACCAAGCCCTGCATGTAACACCAATGCATGGACACCCATCACCCAAGCATGTCCAGTACAGAGACTCACTCATGCCCCAAAATCACCAATCACACAAGGAACAAGCCAATAATGCAAGCACTGGAGTAGAGGGTCACTCACCCATTGCACACAATGGCACACACAGATATAATAATTATGCATTTACCCCCCAACAGGCCCCCTACCCAACGTCGCAAGACAGGAGGTGCTAGACATATCCATCACAGAAAAGGCCCACAGTGATGACAGCAGCTCTGCGCGCCTGGATCAAGATAACCAGCCCAGCCATTCTGGGACCTAGGGACAGTCGGTTCCCCTGCCACTGGCACAAGCCACCACAGAGCCTCCCCGGTCAGGAAACACCACCACAGCACCCACCCAGCGGGCACATCCCTCTGTCCCCAGGACACGTCAATCAGCAGTGTGTCCACCATTACAGGGAACCCAGGCAGCCCCACTAACACAGGATGATCAGGGACCTGGGGGCAGTGGCAGTGGGCACACAGTTCAGGGGACAGAGGCACAGGATAACAGGGAAGCTGGGAGGACTGCTGTGTGACATGGGGAGGACAGGCCCAGGGAACCCACTCTCCATGAGGTACTCTCCAACATCATGGGAGCTTACCATCATTCCCAGGAGACGATGGCAATGGTACTGGTCAAGTTTCAGGAGACCAAGTGTCTGCAGGAGGAACACTACCTTGAGATCAGGGAGGACTTGAAGTCCATTAACAACACTCTGGTCACTATTGCAGGGGTGCTGGAAGACCTTCTCAAGACCAGGAGGGACACAGTGGCAGAACAAGGGGTTCCTGACACTAGCCTGGACGATGAACAGCCCTCCACCTCTGCCGGCGCTAATGGACAGGAGGCACCGCCACAGGAACAACAGGACACTAGCACCCCACCCCCTGCAGGTGGAGAACAACCCCGTAATGGTCCCTGAGATCCAGGAACAAGACAGAGAACATTGTCAAGACCCCCGCCAGGAAATGAGACCCCCCTGAATGTCACCCTTCTGTCCCACTATGTCACCCTGACCATCCTTAAACTGCTATTGCTCCACTTCCTATGCCCCTTTGGAAAATGCACCTGTGAAACAAATAGACTGGACTCTGCCATGGACATTCCTCCACCATCATCCCAGCCCATTTTACAATCCCCTCCACTTATTAGCACAGGAATAACTATGGAATATAGCAATGTCAATGTACTTGTTCACATACCAATGTAACACAGCTGTAGGCCAGCAGTAAACATAGCAGAGGTCACAAAGTGGGAGTCAGATCTGTGAAATGGAAAGTCAAAGTGACAAGTCAGGTTCCATTCACTAAATGAAAATGACAGACTTATGCTAGCTCAAACAATAGTATGAGATGTGGGAAGCAGTGACATCTTTTTACCTGTGTCTCACTGGAAGTATTGCATGATGATGTTGTTTTGGTTGTCGATATCCTCTTCTTCTGCCTCCTCCTCTTCACTGTCCACAGGCTCCACAGCTGCCACAAGACCACCATCTGGCCCCTACTTCTGCAGAAAAGGCACCTTCCATTGCAAAGCCAGGTTGTGCAGCATACAGCAGGCCACGATTATCTGGCACACCTTCTTCGGTGAGTAGTATAGGGAGCCATATGTCAGATGGAAGTACTGGAATCTGACCTTCAGGGGCCGAAGGTGCGTTCGATCACCCTCTTAGTTCACCCATGTGCCTCATTGTAGCGTTCCTCTGCCCTTTTCCTGGGATTCCTCACTGGGGTCAGTAGCCATGACAGGTTGGGGTAACCAGAGTCACCTGCAAATGTCGAGGGAGAACTGTTAGACACACACTAACCCTTAGGGACAGCCCCATACCCAGATACCTATGTCAACTGTATTGGGACCTTGGCCTCACCTATTAACCACACACGCTGCCTCTGGAGTTGCCCCATCACATAAGGGATGCTTCTATTCCTCAAAATGTAAGCGTCGTGCACAGAGCCAGGATACTTGGCATTCACATGGGAGATGTACTGGTCTGCCAAACACACCATCTGCACATTCATCAAATGGTAGCTCTTCCGGTTTCTATACACCTGTTCATTTCTGTGGGGGGTACACATGCCACATGTGTATCATCAATGACACCAATGATGTTGGGGATACGTCCCAGGGCACAGAACTCACCTTTCACTGTGGGCAAATCCCCCACCTGAGGGAATACGATGTAGCTGCGCATGTGTTCAGGCAGGACAACACGTTAGAGAACATTGGCTGGGACATCCCTGATGCCATGGCCACTGTTGTTTGAAAAGACCCACTGGCCAGGAAATGGAGTACAGACAGGACCTGCAATAGAAGGGGGATTCCTGTGGGATGGTGGAAAGATGACATCACGTCTGGCTCCAACTGGGCACACAGTTCCTGGATTGTTACACGATCAAGTCTGTATGTGACTAGGATGTGTCTCTCTTTCATTGTCGACAGGTCCACCAGGGGTCTGTACACTGGAGGATGCCACCATCTCATCAACTGTCCCAGCGGACGTGCCCTATGGAGAACAGCGAGCAGAGAGTCATCCAACACTGATGTATCACAATGTGTTATTTGCAGAAACATTATTAATCCGCAATGTGCCGGTATCTGTCTATATTCCCGGCCCAGATAGGTGTGACGCATTTAACATCCATCCCATGTGGCCTCCTGAAATGGCGGCTGCCTGACCTGTAAGGAGGGACAAGGGGATATGAGGTAACTGCGCTGGCATTGTACACCATCGCAGTGGGCGGTCGAAGACCACAGCACAATTTTGCATTGGTTAACATTGGGCCCTATGGGTCCCAAGAGCCAATGACGATGTACGCCAGCGGTGATGGTAAGCACCACTGCGGACGTGACAGCCATTTTCTGTCTGTTCACTCACTTGATACCTGACCTTCAACAGGAGAGGACCTACACTGCAAGTGCTGCTGTGACCTGTGTCTGGAAGCGACGATGGCTCATGTGTCTGGGGAAAGAGCCCCTGCCTTCACTTCGGAAGAGTTGGAGAAACTAATGGATGGGGTCCTCCCCAGTACACGCAACTGTACGGTCCTCCAGACAAACAGGTGAGCACACTGTGAGTATGCTGCATGGGCAAAGCCTGTTTTGAGTGGTGTGGATGGAAGATACATGGGGGGGTTGAGGCCTGCATGTGCGGATGGGGACTGTATGTGCATCAGGGCATTGGTGGGAACTGGGGGGCAATGAGTATGATGGTTCAGACTGGTAAGTAATTGCCTTTCCCTTGTATCATTCCTCTAGGTCAGCGCCCACCAGAAGAAGGGTATTTGGCATGCCATCGCCAAGGACGTCCAGACTCTGGGGGTCTACCAAAGACAGAGCACCCACTGCCGTAAAAGGTGGGAGGACCTACGCCGCTGGAGCAAGAAGACGGCGGAGGCCCTGCTAGGGATGGCCTCTCAATGTGTGAGGGGTGCCCGTCCCACCATAACCCCTCTGACGTTCCGGATCCTGGTGGGGGCCTATCCAGAGTTGGATGGGCACTTGAGGGCATCACAGCAGCCACAAGGGGGTGAGTACACTCTCATTCAGCAGACTCAGCATGCATTATTAGGTGTCTGGGTGGGGGAGGAGGGCAGTGGGTTCCCATAGGCCAGGGCGAACTTGGTAGGCATGGTCCCTTGTGAGGTAGGCCATGTGGCACCCCAAACCCACCAGTGGTAATAGCCATCTACACCTAGTCAGGCTCCTGTGACTTCCACGTGTGCAGCAATTGGTCTTAGGCCTCGTACCCCATGGTCAGCTGACATTTCTAGGAACTGTCAGTGCATGGTGTAGTGCAGAGGGCTGCTCCCTGTGTGTTGTGTCCACCAACGGTAGTGGTGTTGCATGCACTGAACATGTCTTTCTTCTGTCTCCCCCCCCCTTTTGTGGTCTCCCTGTACTTGTGTGCAATAGCATCATCAGGTGGAGGAGCATTGGCACCGGAGCAGGAGGGAGCTGCAACCCACTTGGCCCTGGAGGGTGAAGCAACGGAGTCTGAAGCCACCAGTGGGATGGAGGGCGAGGGGAGCTCCACATCGGGGACAGGAGAAGACAGCAGTGACTGCGACTCCTTCTCTGATGGGAGCTCCCTTGCGGTGGCGGGCACCTCTGTGCCCACCACATCAACAGGTACAGCCGCCACCCCCCCTACCAGAATCGCCCTCCCAGCAGCCCCTCAGCGTGTGTCCCGTGCCCGCTCACCCAGGAGGGTGGGCATCGCCTTCTCCCCAGGCACCTCAGGCCCTGCCCCAGTCAGCCCTGCTTCCCTCAGTGAGGAGGCTATTGACCTCCTGAGATCCCTCACTGTTGGGAAATCTACCATTGTGAATGCCATCCAGGGTGTCGAGAGGCATTTGCAACAAACAAATGCATACCTGGAGGGCATTCATTCTGGGCAGGCAGCCCAACAGAGAGCATTTAAGGCTCTGGCCTCAGGACTGATGGCAGCCATTGTCCCTGTGTCCAGCCTCCCCCTCCAACTTCCTCCACCCAGACCCAATCCCCTGTACCTCAGCCTATCCCAAGCACACCATCAGACCAGCATGCACACTCACCAACACACAAGAGTGGACATGGCAAACATAAGCACCACACATCCCACAGGCACTCACACAAGCACCAGATCCATGCAGACACAGCAACATCCACAGCCTCCACTGTGTCCCCCTCCTCCACGTACTCCTCCTCCCTCCCAGTCTCATCTCCACTCACACCTGCATCCACTACATCCTTAGCCACTACCTCCATAACCAGCACGCCCATCACCACACACCGCTCACGTGCACTCGCCACCCCCAATACCATTCACACATCCCCTGTGTCCTCTCCCAGTGTGTCAGTGAGCCCTCCTCTCAAAGTACACAAACGCAGGCATACACCCACCCAACAGCCATCCACCTCACAACAGCCTCCGGCCCATGCACCTTCACCCAAATTCAGCAGACGTACACCTCCTACAACCACTACCTCTACCTCCACTCCCAAACCCCCTCCATCTTCCTGTCCCAGTGTGTTTGAAAAACTCTTCCTGGCTAACATTGACCTCTCACCTACACCTCCCCATGTCCTTACCCTAGGGCCAGGCTTAACAGGTCCCAACCCAGCACCTCAGGCACCACATCCCCAGGCACAGTGGTGCCAGTAACTGCGGGGTCATTGAGTGCGCCACCCATCAGGGCTGCCAGTGTGCCACGTAGCGAGGGCAAGAACATTCCGCCACCTGCCAAGTTGAAAAAGGTGCCCACATCCCGGAGGGAGAAGCCGAAACTACCAGCCACCAAGGGCTCAGCAAAAACCAAAGGGGATAGTGCAAGACAACTGCGGCACCATCAAAGCTGATGAAGGCCCAAAAGCAGAAGACCAGGTCAGGAGATGGCATGGTCGCACCGACTGAGGGACCAGTGTCACACTTTCTGTCCATGAACACGCCGAACCTTTAAAGCGGCGAACACCGCTAGCTGCCCTGCCACCACAACCGCCACCTGCACCAGCCCCGGCACGTCTACAGCCTTAGCGACAGTCCCCAGCCTCTTCCCCAGTGGGCAGCCGTCCGAAGCAGCAGGAGACGTCCTGCTGTGTCCCTCAGCAGGTGCTGACCCATGCACAGCTGCCAGCACCGCTGTGACAAACACCGCTGCAAGCACCACTGCAACAGACACAGCCGCAAGCACTGCCACCAGCCCCGCGGCATCCTCGGACACAGGCACCACCGCTGACATTGCTACCATCCCCAGTGGTCAGTCGTCTGAGGCTGGAGGAGAGTGCCTGGACACTGGGCAGCTTCAGTGAGGCATGACATCCATCACTGTTTGCACCTGCAGCTGGAAGGTGCAGCCGCAGCAGTGTGGGGTATGTCACTGCCTCCAGGGCGTATCATGCTACCTGAACCTCGCCAATCTTGTGACACGCACACCCAGGTGAGGGAATTGTTCCGGCCACACTGCAGGTGGAGCACTCTGGGCACCATGCCCCCTCCAGAACCAGTGCAGAGATATATCCACTACCTCAGTCCTTGGCAGGATGAAGCACCCTGGGCACCAGGCCCTCTCCAGAAGCACTGGAGAGATACATCCACTAACTCAGTCCTTGGCAGGATGAAGCACTCTGGGCACCAGGCCCCCTCCAGAACCAGTGGAGAGATACATCCACTACCTCAGTCCTTGGCAGAGTGAAGCACTCTGGGCACCAGGCCCCCTCCAGAACCAGTGGAGAGATACATCCACTACCTCAGTCCTTGCAAAATTAAGCACTCTGGGCACCATGCCTCCTCGAGAACCATTGGAGAGATACATCCACTACCTCAGTCCTTGGCAGGATGAAGCACTCTGGGCACCAGGCCCCCTCCATAACCAGTGGAGACTGTTATCCACTTCAGAGACTGTGGGTTTGCACTCCCCAGGATAAAGCAGTAGGCAAACCACCCACTGGAGAGACTTGAGAGACTGTGGCTTTGCACTCCCCAGGATAAAGCAGTGGGCAAACCACCCACTGGAGAGACTTGAGAGACTGTGGCTTTGCACTCCCCACGATGCAGCAGTGGGCATGGATCCCCCTCGTGCAGCAGTGGTGTCGTGCGTTCATCAGGCTGAGGTGCCCCCCCTTGCCCTGAGGTGCCTGTGTATTTTCAATCTGATGCCCAAGCAGTGTTCTATCCGTTTCGAGTCAGGTATCATGAGTGGGCTTAGCCCATGCATTTTGGGCCCAGTGGTCCACGGACAATGATTAGTACACTATCCGGACTTATGTAGTTGGTGTACATATTTGTATATACTGAATTTGGAGTTTTGACTAATGGATTTTTCATGATTACAATCGTTACAATCATTTCCTTTTGTCCTTGCGTTCTTCCAGGGGGTGGGGGTGTATATGTAATGTTGCTGCATGTATTTGTGTCTATGTTGTTGTGGGTGAGGGTGAGGGTGGGGGTGTTGCGTGTGTGTGTCACTCTCTTTCCTCCCCCGCTACCCTGTGTTGTCAGTGCAGTACTCACAGTGGTCGCCTCTGCCATTCGTACTCCTGGTAGAAGAGGAGGTAAACCAACATGGGTAACACCTGAAGTTCGGGCTCCATGGCATCCTGGCTCCTCGTTGGGTGTCGAGAGGTGAGTGTTTTCCCTTCAGTGTACTGTTTCCGCCATGCTTTTGTTAGCTTTGGTTCTGCCCCGGAAAAGGTGGCGGATAGGCCTCTTGTAATACAGTGGGTGGTACATTGTCTTCCGCCTGTCTGTTGGCGATGTCCGCCGCGCTGCTTGTTTCTCCCGCTGTGGCCGTCGGAGTGTTGAAGTGGCTGTCTATGTTGGCAGTTTCCGCCACGGTCGTAATTCCATTTTTGTTTCTGCCAGCCTGTTTGCAGTATTACCGCCACTTTAACACTGACTGCCAGGGTTGTAATGAGGGCCTTAATCTCTCTCTCTCTGCCCGCTGTCATGCGGGCAGGGAAAGAGATGAAATTATTGCTCTTGCGCAAAGAGAGCTGCTATTTGCAGCAGCTCCCTCCATACTGGAGCAATGCCCGCTCCTGCAGGAGAGGGGAGCTGGTGGGAAGGTGGGGCATTGAGGCTCCCCCGCGGTCCTGTCACTTTCTTTCTCTTCCATCCCATTATGGGACGGAAGAGAGTGATAGAGGGATTATTATTGCAATGGTCTTTCCGTACAATGACTACAAAGCGTCACCGTAGCATGGTGTTTGATTCATATATTGTAGATAATAGATATAGACAGTAAAGCTCTTGGACTGTCACTCAGTAGGCAGAAGGTTCAAACCCTGGTATCTCCTGCTAGTGTGTCTATTTACCATTGATTTGACTGTTAAAAATTCCTAGTGATGAAATAATTATGGGCCAGATGCAGGTAGGAAAAAATTAGCGAGTTGGAAATTGCGAGTCGTTACGACTCGCAATTTCCGACTTGCTAAATGGTATCCAAGAAGAAACAGCGACTTCAATTTGCGACTCGCAAATGAAGTCGCACCGCAGATTGCGAGTCCGCTGTTTGCGAGGTCGCTTTTTGCGACCACGCTAAAAAAAAACACGCAAATTGCGAGTGGGTGTCGCAAATTGCGACTGTGCTGCAAATTTAATGCAGGTGCAGCAGAACACTCTGGAAATCACTTCCTGGCTCCTGATGATGACATCACAGCCAGGAAGTTTACTAATACACCGGGGAGGAGGGAGGACCACACCCATTTTAAACTGCTGAACTGCAAACAGGAGGAACAGCAGCTACCATGGCAGACACACCTAGAAAGCGCAAATTGAAATTTGCAGAAAAAGAACTGTAGGTGCTGACTGAGGAATGCTGCCAGCACCATGAACAACTTTTTGGGAGGGCAGCCCTCAGTGTGCCAGAGGTGGAAAAGAAAAGGATCTGGACCGAAATACAGGACAAGGTCAACTCCCTGGGTGTGAGCCACCGGAGTATAGAAGAGTTGAAGAAACGGTGGTATGACCTGCGCTCCCGGACCAAGGAGAGGGTGGCAGAGAGGCTCCGGGAGATGAGGGGCACTGGAGGGGGACCATCCACTATACCACCACCCACACCCCTGGAGGAAAGAGTGGAGGAGACCTTGGAGCCAGAGGCAGTGTGCGGGGTGGGAGAGCTGGACACGTCAGAGCCAGGACCATCAACCGGTGAGTACCATGAGACATGCATGTACACCCATATATGCCATACCCCCACCCACCTTGTACACAGCAGCATGCACAACCAAAATAGCTCCATTTCAGAGTAGCAACCACCTGCATGGTGCATTATGGGCAATGTAGTCAAGTAGGCAGTTGATAGGCAACAGTTTATTAGGAAGTTGATAACAGATGGTAGATACTGACAGTGTGTTTCCTATGTCCCACAGGTCTCCCACACGACACCACCTCCAGCCAAAGCGTCCAGGGGCCACAGGTCAGCCACCAGCCTGCACAGGACTCAGACCCAGCCACCACAGGGACCTGCACCACCCAAACCCAGTCCCCTCCTGATGCACCAGTTGCCATACTGATGAGTGAGCCAGCACCCGGTCCCAGCCACAGTGCCGGTGTAGAGGACACGGAACCACCACTGCGTCGCAGGCGACGTCTAAATGTCCGTCCAGTGCCACAGGCTGAGTCAAGGGACGCCTCCATGTCGGCCACCGAGGCTGCACTTCTACGTGGTCAGTGCCTGCAGACACGGGAGATAAGGAACATATCAGGGGCCATGCGGCGCATGGAACAGAATCAGAACAGTGGGCTGCAACTGGTACACACAGAGCTGCAACAACTCAATACCGATGTTGGTGACCTTGCACTCTCAATGAGACACCTGGTGGCAGAACTCATCACTGAGAGAGAGGGTGCAAGGCGCTGGGACAGGCAGCTAATGCACCTGCTGGACCGCATGTCTGCCTCAATCGTCAGGCTGTCAGTGAACACCACTGGCCTGTCACTGCGCACGGTCAGCCTCCAAGTGGACATGGGCCACTTTGCCAGTGATGTGGCACGTGGACTGGGACGTCTCAGCCATGCCGTAGATATCATGGAGGCACGGCAGGTGGCAAGGGGCGCGGCAGACACGCCGCAGGACAGCGAGGAGGGCTCCACGTTAGCAGTGTCTCAGCCAGTGACACCAGGGTGTTGCGCAGTGGTAGCGCCAGGCAGGGCACTGCTGACACACCAGGAACCAGCCATGCTGGGCAAGGCCGGTGTGGAGTGTGAGCTCCGCACTGTCCTGGAGTAGAGGCACATGAGGTTAATGTGTCCTCATGCCAGGTTGACTTTTACAGCCTCTGAACTGTAGTTTATGTATATAGTTTTTTTGGTGCACATTCCTTGTTTGTTCCACTTCACACCTGTGTGACATTAGTGAGTGTGGTGACAGTTAGCACGTACCTTCCAAAGTATTGGTTTGCAATGTGGTCCCGTCTCAGTCTGCCTTGATTTGCAATGCTTCTATCCCCATGATGGCGATGTGGTAGCTCTTGCTCGTCATCCTCCGAATCTGGGTCTTCTGGGGTGAGAGGCAGCCCACGTCTGGTGGCAATGTCGTGCAGTATAGCACATGCCCCAACGATCTTGAAAGCTGTTATTGGGGTATAATGGAGGGCACCTCCACTTCTGTGGAGGCATCTGAATCTTGCCATCAGCAGTCCAAAGGTCCTCTCTATCATATTTTGGGTCCTCCTATGTGCACTGTTGTATCGCCTCTCTGTCTCATTGCTGGGTGTTAAGTACCGGGTAAGTATCCATGGTTGTAGTGCATATGCACTGTCACCTGTTTGGCACAAAATGTACAATGTTAGCTGGGCATTGATGGGTTCCACATTGACCTGTGTGTATGTCTTCAAGGTGTATTCAGCTATACCTAGGAGGTATCCGTCTCCAAACTCCCCACGTTGTAGGTGTTGGTGTATCCCACTGTGCCTGAAAATGTAGGAGTCATGTGTGCTCCCTGGAAATTTGGCAACCATGTCAGTGATAACATAATGTGCGTCACATACCACCTGGATGTTCATTGAGTGGGTACACTTCCGGTTGCGGAACAGATATTCCAGATTTGCAGGAGGGTATATTTGTATATGTGTCCCGTCTACACACCCTATGACATGGGGGAAGTTGGCAATCCTGTAGAATTCCAACTTGGTGCTGTTGATTTCTGCCTCATTCCTGGGTAGGTATATGTATCTGGACATGTGTGTGAGTAAGGCATCTAGGAATGCTCTGAAGAACCGTGAGAGTGCACTTTGGGATACCCCACCTGCCATGGCAATGACCCCCTGATAGCTACCCGAGGCCAAGAGGTGCAGTGAGCATAGCACTTGCACATGTGTAGGGATGGCGCAGCCGCGCACAGTCTGACGTTGAAGCTGCGGATTGAGTAAATCTATTAAATCTAGTTTTGCTGCACTGCTAAGTCTGTATTTATCATAAATCTCCTCCTCAGTTTTTGGAAAAGTATCAGCCTGGTTCTGTATAACTTGTCCTGTCTCTGGCTCCTCCTCCTCATCTGCTGTGCGGCGTGGGCTCTCCTCCTCCTTGCTATCACATATATCTCCGCCATTTTGTGTAACCCAGGTGCCTTCTGGGTCTCCTTTTATACTTTGGTTCTGGTTACCACCTGCTCTGAGTTAGTGGTAAATTGGAAGTGCAAAATGGGCTTTTTGCGACTAGTCGCAATTTGCAAGTGGCTATTGCATTTAGTTTGTGACTCGCAAATTGCGACTTCCTATTTGCGGGTCGCAATATGGGGTCACTATTTTTGCAAGTCGGTAATGGCTCGCGTCACATGTTGCGAGTCGAAAATTGGATTTTTGCATCCCGTTTCCGATTTTGCGGGGTCGCAAATTGCGATTCGGGCCATTTGCGACTCGCAAACGTTTGCTACATCTGGCCCTATGTATTTTCCCATCATAATCTTTCAGTTGAATGTCATAGTTATATCTGTAAAATAGAGAGCAAGAAGTCACCTCTGGCCTAGTGGTTTAAATTTTAGATTCTCACACTTAAAGTTGAGGGTTCCAGTCTAAGGGGGTCATTCTGACCCCGGCCGGCGAAAACCGCCAGAATACCGCTGCGCGGTCAATAGACCGCCACGGGTATTCTGGGTTTCCTGCTGGGCTGGCGGGCGACCGCCAGAAGGCCGCCCGCCAGCCCAGCGGGAAACACCCTTCCATGAGGATGCCGGCTCCGAATGGAGCCGGCGGAGTGGAAGGGGTGCGACGGGTGCAGTTGCACCCGTCGTGATTTTCAGTGTCTGCATGGCAGACACTGAAAATCTTTGTGGGGCCCTGTTACGGGGGCCCCTGCAGTGCCCATGCCATTGGCATGGGCACTGCAGGGGCCCCCAGGGGCCCCACGACACCCCATACCGCCATTCTGTTCCTGGCAGCCAAAATTGCCAGGAACAGGATGGCGGTATGGGGGTCGGAATCCCCATGGCGGCGCAGCAAGCTGCGCCGCCATGGAGGATTCCCCAGGGCAGCGGGAAACCGGCGGAACACCGCCGGTTTTCCGTTTCTGACCGCGGCTGTACCGCCGCGGTCAGAATGCCCATGGGAGCACCGCCAGCCTGTTGGCGGTGCTCCCGCGGTCATTTGCCCTGGCGGATTTTACCGCCAGGGTCAGAATGACCCCCTAAGTGTGTCTTTGGTCATTTCCCTACTGCAATTTATTTTCAACTTCAAATGTTTCAGTTACATATTGAAAGGTGATCTCACTCTTTTTACTTGTCAAATCCATGTTTTTTCAGAACATTTCTCATTCTAAGTAGTGTGGGGTTGGGCGGTTATGAGGGTTGGCCGCAATGCCTGTGGCCATGCCCTGTAGCTAACCCCTGCCTTGCCCGGTCAAAAGCTGTGCATGGTGCTTGGTTGGGTGGTTATATCTATAAATATGTCTATAGATATACAAAGATACGTATACATATATGTACAAATATATGAAACTATATAGATATATGTATGAGCAAAAAATGTCCCATGGATGTTATTGTTAGCCTCACATTTTAAACTTACCACACCATAGAAAATCATCTGTTATAGTTTAAGTTATTTCAAGTAACTAAAACTCGGGCCCTAAGGTAACTATAACTCACACCCTCACCATGTACTGCTAATTACTCCACATATCGCAACACTCATAACATCTTTGATAACATCATTTATAATATCAATGTAATATTTGCAATAAAACTATTGAGGAGGAAAGTGTGTGTGGTGGGCGACCAAGTCATAGTTACCTTAGTGCGCAAGTTACAATTACTTGAAAAAACTCTAACTATAACACCTGAAACTACATGGTTTTGTATGTTTAAAATGTGAGCCAAAACTATAACATCCCTGTAACCTTTTTTTGTAAGTAATTATATATATATTTATATATAATTATATATATATATATAGATACATATGTATGTATATATAGTTATAGGTATATGTGTATATAAAGACATTTATAGATAGATATGTATATATCTTTATGCACATATCATTTATATTGAAGAAACATAAACTTCACCAAACAAAAACCTCAAACAACAAGCTCGATCTTTGTGAAAAACAATAAAATTAAAAAAACAGAACATAATGCGAAATAAAGATCACAGAACCCTTACATAAATGATAAAATAGAACATTTCTCTCTCATAACAAATACATTAAATACTATTTACTATTCTGTATCAGTATATCATCCTCTTTATCCGGGTAGTAAAAACACATAATCCACAAAAAACAGAAAAAATATTTTCCAAAAAGCCCAAACAATGCAAAAATAAAACCAATCCAACAGCAAGCCATCTAAGCAATCCAAAGTAGCCATAAATACAGAAGTGTTTTAAAAAAAAGAAATGCTCCCTGATACCCAAAAAAAGGAAATCAAAAAAACAAATATTGGTTTGTTAGAAACCAAAACAGATTTCCTTTAGAAAAAGAACTAAATCCAAATGCCCATAGGACACATTCAAAAAGAAAAACCTGCAAAGTAAAACAGAAAAAACACCCGAACAACAGTCTTATCAGACATCACATATACATTACACTTAATCATCAAAAAGCAAGTAACATAACAGAATATGACATAACATGTTAATATATTACTAAAACACTGTATGAAAACTGAAATGAACACACTAGTGAAAAACCCTACAATTACTAAAACTAAGGGCCACATGTACAAATATTTGGATTTACGATTTCCTAATTGCTATTCCCTACGAATTGCAATGAGGGAATCACAATTCCAAAGGTAAGAAACTCCAGTGAGTTTCTTTTGTGATTCCCAGAGGGTCACAAATAGACCTGCCTCATTAATATTAATGAGGTAGGTCGCAATTTGCGACCCACCGAGAATCGCAAATATCACAGGGATGTTGGCCTGCTGGTGTCAGCAGACCATCATGTCTCTGATTGCTTTTAAATAAAGCAATTTTTCTTTTTTTTAGCACAGCCCTTTCTCCTTAAAGGAAAACAGGCTGTGTTTAAAAAGAAAGAAAATTAAATGTTTCAGTTTCATTTCTGAAGAGAAGGCAGTGATCTGTGGGACCACTGCCTGCTCTTCAAGAATGCTTTCGCATGCATTCACAAAGGGGAAGGGGTCCCTTAAGGACCCTATATCCTTTGTGATTGGGTTAGCACCAATTTGAAATTGGTGCTAACTGTGATTGTTTTGCGACCGCATTCACGGTCACAAAACAATCACATATACCATTTAGATTCAGGTTCAGGTAGGGATGCACTGAACATGCCCCCGCCTAATACTGAATCACAAAACTCAAATTGTGATTTGGTAACAAGTTACTGAATCGCAGTTTGGGCCTTGTACATCCCAAAAAGCATTTTTCTAGTCACATATGGGCCGATTCTGCGAATCGGCCTGTTAAATGCTTTGTACATGTGGCCCTAAATATACTAAAAATCCAGATGCAACACTGTAACTAACCTTTAAACTCTCCATTTCTTCCCCTCTATCCTTGAAATCCTGAATAAACCCCACAAAAAGTACTTATACCAAAGCACAGCAGCACCTTCACGCAACTTTAATCCTGGATAATATATTGAAAATTAGACAAATAGAATAAAAAATAGAAGGCAGTAGTAAAACATAGCTGCTAAATAAAACTAAAAAGCACTATCACCCAAATGAAATGAATGAGAATATAAGTCACAAATGTTTAAAAAAGGTTTTCCAAATTGTAAAAAATATATTGCACATGTAAAACATGTTAAAGAAAGTTGTTAAAATATCTTAAAAGAAATTCTAAAGTATAAATTAATTACTGGTATAAAAATATAGAAGTATGTAATATATACAAAAATGTGTAAAAAGTTTGTTAATCGAATGGATATGAAACAACTGAATTAATTAAAAAAAATGTTAAACAATTGAAAAATCCTTAAAGACGTACAACATGATACTATTTAAATAGTATATATATTGTTCTCTTAATATAGCAAAAATAGTTTTCTTTATCAATATATAAAAGTTTCTTATAACTAGATTTATATGCTTAAAATGTTTTAAAATATACATTACATAAACTTCAAAAACAAAGAAAATGTACAAGATATATTACATATCTTTATTCTATGAAAATATGTAAATAATAATGTTTTTTATTGCAAACATATAACCAACTACCATTTAATTGTCTTTCCACACATCTGCAATACTAATTAAAGGCATATACTACCCAGATTACACAGAAATATATTTTAACAAAGGAATTTAACACTAAAGTGGTTAAAATAAATATTCCAACTCCAGTGTAAACCATCTTGGGGAAATTGTTGAAATGGGTGTTATTTACTATCCCCTCTCCAATTTCAACCATCCCGGGGAAGGTGTTAACACTAAGGGGGTCATTCTGACCCTGGCGGCCGGTGGCCGCCTGGCCCACCGACCACGGGAGCACCGCCAACAGGCTGGCGGTGCTCCCGAGGGCATTCTGACCGCGGCGGTTCAGCCGCGGTCAGAAAGGGTAAACCGGCGGTCTCCCGCCGGTTTACCACTGCCCGTTGGAATCCTCCAAGGCGGCGCAGCTTGCTGCGCCACCGAGGGGATTCTGACACCCCCTACCGCCATCCTATTCCTGGCGGTTCGCCCGCCAGGAACAGGATGGCGGTAGGGGGTGTCACGGGGCCCCTGGGGGCCCCTTCAGTGCCCATGCCAATGGCATGGGCACTGCAGGGGCCCCTGTAAGAGGGCCCCGCTTGTATTTCACTGTCTGCTTAGCAGACAGTGAAATATGCGACGGGTGCAGTAGCACCCGTCGCACCTTCCTACTCCGCCGGCTCGATTACGAGCCGGCTTCATCGTGGGAAGGACGGTTTCCCCTGGGCTGGCGGGCGGCCTTTTGGAGGCCGCCCGCCAGCCCAGGGGAAACCTCAAAATACCCACCGCGGTCTTCCGACCGCGGTACGGTATTTTGGCGCCTCCCGCCGGGCGCGCGGTGACCGCGCCCGGCGGGAGTCAGAATGACCCCCTAAGTCTGTGTCATTTACTATTCTCAACACAGTATCTGTAGCACTTTGCAACCTGCCCCACCAGAATCCACAAGGAATTTACTATTGGTAAGGCGAGTCCCGGGGTAAGAGGATTTGGGAAGAGAAAAATTATAACTGGTTCAGATGTATGTCTCACTGGATTGCTGACTTTCTAGTCTTTCATCAGAGGTAATCTAAAACATAAGCAAAGCATTTCACTAAACATACAAATATATTTTGGGAATGTCTCTAAAAATAGCTATACCTGCTGATTTGCAGCTATTTTTTCAGCTGTCCCTTCTCTATTGTATTAATTAAATATGGTAATCTGCAATGTAAACCTACTCTTGCAATGTGTGAACAGAATTCAATACCGCTCAAATTTCCAGTAGATGTGCTAAACCCATGTCTATGCCGAGGGTCCTTGAGGAAAAAAGCTTTATAAAACAAAATATTTTAAACAATTAATGATCTCCTTATGTTGGCATTGCTAGGAGACAACACAGAACATATCTAAATTAACCTTGAAAGATTTTAAGTTCATTAACTGGCCTTCCAACTTTCATGTTTTTTGGCTAGCAATCCTTTGAAAAATAATTTCAAATTATATAAAGTTTACCTGGACGTTCATGCAGTCATTCTCTAGATGACATGATTTACAGCCAGGTAACTCAGTAAAACTAAGGCCCATATTTATACTTTTTGATGCACAACTGCGCCAACGCAGTTGTGCGTCAAAAATTTTACCGCCATCTAACGCCATTCCAACGCGCAATGCGGTCGCCTTATTAATGGAATGACGTTAGCCGGCGCTGCGGACTGGTGTGCGTCAAAACAAATTACTCACACCAGGCAGCGCCGGCGTATGGGAAAATGGGGGTTGTGCGTAAAAAAATGGTGCAAGTCAGGTCTGAGGCAAAATTCAGGCCTCAAACCGGATTTGCACCATTTTTTTTGACACCCAACCTCCATTGACATGACTCCTGTCTTAGCAAAGACAGGAGTCATGCCCCCTTGCCTAATGGCCATGCCCAGGGGACTTATGTCCCCTGGGCATGGTCATAGGGCATAGTGGCATGTAGGGGGGCCCAAATCAGGCCCCCCTATGCCACAAAAAAAATTGGAAAAAAATAATTACCCGAACTTACCTTTACTTCCCTGGGATGGGTCCACCCATCTTTGGGTGTCCTCCTGGGGTGTGCAAGGGTGGCAGGGGTTGCCCCTGGGGGCAGGGGAGGGCACCTCTGGGCTCCTTCCGAGCCCACCGGTCCCTTAACGCCTGCCCTGGCCCAGGCGTTAAAAAACGGCGCACATCAGGCTGTGCACCGTTTTTTAAGGCCCACCCCCTCCTGTGCGTCAAAATGACGCCAGCGTATAAATAAGGGGCACAGGCCTTAAAGTCATTTTTTGGAAGGGAACGCCTACCTTGCATATAATTAACGGAAGGCTGGTTCCCCCTTCCAAAAAATTACGCACATGGTGGAATTTTTACGCCCGCGGGGTCGGACGTCAAAGTATAAATATGGGGCAGGGTTTGCGCCGAGTGTGCGTCAAAAATTTTGACACACATTCGGCGCAAACAGAGTATAAATATGCCCCTAAATGTCCATAAACAAATATTCAGTTGCAGTTCCTTATCAAAGTTAATTATACAGAAAATTAGGTTTTACAAACCTCATGAATGTTGTCTCCAGCTTCATTCACTTTGGAGCAGCTTAGGTCAAACAATTTGTATTTTAAATAAAAGATCATTAAATTAAAAATCTTTGGTTAAAATGTCTTGACCAAATTATGAAGGTTCACACATTTAACTGCTTGCCAAAAAAGAATTCAAAACAATCCTACTATGTCTCTCCAGGTCAAGGTTACAAATAAAGTTAACATGATATTATTTTTCTACTTGAAAATACACAGGCAGAGTTGGGCATGGAACAACATTGACTAGTTTGAGAAGCATGCAGCTGCAAAATTGTTCCCTTAATAAAACTTTCAAAATAACTACTCTATCCAACATCTTGTGAGACAAATCTACCTTCCTTAAAAACCTGTCTGTGGTTTGTCCTACCAGTTTGCCAATTTTTGGGCACCAAGTTGGAAATATTCTCCTGCCACTTGTTATTAGGCAAATCAACTTTAATTTTGTCAAATGTCACAACACCTCTGTCATTTTTACAAAGACAATGAAGTAACCATTTAGTGCATTTTTTTCTTGGGACAGCCACAATATACAGATTTGCATCTCTATTAACAATACTGACAGCCACACTTGCCGCAGTGAATAATACGTTTTTTTTCACTGCTAGGACATGTAAAGCATTACATATATGTGTTCTACTTTTTCAATGCCATGCACTCTACCTTAAGCACATTTAGGGGCATTTTTAAACTAATGTGGGGTTAAGTAGGCCATTTCCCTGTGCCATATTTACAAAGTGGCACAAAGCATGCATTGCGCCAATTTGTAACACCTTGCGCCACATTATGCCTGTTTCAGGCATTATTTATGCAAAGGGAGCGTCCCCACGCAGAGAGGTACACAAAAATGGTTCAGTGAAATTTACAAACTTTCAATGCACCATTTTTAGCCTCATTTTTAACGACTTCCTGAGGCAGGTGTTAAAGTTAGTCTGCCATTGTTTTCAATGGGCCTCCTATTACTTTTTAGTATTAGTGCCATAATTATTGACACTAATCCTGCAGAGCGCCTCAATAGCATCAACACTTTTGACACTATTGTCCTAAAGTGCGATATTCATATTCAGATTATTCATTAGGGGGTGCAGGGTGATGTTTGACAATGTTCAGCATTCCGTCCATCACTTGTTGTTTTTGCTTTGTTGCTCTACGTGAGAAGGGTATGCCCAGACGTGGGCCCCATGCTTCCCATGCCACTGGATTCAAGCTAGCCTGCCTGATGAGGGGTGAAACCCCGAAACCGGTCCCAGGATGCTTGTTTCCAGTCCAGGGAAGACCTGGCCTAGCAGTTCTGGCTGACTGTTCCCATGGGGAACAGGGTCAAGAATGATTTGCATATGGCTGGGTCCAAACTGGAATGGCATGGGCAGCAAAAAAACAATGGATTTAGGCCCAGATCACTGTACTGGGGGTGAATGTTTGACAATGTTCAGCATTCCGTCCATCACTTGTTGTTTTTGTTTTGTCGCCCTAAGTGGGAAGGGTATGCCCAGACGTGGGTCCCGTGCTTCCCATGCCACTGGATTCAAGCTAGCCTGGCTGATGAGGGATGAAACCCCGAAACCGGTCCCAGGATGCTTGTTTCCAGTCCAGGGAAGACCTGGCAGCAGTTCGGGCTGGACTGTTCCCATGGGGAGCAGGGTCAAGACTGATTTGCATATGGCTAGGTCCAAACTGAAATGGCATGGGCAGCAACAAAACTATGGTTTTAGGCCCAGATCACTGTACTGGGGGTGAATGTTTGACAATGTTCAGCATTCTGTCCATCATTTGTAGTTTTTGCTCAGTTATGTATATGCCAATTTTACCATGTTTTAAGGGGACGGCATAAACACTTTACAATTGGGTAGCTGGAGTAACATGTGCAGAGTTCGATGTCCAACAAAAATGGGTTTAGCAAAAGAAGGAAATACTTGGGGAATGCCACGCAAAAGATGGTTGTTACCAACATCCACATTTTAGTTGACCAGAAAACACTGACCCCAAGTTGGGATGCAAGTAAATCTTTGCAACTATCCCACCCTATGGCACTGATGTGGGATTGAATCCAGGAGGGGCTATCCACAACTTGTGGCACTGGAGTGCTATGACAGCCATGAGACACTTTGAGGTGCTTTGCAGTACATGGGTTAGCCCAGAGGTGACCCCCTCCACTACTGATGTACAGCTGGGAACTCCTATTGATAAGTTATAATTTGAGATACCTAGGAGCAGCTATGCCATATCTTGTTGCACTGACCATAGGGTTATATCTGAAGTGACTGTCTTCGTCCTCTTGAGTAGAATATGTGATGTACCCAGGAGTCACTAACCTCACCCTGACAGTCAGTTATACTTAGATGTGATTAACCTCACAATGTTAGGTTGCAGTGAGTTTACTGAAGTGTCTAGCTCCACTTTGCTGAATAGCCAGAGACTAAGGGGCATATTTATACTCTGTTTGCGCCGGAATTGCGTCGTTTTTTTTGACGCAATTCCGGCGCAAAACTAACTCCATATTTATACTTTGGCGTTAGACGCGTCTAGCGGCAAAGTCCATGGAGTTTGCGTCATTTTTTAGCATGGACACCTACTTTGCGTTAATGACATGCAAGGTAGGCGTTCCCGTCTAAAAAGTTGACTCCGAGGCATGTGCGCCATATTTACACTCCCGGGCAAAATTCACACCCGGGAGTGGGCGGGTCCAAAAAAATGACGTACGGCCGCTTTTGCGCCGTTTTTTAGCGCATGGAAAAGGCAGGTGTTAAGGGACCTGTGGGCTCGGAAGGAGCCCAGAGGTGCCCCCCCATGCCCCCAGGGACACCCCCTGTCACCCTTGCCCACCCCAGGAGGACACCCAAGGCTGGAGGGACCCATCCCAGGGACATTAAGGTAAGTTCAGGTAAGTTTTTTTTTAAATTTGTTTGGGTGGCATAGGGGGGCCTGATTTGTGCCCCCCTACATGCCACTATGCCCAATGACCATGCCCAGGGGACAGAAGTCCCCTGGGCAAGGCCATTGGGCAAGGGGGCATAACTCCTGTCTTTGCTAAGACAGGAGTCATTTCTATGGGGGTTGGGAGTCGAAAAAATTGCCCAAATCGGGTTGAGGCGAAAAATTTGCCTCAGCCTGACTTGCCCCATTTTTTGACGCCCAAGCTCCATATCTCCATACGCCGGCGCTGCCTGGTGTACGTTGTTTTTTTTCACGCACACCAGGCAGCGCCGGCGGCTAACGCCGGCTAACGTCATTGATTAAATACAGCGCCCGCATGGCGCTTCAGAATGGCGTTAGCCGGCGCTAATTTTTTTGACGCAAAACTGCGTTAGCGCAGTTTTGCGTCAAAAAGTATAAATATGGCCCTTACTTCCTTAAGCAAACATCTGCCCCTTGACCAGCTGTACATGGGGGTAGGCCCAGCCATATATTACTCTAGCTTATACCTTGTACTGAATAACTCACCCTTCAAGAAAATATTGCAGACTCTCCTATGAAGCTCCTTTTTCCATTAGGTTGGGAGTTACTGTGGGCCAATCCAAAGCCAACTATCACTATCATCCACTATCTCTATCATTGATAAAATGTTTCTTTTACTTACTGGTAAACTTCATTACCCGAGTCATAGTGCTAATTGCCTCAGTCCTAACCTATTGAGGTTGCCCTGCTGTACAATGGACTCTTTCCACAAGAAACATTTTATTAAACAAATGCAAGGTTTACTTCTATTTTTATTAACAAAACATTAGAAACTACTACTTATTGGAGGTGCCCTTAAAAAAATAAGAAAGGCTGGCTGAGGGACTGGGGCAAGGAGCACTGAGGCTCAGGGTAATGGAGATTAACAGTAAGTAACAGAAACTACTTTATCTGGGCTTCTTGTTCCTGTTCTAACATCCTCAGGATGTACCAAACTTTCAAGAGAGGAACCAACAGTACAAATTAGTGACGCATCAAAAGATTTAATTTACATGTCTAAATCAAAAATAAGTTGACACAATTATTTCATAGTGTCTTGCGATACTCCAGAAGCAAAATGATCAGAATACTCATCCCCAAACTAACCCTATAATGCGAAACAAAATTATTTGAGGTGGACTAGGCGGCTGCTTTACAAATCTCATGCAAAGCTATTTCTGCTGCTTCCCCTCAAGAAGTTAAAACAGCTCTGGTTGAACACACCAGAAACATTCTTTCCTAATTTACGATAAGGAGAGATGTCCGGTGGTATCGCTTGGTGGAACAATTAATTAAGGTAACTAAAGAAGCTATTTTACCCCTATTAGCTACCACTTAAGAAACAAATAGTGCTTTTGTTGTATGGAATTCCTTTGTCTTTTTTAAATAAACTGACAAGGCTCTTTTACTATCTAAAGATTATAGTTTAGGGTCTGATCCAAAACTGATAAAACAGTTTATTGAACTAAATTAAAATGGCTTGAAACTTTTCTTACATTTTGGATGAATTTTAAGCACCAGTCTGTCTGTAAAAAACCCTAAAATAGGGGTATGTAATGGCCAGCACTCCTAATTTGCCCAATCTTGGAGCAGATGTAATTGCAAATAAAAATTATAATTTAGCTGATAACCAAGACATATTCCCTTTCTTGAGAGGTTCAAAGGGTTTCTTCTTTAAACTCTTGGTAAAGCACAGGTTACTGAAGGACAAGGAACAACCGTCTTTCTTAGTTTGATACTCTTTAAGAATCTGAAAGCTAAAGTCATTAATTCTGAAATGTCTCAGCACGTTTATCTGAAGCCTGTTAATGCTGCCCGCTGGGCTTCAGTAGTAGATGCTAATCTATTTAAAACCCCAACCCTCACAAAATCCAGAATCTTCAAGGGATTACAAGATGACAATATCAAACTGTTTATTGTGCACTTTTCAAGTTTTCTCCAGATAACCTCGATAGCTTTGTAGAAGATAGAATATCTAACACCAAATCCTCGAATCAACCTAAGTGTTTAAGTGCTGACCTTTCAAAATCCAGGCAGTTAGAGGAATATTTCTTAACTATTTTTGTGACAGCTCTGGGAACCTGAGAAAGGAAGAATTAAATGGAAGGTAAATGGATGGTTTGACCGGTACTCTCTTTAATGCAGAAACCAGAGGAGACAGGGCCAATAGGCATTTAGAAGAATGACTGTTACCCTCTCCTCATACATCTTTTGAAGCAGGAGGGGAATTGGAGAAAATGCATGCAGTATGCCCTTCAGCCACAGAATTGACAGAGCATTCACAGCCCAAGCCGGAAGAGAGTTTGTCTGTAAACCAAGAAGGGGAAGAAGGGCATTGTCCAGTGAGGCAAATAGATTTAACCATTAGTCTCCAAACATACCTACTATTTATTGAAATAATTATTTTTCATGTGATGATCGAAAGGTAGTGGAAAATTCGGACTGTGTCTCTTGCCTAAACATTCTGCTTCCTCGGAATATGTATAGTCTTCTGGCTTAACACAGTCGGTATGGCCCAATAACATGTTTGATAAGCTATTTGAGTTCGAGATCTTTTCTACATTCCTTCTTGCCTGTGTACACAACGCTAGGGCACTTGAATTCTTGGTCTTTATTACCACAGATTTCCTCGTCAGAAGGGTAACACTGTAAAGCGTACCATATCTAAATTAGTTTCTTCCAACTGGGGGTTCTTTCTGACTGAGATGACCTCAGTTTTATATGTACATTACACATAGTTGCCCTCAACCCAAACAATTGCTGTCAATGGTCACTACCACTAGGGTAGGATAACGGAAACAACTTCCCTTCTGTGGGTTTTGAAGGTTCAACCACCACTTCAACTCCTTTTTACCGTGTGTAAATATAGTATCATGAGACTATTCTCTCCTGAGTCCCGAAACCAGAAGTCCAGGAGATAGTTCAATAGAGTCTTCATATGGTGCCGAGCCATGGAATTAATGCTGTAGTGGATTACATTAATCTGTGCCCTTTCAACTAATGCCTGGCTGATCCTTGGGAATGTGACAACAATCTCTCCAACTGAGTCTGTAGGTTTATGCCTCTGGATTCTGTCAGAAAAGCTTGCACCTGCTGATTGTCAGATAGAGCTCAAATAAAGATCAATCATTGTTTCAGAAAAAGGCTAGATTTCTGTAGGTTGAAGATGAATTCATGTGGGTTCAGACTGATTCAGCCTTAATGAAAGAAGATTCAGAGATGAGCCTGTCGTCCAAATACAGAAAGACTTCCACCCGCTATACTTGTAAAGCAGCAACTACTGGCATACCTTTGTGTATTCCGTTGGTGAGGTGGGAAGATTGACATGGAGTGCTCTGACCCAGGTAATGCTGATTGGCCAGGGAAAATTTCAGATATTGCTGACTGTGTTGGTGGATTGAATTGTGGAAATAAGCGTCCTTCAAATCCAGTATGACCAATAAGCCTCCTTGTGATATCAGTAAAATTATTCTTGGCGGCGTGATTATTCTGAAGGATGGGCAAAGGATAAACTTGTTTAATTTCAGAAATGACCTGAATCTTCTGATTGTCTTTCTTTGGCTCAATAAAGAGTGTAGAATATATCACAAGTTCTTAAAGAATTTGGACTATTGCTTCCTTCTGCAACAGAAACTTGACTCCCCTGTAGCACTGCATCTTTCTTTGGCTTTAGATGAGAGAACTGGGTTCTTCTGAAATTTGGTATGGGAGTAGAGGTTGCAAACTCTATAACATATGTTTTTTGCCACTGCTATGAACTGTTTGTCTGAAATCCGAGTTTACACAGATGAAAGTAACTTTCAATTCCTTTCCCAGCTGCATTGACCATATAGTCATTGGTTTTGAGGTTGCTCTGATGTGTTTGATTGTGGTTGGGTCTTGTCTGAAATTGTGCCTCCAGACTGCAAACATAAAAGAGACAATGACAGTTTTAGACTACCTGTGACATCTTTCTTTGAAGAAAAGGCTTTCTACCTGAAGGAGCTCTGAATGTTTTGTAACATATTATTTCTTGAGCTTACTTTTGCACTAAGGGATTGAGTTCTAGCCCAAACAATAAAAAAGAGAGATGATGATTCAAAGTTATTTGATTAGGGTCCAATTTTCACAGTTATAACCAACGCTGATAATCTTCTAAATGTCTATATCTGAATCAGTGTGGTGCTTCTTGGTAGAGTCACAAAATTGTGCTGTCTCCCACACTGGAGCAACGTCTCCTCTATGCACTGCTGAAGGACTCAGACTGAAGCGTTTTCGATTATTTCAGTTGATTTAATCCAAATGCTCCCAACTTAATGAGGTGCCTTTCACCAATGTTAATCAATTGAGTGGAATGTATTACTCATCGAGGATAGATGTTTCATCTTGTGTATTCCTCCATCATCCTCCCATGAAGATCATTCCACATATGCATTCACATGTTCAATAATCTCAATGCATTTCGTGCTACTGCCCTTTTTCAGGGGATGTATAGTCCTTCGAAACAGATAATGCAAATAGTATACACATTTTGATCCCCTAAAAATAAAAACTATTCTAAATAGTGACTGGCTCCTCGTTAGTAAAAAATAATGGTGCTTTTGCGAGGGTACAACAACTCTTTTCTGCTCATCAACTATTAGTTATCCAAAGTGTGATTGCATACTGGCTAGGAAAGGTAGCAAGTGAGGTGTGCGTGCTTAGAAAATGATTCAAGCTAACCCTTTGCACTTGAAGGTTAAGTGAAAGCTAACATGCATGGTGTGTAACAATTGAAGAATATTTCGGAACGAACATTAGACACCCCTAGGGGCATATTTATACTCTTTTGCGCCGAATGTGCGTCAAATTTTTTGACGCACATTCGGCGCAAACACTGCCCCATATTTATACTTTGACGTCCGACCCCGCGGGCGTCAAAGTTCCACCATGTGCGTCATTTTTTAGAAGGGGGAACCATCCTTGCATTAATTATATGCAAGGTAGGTGTTCCCTTCCAAAAAATGACTTTAAGGCCTGTGCCCCATATTTATACTGTGACGTCATTTTGACGAACAGGAGGGGGCAGGCCTTAAAAAACGGCGCCCAGCCGGATGGGCGCCGTTTTTTAACGCATGGGTCAGGGCAGGCGTTAAGGGACCTGTGGGCTCAGAAGGAGCCCAGAGGTGCCCTCCCATGCCCCCAGGGACACCCCCTGCCACCCTTGCCCACCCCAGGAGGACACCGAAGGATGGAGGGACCCATCCCAGGGAAGTTAAGGTAAGTTCAGGTAAGGTTTTTTTCCGTATTTTTTTTGTGGCATAGGGGGGCCTGATTTGTGCCCCCCTACATGCCACTAAGCCCAGTGACCATGCCCAGGGACATACGTCCCCTGGGTATGGCCATTGGGCAAGGGGGCATGACTCCTGTCTTTGCTAAGACAGGAGTAATTTCAATGGGGGTTGGGCTTAAAAAAAATTTGCGCAAATCGGGTTGAGGCCAAAATTTTGCCTCAGACCTGACTTGCCCCATTTTTTGACGCCCAAGCTCCATTTTCACCTACGCCGGCGCTGCCTGGTGTGAGTCATTTTTTTTGACGCACACCAGTCCGCAGCGCCGGCTAACGTCATCCAATAAATAAGGCGCCCGCATGGTGCTTTGGAATGGCGTTAGCCAGCGTTAAAATTTTTGCCGCACAACTGCGTTGGCGCAGTTGTGCGTCAAAAAGTATAAATATGGGCCCTAGTGCGCCTTGAAAGGTAAGAGTTAGACTCTAAAGATCGTGTAATAGTTCGAGGTTATGCTCACTCATTCAATGCGTTCTCTTTGGCTGACATAACAATTCGGCTTCCGTTCTACGTGCAAGTGTTTAGTGGTAGTGACTGTTATCACACTCATCTTATGCACTCTTTAATGTATGTTGTTAGGGATTTGTCAATCACATTTTCATGCAGCAAGGATGAATAATGAAAGACAAAAACGTGAATTTAGTGCCGTGATGCATACAAAAATAATGGTAGATACTGTTATCGCTGTACCTTATCACACAGCTAACATGTGTCAGAAGAGTCTCATTCGTACTTTCTATGTACCAAAACAAACAAACAATGATGTTCACAAACCTAGAAGATATTAAACCACAAATGATAAAGATAAAAAACATGTGCGAAGTTAAACAACTGCAAAATTCAAGTGAGCTCAAGTCGTGTTTGTAAGCTTACTCTCTACGTTTCTCTGACAGCCACTATGACGGCAATGCGTGAAAACTATTGAAATTGAAAGGGGACCACAAAAACCAAGGCCCGTATTTATACTCCGTTTGCGCCGAATTAGCGTCGTTTTTTTCGACGCAAATTCGGCGCAAAACTAACGCCATATTTATACTTTGGCGTTAGACGCGTCTAGCGCCAAAGTATGGGCAAATAGCGTCATTTTTTTGCGTGAACGCCTTCCTTGCGTTAATGAGATGCAAGGAAGGCGTTCCCGTCTAAAAAAATGACGGCGACGCAAATGCGTCGTATTTATACTCCCGGGCAAAAATCACGCCCGGGAGTTGGCGGGTCAAAAAACCCCGCATTTGCGCCACTATTTAACGCCTGGGTCAGGGTAGGCGTTAAGGGGCCTGTGGGCTCAAAATGACCCCACAGGTGCCCTCCCCTGCCCCCAGGGACCCCCCCTGCCACCCCTGCCCACCCCAGGAGGACACCCAAGGATGGAGGGACCCACCCCAGGGACATTCAGGTAAGTTCAGGTAAGTATAATTTTTTATATTTTGAATATTTTTTGGTGGCATAGGGGGGCCTTATTTGTGCCCCCCTACATGCCACTATGCCCAATGACCATGCCCAGGGGACATAAGTCCCCTGGGCATGGCCATTGGGCAAGGGGGCATGACTCCTGTCTTTACTAAGACAGGAGTCATTTAAATGGCGTCTGGGCGTCGAAAAAAATGGCGCAAATCGGGTTGAGGCGATTTTTTTGCCTCAACCTGACTTGCCCCATTTTAAGACGCCCTAACGCCATTTTCCCCCTACGCCGGCGCTGCCTGGTCTACGTGTTTTTTTTCCACGCACACCAGGCAGCGCCGGTCTGCTAGCGCCGGCTAACGCCATTCCATAAATACGGCGCCCGCATGGCGCTTCAGAATGGCGTTAGACGGCGCTAAATTTTTTGCCGCTAAACTGCGTTAGCGCAGTTTATCGTCAAAAAGTATAAATATGGGCCCAACAGTCTGAGAAAACTCGCGGTATATTGGCTTAGTGATGTAGTAGTCCTCATGGGGCGTAGCTCTCAACATCATGAAGATAAAAAATCATGAAGATGAAAAAAAAATATCAAGAGTAACCCAATAAAGACATTCAAATTCAACCAAACTAATGTGTTGAACAATACACTGTGTAAGGGAAATGCAACAAAGTGTTTACATCTTCCAAGGAAATGTCTATTAAATAGTGTGAGATAAGGCGTGGAAAATCATCACTTAAACCAGCTTAAAGCTGTAAGCTCGCCTAGAAAACATATTTAAAGAAATTATTCTAGAACGAAACAAATCTCAGGAGCCTTAAAAAGCGTTTAATGGTTCTAGTACGAACTTGGGGTTTTACCATATGTTATGTGACATGACGTCCCTTCTAATTTTAAAAAAAGTGAGATCAAGAACAACATTTAATTCATTCTATGTAACACTAAAAATGTAAAGTAATAAAAAAACTGGAAAAATATAGGACTATGTGTGAAGAAGGTGTGAAAATGGTTATACATTGATAGCATATTGTTCATTTAGCAAAGTCTACCAAATCTACAAAAGCAACTGAATTGAAATCGGTCACTGAGTCATCTGGTGATGAGAATATCCAATCTCTCAATCCAATAAATTTCCCTCTGTAGTAACAATTTCTTACTTTCAACCCCTTTTCTTGGTCGAACTGTCTTCAAAACTGTGAATCTCAATTGACTGATACTGTATTCATGGCCACGAATGTATGCTGCCACTATTGTTTTTTCATTCTTCGTTTGTATGTTACTTTTGTGGTCTGTAATTCTGATCTTGATCTTATATTCAGTTTTTCCTACCTATGCCAGCCCTCATGGGCATTTCAAAAGATAATAAAAAAATTTGAGTCACTCATGGCCATGGTAAGTAGTCTAATTTGCGTTTCTTTTTTAATGATAGCTCCTTTTATGGTGTTGTTGCAGTTGTCGCAGTTTAAACAGACCACAGTCCCCTTGTAAGTGAGAGAGCGTAGTTTGAATGTATCAATTATTAGAAGTGTAATGCTTATATAAATGCTTAACAAATGCCGCATAGAAAATGACAATGAATAGTAATTTGCTTAATGTGCATTTAAATTATGACAATGAAACATGAAATTACCATTGTGTACACAAACTAATGTCAGTTATGAAAAAATGATTGCTTGCATCATAATTAATAAAGCTTATCTTAACGTTTACAATAATACATTAAAACCCATAGGCCTTAAGTTAGCGTGAGCTGTGGATTTAGCCGCCTAGCTCTCATATTAAAAGCATTTATTCTCTATTTTTCAGTGTGCTGACTCACAAAGGGCCATGACCCTACATTTGTTCTTTTTCTTCGTTTCATGTAGCTATACTGGTTTAGTTCCCATCCGCATGCTAGCTGCTTTTGTATGGATTATTATACAATTTGAAACAAAGTAGATTAAAAGAAATATTCAAGGATATTTGACCATGGACAGAAGAACTTATGACCCGAGGAACGTGCCAAGATGATGAACTAATCCAGGATGTGCCACCTCCGAAGACGTCAATTATGAAGACCAATCAAAGTGTTGTAAATTATCGTGGGGTGACAATTGAAATTACCTAATGTATAATTTCATAGGTTAAAGATAGTGTGTATAGTAAATGACCAATAGAATTTTGGGGGAAGGTGTTAAGAAAAAGGGATAAAAACTCATGTCACAGAAGGGACGAGGGAACTAGGTAGGGAATGCTATCGATTTCATCCAGAAACTCTGTCAATGAAATTATCCTTGCCCATAGACTGCCCTTACACTTCTCCTTCTTATGAGTGAAGTGTCCCCTGTCTCTTAGACGAAGCTAGACTGAAGGCGATCTGACTGATGTCCTGAAGACGAAGACTGATCCTGTGTGCTGACCTATTACTGGAGGGTAATTATGACAATGCAAATTACAATTTGTCTGTTTGCTTTTCCTTTCTGGGTACCAACTGCTGGTGATAAGTATTGATGAAATTATTGACATATTGCTTGACATTTGATCAGTTATCTCGTCCTATGGTGTCTCACCACTGGGTCACAAGATTCATTGGCCTAAAACGAGTTCTAATGTGTATAAAATTGACATAGAAGGACGTGTTATCAGTTCTGGTAGCAGAGAGACGGTTTCGCCCTTGGGGGCCCTAGGACGGAGAATTATTGTTTAAACTGTTTTTCTGAGATAATGCAAATTGGAGGTATGATGGATTTCTAAGTTCACCATGACTTTCCCGGGATCTCAGAGCCTGCCTAAGTGAGTTGGGAATGTTCTCGGCGTCATAATGTATGTGGTTTAGGGTTTTTGCGCTTGCTTAGCTTATGCCTTTTTGCAGAAGATTGTGAAGATTTGTGTGTATTTAGGCCAAATTATGTGTTGTTTAGTAGGAGTGGGTGTACTCCACAGTATGAGCGTAGGGAAGTCGGCGTACTTCCTATGAGTGTGGTGCTTAATGCTAAAAAATTATCCACGTGGTTGGTTGTTATGTATGGACCTGTCGAGGTCTAAGACTCCGGAGTATGTTAACAAGTGCAGGAGACACTTGGGTTATGTTGTAATCTGTGCGGTTTGATAGGTCAATTGGGCGTGGTTGACAAGCCAAGTTAGTAGACATGTGTATGGAAACCTTCGATGGAGATTTGGTGAGTTCGAAAGTGCACTAGAATAAGCCATTGACAAGTCGAGAGTAGAATTTGTGGGTCGAATTCTGCTTGCGTATGCGGGAACTGATAAGGAGAAAGTAGCGGCTGAGGCTTCAAGTGAAATCTCTGTAAAGTTCTGGGGCGAATGTGTTACCCTTCCTGTAGTAAACCGGCAGATTTGTCATTTAAGGCGCTTGCAATAATTGCATTCGTTTGTGTGGGTTCGTATGGGTTTAGTGAGAGCGGATGAGCGGTTTGGGATCTGATGGCTCTTAAGCAAAAGCAAGAGAAATTTCAGAAAAGATTGCGAAGGGCAGAAAAATCTTATGCGGAAGCTAGGTGTGATGATGAGAGTAAAACGTGGAGATGGGGGAATACTTGATGGGCTAAAACTGTTTCCAGCAATAGCACAAGGGGAAGAAACACAGGGAAAGAAAGCCTCATGTAAAACAGATAAAGACTCAGGCAAATCCAAAGAAAATAAAAGATCTTGGGAAGAGGAAGATGATTCAGACGATGAGGAATTTATGGACAGGCTGTTACATGATCGCCCACCACCTTATGCGGTGAGCGATAGTGCTCCAAGCACTAGCACGGATCCTGGGAACCAGACGCAGGAAAAGGGAGCTGCTGATACAGCACAGACTAGTGATATGACTTCGTTACAGAATGGTGTCAGTGTACCCACTGCTCCAGACATATCGATACAGTTGCAACCTCCACCGCAGATACAGAGAATATACCCAGACGTCGCAGTACTCGAGACTACAACAAATCTGATAGTGCCGCCAGATCCGATATATACAAAATCAAAGCTAATACAGATTGAGTCAACTCCGAAATTACTGTCTCAGCCACAACCGCAACTAATACCAGCGTACAAGCCAGTAACCGGTCCACCATTAGTACCTGTCCCAGGTACAATAGAACAGACCTATAGAGTCGCTGCTCCACGCAGTTTAGGTACAGGTCAGACACCTGCTGCCATATAATTGCCAATTACTGTGGGTCCATCAGTGCCGTTGTATGCGCAAGGCAAACCTGGTGTATGCGATCAGGGAGTAATGACTCAAGATGCGATAAGAGGAGGGGCCATGGGAACTCCCCAGATTATGGCTCCAGGGGAGCAAGCAGTTGAACAGCCAAGGCCCTTAATGGACCTTAGTCCAGTGGGAGCACCCATAGAGGCAATGCGACAAGCAGGACTAGGGGTCCTAACCCCACAGACAATGAGTACGAACGCTTCACGTTCCCCGATGGTACATGCAGGGAACATTTCATTACAGGGTTTCACAGTTCAACAGTTAAATGAATGGTTAGAAAAAACTTACTCTTCACAAAAGACTACAGTAGATACAGTTGAACCCGGAAAAGAAAAACAAGATGAATTCTTGAACTTTGTGAGACTAGGGGCAGAAGCTGCTGAATTAGTGGAAGGTACAATGGGAGTAAATAGATTGGAGTCATACACGGAGGCAGAATTGAGATTCCTATGCCCTAAAATTACCAAAGAAGTAGGCAAGGTGCATCAGAGATTAGCGAACCTGGCAGATAAATACAACATTGATATCGGAAACACTAAACATCTAAAAAGAAGTTATACAAGGAGTGCAGAATTATTAGGCAAATGAGTATTTTGACCACATCATCCTCTTTATGCATGTTGTCTTACTCCAAGCTGTATAGGCTCGAAAGCCTACTACCAATTAAGCATATTAGGTGATGTGCATCTCTGTAATGAGAAGGGGTGTGGTCTAATGACATCAACACCCTATATCAGGTGTGCATAATTATTAGGCAACTTCCTTTCCTTTGGCAAAATGGGTCAAAAGAAGGACTTGACAGGCTCAGAAAAGTCAAAAATAGTGAGATATATTGCAGAGGGATGCAGCACTCTTAAAATTGCAAAGCTTCTGAAGCGTGATCATCGAACAATCAAGCGTTTCATTCAAAATAGTCAACAGGGTCGCAAGAAGTGTGTGGAAAAACCAAGGCGCAAAATAACTGCCCATGAACTGAGAAAAGTCAAGCGTGCAGCTGCCACGATGCCACTTGCCACCAGTTTGGCAATATTTCAGAGCTGCAACATCACTGGAGTGCCCAAAAGCACAAGGTGTGCAATACTCAGAGACATGGCCAAGGTAAGAAAGGCTGAAAGACGACCACCACTGAACAAGACACACAAGCTGAAACGTCAAGACTGGGCCAAGAAATATCTCAAGACTGATTTTTCTAAGGTTTTATGGACTGATGAAATGAGAGTGAGTCTTGATGGGCCAGATGGATGGGCCCGTGGCTGGATTGGTAAAGGGCAGAGAGCTCCAGTCCGACTCAGACGCCAGCAAGGTGGAGGTGGAGTACTGGTTTGGGCTGGTATCATCAAAGATGAGCTTGTGGGGCCTTTTCGGGTTGAGGATGGAGTCAAGCTCAACTCCCAGTCCTACTGCCAGTTCCTGGAAGACACCTTCTTCAAGCAGTGGTACAGGAAGAAGTCTGCATCCTTCAAGAAAAACATGATTTTCATGCAGGACAATGCTCCATCACACGCGTCCAAGTACTCCACAGCGTGGCTGGCAAGAAAGGGTATAAAAGAAGGAAATCTAATGACATGGCCTCCTTGTTCACCTGATCTGAACCCCATTGAGAACCTGTGGTCCATCATCAAATGTGAGATTTACAAGGAGGGAAAACAGTACACCTCTCTGAACAGTGTCTGGGAGGCTGTGGTTGCTGCTGCACGCAATGTTGATGGTGAACAGATCAAAACACTGACAGAATCCATGGATGGCAGGCTTTTGAGTGTCCTTGCAAAGAAAGGTGGCTATATTGGTCACTGATTTGTTTTTGTTTTGTTTTTGAATGTCAGAAATGTATATTTGTGAATGTTGAGATGTTATATTGGTTTCACTGGTAATAATAAATAATTGAAATGGGTATATATATTTTTTTTGTTAAGTTGCCTAATAATTATGCACAGTAATAGTCACCTGCACACACAGATATCCCCCTAACATAGCTAAAACTAAAAACAAACTAAAAACTACTTCCAAAAATATTCAGCTTTGATATTAATGAGTTTTTTGGGTTCATTGAGAACATGGTTGTTGTTCAATAATAAAATTAATCCTCAAAAATACAACTTGCCTAATATTCTGCACTCCCTGTAGATTAGACTTTGACTCAAAAGATTTTGAACACATGAGATCTGCAGGCATGAAAGCACATTTGAGAGAATTGTTGGAAAGCACGCAAATTTGGGGTGCACTGGAGAAATGGGGAGGCAGATGGGCAAAGAAAAGAGATAAGGGAAAGAGTGACAGTCCAAGGTCTGATCAGACTAAGGCTTCTCCTGATTTGGAATCAGTAAAAAATATTACCTATGAGAGAGACAGCTGGTGGTGTCTTAGTTCATGTGCCATGGACCAGAGGAGACATTCTATCTTTTACTAACGATTATCCCAGATTGAGAGAGAAATCGATCGAGTGGTATCAGCAAACAGATAGTTTCGTGAAACTTGCAAAGTGTGTTTGGGAAGACCTGAATACCTTGTTTGAGATCATTGTTCCACCCGATTTGTGGCTTGAGTGTAAGAGAGGAGTTGATTGGCCGACAAAGGAACCGGCAAGGGATAAGGTAACAGGGGCACCCTCGGAAGAAGTGATGAAATATCATCATAAGGTGATTGAGTTTTTGAAACAAAAGGTGTCGCCGAAGGTGACTGATTGGCAGAAAATCGACCGGACCTCTCAAGAGGTTAAGGAATCAATACATGCTTACTATGAAAGATTGTTAAAGGCATTCAAACACTACAGTGGTACTGAAACTATTGAAACAAAGGATATGAACCATCTCATGTTTAGATTTGTTGAAGAGTTGCGACCAGAGGTTAGCCAGATGATTAAGAATCATTTGATTTGTTGGCAAGCTAAACCGATTGATGAGGTGTTGCAGTATGCAAAGTACTGTAGTGACGAGATTGAGTTGAAACAGAAAAAGTTGAAAGAAAAGGTGATGGTGATGCAGATAAGGGCTGCACAGGCTGGAATACAGGGAAATGGAGTTCAACAGATGATACAGCAGCAACAGCAAATGAATGGTGTGTTTCAGGCACAACTGAGAGGTCGAGGCCGAGGGTTTGTGAACCGCAGTTCAGACATGAATACTGTTGTAATTCAGAATGGCACGCAAGGGGTAAAGAAGATGTCACCATGTCACGCGTACGGGGGCGTGGGGCATTGGAAACGGGACTGCCCGAATATGGTGCAGGATGGTGCTGTTCAGCAAGGTGTTAACATTGGTGCGTTACAAAATTCACAAGGTCTGAAAATGAACATCAAAACCCGAATTTTCAGAACAATCCAGTACAAATGCAGGGGGTACAGCCCATGCAGCAAATGCAAATGCCAAGTTTTCAGTCAGTGCAATTTCAACCAGCACAACAGCAGATTCCTATGGTGCCTAGACAGCAAATGCAATTACCAAAGGCTCCGATGGGACAGCAACAGGTAATGGTTCCTCAACAGGTCACAGGTCAAGTAATGAGTCAAAATAATACAGTACAACAGTTCCCATTACGAGGTGAAAATGGCATGAATGGGGAATGGTCAGATGATAGCTCAGACAGTGAAGAGTGCAGGCTTGCAGCATCCTTAGAGGTGGATCAGAGGGGTCCATATGTAGAAGGGAAAGTGATGGGTTACAAGGTTTAATTTTTGGTGGATACAGGAGCCACACGCTCTACAGTCATAAGTGTTGAGGTCCCAAAATTGCCACTTTCAGGACGTACTATAAGAGTGGTCGGAGTGGCAAACCAGTATTTGGCAAATCCGGTTACAGATCCAGTGCAGGTTGAGATTGGTAACTTTCAGGGACTGCATACGTTTGTAGTCTGTGATTCAAGTCCGGTATCCCTACTGGGGAGAGACTTATTGTGCAAGACAAAATGTTCAATTACCTGTTCCAATGATGGAATTGAGGTACAGACAAATAGCGACGATGAGGGAGACGAAGGGCAATTCTCAGAAGAAGACACAGGAACAGCTAATGAAGATTACCCTTTAATGACCCTGTTCCCAATGCTTACCTTGATGGACCTGCCTGTTGAACTACAGGGGACAGTAAAAGTGAAATTGTGGGATCTGACCGGAAAAGAAGTAGGACTAATAAAAGGGGTAGAGCCAGTAAAAGTCCAGATAAAGCCAGATGCAGTATTCCCTCAAGTGCCACAGTACCACATGACTCAAGACGTTCTCATCGAAGTGTCACAAATAATTGCAGATTTTCTCAGACAAGGGGTTTTGAAGGAAGTTTTGAGCAGTCCATGTAACTCTCCAATAATGGGTTTGAAGAAGCCCTGTGGAAAGGTCCGAATTGTGCAAGATTTGAGAAAAATAAATGAAATTGTGATAAAATGCTGCCCTGTGGTACCCAATCCAGCAGTAATAATGTTTCAGGTTCCTTGCGATGCTGAATGGTTTACTGTTGTGGACCTGTCACAGGCCTTCTTTTCGATACCTCTTCATGAGGATAGCCAATTTTTGTTCAGTTTCAAATTTTTGGATAAGGTGTACAGTTGGTGCAGAATCCCTCAAGGGTTTTCTGAATCACCGTCCATCTTTATTCAGATATTGAAAAACGATGTGGAACCTCTGGTACTGCCTTTTAATTCAACTCTGGTACAGTACATTGATGATTTGGGGATTGCATCTAAAACAAGGGATAGTTGTAAATATGATACCATTGCCTTACTAAATCATCTGGGAAAGAATGGACACAAGGTATCACCTAAGAAATTACAATACTGTCAGAAAGAGGTGAAATACTTAGGGCACCTGATTGAAAAAGGTTCCAGGAGAATATCAAAAGAAAGAATAACAGCCATTTCACAAATGAACCCTCCAACGACAAAAAGAGATGTCAGGATGTTTTTGGGAATGGTGGGCTACTGTCGTCAGTGGATACCCAACTTTTCGATCATTTCAAAGCCATTAATAAAACTGAGAGGCAAGGAGATCAAAGATGAGCCATATACCATAGTGTTGTCTAAAGAAGAGCTCGAATCATTCTTGGAGTTGAGATAATGCATGTGCAGGGCACCAGCATTAGGAATGCCAGACTATGAGAAACCTTTTCTGCTGTTCTGTCATGAACGTGATGCTTGTTCTTTGTCTGTTTTAACACAGGTCCATGGAGATGCAAATCGCCCTGTAGCATATTTTTCAGCCACCTTGGACCCTGTCGCAGCAGCCTTACAGGGTTGTTTGCGCGCAGTTGCAGCAGTTGGTCAGAGCCTCACACAATGTGAAGGCATTGTCATGGGATATCCCCTAACAGTAATGGTTCCACATTCAGTTGAAATACTGTTGACTTGAACTAAAACTCAGCACATGACTAATGCATGTCTCACTAGGTATGAGACAATCATATTGGGGTCACCAAATGTTTCCTTGAAGCGGTGCAGTGTATTGAACCCGGCAACTTTACTTCCTGTTGAAAACACTGAGATTAAAAATGGGGAAGAATTTGAACATGATTGTCTGGAAGTGACCGAATTGTGTACCAAACCTCGTCTAGATATTCAGGACACCCAATTGAAAGAAAATGACTGCATCATGTTTGTTGATGGGTCCTGTCTAAGAGATTCTGCTGGAGCACTGAGAGCTGGTTATGCGGTATGTACTGTAGTTGGCATTGTTGAAGCCTGCTGGCTCAAAAGAGTGTTTTCCGCACAAGTGGCAGAACTAATTGCCCTTACCAAGGCATGCCACACAGCAGTAAATTTGAAGGTTACTATTTACACTGACAGCAGTTACGGATTTGGAATTTTGCATGATTTTGGCCAACTTTGGTCCCAGAGAGGTTTCATGACCTCATCTGGTTTCCCTGTGAAAAATGGCGAACACATAAAAGATTTGTTACATGCAATTCAGTTACCTCTTGAAATTACTGTGGTGAAATGCAGTGCTCATATTAAATCACAAGACTTTGGGGGTCATTCCGACCCCGGCGGGCGGCGGGCGCCGCCCGCCGGGCGGAACCTCCAAAAGACCGCACCGCGGTCAAATGACCGCGTGGGTCATTACAACTTTCCCGCTGGGCCGGCGGGCAATCTCCAAAAGATCGCCCGCCGGCCCAGCGGAAAAGCCCCTGCAAAGAGGAAGCCGGCTCCGAATGGAGCCGGCGGATTTGCAGGGGTGCGACGAGTGCAGTGGCACCCATCGCGATTTTCAGTGTCTGCAAAGCAGACACTGAAAATCTTTGTGGGGCCCTGTAAGGGGGCCCCTGCACTGCCCATGCCAGTGGCATGGGAAGTGCAGGGGCCCCCAGTGGCCCCACGACACCCGTTCCCGCCAGCCTCTTCCTGGCGGTGTAAACCGCCAGGAACAGGCTGGCGGGAAGCGGGTTGGAATCCCCATGGATTCCCTGGGCCAGGGGAAAACCGGCGGGAAACCGCTGGTTCCCCTTTTCTGGCCGCGGTCAGAATTGCCCGGGAAGCACCGCCAACCTGTTGGCAGTGCTTCCTCTTCCCTCCACCCTGGCGGTTTGACACCGCCAGGGTCGGAATGAGGGCCTTTGTGTCCATGGGAAATGGTTATGCAGATCAAGTCGCGAGGTTTTGCGCATTGAACTGTATATCGTTCAAGGACCAATGGGAACTATTACCACAGACTGAAAATGACATATGTTTGAATCTTGCATTACGAGTAGTTGATACCTTAGATGAGTTGAAGACATTACAGAGTTGTGCAAGTCAAGAAGAAAAACGTTCTTGGCAAAGAATGCAATGCACACAGAGAGTTGATGATTTATGGGGTTCAGAGGAAGGAAAATTAGTCCTACCAAATAGCCTTTTATCACAATTTGCCAGATTATGGGGGTCATTCTGACCCCGGCGGGCGGCGGGAGCCGCCCGCCTGGAGGGAACCGCCAGAATACCGATGCGCGGTCAAAAGACCGCCGCAGGTATTCTGGGTTTCCCACTGGGCTGGCAGGCGACCGCTAAAAGGCCGCCCGCCAGCCCAGTGGGAAACACCCCTCCATGAGGATGCCGGCTCCGAATGGAGCCGGCGGAGTGGAGGATGTGCGACGGGTGCAGTGGCACCCGTCGCGTATTTCAGTGTCTGCAAAGCAGACACTGAAATACAAAGTGGGGCCCTCTTACGGGGTCCCCTGCAGTGCCCATGCCATTGGCATGGGCACTGCAGGGGCCCCCAGGGGCCCCACGACACCCCACACCGCCATCCTGTTCCTGGCGGGCGGAACCGCCAGGAACAGGATGGCGGTGAGGGGGTCGTAATCCCCCATGGCGGCGCAGCAAGCTGCACCGCCATGGGGGATTCCCAGGGCAGCGGAAAACCGGCAGGAGACCGCCGGTTTTCCTGTTCTGACTACGGCCAAACCGCCGCGGTCAGAATGCCCTGCGGGGCACCGCCAGCCTGTTGGCGGTGCTCCCGCCAACCCCGGGCCGCCGGGGTCGGAATGACCCCCTATATCATGGACAGGCTCACCTTGGGAGGGACGCAATGATCAGGTCATTTAAAATCGATTGGTTCAATCCAAAATTCAGACATGCTGCCGAAGTCATTTGTCACAGGTGCATCATCTGTCAACAGATGAATGCGGGAAAAGGGACAGTGGTAACTTTGAGCCACATTGGGAGAGCTGGAGGTCCATTTAGCAAGATGCAAATAGATTTCATTGAAATGCCTGTTTGTGGAGGATTGAAATATGTGTTGGTGATTGTGTGTGTTTTGAGTCACTGGATTGAGGCATACCCTACACAAAGAAATGACAGTCTCACAGTTTCAAAATTACTACTTAGGGAACTGATACCAAGATTCGGGTTTCCGGTCTCTATAGAATCAGATAGGGGCAGACACTTCGACAATGAGGTGATCAAACTTCTGTGTGCTGCACTTAACATCGAACAGAAGCTGCATTGTAGCTATCGCCCTGAAGCATCAGGACTAGTAGAACAAATGAAGGGTACCCTGAAATCGAGAATGGCAAAAATGTGCACAGCTACCAGTATGAAGTGCCAGATGCATTACCTCTAGTGCTGATGTCAATGAGAAACACCCCAGATAAGAAAACGGGATTGTCCCCCCATGAACTGCTCATGGGCAGAGCTATGAGATTACCAGCAGTACCTGCAAATGCTCTAGTGAATATTACAGATGATATGGTGTTGGATTACTGCAAAGGTTTGGCATATGTGATTCGCTCTTTCTTTCACCAGGTGGAAGCTAACACTTTGCCACCGATTGGGGATCCAGGCCACTCTCTGCAAGCTGGTGACTGGGTGGTTGTCAAAAAGCACGTGAGAAAGTTGTGTCTGGAGCCACGTTGGAAAGGGCCCTATCAAGTGATCTTGACAACTACCACTGCTGTAAAGTGTGCCGGAATTCCAAACTGGATACATGCTAGTCACACAAAAAAGGTAACGTGTCCAGAAGAAGAAGAGTTCGAAGTTACCAGCACACCCGCTTCGGAAGGAGAAGTCTCAGGTCTAGAAAACAGTCAAGGAAGAACTGAGACTGCTGGAGAACTCACTGAGAACAGCCTCGTCCCTCAAACAGTCAATGAGTTTGAGAGAGGTGACAGAGAGCCTATCTCAGTAGAAACGACAAGAGAACAAAATCAAGAAGAAGTCCTCCCAGAAATAGACAGATATGAGCTGGAACTTGAACCTGGTACAGACCCAGAAGTAGAAGAAGAAGAAGAAGGAGAAATAGTAGAGAGAAGTCAAAGTGAGCCGAAATCTCCTGAGCCAATTGCAGGTCCATCAAGCGAAAACACCATAGTACAAGAGGAGGGTACTGTCCAAAGTCCTGAAAAGACACATCAGACCCATAAGGGTGATGACAGGCCAAACAAACCACTTTCCAAAATACGAGGTGTGCCAAGAGACACAGTAATAGAGGAAGGTGATACATCTCGAGTAGAAGACTTAAGCGAAGGAGAACAACAAGGTGAACGAAGGTTGAAACGAAAAAGAATTGCAAACAGGAGATATACAGGTCCTGAATGGGCGTATGCTACAACATCTGAATGGCAACAAGAATTCCTGGCATTCTGCTTTGATCGAGAAGTACCAGGCCAATACTACGGTACCTGAAGAATTCAGAAATTTTTGGGTTAAAACTGAAAAATCTGAAAACTGAAAGAGAGACTTTATTAATTACCGAAAGTGACACTAAAACCGGATTGACTTTAACAAACCTGATTGAGACAAGCTGCTAACCTGAGTTGACCAAAAAAAAAGGGGTCCTCGAATGAGTGAAGACGCTGTAAAAATACGCAAGAAAAAAAAAAAGAAGAAAAAAATAATCTAGATCATCCTCTAGTTGATTGTTATTCTGCTATCTGATTGTATACAGACATGGCTAATAATAGAAGTAGTAGCAAGAAAAGTAAAGTGTGTGGTTGGTTGAGCCTTATAGTAGGTATTGTGTGTGCAATAATGATTGTGGGTGTGATTGTAGGAATGCCGTGGTTGGAGAAAAAGACTATTAATGCTACCTCAAAACCTGAAACTACAACACTAACACCGTGGGAAAGATTTGAGCAGGATGCACGACACACGCATGAGGGAACTAATTCAAAGGGGGAACTTTCTACTAATGCCTTCTATCACTTGCTAAATGAATATGTGGAGAATATGGATGCGAAAGACTGTTATGTGTGCACTAAGATTCCTTCATCTGTGCAGGAGGGAGTTACTTATCATGGCCTCCCTTTAATTTATGGGATTAGTCGTAGCTTGCTATTAACAAGATTCTATAATCAAGAGCATGTGCAATACTTTTATTCAAAACTGGATGTTGTGTTTTCCTTTGTGCCTGTGATTGAATTCTTGAATAGATTAGCTAAAGAACATGATATAAAATTAGTTAGAGGTTTCTTTGAGCCAACACTTACATTCGGAACTGCTTATGCACATCGCAATAATTTGACCTGCTTACTATCGCCTGTGGAGAAGAGCTTTTTAGACCACACTGATGATAGACGCAAAGCATTAAAAGAAAGATTAGAGAAAGGATTAGAAAAGCTCACATATGCAAATGATTATGCTTACACTGCAATCAAAACACAAGGAAAATTAGCTATAGATGCACAACATGTAGGCAGGCTTTGTATATACAGACCAAAATCTGAGCAAGACAATTTATTCGTGGGAATGAGTGAATGCAGGCATGTGTTTCTGTTTCAGAGTAAATGGACATTTATGTTGAATGGACAAGATCCAGCGATCCCTGGGATATATTATATTTGTGGACTCAATGCTTATTACCGTCTCCCTAAGGGATGGTATGGGACATAATATTTGGGAATAGTTTTCCCAAATATCTACCAGATTGATGACCTAAAACAAATACCTAAAACGCCTGAAATACAACATACTAGACAAAAACGAGAATCAGTGGCGGCTGTCATTGGTAACATATTTGGAGCAATAATCCCTTCAGTAGGGGTTATCTTAAATTCTATGAAGATACAAAAGTTGTCTACTATTGTGGATAACATGCTGACAAATTTTACAGGGGCTATACTCCTGATGGATACTGAACTTGCTGCAGAAAGAGCTATGACTCTTCAAAATCGGCTTGCTTTAGACATTCTTTTAGCAAAGAGTGGGGGGGTCTGCAAGATGCTCAACGAGCATCATTGTTGCTCGTTCATTCCGGATAATAGTAAGAAAATTAGAAGTATGCTTACTAAGCTTCCTAGAGATAGTACAGATTTGAAGGACTTAAAGGAACTTGGTGTCTGGGAAAAGTTTGGAAAGGGGATTGCCAGAGTAGGGAGTTGGTTTACCAATATTTGGAATGGGGTCCTTGCAAAATATTAATGGGGTTAATAATTTTCTTGGTTTGCCTATTAGGATTGTGGGGGGCATGCAAAATTAATGACAAAATTAAGAGAAATTGGACTAAAAGAACAAGAAGAAATGAAGAAAGTGAAAGAGAGAAAATATTCAAGGAAATTTGGGAAAGTTCACATAAAGGGCAAGATGTTGAAATGCGCATTATGCGCAAGGTGAAAAATTGAAAAGGTTTGTGTGATGACGAACGTCATCAGAGGAGGGACTGAGAGAGCGTAGTTTGAATGTATCAATTATTAGAAGTGTAACGCTTATATAAATGCTTAACAAATGGCGCATAGAAAATGACAATGAATAGTAATTTGCTTAATGTGCATTTGAATTATGACAATGAAACATGAAATTACCATTGTGTACACAAACTAATGTAAGTTATGAAAAAATGATTGCTTGCATCATAATTAATCGAGCTTATATTAACGTTTACAATAATACATTAAAACCCATAGGCCTTAAGTTAGCGTGAGCTGTGGATTTAGCTGCCTAGCTCTCATATTAAAAGCATGTTTTCTCTGTTTTTCAGTGTGCTGACTCACAAAGGGCCATGACCCTACATTTGTTATTTTTCTTCGTTTCATGTAGCTATACTGGTTTAGTTCCCATCCGCATGCTAGCTGCTTTTGTATGGATTATTATACAATTTGAAACAAAGTAGATTAAAAGAAATATTCAAGGACATTTGACCATGGACAGAAGAACTTATGACCCGAGGAATGTGCCAAGATGATGAACTAATCCAGGATGCGCCACCTCCAAAGACGTCAATTATGAAGACCAATCAAAGTGTTGTAAATTATCGTGGGGTGACAATTGAAATTACCTAATGTATAATTTGATAGGTTAAAGATAGTGTGTATAGTAAATGACCAATAGAATTTTGGGGGAAGGTGTTTCGAAAAAGGGATAAAAACTCATGTCACAGAAGGGACGAGAGAACTAGGTAGGGAATGCTATTGATTTAATCCAGAAACTCTGTCACTCTGTTTGGTGATTGGGGACTTAATGAAATTATCCTTGCCCATAGACTGCCCTTACACTTCTCCTCCTTATGAGGGAAGTGTCCCCTGTCTCTTAGACGAAGCTAGACTGAAGGCGATCTGACTGAAGACGAAGACTGATCCTGCGTGCTGACCTATTACTGTAGGGTAATTATGACAATGCAAATTACAATTTGTCTGTTTGCTTTTCCTTTCTAGGTACCAACTGCTGTATTTTTTAATAGAGGCCATAGCTAGATGTTTTCTAAATTTGTGTTCTAAAATGTTTTGCATGAAGCCCAACATACTAATGCTAAATAGGGACTAGGTTAGGAGTTCACTCTGACTGACGCATTGGACAAATGACTGACGCTACGCCTTGCTAAACCTGATATAAATGACACTTGCTGTTTTATGATCTATGTTCACTTCGTGCTATATTCTTATGTTTGTAATCCTTTCATTAGTGAAATCTTATCATAGTTGTCATATTGTGACTATACTTTTATGTTTCTTAATTTTGAGAATAACTCTGCTTCTTGTAGATTGTAATCAACAGGGAATAAAATACATAAATTCTATCATAAATTCATGGCTGAAAGGTCATGGTTGCGTCGACAATTTGATTAAATGGCTTATTCCAAAGTAAAGTATATTGTTGTGATAAGTATTGATGAAATTATTGACATATTGCTTGACATATTGATCAGTTAACTCGTCCTACGGTGTCTCACCACTGGGTCACAAGATTCATTGGCCTAAAACGAGTCCTAATATGTATAAAATTGACATAGAAGGACGCGTTATCATAAGTATCAGTATCCTTTGGGTTGGTCCGATGTTCAAGTAATTCTTGTAAGTTTTAGGACCTTTCATAGGAAATATTGGGAAGTTGCCCAAAGATGCCCCGGAAATCCTCTTCTGTTTTGAGCATAAGCCAGTATTCAATATGTTGTTTCTGAGGCTAATGCTTCTGGTGGAATGATTCGAAACATAAACCAGTGTGCCAGTTTATCTGGTGTTTTTCTTGGATTTTAAAAGATCTGTCCTTTGTTTGATGATGACCCGTTCTACTGCTTTTTCCATTAAATACCTTGGTACCTACATTGTAAAAATGTGATAACCATATGGCTCTTACCTGCATTAAACTTGTTAGGACCAGAAATAATACATTTCATTCTTAACAGTTGTGAATATGGAAGGTGTATCTTCAAAGATTTCTGGTGAAAACTGTTCCACTGCAAAATATTATTGTGATCTGTAGGTTGTAAGTACACATTGGTTTCTGGCTTTTTGTCCGTCAAAGTAATCTCTACATCCCACAGTGTGATCATCCTGTCATTTATGGTATGAGTTAAGCTGATTTGGTCATCAACATAGTTGAGTATCTCAATAGCAGTAATCAGTTCCGATTTGGGGCCTTTCCATATGGTAAAAATGTCATCTATGTTTCGCCAGTAAGTGCACAATTTTTTTGCCATGTTTGATCAGACAAGATGTGACCTTTAACAAACTTATACATAAAAGGGTTGGTATAGAGGGAGCTGCACAGTTTCCCATAGATATCCTTGTCCTCTGCAGAAAGTGCTCATGAAATAGCTATGGTACAATCTAAAATGCAATAATTCTAATAGGAATATTCTTAAATCCTCATCTATGTTGGTGCCTGACAAAAACTGTTCAACTGCCTTCATACTTAAGTTGTGTTGAATTGAGGTATAAATCGACTTTACGTCAATGGTGTAGAGCACAAAGTTCATTGTCCCACTAAATATGATGGCAGCGAGTTTGGTAAGCAAATTGGTTGTGTTCTTTATATATGTTGTCATACTCTGAACCAATGTTTGCAATTTGTCTGATGATTCCTTTTTCCTTTATGGTCACAATCAAATGTTTGGGTGCCTGCTATTAAAGATTTTGTTCAATTCCCGTGTGACAATGACTTCAAATAAATCAAGGACTTTGTGGCTAACTGGTGTGATGAAGGAACGTTTAGGCCCATTAAAGTGCATTTTTCCTTTTTGGGTTGTTTGCCTGGCATATTTTCAAAATAATGGAGCAGCCTTAACTTTATAAATTTGAAAAAAACTAGTCTCTTGTTCCAAAGCACTGGAAGGATAATAGTTAGAAGGATGTACCTTTTTGCAAGGTTTCATTTTGTACTGGTGTCAGTTGGCATTTAGAACAGTTGATGACTAGATTATATTGCCCTATGACTTCTGGCTGACATCCTCAAGTCCTGTGTGGAGATTAGGGCTTTTTCTTTTCTTGCCACATTGTAAAGACAAGCGGCAAAACCAGTTCTCCACTTTACAAATTAAGTTTATTCGGTGAACAAACATGAAATGAAGTTACAACCAAAAACGGGGCACAGAGCGACGATGAGCGCAGTCATCCATTAGCGTAGTATGGAATCCCCAGGCACTGCCCAGTTATGTCAGAGAATTCCATACCACGCACCGGCATTCTTACCCACATCATCACACTTCTTCCCCCTTATACAAAAATACAAAAAGAATGTAACAATCTCAATAAATAAAAATAAACCTGCCTATGTGAAGTGAAACCAATGGAACGAATAAAAATAACGAAGTTCTGAGTTTAGCCTAATAACTAACTTAACCAAGAACGAAAATAATTGTGTTAATGTTCTAATATTATTTACTCTTTTTTTTTAAGGCAAAACAGTCCTGAAATTTTGTGGGCCTGTGACATTTTCTCATACTGCTTCTATTCCCCACATTTAATTGTTCAGCATGAACCTTATTCCCCACTTGATTAGCTTGATCCCAAGATTTGTAACCATGCTCCTCACTCCCCACAATTCTACATCAAATACTGGGATCTAAAGCTAATCTTGTGATACCCCACCAACTACCATCTGTTAGTCTTGCGGCATTCCTGCGTACCTCTAGAATCTGTAGAGGTTCTTTGAACTTTGACATGCCTTTCTTGACCAGTAAGGGATCCCTTACTCTCACCCAGTCGCCCAACTGCAGAGTATTGTTACCCTGAAACCCATTCAGTCTTTTCCTGCCAACAATATCTGAATTGTGTCTTGCCATATCCCAAGCTTCCTTCAAGTTGCTACCTTCATGAAACAACTCAATCATCCAAAAAGGACATATTTCTGTTGTTGCAACTCTGCCTCTCATTAATTCAAAAGGGCTTTTACCAGTGGCAATATGAGGTGTTGTACGATGAGACCAAACTAATTCCTTAATAGTTTGATCTACCGACATGTTGTTCCTGAGAGCAGCCTAAATACACTCTACCACCACACAATTAAAACGTTCCACAATGCCATTGCTTTGAGGATGATATAATGGGGTCCTTATGTGTTTAATTCCACACTTGCCTAAGAATTCACACATTTCCCCAGATACAAATTGAACCCCATTGTCTGTTAATATCTGTTCAGGGAAACCCGCATGACCGAAAACATCTCTTAAGCATCTGATTACACTTTTTGTAGTTGAGAACCTAACAGGTAAAACCTCCACCCATCTTGAATGGTGGTCCACCATTACAATGAAATACCTCATGTCAGGTGGTAACACATGATAAGGCCCTAGAAAATCCAAACCAATTTTCTGCCAAGCTCTTGCTGGTGATGGAACAAAAGAATCCCCGCCTCCTGAGTAATAAGTACCTTGTCACTTAAGCAGCACCTAGGGCAGTTTTTCACAAATTCCTCAATTTCTTTGTCCATCTTAGGCAACCAAAAGTTTGATCTCAATTTTCTTTTGGTAATGGTGGAACCTAAATGGCCAGAATGTGCCTTAATTATCAGATCTCTCTTAAAACACTCAGTTTATCACCCCTAATAAGTTTGTCACCTTCAATCGATAATTTGTCTCACACCTTCCAAAAAGGTTGTAACTCAGATGGCAAACTCTTCTCCTTTGGTCAACCAACCTCAACCATATGCATTACATTGCATAGCAAATTATCATTCTTTAATGACTCAATCCAAGAACCTTCCTCCGATATGTTGTCAAAGTCAGTGATGCATGCTATAAAACACTCCTCAATCTCTGTCCCCCACTCTAGTTCATTATCCTCTCTGATAGGCAAACGAGATAGACAGTCTGCCCTACTATTTTTCCCGCCAGGAATATACTCAACTGAGAAGTTGAATTCCAACAATATAGCTGAAAGTCGGGCTATACGAGCAGTGGAGCATTTTTTTTTTTCCTGATAAAATTTCTACCAGAGGACGATGATCAGTTTTTAGGATAAAATGTCTACCCCAAAGATATTGCCTAAACTTTTCTACACTCTATACGCAAGCTAAAAGTTATTTTTCAATTACGGAATATTTCCGTTCCACCACTCGCAAAGTCCTTCGACTTGCCTTTGCCATCACTGGAAACTTGGGTTAAGACTGCAACCAAACCATACTCACACGCATCTACTGTAACTATGGTCTTAAAACTTTCTGAGAAGGGTTGTATCGCTGGAGATTTAACGATGCTTTGTTTTATCTGTTCAAATTCTTTGTTGCATTCTTCAGACCAAACAAATACTTGTTTCTTCTTAAGTAATGATCTAAGACAATCTGTGGTTTTGGCAAAATCATTCAAAAATTTCACGTAAAATTCACACAACACTAGAAAAGATAACAATTGCTCTTTGGTCTCTGGTGCGGGGGCTTCAAGAATACTTCTTACCAATCCTGGCTTGGGTTTGACCCCCTTTTCAGAAAGAACATGACCAAGGTACTCAATTTCCCCTGTCTTAAAAAGGCACTTGTCCTTCCTTAGGGTTACGCCTCTATCCTCCAAAGTTTTCAGGACTTCTTCAAAAATTTTGTCATGTGCACTATGCGTGTCAGCAAAAATGAATATGTCATCTTGGAATATAACCACATTGGGATTATTGGGAAACATATCAGTCATCAATCTTTGAAATACGGCAGCAGCCGACGCTAAACCAAATGGCAATCTGCAAAATTGGAAAGTCCCGTCAGGAGTCACAAAAGCAGTAAGGTGTCTTGAATTAACATCTAATTCCACTTGGTGATAGGCCGATCTTAGGTCTAATTTCGTAAACCAACTGGCAGAACCTACTTTCGTAATGAGGTCATCAATTCGTGGTAACGGAAAACTGTCAACCCAAATCACTTCGTTCAAACTCCTCAAATCCACACACATTCTCAATTCCCCAGAACTCTTCTTTGCCAAAACTATGGGAGACAACCACAGCATAGCTTCCACTTTCTCTATTATACCCTGTTCGCACATATCTTTCAGCGACTTGGATAAATCTGTTCTCACACTAAAGGGAAAATTTCTTAATTTATGTTGTATAGGTACTGCTCCCTGTTTTATCTTAATTGTGTGCGTGAAATCTGTTATTTTCCCTTAGTTGTCCTGAAATAACTTGTTAAATTTCTGTTGCCAGAAATTAGCAGTGTGAGAAAAAGTTTGAACACAGTTGGTATCACTCCTCTCAAAAGTGACTGGTTTCACCATTCCCGGTTTGATGATTAATTTAAACTCAGCCTGGTGAATTAGCCACAAGACATTGTACCTTTTCTAGCTACATAAACTTTGCCTTGAATGGTTTCACTAAAAATAGACAATGTACCCAATCAAGTTGATCTTGCTGCCTTCAAAAGCCAGCGTAGCAACATCATGCAGAGAGAGAGTTTTTTTCCCCCCAGAACTCATTGAATTTCTCTAGTGAAACAATTGTAATGAGAGCTCCTGTATCAATTGATAATTTGACCGTAATTCATCCAATCGACACATCAATGTCAGGATCTACTACTAACTTGTTGACTGTAGGAGTGTCTCTGACTACTAAAACAAATTCATCGTCTTTGTGTTGAACAGTCTCTTTGTCTCCTTCTAGTACACAACAAACATTGCTCTTCTTGATGCTTCTACACACTCGTGAGGAATTTTCAAGTTTGTTACAACTCAAACACTGTTGATTGACAGCAGGACAGTTCTTAAAGGAGGAAATATGGTTCGCAGAACCACATCTAAAACACATTGTCTTGTGGTTGACCTTGGGCAACGAAGTATTACTGGAGAATGAAATTGCCTCTTGTCTCCTTTCCACACGAACAGATTTCTTGTTATCATTGTTCTGTGAGTTCAAAACTGCACCTGAAACAGAAATGTTAGACAACGACAATTCTAATTGCTTTGCGTCCTCCAGCGACATTCAATACTCTTTGCTATGTCAATAGCTTTATCTAGGGACGGGTCTTTGCATGTTAACAACTTTTCTTGGATCCTTTTAGAATGATACCTTGCAACTAATTGATCACGTATGAGTTGAGAAGTAACATTTTCAAATTCACATTTAGCAGCTAAGACCTTCAATGCTGTAATAAACAAATATATACTTTCATTCGGATTCTGTGATCTCGTAAAAAAATTGTACCTATGTACTACAATATTTTTTGTTTTAGTGAAATGTTTGTCCAGTTGTGCTACTGCCATTTCAAATTCATCCAATTCTTCATCCTCATGTAACTCATAGACTGGTAAATGATCAAAAACGCTCTGACCTTCCACACCCAGATAATAGCACATTAAACTCTTTTTCCTTTCCGGACTAAATTTGTGGCCATCAATGGCTCCCAAAAAGGCATTAAAGGAACAAAGCCACAACTTCAATTCCAAGGGGGGATCACCAGGGTCCTGTAAAAAAGGAGCAGGCAGCATTACATTCTGCATTTTTCTTTTTATGAATTTTCTTCTTTAACTTTTAAAATGATGATAATAAAAAAAACAAAGAAAATAAGAGTTTGAATTTGCACAGTGTCCCAAAGAAAGATGGCCGAACCAGTTTGCAAATCAGAAGCAGTCCTTCTTCCACTTCAAGTAGAAAAGAAAAGAAAAAATGTGTCCTTTCTTCGTTTCCTTGATCCTCCTGGCCAACAAGAAGTTCTTTAAGATGGTGATCAGCAAGCTCCAGTACAGCATGGGAAAGGAAATAATCTACCAGCCAGGGAATTAACCGGTGAGGAAATGAAGAAAATTCCCACAGCGTTCAGTATCAGGAACGCGCAGTGCTCAGTGTCAGGAACACGCCTCCAATTTCAGCAGGCCAGCGAGCGAGAGTAAAGTCCAGTACGGCACACATATGTGCCGTTTAAAGCGCGTGATAAAGTGCGGCTCGAAACGCTTAGAAAATAGTAAAATAATGAAAAATAAAAATGTACTCGGTGCCCCCAAAGCGGCCCCTTCTAAAACCTTCTGCCAGAGATGGCGGCTATGGTGAACTCAACCTCGGCTGTTGTGAACCACCAAGGCCGGGAAAGGAGAGGAGCTGGAAAAAAAATAATAAAAGCCTCCTTTGTTCACCCTCGTTGCCACTTGTAAAGATGAGCGGCAAAACCAGTTCTCCACTTTACAAATGAAGTTTATTTGGTGAACAACCATAAAATGAAGTTACAACCGAAAACTGGGCACAGAGCGACGACGAGCGCAGTCATCCGTTAGCGTAGTATGGAATCCCCGGGCACTGCTCAGCTATGGCAGAGAATTCCATACCACGCACCGGCATTCTTACCCACATCATAACACACCTTCTCTCCAGGGCTTTTTGTTGGGTGCAGGACTGATTTATAAAAGAAAAGCCACCTGCTTCCGTTATCGGCCATGTTACATTGGTATGCTAGAATTCGTTCTGGTTGATGAATTACAGAAGTCTAGTATTCTCCAATTGTGTATAGATTAATTTTTAGATGAGGACGTCTCTCCATCAGGAGACTTTATGATTTGTGTATTTTGTTTTCTCCTTGCATAGATTTCCGTCCAATTGTAAATCTCTCAAAGTCAATGGTGTCTCTCTTGAATTTTCTGATTTGGGGCTCATTGAATTCAGTGGTGTAACAATCCAATTGACTTCTGATGTCAGTAAGTACACTATCCCATTCTTTTTGTTCCATTTTACTGTCTAACTTGCTTTTCAATTGGCTTATTTCACCGTATAGTTCCTGTAATAACCTAGATAATTCTTCTGCAGTAAGATTAGATCCAAGGAACACTTATTTAGGGTGGCATACCATCATTTGATGAATCTAGAGTTATTTTTACAGAGTTTCGGTTTTAAGGAAATTCTAAATCCTCTTGAAATTCATTGCGCTCTGTGATATTTTATCAAGGTGCTAGCATATAGCCTTTGATTAACTCCACTTTTGCTAAGATAGAGTAGTTGTTTAATGTTGCTTTATATTGATGTAGTGCTTGTACCTGGGGACTCCACTTTTATCAAGGTGTAAATGTGTTGTGCTTTGTCAGACAAGAAGCCGAAGATGTTAGTTTTGTTATTGGTGATGTTTGAAATTTATTCATATGAGTTGGACCAAGGGCTGGAGGGTGATACCCTTGTGCACTCAAAAAACATTCTAAGAAGACTTGATCTTTCAAAGTTCACCTGAGTAAAGGAGTGCATTGTCTACCCAAGTTGAGTGCATGCTTCTTGGTAGAACACATCACTGGCTCCTATACCACACTATGGGGGTCATTACAACATTGGCGGTAAAAGCCGCATACTGCCGTGCAGAAGACTGCCAACACACCGCCGCCGCGGAATTCCGCCACAGCTATTATGACCCACAGCTCTGAATCCGCCAAAATTCAGACACCCATACAAGTCCGCCACACCAAAGGTCAGTGATAAACTGGCAAAAACCAAACCTCTACCGTCACGGCAACAGAAAGATGCCCACACTATCACGACACACGAATCCATGTGGCGGTCTTTCAACCGAGGTATTCCATTGACGGTACACACCGCTGCGCTCAAAATACACACACATTTACAAAACAAAGCCACATTGGACAATTCGAAACACACACACCTGATACACATACACATCACTCCCACACACCCATTACAATATAAAACACACACCCACATCACCCACAAACCCCTATGACCACAATTACCGAGAGAAGGCCAGAGAGAGACACCACAAACAACTACCAAGCATCGACAGTCACACAATACCATCACCCACAGAACTTCCACACACCTCACACAACACACCACTAAATATCACACCACTTATCACTACATACTCCACCCCACACATCACCCACACCACCCCATTGCACGGCAAGGACACCCCATGTTCTCTGAGGAGGAGCTCAGGGCCATGGTGGAGGAAATCATCCGGTAGAGCCACAGCTATTCGGAGCACAGGTGCAGCAAACCTCCATAGCTAGGAAGATGGAGCTATGGCGCAGAATAGTGGACAGGGTCAACGCAGTGGGACAGCACCCAAGAAATCGGGATGACATCAGGAAGAGGTGGAATGACCTATGGGGGAAGGTGCGTTCCGTGGTCTCAAGACACCACCTTGCGGTTCAGCGGACAGGCGGTGGACCCCCACCTCCTCCCCACAACTAACAACACGGGAGGAGCAGGTCTTGGCGATTCTGCATCCTGAGGGCCTCGCAGGAGTAGATGGAGGAATGGACTCTGGTAAGTCAAATCTTAACTATTACATCCCCCACCCTACCTGCATGCCATCACCCTCACCATCACCCCCATCACTCCAACTCCTCACAAATGTCCCAACATCACAAACCACCCGTCCCAACACCAAGCCCTGCATGCAACAACAAAGCATGGACAACCATCACCAAAGCATGGCCACTGCACATACCCATACACCCCCCTAAACCATCATCACACAAGAACCCACACAGGAATGCAAGCACTGGGGTACACAGTCACCCACCTATTGCAAACAATGGCACACACAGATGTAATAAACATCCTTTTATATCCCTGCAGGACCCCTACACAACGTCACCGGCCAGGAGGGTCCACACGTGTCCACACCACCAACAGAAGAGGCCCACAGTGATGACAGCAGCTCTGTCCAATTGGATCTAGATGAGCAGCCCGGCCCATCGGGGACCTCGGGACAGTCGGTTCCCCTCACACAGTCACAGGCCACTACAGAGCTTCCCCCCTCTGGAAACACCAGCACAGCACTCACCCAGCGGGCCCATACCTCTGTCCCCAGGACACGTCAATCAGCAGGGTGTCCACCACTACAGGGAACCCAGGCTAACCCACCACCCCAACAACACTAGGGACCTGGGGGCAGTGGTAGTGGGCACACTGTCCAGGGGACGGAGGCCCAGGAACACAAGCGAACTGGGAGGGCTGCTGTGCGACAGGGGGAGGACAGGCCAAGGGAACCCACTCTCCACAAGGCCCTCTCCAACATCATGGGAGCCTACCACCACTCCCAGGAGATAATGGCAACGGTACTGGCCAAGTTTCAGGAGACCCAGCGCCTGCAGGAGGAAAAGTATGTGGGCTTCAGGGAGGAACTCAGAGCCATCCGTTCCACCCTGGGCACCATCGTAGGGATGCTGAAGGAAGTACTCAACACCAGGAGGGACACTGTGGCACAACAAGGGGCCCCTGACACTAGCCTGGATGATGAACTGCCCACCACCTCCGCCGGCGCTAGTGGACAGGAGGCACCGCCACATAACCACCAAACTAGCACCCCACCCCCTGCAGAGGGAGAACCACCCCGCAAGCGGTCCCTGAGATCCAGGACAAAGACAGAGAATGATGCCAAGACCCCTGCCAAAAATGAAACCACCCTGAATGTAATTTGTCTGTCTCACTTTGTCACCCTGTCCATCCTCAATCTGTACCAGCTCCACTTCCTATGCCCATTTGGGCAATACACCTGTGAGACTAATAGACTGGACTCTGCCATGGACATTCCTCCACCATCACCCCTCACCATTTTCCAACCCTCACCAATATTGAGCACTTAAATAAACACCCTTGAAGCACAAAACAATCTGGAGTCAGTCTGTGATTTTGAAATAGTGTATTAGCAATTAAAGTGTCAAAATGCTCTTTCATATCTAATGTCAACATACCCATGTCACACAGCTCTAGTCTATGAGGAAACAAAGCAGATGTCACACAGTAGGACATCTGTGAAATCTTAAGGGAAAGTGACAACTCAGTGACCATACACTGGGTGAAAACGACAGAGAGTAGAGAGGTAGTAGTGTTAAAGTACATGTAGTAGGCAGGTTTGTATGCTTGCCTGTGTCTCACTGGAAATATTGCAGGATCACGAGTTCCTGTTGTCTATGTCCTCTTCTTCTGCTTCCTCATCTTCACTGTGCACAGGCTCCACAGCTGCAACAACACCGCCATCTGGACCATCCTCCTGCAGAAAAGGCACCTGTTGTCGCAGAGCTAAGTTGTGAAGCATACAGCAGGCCACGATAATCTGGCACACCTTCTTTGGTGAGTAGAATAGGGATCCACCTGTCAGATAGAGGCACCTGAAACTGGCCTTCAGGAGGCCTAAGGTTCGCTCTATTATCCGCCGAGTTCGGCCATTGGCCTCATTGTAGCGTTCCTCTGCCCTTGTCCTGGGATTCCTCACTGGGGTCAGTAGCCATGACAGGTTGGGGTAACCAGAGTCACCTGCAAATGGCGAGGGACAACTGTTAGACACACACTAACCTGTAGGGATATCCCCAGACAACCATTCCCACAGACTTGCTTCCAGGTGCTCACCTAATAGCCACACACGGTGCCTCTGGAGTTGACCCATCACATAAGGGATGCTGCTATTCCGCAGGATGTAAGCGTCATGCACTGAGCCAGGGAACTGGGCATTAAAATGGGAGATGTACTGGCCTGCCAAACACACCATCTGCACATTCATGGAATGATAACTCTTCCGGTTTCTGTATACCTGCTAACTCCTGCGGGGGGGTACCAAAGCCACATGTGTCCCATCAATGGCACATATGATGTTGGGGATATGTCCCAGGGCATAGAAGTCTCCTTTCACTGTAGGCAAATCCTCCACCTGGGGGAAAACGATGTAGCTCTGCATGTGTTTCAGCAGGGCAGACAACACTCTGGACAACACGTTGGAAAACATAGGCTGGGACATCCGTGATGCTATGGCCACTGTTGTTTGAAATGAACCACTTGCAAGGAAATGGAGTACTGACAGCACTTGCACTTGAGGGGGGATTCCTGTGGCTTGGCTGATAGCTGACATCAGGTCTGGATCCAGCTGGACACACAGTTCCAGGAATGTGGCACGGTCAAGCCTATGGTTATGATCACATGTCTTTCCTCCATTGTCGACAGGTCCACCAGCGGTCTGTACACCAGAGGATGCTGCCATCTCCTCACATGTCCCAGTGCACGGTGCCTATGAAGGACAACAGCGAGCACAGAGTCAACAAACTCGGAGGTACGTACCCATAGCTTACACAAAACACAAATCATAATCCGATATTTGGCCTGTATGAGTGTTGAGGCATGGCCTAGGTATGTTTGACGCAGATAAAAATTGAGCCTTGTGGGCCCCGGAAATGGCGGCTGCCTGACCTGTAAAGTGGGACAATGGGATGTTAGGTAACTGCACTAGCGTTGTACACCGTCGCGGTAGGCGGTCGAAGACCGCCGCGCAATGCTGCATTGGTTAACATTGGACCCTATGGGTCCCAGGAGCCAATGACGATGTACGCCGGCGGTGACGGTACGCACCACCGCGGACGTGACCACCATTTTCTATCTGTTCAATCACTCGATACCTGATCTTCGACAGGAGAGGACCTAAACAGGAAAGTGCTGCTGTGACCTCGGTCTGGAAGAGACAATGGCTCATGCGTCTGGTGAAAGGGCCCCTGCCTTCACATCGGAGGAGCTGGAGAAACTCGTGGATGGGGTCCTCCCCCAGTACACGCTACTCTACGGTCCTCCAGACAAACAGGTAAATACACTGGAAGCATGCTGTATGGGCTATGCCTGTGTGGAGTGGGGTGGATGAAAGATGGGAGGGGGAGATTGAGGCGTGCATGAAACAACGGTGAGTACATGTGCATTATGGCAAGGGTAGGGATGGGGGCCAATGACTGTAACAGTGCATTTGGTAATAACTTTTCTTTTCCCCCTGTACAATTCATGTAGGTCAGCGCCCACCAGAAAAAAGATATTTGGCATGCCATCGCCAAGGATGTCCGGACCCTGGGGGTCTACCACAGACGGAGCACCCACTGCCGTAAGAGATGGGAGGACATTCACCGCTGGAGCAAGAAGGCAGCGGAGGCCCAGCTGGGGATGGCCTCCCAACGTGGGAGGGGTGCCCGTCGCACCATGACCCCCCTGACGTACAGGATTGTGGCGGTGGCGTACACGGAGTTGGATGGGCGCTTGAGGGCATCACAGCAGCCACAAGGGGGTGAGTACACTCTCATTCTGCTGATTTCACGCGCAGTGGAGGTGTCTGGGTGGGGGAGGTTGGCTTTGGGTTTCTCTAGGTCAGGGCGAGTGTGCTAGTTAGGTCCCCTTGTTCTGGTAGACCCTGTGGTACTCCAAACCCACCTGTGTACAGTGCCAAGTACACCTACTCAGGCTCCTGTGTCATCCATGTGTGCAGATGTCGTCCATAGCCTTGTAGGCCATGTCCCAGGGATTGAACAGTGGAGGCCAAGTCTGCGGCTTCTGTGTCTGTCGTGTCCGCCAACTGTAGTGCTAGTGCATGCACTCAATATGTCTTTCTTCTGTCGTCCCCCCTTTTTGTGGTCTCCCTGTTCTTGTGTGCATTAGCATCATCAGGCGGAGGAGCAGTGGCACCGGAGCAGGAGGGAGCTGCATCCCACATGGCCCTTGAGGGCGACACTACGGACTCGGAGTTCACCAGTGGCACGGAGGGCGAGGGGAGCTCCACGGCAGGGACAGGAGCTGACACCAGTGACACGGACTCGTCCTCTGATGGGAGCTCCCTTGTGGTGGTGGCAACATCTGTGCCCCCTGCATCTACAGGTACAGCCGCCACCCCCCTACCAGCACCGCCCTCCCAGAAGCCCCTCAGCCTTTGCCCTGTGTCCCCTCACCCAGGAGGGTGGGCATCACCTTCACCCCAGGCACCTCAGGCCCTGCCCCAGTCACCCCTGCTGCCCTCAGTGAGGAGGCCATTGACCTCCTCAGGTCCCTCACTGTTGGGCAGTCTACCATTTTGAATGCCATCCAGGGAGTAGAATGGCAATTGCAACAAACAAATGCATTCCTGGAGGGCATTCATTCTGGTCAGGCAGCCCTTCAGCAAGCTTTTCAGACTCTGGCCTCAGCACTGATGGCAGCCATTGTCCCTGTCTCTAGCTTCCCACCACCAACTTCCTCCACCCAGATCCAATCCCCTGTACCTCAGCCTATCCCAAGCACACCTTCAGACCAGCATGCACGCACGTCAACACACAAGGGAAGCACTGGCAAACATAAGCACCACACATCCCACAGGCACTCACGCAAGCATCACACACATGCAGACACACCAACATCCACTGCCTCCACTATGTCCCCTTCCTCCTCGTCTCCCTCCTCCCTCCCTCTCTCGTCTCCACTCACACCTGCATGCACTACATCTACAGCCACTACTTCCATCACCAGCACACCCACCACCACACCCCGCTCACATGCAGTCACCACCCCACTGCCATTCACATGTCCCCTGTGTCCTCTCCCAGTGTGTCTGTGACGCCCCCTCCCAAGATACACAAACGCAGGCACACACCACCCCAACAGATATCCACCTCACGACAGCCTCCAGCGCATGCACCTTCACCCAAAGTCATCAAACAAACACCTCCTACAACCACAACCTCTTCCTCTACTCCCAAACCCCCTCCAGCTACCCATCCCAGTATTCCCCAAAAACTTTTCCTGTCCAACCTTGACCTCTTTCCCACACCTCCCCCACCCCGTCCGTCTCCTAGGGCCCGACTCTCCAGGCCCCAACCTAGCACTTCAGCCACAACATCTCTGGGACCAGTGGTGTCTGTAGTCACCGGAATCTAGAGTGCACCAGCCACCAGGGCAGCCAGTGTGACACAGAGCCACAGCACGGACAGAATTCCCCCCTGTCAAGCATTAAAAGTTGGCCAGTGCCCGGTAGCAGAGGGGGAAGACACCAGCCACCAAAGCTGCTCCCAGGGGTACAGGTGGAAGTGTGGATTCAGCTGTGACACCTTCCAAGGGTGGGGAAGGGCCACAAGAAAGTCAGCAAGGCTGGGAAGAGCAGCACGGCGGTGAAGACTGCCATCATCCCCCCTGCCCAGGAGGCCAGCCCTGCTTCCCAGGAGGTGACCGCCACCAGCCGTGTTGCCCAAGAGGCCACCACCATCATCCCCGCTGCCCAGGAGGCCACTGCCACCAGCCCTGCTGGCCAGGAGGCCACCGCCATCATCCCCGCTGCCCAGGAGGCCACCGCCAGCACCAGCCCTGCTGCCCAGGAGGCGACTGCCACCAGCCCTGTAGCCCAGGAGGCCACCACCATCATCCCGCTGCCCAGGAGGCCACAGCCAGCACCAGCCCTGCTGCCCAGGAGGTGACCTCCACCAGCCCTGCTGCCCAGGCGGCCACCGCCATCATCCCTGCTGCCCAGGAGGTGACCGCCACCACTCCTGCTGCCCAGGAGGCCACCGCCATCATCCCCGCTGCCCATGAGGCCACCGCAAGCACCATCCCTGCCGCCCAGGAGGCCACCGCCACCAGACCTGCTGCCCAGGAGGCCATCATCCCTGCTGCCCAGGAGGCGACCGCCACCAGCCCTGCTGCCCAGGAGGCCACCCCCAGCACCAGCCCTGCTGCCCAAGAGGCGACCGCCACCGGCACAGCTGCCCAGGAGGCCTCCGCCAGCACCAGTCCCGCTGGGCTATGAAGGACCACCAGCACCAGCCCCTCTGGGCCAGACTGGACCGGCAGCACCAGCCCCGCTGGGCCAGACAGGACAGCCAGCAGCTGAGTCACTGCAATGGACCCCGCAGCATCAAGCACCGCTGAACAGGGCACCGCTGCCACAAGCACCACTGAACAGGGCACCATCGCCACAAGCACTGCTGAACAGGGCACCACCTCCACAGGGCACAACCGCCACAAGCAACACTGAACAGGGCACCGCCGCCACAAGCACTGCTGGCCCATGGGCGCCAAGGGCACTGATGCTACTGAGTCCGTCACGAGCAGGATGAAGCACTCTGGGCACCAAGCCCCCTCCAGAACCAGTGGAGATTCACATCCACTACCTCAGTCCTTGGCAGGATGAAGCACTCTGGGCACAAAGCCGCCTCCAGAACCAGTGGAGTATCACATCCACTACCTCTGTCCTTGGCAGGATGAAGCACACTGGGCACAAAGACCCCTCCAGAACCAGTTGAGTATCACATCCACTACCTCAGTCATTGGCAGGATGAAGCACTCTGGGCACCAAGCCCCCTCCAGAACCAGTGGAGTATCACATCCACTACCTCAGTCCTTGGCAGGATGAAGCACTCTGGGCACAAAGCCCCCTCCAGAAGAAGTGGATTATCACATCCACTATCTCAGTCCTTGGCAGGATGAAGCATTCTGGGCACAAAGCCCCCTCCAGAACTAGTGGAGAAAGGCATCCACTTGAGAGACTGTGGCTTTGCATTCCCCAGGATGGTACAGTGGGCAAACCACCCACTTGTTAGACTTGAGAGACTGTGGCTTTGCACACCCCAGGATGGTACAGTGGGCAAACCACCCACTGTAGAGACTTGAGAGACTGTGGCTTTGCAATCCCCAGGATGGAACAGTGGGCAAACCACCCACAGTAGAGACTTGAGAGACTGTGGCTCTGCACTCCCCAGGATAAAGCAGAGGGCAAACCACCCACTTGTTAGACTTGAGAGACTGTGGCTTTGCACTCCCCAGGATGGAACATTGGGCAAACCACCCACTGTAGAGACTTGGGAGACTGTGGCTTTGCACTCCCCAGGATAAAGCAGTGGGCAAACCTCCCACTTGTTAGACTTGAGATACTGTGGCTTTGCACTCCCCAGGATAAAGCAGTGGTAAAACCACCCACTTGTTAGACTTGAGAGACTGTGGCTTTGCACTCCCCAGGATGGAACAGTGGGCAACCCACCCACTGTAGAGACTTGAGAGACTGTGGCTTTGCACTCACCAGGATGGTACAGTGGGCAACCCACCCACTGTAGAGACTTGAGAGACTGTGGCTTTGCACTCCCCAGGATGGAACAGTGGACATGTGGCCCCCTTGTGGATTTGGCATTGTGCACTCAACCGGCTGAGGTGCCCCCCCTTTCCCTTCCCCCTGAGGTGCCTGTTTTATTGCTATCTGATGCCCCTGCAGTGTTCTCTCCGTCATGGTCGGGGATTGAGTGTGGGCCTCGTCCATACCGTGTGGGCCCAGTGTTCCACGGACTTCAATGGAGCATTATCTGGACTACTATTCTTGGTGTATATTTTGTTTATAGTGTATATATATATATATATATTTTATTTTTTTGCATCCTGGATTTTAATATATTACAATGGTTACACTCAATTCCTTTTGTCTTTACATTCTTCCGGCGGGGTTGGGATGTGTAACTGTAACGTATCAATATGCATTCGTGTATGTGTTGTCGTTGGTGAGGGTGGGGGTGTAGCATATTGCGTGTGTGTGACCCGGTTTTTTTCCCTCCCCTGTGTCGTAGGTGCAGTACTCAGAGATATATGCCTTTGTCCAAGTAGGGATCAAAATCCTAGTCAGGGTTAGTCACACACAATACAAATTATCCTGTGCCCAACCTCTAGTAGCTTGGCACTGGGCAGTCAGGTTTAACTTAGAAGCCAATGTGTAAAGTATTTGTGAAATAAATCATACAAAGATCCAGTAAGCACAAGTTGAAATATCACTTTTAAAATGTTAAAAAGAGTCTAAATTCTTGAAAATAAACAGTTGTCTCTTTGTTTCTTACAGTACCTGGTTTGTATTAAAAATAGTGACGCACGGAGGAGATGCATTGAAAAATAAGGTTCGGCATTCAATCTTCCGAAGCAGCACAGAGGATGCATGGTTTCTTTCCACGCTGCAAGGGATTTGTGTTGTTTCTCTGTGTGCAGTCTTGATTCCTCACTGCAGTGTGGTGTATTTTGGTGCCCAGGGACGATGCAGGGAAAAATCCTCGACGTGCTGGAAGAAGGCATGGGCGCTGCATTGATCCGGTAGGCAATGCATCAAATTTTCCATCTCAAGGCAGGTGCTGCATCGAATTTCCACTCAGGAATTCAGGCTGCGTCATTCCTGTCGGCTGTGCGGTGATTCCTCGGTCACAATGCAGGCTTAGCGTCAATTTCAGCAGGCAGCGCATCAATTTTTGAAGCACAAGGAGTTTCCTGAAGAAATGAAGGTGGCCATTTTGACCTTGGCGGTAAAAAACACCTCCCTGCAGCTGCGGTGATGGCCGCCAAAATAACGCCTCCACGGCTACCATCAGTCCACCATATTATGAGCACTGCCAGAGTTCTGCCACAAGAAGGGTGGAAATCCGGCAGTGTTCATGGTGGCGGGTGGTGGTAAGGGGGCTCGGCTACCACCAGCACCGCCACGCCAGTGGAACGCTGCCAGCTGTATCATGTCTTGTGATGCAGCCTGGCGGTGTTCTGCTGGAGGGGCACTGCTGGCGGTAGCAGTGCTCCTTACCGTTCCCTGACGGAAGACCTCCTCGACAAATGTATGTCAGACTTCCGACAGGGGAGGGGGATAGGGGGTGCTGTGTGTGTGTCTGAGTGTGTGCATGAATGTGTGAGTGAGTGTGTGAATGGGTGTGTGTGTTATGATGTTTGCATGGTTGTATGTGTGTGAGTGAATGTGTGTAAGAATGGTGAAGTGAGTGCGTGTCTGCATTTCAGTGTGATTGTGTGTAAGAATGTGTGCGAGCATGTCTGGAAGTATGCATGTATGAATGCGTGTATGCCAGTGTGTGCATGAATGGGTGTATGCCAGTGTGAGGGATTGGGTGTATGCAAGGTGCGTGTCTGCGGGTGTGTGTGTGTATGAGGGGTGGTGGGAGGGTGAGAGGATCTGAGGTGGTGGGGGGGTGTTTTGATCAGAGGAGATCGAGGTGTATGTGAATGTCAGGGAGTGGGGGTTGGTGTGTTTATGGGGTTGGGCCTTTGGATGGAGGTGGGATGGGGGTTTCAAGTGTGTGCTGGGTGGGTTGGGTAGCCCCCTACCGGTGACAGCGAAAGATTTCCCTGTCACCGGTAGGGCCCACTGCCATGGTTTTCATGGCATTGCTATTGCCACGAAAACCATGGTTGTAGGAAGGCTCATAATGCCGTCCGCGGTACTGTGCTCGCTGCCAGGTTGGAGATTAATATTTCTGCCCCTCCGGCTGATACCGCCGTGGGAGTATGAGTGGAGAAGTGGCAGGATGGCTGCAGCCAACCCGCCATTCTCATAATGTGGCAGTATATAGCGCAAGCCCGTTGGCTGTACTACCGCCACATTTACACTCACCTCTGGGGTCATAATGACCCCCAAAGTCTTTTTGGCCCTGAGACTTCAGAACACAGGAGGCAAGCTCAATCCAGGCCCTTAAAGAGCACTTTTGGGGAAGGGAGAGTCCTTCTCAGCAATATCAGAGGCCAGCAGGGCAACAGCAGGGCAGCAGAGCAGTTCAGATGTGTCCTTTGGGAAGTCAGGCAGTTCCGCATGACAGGATGCATGTGTAGATCCAGAAGCGTCTAAGATGGTGGGGTCAGAGACCCAGTTTATATGCTCAAAAATGCCTTTGAAATGGGCGAATCTTCAAAGAGTGGTTTTGAAGTGCACAAGTTCCTCTTTCAGCCCAGTCCTGTCTGCTAGGGTCCTAGTGGGGGGTTATCGGTCCCTTTGTGTGAAGGCAGGCCACTGGACTTAGAAATGTGAGTGTCAGGCCCTCCACCCTTCCAGCCCAGGAAGGCCCATTGAATATGCAGATGAACGCAGATGCAATGGCGTGTTCTGTGTGTGTGGTTGTCTGGGTGAAATGCTCAAGAGAGCTGTCAACCAGCACAGACCAGACGTTGATTGGAGACAGGCTGTAAGCCACAGATGGTTTTAACCCCTTCGCTGCCAGGCCTTTTCCCCCTCCTGTGCCAGGCATTTTTTTGCCTATTTGGGGCATTTCGCACTTAGGCCCTCATAACTTTTTATCCACATAAGCTAGCCAAGCCAAATGTGCGTCTTTTTTTTCCAACATCCTAGGGATTCTAGAGGTACCCTTTAGAAATTAGCTAAAATACAGTGAAAAATTTGTTTGTTTTTTTTAAATGGGAAAAAGTGGCTGCAGAAGAAGGCTTGTGGTTTTTCCACTGAAAATGGCATCAACAAAGGGTTTGTGGTGCTAAACTCACCAGCTTCCCAGCTTTCAGGAACTGTCAGACTTGAATCAGAAAACCCTATTTGTCAACACAAATTTGGCATTTTACTGGGTCCTACCCCATTTTTACAATATGTTGTGCTTTTAGCCAACTTCCAGTCTGTGACAGAAATGGGCATGAAACCAATGCTGGATCCCAGAAACCCAAAAATTTCTGAAAAGTAGACAAAATTCTGAATTCAGCAAGGGGTCATTTGTGTAGATCCTACAAGGGTTTCCTACAGAAAATAACAACTGAAAAAGAAAAATATTGAAATTGAGGTGAAAAAATCATCAATTTTTCCTGCAATGTCAGATTTTCAAAAGCAATATACCGTTAAGTCTGCTGGACTCCTCTGGTTGCGGGGATATATAGGGCTTGTAGGTTCATCAAGAACCCTAGGTACCCAGAGCCAATAAATGAGCTGCACCCTGCAGTGCGTTTTCATTCTATACCGGGTATACAGCAATTAATTTGCTGAAATATAAAGAGTGAAAAATAGCTATCAAGAAAACCTTTGTATTTCCAAAATTGGAACAAGATAAGGTGTTGAGAAGCAGTGGTTATTTGCACATCTCTGAATTCCAGGGTCACCATACTAGCATGTGAATTACAGGGCATTTCTCAAATAGATGTCTTTTTTACACACTCTCTTATATTTGGAAGGAAAAAATGTAGAGAAAGACAAGGGGCAATAACACTTGTTTTGCTAATCTATGTCCTCCAAGTCTCCTGATAAAAATGATACCTCACTTTTGTGGGTAGGCCTAGCGCCCGAGACAGGAAACGCCCCAAAACGCAACGTGGACACATCATATTTTTTTTAAAGAAAACAGAGGTGTTTTTTGCAAAGTGCCTACCTGTAGGTTTTGGCCTCTAGCTCAGCCGGCACCTAGGTAAACCTAACAAACCTGTGCATTTTTGAAAACTAGAGACCTAGGGGAATCCAAGATGGGGTGACTTGTGGGGCTCTGACCAGGTTCTGTTACCAAGAATCCTTTGCAAACCTCAAAATTTGGCTAAAAAAACACATTTTCCTCACATTATGGTGACAGAAAGTTCTGGAATCTGAGAGGAGCCACAAATTTCCTACCACCCAGTGTTCCCCCAAGTCTCCCGATAAAAACAATACCTCACTTGTGTGGGTAGGCCTAGCTCCCGCGACAGGAAATGCCCCAAAATACAACGTAGACACATCGCATTTTTTCACAGAAAACAGAGCTGTTTTTTGCAAAGTGCCTACCTGTAGATTTTGGCCTCTAGCTCAGCCGCCACCTAGGGAAACCTACCAAACCTGTGCATTTTTTAAAACTAGAGACCTAGGGGAATCCAAGATGGGGTGACTTGCCGGGGTCTGACCAGGTTATGTTACCCAGAATCCTTTGCAAACCTCAAAATTTGGTTAAAGAAATACCTTTTCCTCTCATTTCGGGGACAGAAAGTTCTGGAATCTGAGAGGAGCCACAAATTTCCTTCCAACCAGCGTTCCCCCAAGTTTCCCAATAAAAATGATACCTCACTTTTGTGGGTACGCCTAGTGCCCGTGACAGGAAATGGCCCAAAACACAACGTGGACACATCTCATTTTTTGAAAGAAAACAGAGGTGTTTTTTGCAAAGCGCCTACCTGTAGATTTTGGCCTCTAGCTCAGCCGCCACCTAGGGAAACCTACCAAACCTGTGCATTTTTTAAAACTAGAGACGTAGGGGAATCCAAGATGGGGTGACTTGTGGGGCTCTGACCAGGTTCTGTTACCCAGAATCCTTTGCAAACCTCAAAATTTGGCTGACAAAACACATTTTCCTCACATTTCGGTGACAGAAAGTTCTGGAATCTGAGAGGAGGGACAAATTTCCTTCCACCCAGCGTTCCCCCAAGTCTCCCGATAAAAATGGTACCTCACTTGTGTGGGTAGGCCTAGCGCCAGCGACAGGCAATGCCCCAAAACACAACGTGGACACATCACATTTTTTCACAGAAACAGAGCTGTTTTTTGCAAAGTGCCTACCTGTAGATTTTAGCCTCTAGCTCAGCCGGCACCTAGGGAAACCTACCAAACCTGTGTATTTTTGAAAACTAGAAACCTAGGGGAATCCAAGATGGGGTGAATTGTGGGGCTCTGACCAGGTTCTGTTACCCAGAATCCTCTGCAAACCTCAAAATTTGCTAATAAAACACATTTTCCTCACATTTCGGTGACAGAAAGTTCTGGAATCTGAGAGGAGGGACAAATTTCCTTCCACCCAGCGTTCCCCCAAGTCTCCCGATAAAAATGGTACCTTACTTGTGTGGGAAGGCCTAGCGCCCGCGACAGGATATGCCCCAAAACACAACGTGGACACATTTCATTTTTTCACAGAAAACAGAGCTGTTTTTTGCAAAGTGCCTACCTGTAGATTTTGGCCTCTAGCTCAGCCGGTACCTAGGGAAACCTACAAACCTGTGCATTTTTGAAAACTAGAGACCTTGGGGAATCCAAGATGGGGTGATTTGTGGAGCTCTGACCAGGTTCTGTTACCCAGAATTCTTTGCAAACCTCAAAATTTGGCTAAAAAAACAAATTTTCCTCACATTATGGTGACAGAAAGTTCTGGAATCTGAGAGGAGGCACAAATTTCCTTCCACCCAGCATTCCCCCTAGTCTCCCGATAAAAATGGTACGTAACTTGTGTGGGTAGGCCTAGCGCCGGCGACAGGAAATGCCCTAAAGCACAACGTGGACACATCCCATTTTTTGACAGAATACAGAGCTGTTTTTTGCAAAGTGCTTACCTGTAGATTTTGGCCTCTAGCTCATCCGGCACCTAGGGAAACCTACCAAACCTGTGCATTTATGAAAACTAGAGACCTAGGGGAATCCAATATGGGGTGACATGTGGGGCTCTGACCAGGTTCTATTACCCAGAATCCTTTGCAAACCTCAGAATTTGGCTAAAAAAACACATTTTCCTCACATTATGGTGACATAAAGTTCTGGAATCTGAGAGGAGCCACAAATGTACTTCCACCCAGCGTTCCCCCAAGTCTCCGGATAAAAATGGTACCTCACTTGTGTGGGTAGGCCTAGCGCCCGCGACAGGATATGCCCCAAAACACAACGTGGACACATCCCATTTTTTCACAGAAAACAGAGCTGTTTTTTGCAAAGTGCCTACCTGTAGATTTTGGCCTCTAGCTCAGCCGGCAGCTAGGGAAACCTACCAAACCTGTGCATTTTTTAAAACTAGAGACCTAGGGGAATCCAAGATGGGGTGACTTGTCGGGGTCTGACCAGGTTATGTTACCCAGAATCCTTTGCAAACCTCAAAATTTGGTTAAAAAAATACTTTTTCCTCTCATTTCGGGGACAGAAAGTTCTGGAATCTGAGAGGAGCCACAAATTTCCTTCCAACCAGCGTTCCCCCAAGTTTCCCAATAAAAATGATACCTCACTTTTGTGGGTACGCCTAGCGCCCGTGACAGGAAATGGCCCAAAACACAACGTGGACACATTTCATTTTTTGAAAGAAAACAGAGGTGTTTTTTGCAAAGCGCCTACCTGAAGATTTTGGCCTCTAGCTCAGCCGCCACCTAGGGAAACCTACCAAACCTGTGCATTTTTTGAAAACTAGAGACCTAGGGGAATCCAAGATGGGGTGACTTGTGGGGCTCTTACCAGGTTCTGTTACCCAGAATCCTTTGCAAACCTCAAAATTTGGCTCAAAACACACATTTTCCTCACATTATGGTGACAGAAAGTTCTGGAATCTGAGAGGAGGCACAAATTTCCTACCACCCAGTGTTCCCCCAAGTCTCCCGATAAAAACAATACCTCACTTGTGTGGGTAGGCCTAGCTCCCGCGACAGGAAATGCCCCAAAACACAACGTAGACACATCGCATTTTTTCACAGAAAACAGAGCTGTTTTTTGCAAAGTGCCTACCTGTAGATTTTGGCCTCTAGCTCAGCCGCCACCTGGGGAAACCTACCAAACCTGTGCATTTTTTTAAACTAGAGACCTAGGGGAATCCAAGATGGGGTGACTTGTCGGGGTCTGACCAGGTTATGTTACCCAGAATCCTTTGCAAACCTCAAAATTTGGTTAAAGAAATACTTTTTCCTCTCATTTCGGGGACAGAAAGTTCTGGAATCTGAGAGGAGCCACAAATTTCCTTCCAACCAGCGTTCCCCCAAGTTTCCCAATAAAAATGATACCTCACTTTTGTGGGTACGCCTAGCGCCCGTGACAGGAAATGGCCCAAAACACAACGTGGACACATCTCATTTTTTGAAAGAAAACAGAGGTGTTTTTTGCAAAGCGCCTACTTGAAGATTTTGGCCTCTAGCTCAGCCGCCACCTAGGGAAACCTACCAAACCTGTGCATTTTTGAAAACTAGAGACCTAGGGGAATCCAAGATGGGGTGACTTGTGGGGCTCTGACCAGGTTCTGTTACCCAGAATCCTTTGCAAACCTCAAAATTTGGCTGACAAAACACATTTTCCTCACATTTCGGTGACAGAAAGTTCTGGAATCTGAGAGGAGGGACAAATTTCCTTCCACCCAGCGTTCCCCCAAGTCTCCCGATAAAAATGGTACCTCACTTGTGTGGGTAGGCTTAGCGCCCGTGACAGGATATGCCCCAAAACACAACGTGGACACATTTCATTTTTTCACAGAAAACAGAGCTGTTTTTTGCAAAGTGCCTACCTGTAGATTTTGGCCTCTAGCTCAGCCGGTACGTAGGGAAACCTACCAAACCTGTGCATTTTTGAAAACTAGAGACCTAGGGGAATCCAAGATGGGGTGACTTGTGGAGCTCTGACCAGGTTCTGTTACCCAGAATTCTTTGCAAACCTCAAAATTTGGCTAAAAAAACAAATTTTCCTCACATTATGGTGACAGAAAGTTCTGGAATCTGAGAGGAGGCACAAATTTCCTTCCACCCAGCATTCCCCCTAGTCTCCCGATAAAAATGGTACCTAACTTGTGTGGGTAGGCCTAGCGCCGGCGACAGGAAATGCCCCAAAGCACAACGTGGACACATCCCATTTTTTGACAGAATACAGAGCTGTTTTTTGCAAAATGCTTACCTGTAGATTTTGGCCTCTAGCTCATCCGGCACCTAGGGAAACCTACCAAACCTGTGCATTTATGAAAACTAGAGACCTAGGGGAATCCAATATGGGGTGACATGTGGGGCTCTGACCAGGTTCTATTACCCAGAATCCTTTGCAAACCTCAGAATTTGGCTAAAAAAACACATTTTCCTCACATTATGGTGACATAAAGTTCTGGAATCTGAGAGGAGCCACAAATGTACTTCCACCCAGCGTTCCCCCAAGTCTCCCGATAAAAATGGTACCTCACTTGTGTGGGTAGGCCTAGCGCCCGCGACAGGATATGCCCCAAAACACAACGTGGACACATCCCATTTTTTCACAGAAAACAGAGCTGTTTTTTGCAAAGTGCCTACCTGTAGATTTTGGCCTCTAGCTCAGCCGGCAGCTAGGGAAACCTACCAAACCTGTGCATTTTTGAAAACTAGAGACCTAGGGGAATCCAAGATGGGGTGACTTGTGGGGCTCTGACCAGGTTCGGTTACCCAGAATTCTTTGCAAACCTCCAAATTTGGCTAAAAAAACACATTTTCCTCACATTATGGTGACAGAAAGTTCTGGAATCTGAGAGGAGGCACAAATTTCCTTCCATCCAGCATTCCCCCTAGTCTCCCGATAAAAATGGTACCTAACTTGTGTGGGTAGGCCTAGCGCCGGCGACAGGAAATGCCCCAAAGCACAACGTGGACACATCCCATTTTTTGACAGAATACAGAGCTGTTTTTTGCAAAGTGCTTACCTGTAGATTTTGGCCTCTAGCTCATCCGGCACCTAGGGAAACCTACCAAACCTGTGCATTTATGAAAACTAGAGACCTAGGGGAATCCAATATGGGGTGACATGTGGGGCTCTGACCAGGTTCTATTACCCAGAATCCTTTGCAAACCTCAGAATTTGGCTAAAAAACACATTTTCCTCACATTATGGTGACATAAAGTTCTGGAATCTGAGAGGAGCCACAAATGTACTTCCACCCAGCGTTCCCCTAAGTCTCCTGATAAAAATGGTACCTCACTTGTGTGGGTAGGCCTAGCGCCCTCGACAGGATATGCCCCAAAACACAACGTGGACACATCCCATTTTTTCACAGAAAACAGAGCTGTTTTTTGCAAAGTGCCTACCTGTAGATTTTGGCCTCTAGCTCAGCCGGCAGCTAGGGAAACCTACCAAACCTGTGCATTTTTTAAAACTAGAGACCTAGGGGAATCCAAGATGGGGTGACTTGTCGGGGTCTGACCAGGTTATGTTACCCAGAATCCTTTGCAAACCTCAAAATTTGGTTAAAGAAATACTTTTTCCTCTCATTTCGGGGACAGAAAGTTCTGGAATCTGAGAGGAGCCACAAATTTCCTTCCAACCAGCGTTCCCCCAAGTTTCCCAATAAAAATGATACCTCACTTTTGTGGGTACGCCTAGCGCCCGTGACAGGAAATGGCCCAAAACACAACGTGGACACATCTCATTTTTTGAAAGAAAACAGAGGTGTTTTTTGCAAAGCGCCTACCTGAAGATTTTGGCCTCTAGCTCAGCCGCCACCTAGGGAAACCTACCAAACCTGTGCATTTTTGAAAACTAGAGACCTAGGGGAATCCAAGATGGGGTGACTTGTGGGGCTCTGACCAGGTTCTGTTACCCAGAATCCTTTGCAAACCTCAAAATTTGGCTAAAAAAACACATTTTCCTCACATTATGGTGACAGAAAGATCTGGAATCTGAGAGGAGGCACAAATTTCCTAACACCCAGTGTTCCCCCAAGTCTCCCGATAAAAACAATACCTCACTTGTGTGGGTAGGCCTAGCTCCCGCGACAGGAAATGCCCCAAAACACAACGTAGACACATCGCATTTTTTCACAGAAAACAGAGCTGTTTTTTGCAAAGTGCCTACCTGTAGATTTTGGCCTCTAGCTCAGCCGCCACCTGGGGAAACCTACCAAACCTGTGCATTTTTTAAAACTAGAGACCTAGGGAAATCCAAGATGGGGTGACTTGTCGGGGTCTGACCAGGTTATGTTACCCAGAATCCTTTGCAAACCTCAAAATTTGGTTAAAGAAATACTTTTTCCTCTCATTTCAGGGACAGAAAGTTCTGGAATCTGAGAGGAGCCACAATTTTCCTTCCAACCAGCGTTCCCCCAAGTTTCCCAATAAAAATGATCCCTCACTTTTGTGGGTACGCCTAGCGCCCGTGACAGGAAATGGCCCAAAACACGTGGACACATCTCATTTTTTGAAAGAAAACAGAGGTGCTTTTTGCAAAGCGCCTACCTGAAGAGTTTGGCCTCTAGCTCAGCCGCCACCTAGGGAAACCTACCAAACCTGTGCATTTTTGAAAACTAGAGACCTAGGGGAATCCAAGATGGGGTGACTTGTGGGGCTCTGACCAGGTTCTGTTACCCAGAATCCTTTGCAAACCTCAAAATTTGGCTGACAAAACACATTTTCCTCACATTTCGGTGACAGAAAGTTGTGGAATCGGAGAGGAGGGACAAATTTCCTTCCACCCAGCGTTCCCCCAAGTCTCCCGATAAAAATGGTACCTCACTTGTGTGGGTAGGCCTAGCGCCCGCGACAGGCAATGCCCCAAAACACAACGTGGACACATCAAATTTTTTCACAGAAACAGAGCTGTTTTTTGCAAAGTGCCTACCTGTAGATTTTGGCCTCTAGCTCAGCCGGCACCTAGGGAACCCTACCAAACCTGTGTATTTTTGAAAACTAGAAACCTAGGGGAATCCAAGATGGGGTGAATTGTGGGGCTCTGACCAGGTTCTGTTACCCAGAATCCTCTGCAAACCTCAAAATTTGCTAATAAAACACATTTTCCTCACATTTCGGTGACAGAAAGTTCTGGAATCTGAAAGGAGGGACAAATTTCCTTCCACCCAGCGTTCCCCCAAGTCTCCCGATAAAAATGGTACCTCACTTGTGTGGGTAGGCCTAGCGCCCGCGACAGGATATGCCCCAAAACACAACGTGGACACATCCCATTTTTTCACAGAAAACAGAGCTGTTTTTTGCAAAGTGCCTACCTGTAGATTTTGGCCTCTAGCTCAGCCGGCAGCTAGGGAAAGCTACCAAACCTGTGCATTTTTGAAAACTAGAGACCTAGGGGAATCCAAGATGGGGTGACTTGTGGGGCTCTGACCAGGTTCGGTTACCCAGAATCCTTTGCAAACCTCCAAATTTGGCTAAAAAAACACATTTTCCTCACATTATGGTGACAGAAAGTTCTGGAATCTGAGAGGAGGCACAAATTTCCTTCCACCCAGCGTTCCCCCAAGTCTCCCGATAAAAATGGTACCTCACTTTTGTGGGTACGCCTAGCGCCCGTGACAGGAAATGGCCCAAAACACAACGTGGACACATCTCCTTTTTTGAAAGAAAACAGAGGTGTTTTTTGCAAAGCGCCTACCTGAAGATTTTGGCCTCTAGCTCAGCCGCCACCTAGGGAAACCTACCAAACCTGTGCATTTTTGAAAACTAGAGACCTAGGGGAATCCAAGATGGGGTGACTTGTGGGGCTCTGACCAGGTTCTGTTACCCAGAATCCTTTGCAAACCTCAAAATTTGGCTAAAAAAACACATTTTCCTCACATTATGGTGACAGAAAGATCTGGAATCTGAGAGGAGGCACAAATTTCCTACCACCCAGTGTTCCCCCAAGTCTCCCGATAAAAACAATACCTCACTTGTGTGGGTAGGCCTAGCTCCCGCGACAGGAAATGCCCCAAAACACAACGTAGACACATCGCATTTTTTCACAGAAAACAGAGCTGTTTTTTGCAAAGTGCCTACCTGTAGATTTTGGCCTCTAGCTCAGCCGCCACCTGGGGAAACCTACCAAACCTGTGCATTTTTTAAAACTAGAGACCTAGGGAAATCCAAGATGGGGTGACTTGTCGGGGTCTGACCAGGTTATGTTACCCAGAATCCTTTGCAAACCTCAAAATTTGGTTAAAGAAATACTTTTTCCTCTCATTTCGGGGACAGAAAGTTCTGGAATCTGAGAGGAGCCACAAATTTCCTTCCAACCAGCGTTCCCCCAAGTTTCCCAATAAAAATTATACCTCACTTTTGAGGGTACGCCTAGCGCCCGTGACAGGAAATGGCCCAAAACACAACGTGGACACATCTCATTTTTTGAAAGAAAACAGAGGTGCTTTTTGCAAAGCGCCTACCTGAAGATTTTGGCCTCTAGCTCAGCCGCCACCTAGGGAAACCTACCAAACCTGTGCATTTTTGAAAACTAGAGACCTAGGGGAATCCAAGATGGGGTGACTTGTGGGGCTCTGACCAGGTTCTGTTACCCAGAATCCTTTGCAAACCTCAAAATTTGGCTAAAAAAACACATTTTCCTCACATTATGGTGACAGAAAGATCTGGAATCTGAGAGGAGGCACAAATTTCCTACCACCCAGTGTTCCCCCAAGTCTCCCGATAAAAACAATACCTCACTTGTGTGGGTAGGCCTAGCTCCCGCGACAGGAAATGCCCCAAAACACAACGTAGACACATCGCATTTTTTCACAGAAAACAGAGCTGTTTTTTGCAAAGTGCCTACCTGTAGATTTTGGCCTCTAGCTCAGCCGCCACCTGGGGAAACCTACCAAACCTGTGCATTTTTTAAAACTAGAGACCTAGGGAAATCCAAGATGGGGTGACTTGTCGGGGTCTGACCAGGTTATGTTACCCAGAATCCTTTGCAAACCTCAAAATTTGGTTAAAGAAATACTTTTTCCTCTCATTTCGGGGACAGAAAGTTCTGGAATCTGAGAGGAGCCACAAATTTCCTTCCAACCAGCGTTCCCCCAAGTTTCCCAATAAAAATGATACCTCACTTTTGAGGGTACGCCTAGCGCCCGTGACAGGAAATGGCCCAAAACACAACGTGGACACATCTCATTTTTTGAAAGAAAACAGAGGTGCTTTTTGCAAAGCGCCTACCTGAAGATTTTGGCCTCTAGCTCAGCCGCCACCTAGGGAAACCTACCAAACCTGTGCATTTTTGAAAACTAGAGACCTAGGGGAATCCAAGATGGGGTGACTTGTGGGGCTCTGACCAGGTTCTGTTACCCAGAATCCTTTGCAAACCTCAAAATTTGGCTGACAAAACACATTTTCCTCATATTTCGGTGACAGAAAGTTCTGGAATCGGAGAGGAGGGACAAATTTCCTTCCACCCAGCGTTCCCCCAAGTCTCCCGATAAAAATGGTACCTCACTTGTGTGGGTAGGCCTAGCGCCCGCGACAGGCAATGCCCCAAAACACAACGTGGACACATCAAATTTTTTCACAGAAACAGAGCTGTTTTTTGCAAAGTGCCTACCTGTAGATTTTGGCCTCTAGCTCAGCCGGCACCTAGGGAACCCTACCAAACCTGTGTATTTTTGAAAACTAGAAACCTAGGGGAATCCAAGATGGGGTGAATTGTGGGGCTCTGACCAGGTTCTGTTACCCAGAATCCTCTGCAAACCTCAAAACTTGCTAATAAAACACATTTTCCTCACATTTCGGTGACAGAAAGTTCTGGAATCTGAAAGGAGGGACAAATTTCCTTCCACCCAGCGTTCCCCCAAGTCTCCCGATAAAAATGGTACCTCACTTGTGTGGGTAGGCCTAGCGCCCGCGACAGGATATGCCCCAAAACACAACGTGGACACATCCCATTTTTTCACAGAAAACAGAGCTGTTTTTTGCAAAGTGCCTACCTGTAGATTTTGGCCTCTAGCTCAGCCGGCAGCTAGGGAAAGCTACCAAACCTGTGCATTTTTGAAAACTAGAGACCTAGGGGAATCCAAGATGAGGTGACTTGTGGGGCTCTGACCAGGTTCGGTTACCCAGAATCCTTTGCAAACCTCCAAATTTGGCTAAAAAAACACATTTTCCTCACATTATGGTGACAGAAAGTTCTGGAATCTGAGAGGAGGCACAAATTTCCTTCCACCCAGCGTTCCCCCAAGTCTCCCGATAAAAATGGTACCTCACTTTTGTGGGTACGCCTAGCGCCCGTGACAGGAAATGGCCCAAAACACAACGTGGACACATCTCATTTTTTGAAAGAAAACAGAGGTGTTTATTGCAAAGCGCCTACCTGAAGATTTTGGCCTCTAGCTCAGCCGCCACCTAGGGAAACCTACCAAACCTGTGCATTTTTGAAAACTAGAGACCTAGGGGAATCCAAGATGGGGTGACTTGTGGGGCTCTGACCAGGTTCTGTTACCCAGAATCCTTTGCAAACCTCAAAATTTGGCTAAAAAAACACATTTTCCTCACATTATGGTGACAGAAAGATCTGGAATCTGAGAGGAGGCACAAATTTCCTACCACCCAGTGTTCCCCCAAGTCTCCCGATAAAAACAATACCTCACTTGTGTGGGTAGGCCTAGCTCCCGCGACAGGAAATGCCCCAAAACACAACGTAGACACATCGCATTTTTTCACAGAAAACAGAGCTGTTTTTTGCAAAGTGCCTACCTGTAGATTTTGGCCTCTAGCTCAGCCGCCACCTGGGGAAACCTACCAAACCTGTGCATTTTTTAAAACTAGAGACCTAGGGAAATCCAAGATGGGGTGACTTGTCGGGGTCTGACCAGGTTATGTTACCCAGAATCCTTTGCAAACCTCAAAATTTGGTTAAAGAAATACTTTTTCCTCTCATTTCGGGGACAGAAAGTTCTGGAATCTGAGAGGAGCCACAAATTTCCTTCCAACCAGCGTTCCCCCAAGTTTCCCAATAAAAATGATACCTCACTTTTGTGGGTACGCCTAGCGCCCGTGACAGGAAATGGCCCAAAACACAACGTGGACACATCTCATTTTTTGAAAGAAAACAGAGGTGCTTTTTGCAAAGCGCCTACCTGAAGATTTTGGCCTCTAGCTCAGCCGCCACCTAGGGAAACCTACCAAACCTGTGCATTTTTGAAAACTAGAGACCTAGGGGAATCCAAGATGGGGTGACTTGTGGGGCTCTGACCAGGTTCTGTTACCCAGAATCCTTTGCAAACCTCAAAATTTGGCTGACAAAACACATTTTCCTCACATTTCGGTGACAGAAAGTTCTGGAATCGGAGAGGAGGGACAAATTTCCTTCCACCCAGCGTTCCCCCAAGTCTCCCGATAAAAATGGTACCTCACTTGTGTGGGTAGGCCTAGCGCCCGCGACAGGATATGCCCCAAAACACAACGTGGACACATCCCATTTTTTCACAGAAAACAGAGCTGTTTTTTGCAAAGTGCCTACCTGTAGATTTTGGCCTCTAGCTCAGCCGGCAGCTAGGGAAAGCTACCAAACCTGTGCATTTTTGAAAACTAGAGACCTAGGGGAATCCAAGATGGGGTGACTTGTGGGGCTCTGACCAGGTTCGGTTACCCAGAATCCTTTGCAAACCTCCAAATTTGGCTAAAAAAACACATTTTCCTCACATTATGGTGACAGAAAGTTCTGGAATCTGAGAGGAGGCACAAATTTCCTTCCACCCAGCGTTCCCCCAAGTCTCCCGATAAAAATGGTACCTCACTTTTGTGGGTACGCCTAGCGCCCGTGACAGGAAATGGCCCAAAACACAACGTGGACACATCTCATTTTTTGAAAGAAAACAGAGGTGTTTTTTGCAAAGCGCCTACCTGAAGATTTTGGCCTCTAGCTCAGCCGCCACCTAGGGAAACCTACCAAACCTGTGCATTTTTGAAAACTAGAGACCTAGGGGAATCCAAGATGGGGTGACTTGTGGGGCTCTGACCAGGTTCTGTTACCCAGAATCCTTTGCAAACCTCAAAATTTGGCTAAAAAAACACATTTTCCTCACATTATGGTGACAGAAAGATCTGGAATCTGAGAGGAGGCACAAATTTCCTACCACCCAGTGTTCCCCCAAGTCTCCCGATAAAAACAATACCTCACTTGTGTGGGTAGGCCTAGCTCCCGCGACAGGAAATGCCCCAAAACACAACGTAGACACATCGCATTTTTTCACAGAAAACAGAGCTGTTTTTTGCAAAGTGCCTACCTGTAGATTTTGGCCTCTAGCTCAGCCGCCACCTGGGGAAACCTACCAAACCTGTGCATTTTTTAAAACTAGAGACCTAGGGAAATCCAAGATGGGGTGACTTGTCGGGGTCTGACCAGGTTATGTTACCCAGAATCCTTTGCAAACCTCAAAATTTGGTTAAAGAAATACTTTTTCCTCTCATTTCGGGGACAGAAAGTTCTGGAATCTGAGAGGAGCCACAAATTTCCTTCCAACCAGCGTTCCCCCAAGTTTCCCAATAAAAATGATACCTCACTTTTGTGGGTACGCCTAGCGCCCGTGACAGGAAATGGCCCAAAACACAACGTGGACACATCTCATTTTTTGAAAGAAAACAGAGGTGCTTTTTGCAAAGCGCCTACCTGAAGATTTTGGCCTCTAGCTCAGCCGCCACCTAGGGAAACCTACCAAACCTGTGCATTTTTGAAAACTAGAGACCTAGGGGAATCCAAGATGGGGTGACTTGTGGGGCTCTGACCAGGTTCTGTTACCCAGAATCCTTTGCAAACCTCAAAATTTGGCTGACAAAACACATTTTCCTCACATTTCGGTGACAGAAAGTTCTGGAATCGGAGAGGAGGGACAAATTTCCTTCCACCCAGCGTTCCCCCAAGTCTCCCGATAAAAATGGTACCTCACTTGTGTGGGTAGGCCTAGCGCCCGCGACAGGCAATGCCCCAAAACACAACGTGGACACATCAAATTTTTTCACAGAAACAGAGCTGTTTTTTGCAAAGTGCCTACCTGTAGATTTTGGCCTCTAGCTCAGCCGGCACCTAGGGAACCCTACCAAACCTGTGTATTTTTGAAAACTAGAAACCTAGGGGAATCCAAGATGGGGTGAATTGTGGGGCTCTGACCAGGTTCTGTTACCCAGAATCCTCTGCAAACCTCAAAATTTGCTAATAAAACACATTTTCCTCACATTTCGGTGACAGAAAGTTCTGGAATCTGAAAGGAGGGACAAATTTCCTTCCACCCAGCGTTCCCCCAAGTCTCCCGATAAAAATGGTACCTCACTTGTGTGGGTAGGCCTAGCGCCCGCGACAGGATATGCCCCAAAACACAACGTGGACACATCCCATTTTTTCACAGAAAACAGAGCTGTTTTTTGCAAAGTGCCTACCTGTAGATTTTGGCCTCTAGCTCAGCCGGTACCTAGGGAAACCTACCAAACCTGTGCATTTTTGAAAACTAGAGACCTAGGGGAATCCAAGATGGGGTGACTTGTCGGGGTCTGACCAGGTTATGTTACCCAGAATCCTTTGCAAACTTCAAAATTTGGTTAAAGAAATACTTTTTCCTCTCATTTCGGGGACAGAAAGTTCTGGAATCTGAGAGGAGCCACAAATTTCCTTCCAACCAGCGTTCCCCCAAGTTTCCCAATAAAAATGATACCTCACTTTTGTGGGTACGCCTAGCGCCCGTGACAGGAAATGGCCCAAAACACAACGTGGACACATCTCATTTTTTGAAAGAAAACAGAGGTGTTTTTTGCAAAGCGCCTACCTGAAGATTTTGGCCTCTAGCTCAGCCGCCACCTAGGGAAACCTACCAAACCTGTGCATTTTTGAAAACTAGAGACCTAGGGGAATCCAAGATGGGGTGACTTGTGGGGCTCTGACCAGGTTCTGTTACCCAGAATCCTTTGCAAACCTCAAAATTTGGCTGACAAAACACATTTTCCTCACATTTCGGTGACAGAAAGTTCTGGAATCTGAGAGGAGGGACAAATTTCCTTCCACCCAGCGTTCCCCCAAGTCTCCCGATAAAAATGGTACCTCACTTGTGTGGGTAGGCCTAGCGCCCGCGACAGGCAATGCCCCAAAACACAACGTGGACACATCAAATTTTTCACAGAAACAGAGCTGTTTTTTGCAAAGTGCCTACCTGTAGATTTTGGCCTCTAGCTCAGCCGGCACATAGGGAACCCTACCAAACCTGTGTATTTTTGAAAACTAGAAACCTAGGGGAATCCAAGATGGGGTGAATTGTGGGGCTCTGACCAGGTTCTGTTACCCAGAATCCTCTGCAAACCTCAAAATTTGCTAATAAAACACATTTTCCTCACATTTCGGTGACAGAAAGTTCTGGAATCTGAAAGGAGGGACAAATTTCCTTCCACCCAGCGTTCCCCCAAGTCTCCCGATAAAAATGGTACCTCACTTGTGTGGGTAGGCCTAGCGCCCGCGACAGGATATGCCCCAAAACACAACGTGGACACATCCCATTTTTTCACAGAAAACAGAGCTGTTTTTTGCAAAGTGCCTACCTGTAGATTTTGGCCTCTAGCTCAGCCGGCACCTAGGGAACCCTACCAAACCTGTGTATTTTTGAAAACTAGAAACCTAGGGGAATCCAAGATGGGGTGAATTGTGGGGCTCTGACCAGGTTCTGTTCCCCAGAATCCTCTGCAAACCTCAAAAGTTGGCTAAAAAAACACATTTTCCTCACATTATGGTGACAGAAAGTTCTGGCATCTGAGAGGAGCCACAAAGTTCCTTCCACCCAGCGTTCCCCCAAGTCTCCCGATAAAAATGGTACCTCACTTGTGTGGGTAGGCCTAGCGCCCGCGACAGGATATGCCCCAAAACACAACGTGGACACATCCCATTTTTTCACAGAAAACAGAGCTGTTTTTTGCAAACTGCCTACCTGTAGATTTTGGCCTCTAGCTCAGCCGGCACCTAGGGAAACCTATCAAACCTGTGCGTTTGTGAAAACTAGAGACCTAGGGGAATCCAAGATGGGGTGACTTGTTGGGCTCTGACCAGGTTCGGTTACCCAGAATCCTTTGCAAACCTCCAAATTTGGCTAAAAAAACACATTTTCCTCACATTATGGTGACAGAAAGTTCTGGAATCTGAGAGGAGGCACAAATTTCCTACCACCCAGTGTTTCCCCAAGTCTCCCGATAAAAACAATACCTCACTTGTGTGGGTAGGCCTAGCTCCCGCGACAGGAAATGCCCCAAAACACAACGTAGACACATCGCATTTTTTCACAGAAAACAGAGCTGTTTTTTGCAAAGTGCCTACCTGTAGATTTTGGCCTCTAGCTCAGCCGCCACCTGGGGAAACCTACCAAACCTGTGCATTTTTTAAAACTAGAGACCTAGGGAAATCCAAGATGGGGTGACTTGTCTGGGTCTGACCAGGTTATGTTACCCAGAATCCTTTGCAAACCTCAAAATTTGGTTAAAGAAATACTTTTTCCTCTCATTTCGGGGTCAGAAAGTTCTGGAATCTGAGAGGAGCCACAAATTTCCTTCCAACCAGCGTTCCCCCAAGTTTCCCAATAAAAATGATACCTCACTTTTGTGGGTACGCCTAGCGCCCGTGACAGGAAATGGCCCAAAACACAACGTGGACACATCTCATTTTTTGAAAGAAAACAGAGGTGCTTTTTGCAAAGCGCCTACCTGAAGATTTTGGCCTCTAGCTCAGCCGCCACCTAGGGAAACCTACCAAACCTGTGCATTTTTGAAAACTAGAGACCTAGGGGAATCCAAGATGGGGTGACTTGTGGGGCTCTGACCAGGTTCTGTTACCCAGAATCCTTTGCAAACCTCAAAATTTGGCTGACAAAACACATTTTCCTCACATTTCGGTGACAGAAAGTTCTGGAATCGGAGAGGAGGGACAAATTTCCTTCCACCCAGCGTTCCCCCAAGTCTCCCGATAAAAATGGTACCTCACTTGTGTGGGTAGGCCTAGCGCCCGCGACAGGCAATGCCCCAAAACACAACGTGGACACATCAAATTTTTTCACAGAAACAGAGCTGTTTTTTGCAAAGTGCCTACCTGTAGATTTTGGCCTCTAGCTCAGCCGGCACCTAGGGAACCCTACCAAACCTGTGTATTTTTGAAAACTAGAAACCTAGGGGAATCCAAGATGGGGTGAATTGTGGGGCTCTGACCAGGTTCTGTTACCCAGAATCCTCTGCAAACCTCAAAATTTGCTAATAAAACACATTTTCCTCACATTTCGGTGACAGAAAGTTCTGGAATCTGAAAGGAGGGACAAATTTCCTTCCACCCAGCGTTCCCCCAAGTCTCCCGATAAAAATGGTACCTCACTTGTGTGGGTAGGCCTAGCGCCCGCGACAGGATATGCCCCAAAACACAACGTGGACACATCCCATTTTTTCACAGAAAACAGAGCTGTTTTTTGCAAAGTGCCTACCTGTAGATTTTGGCCTCTAGCTCAGCCGGCAGCTAGGGAAAGCTACCAAACCTGTGCATTTTTGAAAACTAGAGACCTAGGGGAATCCAAGATGGGGTGACTTGTGGGGCTCTGACCAGGTTCGGTTACCCAGAATCCTTTGCAAACCTCCAAATTTGGCTAAAAAAACACATTTTCCTCACATTATGGTGACAGAAAGTTCTGGAATCTGAGAGGAGGCACAAATTTCCTTCCACCCAGCGTTCCCCCAAGTCTCCCGATAAAAATGGTACCTCACTTTTGTGGGTACGCCTAGCGCCCGTGACAGGAAATGGCCCAAAACACAACGTGGACACATCTCATTTTTTGAAAGAAAACAGAGGTGTTTTTTGCAAAGCGCCTACCTGAAGATTTTGGCCTCTAGCTCAGCCGCCACCTAGGGAAACCTACCAAACCTGTGCATTTTTGAAAACTAGAGACCTAGGGGAATCCAAGATGGGGTGACTTGTGGGGCTCTGACCAGGTTCTGTTACCCAGAATCCTTTGCAAACCTCAAAATTTGGCTAAAAAAACACATTTTCCTCACATTATGGTGACAGAAAGATCTGGAATCTGAGAGGAGGCACAAATTTCCTACCACCCAGTGTTCCCCCAAGTCTCCCGATAAAAACAATACCTCACTTGTGTGGGTAGGCCTAGCTCCCGCGACAGGAAATGCCCCAAAACACAACGTAGACACATCGCATTTTTTCACAGAAAACAGAGCTGTTTTTTGCAAAGTGCCTACCTGTAGATTTTGGCCTCTAGCTCAGCCGCCACCTGGGGAAACCTACCAAACCTGTGCATTTTTTAAAACTAGAGACCTAGGGAAATCCAAGATGGGGTGACTTGTCGGGGTCTGACCAGGTTATGTTACCCAGAATCCTTTGCAAACCTCAAAATTTGGTTAAAGAAATACTTTTTCCTCTCATTTCGGGGACAGAAAGTTCTGGAATCTGAGAGGAGCCACAAATTTCCTTCCAACCAGCGTTCCCCCAAGTTTCCCAATAAAAATGATACCTCACTTTTGTGGGTACGCCTAGCGCCCGTGACAGGAAATGGCCCAAAACACAACGTGGACACATCTCATTTTTTGAAAGAAAACAGAGGTGCTTTTTGCAAAGCGCCTACCTGAAGATTTTGGCCTCTAGCTCAGCCGCCACCTAGGGAAACCTACCAAACCTGTGCATTTTTGAAAACTAGAGACCTAGGGGAATCCAAGATGGGGTGACTTGTGGGGCTCTGACCAGGTTCTGTTACCCAGAATCCTTTGCAAACCTCAAAATTTGGCTGACAAAACACATTTTCCTCATATTTCGGTGACAGAAAGTTCTGGAATCGGAGAGGAGGGACAAATTTCCTTCCACCCAGCGTTCCCCCAAGTCTCCCGATAAAAATGGTACCTCACTTGTGTGGGTAGGCCTAGCGCCCGCGACAGGCAATGCCCCAAAACACAACGTGGACACATCAAATTTTTTCACAGAAACAGAGCTGTTTTTTGCAAAGTGCCTACCTGTAGATTTTGGCCTCTAGCTCAGCCGGCACCTAGGGAACCCTACCAAACCTGTGTATTTTTGAAAACTAGAAACCTAGGGGAATCCAAGATGGGGTGAATTGTGGGGCTCTGACCAGGTTCTGTTACCCAGAATCCTCTGCAAACCTCAAAACTTGCTAATAAAACACATTTTCCTCACATTTCGGTGACAGAAAGTTCTGGAATCTGAAAGGAGGGACAAATTTCCTTCCACCCAGCGTTCCCCCAAGTCTCCCGATAAAAATGGTACCTCACTTGTGTGGGTAGGCCTAGCGCCCGCGACAGGATATGCCCCAAAACACAACGTGGACACATCCCATTTTTTCACAGAAAACAGAGCTGTTTTTTGCAAAGTGCCTACCTGTAGATTTTGGCCTCTAGCTCAGCCGGCAGCTAGGGAAAGCTACCAAACCTGTGCATTTTTGAAAACTAGAGACCTAGGGGAATCCAAGATGGGGTGACTTGTGGGGCTCTGACTAGGTTCTGTTACCCAGAATCCTTTGCAAACCTCAAAATTTGGCTAAAAAAACACATTTTCCTCACATTATGGTGACAGAAAGATCTGGAATCTGAGAGGAGGCACAAATTTCCTACCACCCAGTGTTCCCCCAAGTCTCCCGATAAAAACAATACCTCACTTGTGTGGGTAGGCCTAGCTCCCGCGACAGGAAATGCCCCAAAACACAACGTAGACACATCGCATTTTTTCACAGAAAACAGAGCTGTTTTTTGCAAAGTGCCTACCTGTAGATTTTGGCCTCTAGCTCAGCCGCCACCTGGGGAAACCTACCAAACCTGTGCATTTTTTAAAACTAGAGACCTAGGGAAATCCAAGATGGGGTGACTTGTCGGGGTCTGACCAGGTTATGTTACCCAGAATCCTTTGCAAACCTCAAAATTTGGTTAAAGAAATACTTTTTCCTCTCATTTCGGGGTCAGAAAGTTCTGGAATCTGAGAGGAGCCACAAATTTCCTTCCAACCAGCGTTCCCCCAAGTTTCCCAATAAAAATGATACCTCACTTTTGTGGGTACGCCTAGCGCCCGTGACAGGAAATGGCCCAAAACACAACGTGGACACATCTCATTTTTTGAAAGAAAACAGAGGTGCTTTTTGCAAAGCGCCTACCTGAAGATTTTGGCCTCTAGCTCAGCCGCCACCTAGGGAAACCTACCAAACCTGTGCATTTTTGAAAACTAGAGACCTAGGGGAATCCAAGATGGGGTGACTTGTGGGGCTCTGACCAGGTTCTGTTACCCAGAATCCTTTGCAAACCTCAAAATTTGGCTGACAAAACACATTTTCCTCACATTTCGGTGACAGAAAGTTCTGGAATCGGAGAGGAGGGACAAATTTCCTTCCACCCAGCGTTCCCCCAAGTCTCCCGATAAAAATGGTACCTCACTTGTGTGGGTAGGCCTAGCGCCCGCGACAGGCAATGCCCCAAAACACAACGTGGACACATCAAATTTTTTCACAGAAACAGAGCTGTTTTTTGCAAAGTGCCTACCTGTAGATTTTGGCCTCTAGCTCAGCCGGCACCTAGGGAACCCTACCAAACCTGTGTATTTTTGAAAACTAGAAACCTAGGGGAATCCAAGATGGGGTGAATTGTGGGGCTCTGACCAGGTTCTGTTACCCAGAATCCTCTGCAAACCTCAAAATTTGCTAATAAAACACATTTTCCTCACATTTCGGTGACAGAAAGTTCTGGAATCTGAAAGGAGGGACAAATTTCCTTCCACCCAGCGTTCCCCCAAGTCTCCCGATAAAAATGGTACCTCACTTGTGTGGGTAGGCCTAGCGCCCGCGACAGGATATGCCCCAAAACACAACGTGGACACATCCCATTTTTTCACAGAAAACAGAGCTGTTTTTTGCAAAGTGCCTACCTGTAGATTTTGGCCTCTAGCTCAGCCGGCAGCTAGGGAAAGCTACCAAACCTGTGCATTTTTGAAAACTAGAGACCTAGGGGAATCCAAGATGGGGTGACTTGTGGGGCTCTGACCAGGTTCGGTTACCCAGAATCCTTTGCAAACCTCCAAATTTGGCTAAAAAAACACATTTTCCTCACATTATGGTGACAGAAAGTTCTGGAATCTGAGAGGAGGCACAAATTGCCTTCCACCCAGCGTTCCCCCAAGTCTCCCGATAAAAATGGTACCTCACTTTTGTGGGTACGCCTAGCGCCCGTGACAGGAAATGGCCCAAAACACAACGTGGACACATCTCATTTTTTGAAAGAAAACAGAGGTGTTTTTTGCAAAGCGCCTACCTGAAGATTTTGGCCTCTAGCTCAGCCGCCACCTAGGGAAACCTACCAAACCTGTGCATTTTTGAAAACTAGAGACCTAGGGGAATCCAAGATGGGGTGACTTGTGGGGCTCTGACCAGGTTCTGTTACCCAGAATCCTTTGCAAACCTCAAAATTTGGCTAAAAAAACACATTTTCCTCACATTATGGTGACAGAAAGATCTGGAATCTGAGAGGAGGCACAAATTTCCTACCACCCAGTGTTCCCCCAAGTCTCCCGATAAAAACAATACCTCACTTGTGTGGGTAGGCCTAGCTCCCGCGACAGGAAATGCCCCAAAACACAACGTAGACACATCGCATTTTTTCACAGAAAACAGAGCTGTTTTTTGCAAAGTGCCTACCTGTAGATTTTGGCCTCTAGCTCAGCCGCCACCTGGGGAAACCTACCAAACCTGTGCATTTTTTAAAACTAGAGACCTAGGGAAATCCAAGATGGGGTGACTTGTCGGGGTCTGACCAGGTTATGTTACCCAGAATCCTTTGCAAACCTCAAAATTTGGTTAAAGAAATACTTTTTCCTCTCATTTCGGGGACAGAAAGTTCTGGAATCTGAGAGGAGCCACAAATTTCCTTCCAACCAGCGTTCCCCCAAGTTTCCCAATAAAAATGATACCTCACTTTTGTGGGTACGCCTAGCGCCCGTGACAGGAAATGGCCCAAAACACAACGTGGACACATCTCATTTTTTGAAAGAAAACAGAGGTGCTTTTTGCAAAGCGCCTACCTGAAGATTTTGGCCTCTAGCTCAGCCGCCACCTAGGGAAACCTACCAAACCTGTGCATTTTTGAAAACTAGAGACCTAGGGGAATCCAAGATGGGGTGACTTGTGGGGCTCTGACCAGGTTCTGTTACCCAGAATCCTTTGCAAACCTCAAAATTTGGCTGACAAAACACATTTTCCTCACATTTCGGTGACAGAAAGTTCTGGAATCGGAGAGGAGGGACAAATTTCCTTCCACCCAGCGTTCCCCCAAGTCTCCCGATAAAAATGGTACCTCACTTGTGTGGGTAGGCCTAGCGCCCGCGACAGGCAATGCCCCAAAACACAACGTGGACACATCAATTTTTTTCACAGAAACAGAGCTGTTTTTTGCAAAGTGCCTACCTGTAGATTTTGGCCTCTAGCTCAGCCGGCACCTAGGGAACCCTACCAAACCTGTGTATTTTTGAAAACTAGAAACCTAGGGGAATCCAAGATGGGGTGAATTGTGGGGCTCTGACCAGGTTCTGTTACCCAGAATCCTCTGCAAACCTCAAAATTTGCTAATAAAACACATTTTCCTCACATTTCGGTGACAGAAAGTTCTGGAATCTGAAAGGAGGGACAAATTTCCTTCCACCCAGCGTTCCCCCAAGTCTCCCGATAAAAATGGTACCTCACTTGTGTGGGTAGGCCTAGCGCCCGCGACAGGATATGCCCCAAAACACAACGTGGACACATCCCATTTTTTCACAGAAAACAGAGCTGTTTTTTGCAAAGTGCCTACCTGTAGATTTTGGCCTCTAGCTCAGCCGGCACCTAGGGAACCCTACCAAACCTGTGTATTTTTGAAAACTAGAAACCTAGGGGAATCCAAGATGGGGTGAATTGTGGGGCTCTGACCAGGTTCTGTTCCCCAGAATCCTCTGCAAACCTCAAAAGTTGGCTAAAAAAACACATTTTCCTCACATTATGGTGACAGAAAGTTCTGGCATCTGAGAGGAGCCACAAAGTTCCTTCCACCCAGCGTTCCCCCAAGTCTCCCGATAAAAATGGTACCTCACTTGTGTGGGTAGGCCTAGCGCCCGCGACAGGATATGCCCCAAAACACAACGTGGACACATCCCATTTTTTCACAGAAAACAGAGCTGTTTTTTGCAAACTGCCTACCTGTAGATTTTGGCCTCTAGCTCAGCCGGCACCTAGGGAAACCTATCAAACCTGTGCGTTTGTGAAAACTAGAGACCTAGGGGAATCCAAGATGGGGTGACTTGTTGGGCTCTGACCAGGTTCGGTTACCCAGAATCCTTTGCAAACCTCCAAATTTGGCTAAAAAAACACATTTTCCTCACATTATGGTGACAGAAAGTTCTGGAATCTGAGAGGAGGCACAAATTTCCTACCACCCAGTGTTTCCCCAAGTCTCCCGATAAAAACAATACCTCACTTGTGTGGGTAGGCCTAGCTCCCGCAACAGGAAATGCCCCAAAACACAACGTAGACACATCGCATTTTTTCACAGAAAACAGAGCTGTTTTTTGCAAAGTGCCTACCTGTAGATTTTGGCCTCTAGCTCAGCCGCCACCTGGGGAAACCTACCAAACCTGTGCATTTTTTAAAACTAGAGACCTAGGGAAATCCAAGATGGGGTGACTTGTCGGGGTCTGACCAGGTTATGTTACCCAGAATCCTTTGCAAACCTCAAAATTTGGTTAAAGAAATACTTTTTCCTCTCATTTCGGGGTCAGAAAGTTCTGGAATCTGAGAGGAGCCACAAATTTCCTTCCAACCAGCGTTCCCCCAAGTTTCCCAATAAAAATGATACCTCACTTTTGTGGGTACGCCTAGCGCCCGTGACAGGAAATGGCCCAAAACACAACGTGGACACATCTCATTTTTTGAAAGAAAACAGAGGTGCTTTTTGCAAAGCGCCTACCTGAAGATTTTGGCCTCTAGCTCAGCCGCCACCTAGGGAAACCTACCAAACCTGTGCATTTTTGAAAACTAGAGACCTAGGGGAATCCAAGATGGGGTGACTTGTGGGGCTCTGACCAGGTTCTGTTACCCAGAATCCTTTGCAAACCTCAAAATTTGGCTGACAAAACACATTTTTCTCACATTTCGGTGACAGAAAGTTCTGGAATCGGAGAGGAGGGACAAATTTCCTTCCACCCAGCGTTCCCCCAAGTCTCCCGATAAAAATGGTACCTCACTTGTGTGGGTAGGCCTAGCGCCCGCGACAGGCAATGCCCCAAAACACAACGTGGACACATCAAATTTTTTCACAGAAACAGAGCTGTTTTTTGCAAAGTGCCTACCTGTAGATTTTGGCCTCTAGCTCAGCCGGCACCTAGGGAACCCTACCAAACCTGTGTATTTTTGAAAACTAGAAACCTAGGGGAATCCAAGATGGGGTGAATTGTGGGGCTCTGACCAGGTTCTGTTACCCAGAATCCTCTGCAAACCTCAAAATTTGCTAATAAAACACATTTTCCTCACATTTCGGTGACAGAAAGTTCTGGAATCTGAAAGGAGGGACAAATTTCCTACCACCCAGCGTTCCCCCAAGTCTCCCGATAAAAATGGTACCTCACTTGTGTGGGTAGGCCTAGCGCCCGCGACAGGATATGCCCCAAAACACAACGTGGACACATCCCATTTTTTCACAGAAAACAGAGCTGTTTTTTGCAAAGTGCCTACCTGTAGATTTTGGCCTCTAGCTCAGCCGGCAGCTAGGGAAAGCTACCAAACCTGTGCATTTTTTAAAACTAGAGACCTAGGGGAATCCAAGATGGGGTGACTTGTGGGGCTCTGACCAGGTTCGGTTACCCAGAATCCTTTGCAAACCTCCAAATTTGGCTAAAAAAACACATTTTCCTCACATTATGGTGACAGAAAGTTCTGGAATCTGAGAGGAGGCACAAATTTCCTTCCACCCAGCGTTCCCCCAAGTCTCCCGATAAAAATGGTACCTCACTTTTGTGGGTACGCCTAGCGCCCGTGACAGGAAATGGCCCAAAACACAACGTGGACACATCTCATTTTTTGAAAGAAAACAGAGGTGTTTTTTGCAAAGCGCCTACCTGAAGATTTTGGCCTCTAGCTCAGCCGCCACCTAGGGAAACCTACCAAACCTGTGCATTTTTGAAAACTAGAGACCTAGGGGAATCCAAGATGGGGTGACTTGTGGGGCTCTGACCAGGTTCTGTTACCCAGAATCCTTTGCAAACCTCAAAATTTGGCTAAAAAAACACATTTTCCTCACATTATGGTGACAGAAAGATCTGGAATCTGAGAGGAGGCACAAATTTCCTACCACCCAGTGTTCCCCCAAGTCTCCCGATAAAAACAATACCTCACTTGTGTGGGTAGGCCTAGCTCCCGCGACAGGAAATGCCCCAAAACACAACGTAGACACATCGCATTTTTTCACAGAAAACAGAGCTGTTTTTTGCAAAGTGCCTACCTGTAGATTTTGGCCTCTAGCTCAGCCGCCACCTGGGGAAACCTACCAAACCTGTGCATTTTTTAAAACTAGAGACCTAGGGAAATCCAAGATGGGGTGACTTGTCGGGGTCTGACCAGGTTATGTTACCCAGAATCCTTTGCAAACCTCAAAATTTGGTTAAAGAAATACTTTTTCCTCTCATTTCGGGGACAGAAAGTTCTGGAATCTGAGAGGAGCCACAAATTTCCTTCCAACCAGCGTTCCCCCAAGTTTCCCAATAAAAATGATACCTCACTTTTGTGGGTACGCCTAGCGCCCGTGACAGGAAATGGCCCAAAACACAACGTGGACACATCTCATTTTTTGAAAGAAAACAGAGGTGCTTTTTGCAAAGCGCCTACCTGAAGATTTTGGCCTCTAGCTCAGCCGCCACCTAGGGAAACCTACCAAACCTGTGCATTTTTGAAAACTAGAGACCTAGGGGAATCCAAGATGGGGTGACTTGTGGGGCTCTGACCAGGTTCTGTTACCCAGAATCCTTTGCAAACCTCAAAATTTGGCTGACAAAACACATTTTCCTCACATTTCGGTGACAGAAAGTTCTGGAATCGGAGAGGAGGGACAAATTTCCTTCCACCCAGCGTTCCCCCAAGTCTCCCGATAAAAATGGTACCTCACTTGTGTGGGTAGGCCTAGCGCCCGCGACAGGCAATGCCCCAAAACACAACGTGGACACATCAAATTTTTTCACAGAAACAGAGCTGTTTTTTGCAAAGTGCCTACCTGTAGATTTTGGCCTCTAGCTCAGCCGGCACCTAGGGAACCCTACCAAACCTGTGTATTTTTGAAAACTAGAAACCTAGGGGAATCCAAGATGGGGTGAATTGTGGGGCTCTGACCAGGTTCTGTTACCCAGAATCCTCTGCAAACCTCAAAATTTGCTAATAAAACACATTTTCCTCACATTTCGGTGACAGAAAGTTCTGGAATCTGAAAGGAGGGACAAATTTCCTTCCACCCAGCGTTCCCCCAAGTCTCCCGATAAAAATGGTACCTCACTTGTGTGGGTAGGCCTAGCGCCCGCGACAGGATATGCCCCAAAACACAACGTGGACACATCCCATTTTTTCACAGAAAACAGAGCTGTTTTTTGCAAAGTGCCTACCTGTAGATTTTGGCCTCTAGCTCAGCCGGCAGCTAGGGAAACCTACCAAACCTGTGCATTTTTGAAAACTAGAGACCTAGGGGAATCCAAGATGGGGTGACTTGTCGGGGTCTGACCAGGTTATGTTACCCAGAATCCTTTGCAAACTTCAAAATTTGGTTAAAGAAATACTTTTTCCTCTCATTTCGGGGACAGAAAGTTCTGGAATCTGAGAGGAGCCACAAATTTCCTTCCAACCAGCGTTCCCCCAAGTTTCCCAATAAAAATGATACCTCACTTTTGTGGGTACGCCTAGCGCCCGTGACAGGAAATGGCCCAAAACACAACGTGGACACATCTCATTTTTTGAAAGAAAACAGAGGTGTTTTTTGCAAAGCGCCTACCTGAAGATTTTGGCCTCTAGCTCAGCCGCCACCTAGGGAAACCTACCAAACCTGTGCATTTTTGAAAACTAGAGACCTAGGGGAATCCAAGATGGGGTGACTTGTGGGGCTCTGACCAGGTTCTGTTACCCAGAATCCTTTGCAAACCTCAAAATTTGGCTGACAAAACACATTTTCCTCACATTTCGGTGACAGAAAGTTCTGGAATCTGAGAGGAGGGACAAATTTCCTTCCACCCAGCGTTCCCCCAAGTCTCCCGATAAAAATGGTACCTCACTTGTGTGGGTAGGCCTAGCGCCCGCGACAGGCAATGCCCCAAAACACAACGTGGACACATCAAATTTTTTCACAGAAACAGAGCTGTTTTTTGCAAAGTGCCTACCTGTAGATTTTGGCCTCTAGCTCAGCCGGCACCTAGGGAACCCTACCAAACCTGTGTATTTTTGAAAACTAGAAACCTAGGGGAATCCAAGATGGGGTGAATTGTGGGGCTCTGACCAGGTTCTGTTACCCAGAATCCTCTGCAAACCTCAAAATTTGCTAATAAAACACATTTTCCTCACATTTCGGTGACAGAAAGTTCTGGAATCTGAAAGGAGGGACAAATTTCCTTCCACCCAGCGTTCCCCCAAGTCTCCCGATAAAAATGGTACCTCACTTGTGTGGGTAGGCCTAGCGCCCGCGACAGGATATGCCCCAAAACACAACGTGGACACATCCCATTTTTTCACAGAAAACAGAGCTGTTTTTTGCAAAGTGCCTACCTGTAGATTTTGGCCTCTAGCTCAACCGGCAGCTAGGGAAAGCTACCAAACCTGTGCATTTTTGAAAACTAGAGACCTAGGGGAATCCAAGATGGGGTGACTTGTGGGGCTCTGACCAGGTTCGGTTACCCAGAATCCTTTGCAAACCTCCAAATTTGGCTAAAAAAACACATTTTCCTCACATTATGGTGACAGAAAGTTCTGGAATCTGAGAGGAGGCACAAATTTCCTTCCACCCAGCGTTCCCCCAAGTCTCCCGATAAAAATGGTACCTCACTTGTGTGGGTAGGCCTAGCGCCCGCGACAGGATATGCCCCAAAACACAACGTGGACACATCCCATTTTTTCACAGAAAACAGAGCTGTTTTTTGCAAAGTGCCTACCTGTAGATTTTGGCCTCTAGCTCAGCCGGTACCTAGGGAAACCTACCAAACCTGTGCATTTTTGAAAACTAGAGACCTAGGGGAATCCAAGATGGGGTGACTTGTGGAGCTCTGACCAGGTTCTGTTACCCAGAATTCTTTGCAAACCTCAAAATTTGGCTAAAAAAACAAATTTTCCTCACATTATGGTGACAGAAAGTTCTGGAATCTGAGGGGAGGCACAAATTTCCTTCCACCCAGCATTCCCCCTAGTCTCCCGATAAAAATGGTACCTAACTTGTGTGGGTAGGCCTAGCGCCGGCGACAGGAAATGCCCCAAAGCACAACGTGGACACATCCCATTTTTTGACAGAATACAGAGCTGTTTTTTGCAAAGTGCTTACCTGTAGATTTTGGCCTCTAGCTCATCCGGCACCTAGGGAAACCTACCAAACCTGTGCATTTATGAAAACTAGAGACCTAGGGGAATCCAATATGGGGTGACATGTGGGGCTCTGACCAGGTTCTATTACCCAGAATCCTTTGCAAACCTCAGAATTTGGCTAAAAAAACACATTTTCCTCACATTATGGTGACATAAAGTTCTGGAATCTGAGAGGAGCCACAAATGTACTTCCACCCAGCGTTCCCCCAAGTCTCCCAATAAAAATGGTACCTCACTTGTGTGGGTGGGCCTAGCGCCCGCGACAGGATATGCCCCAAAACACAACGTGGACACATCCCATTTTTTCACAGAAAACAGAGCTGTTTTTTGCAAAGTGCCTACCTGTAGATTTTGGCCTCTAGCTCAGCCGGCAGCTAGGGAAACCTACCAAACCTGTGCATTTTTGAAAACTAGAGACCTAGGGGAATCCAAGATGGGGTGACTTGTGGGGCTCTGACCAGGTTCGGTTACCCAGAATCCTTTGCAAACCTCCAAATTTGGCTAAAAAACACATTTTCCTCACATTATGGTGACAGAAAGTTCTGGAATCTGAGGAGGCACAAATTTCCTTCCACCCAGCGTTCCCCCAAGTCTCCCGATAAAAATGGTACCTCACTTGTGTGGGTAAGCCTAGCGCCCGTGACAGGATATGCCCCAAAACACAACGTGGACACATCCCAATTTTTCACAGAAAACAGAGCTGTTTTTTGCAAAGTGTCTACCTGTAGATATTGGCCTCTAGCTCAGCCGGCACCTAGGGAAACCTACCAAACCTGTGCCTTTTTGAAAACTAGAGACCTAGGGGAATCCAATCTGGGGTGACTTGTGGGGCTCTGACCAGGTTCGGTTACCCAGAATCCTTTGCAAACCTCCAAATTTGGCTAAAAAAACACATTTTCCTCACATTATGGTGACAGAAAGTTCTGGAATCTGAGAAAAGGCACAAATTTCCTTCCACCCAGCGTTCCCCCTAGTCTCCCGATAAAAATGGTACCTAACTTGTGTGGGTAGGCCTAGCGCCGGCGACAGGACATGCCCCAAAGCACAACGTGGACACATCCCATTTTTTGACAGAAAACAGAGCTGTTTTTTGCAAAGTGCTTACCTGTAGATTTTGGCCTCTAGCTCAGCTGGCACCAAGGGAAACCTACCAAACCTGTGCATTTATGAAAACTAGAGACCTAGGGGAATCCAAGATGGGGTGATTTGTGGGGCTCTGACCAGGTTCTGTTACCCAGAATCCTTTCTAAACCTCATAAGTTGGCTAAAAAAACACATTTTCCTCACATTATGGTGACAGAAAGTTCTTGCATCTGAGAGGAGCCACAAAGTTCCTTCCACCCAGCGTTCCCCCAAGTCTCCCGATAAAAATGGTACCTCACTTGTGTGGGTAGGCCTAGCGCCCGCGACAGGATATGCCCCAAAACACAACGTGGACACATCCCATTTTTTCACAGAAAACAGAGCTGTTTTTTGCAAAGTGCCTACCTGTAGATTTTGGCCTCTAGCTCAGCCGGCACCTAGGGAAACCTACCAAACCTGTGCATTTGTGAAAACTAGAGACCTAGGGGAATCCAAGATGGGGTGACTTGTGGGGCTCTGACCAGGTTCGGTTACCCAGAATCCTTTGCAAACCTCCAAATTTGGCTAAAAAAACACATTTTCCTCACATTATGGTGACAGAAAGTTCTGGAATCTGAGAGGAGGCACAAATTTCCTTCCACCCAGCGTTCCCCCAAGTCTCCCGATAAAAATGGTACCTCACTTGTGTGGGTAGGCCTAGCGCCCCGCGACAGGATATGCCCCAAAACACAACGTGGACACATCCCATTTTTTCACAGAAAAACAGAGCTGTTTTTTTGCAAAGTGTCTACCTGTAGATTTTGGCCTCTAGCTCAGCCGGCACCTAGGGAAACCTACCAAACCTGTGCATTTTTGAAAACTAGAGACCTAGGGGAATCCCAAGATGGGGTGATTTGTGGGGCTCTGACCAGGTTCTGTTACCCAGAATTCTTTGCAAACCTCAAAATTTGGCTAAAAAAAACAATTTTCCTCACATTATGGTGACAGAAAGTTCTGGAATCTGAGAGGAGGCACAAATTTCCTTCCATCCAGCATTCCCCCCTAGTCTCCCGATAAAAATGGTACCTAACTTGTGTGGGTAGGCCTAGCGCCGGCGACCAGGAAATGCCCGAAAGCACAATGTGGACACATCCCATTTTTTTACAGAATACAGAGCTGTTTTTTGCAAAGTGCATACCTGTAGATTTTGGCCTCTAGCTCATCCGGCACCTAGGGAAACCTACCAAACCTGTGCATTTATGAAAACTAGAGACCTAGGGGAATCCAATATGGGGTGACTTGTGGGGCTCTGACCAGGTTCGGTTACCCAGAATCCTTTGCAAACCTCCAAATTTGGCTAAAAAAACACATTTTCCTCACATTATGGTGACAGAAAGTTCTGGAATCTGAGAAAAGGCACAAATTTCCTTCCACCCAGCGTTCCCCCTAGTCTCCCGATAAAAATGGTACCTAACTTGTGTGGGTAGGCCTAGCGCCGGCGACAGGAAATGCCCCAAAGCACAACGTGGACACATCCCATTTTATGACAGAAAACAGAGCTGTTTTTTGCAAAGTGCTTACCTGTAGATTTTGGCCTCTAGCTCAGCTGGCACCAAGGGAAACCTACCAAACCTGTGCATTTATGAAAACTAGAGACCTAGGGGAATCCAAGATGGGGTGATTTGTGGGGCTCTGACCAGGTTCTGTTACCCAGAATCCTTTCTAACCCTCAAAAGTTGGCTAAAAAAACACATTTTCCTCACATTATGGTGACAGAAAGTTCTGGCATCTGAGAGGAGCCACAAAGTTCCTTCCACCCAGCGTTCCCCCAAGTCTCCCGATAAAAATGGTACCTCACTTGTGTGGGTAGGCCTAGCGCCCGCGACAGGATATGTCCCAAAACACAACGTGGACACATCCCATTTTTTCACAGAAAACAGAGCTGTTTTTTGCAAAGTGTCTACCTGTAGATTTTGGCCTCTAGCTCAGCCGGCACCTAGGGAAACCTACCAAACCTGTGCATTTTTGAAAACTAGAGACCTAGGGGAATCCAAGATGGGGTGATTTGTGGGGCTCTGACCAGGTTCTGTTACCCAGAATTCTTTGCAAACCTCAAAATTTGGCTAAAAAAACAAATTTTCCTCACATTATGGTGACAGAAAGTTCTGGAATCTGAGAGGAGGCACAAATTTCCTTCCATCCAGCATTCCCCCTAGTCTCCCGATAAAAATGGTACCTAACTTGTGTGGGTAGGCCTAGCGCCGGCGACAGGAAATGCCCGAAAGCACAATGTGGACACATCCCATTTTTTTACAGAATACAGAGCTGTTTTTTGCAAAGTGCATACCTGTAGATTTTGGCCTCTAGCTCATCCGGCACCTAGGGAAACCTACCAAACCTGTGCATTTATGAAAACTAGAGACCTAGGGGAATCCAATATGGGGTGACTTGTGGGGCTCTGACCAGGTTCGGTTACCCAGAATCCTTTGCAAACCTCCAAATTTGGCTAAAAAAACACATTTTCCTCACATTATGGTGACAGAAAGTTCTGGAATCTGAGAAAAGGCACAAATTTCCTTCCACCCAGCGTTCCCCCTAGTCTCCCGATAAAAATGGTACCTAACTTGTGTGGGTAGGCCTAGCGCCGGCGACAGGAAATGCCCCAAAGCACAACGTGGACACATCCCATTTTATGACAGAAAACAGAGCTGTTTTTTGCAAAGTGCTTACCTGTAGATTTTGGCCTCTAGCTCAGCTGGCACCAAGGGAAACCTACCAAACCTGTGCATTTATGAAAACTAGAGACCTAGGGGAATCCAAGATGGGGTGATTTGTGGGGCTCTGACCAGGTTCTGTTACCCAGAATCCTTTCTAAACCTCAAAAGTTGGCTAAAAAAACACATTTTCCTCACATTATGGTGACAGAAAGTTCTGGCATCTGAGAGGAGCCACAAAGTTCCTTCCACCCAGCGTTCCCCCAAGTCTCCCGATAAAAATGGTACCTCACTTGTGTGGGTAGGCCTAGCGCCCGCGACAGGATATGCCCCAAAACACAACGTGGACACATCCCATTTTTTCACAGAAAACAGAGCTGTTTTTTGCAAACTGCCTACCTGTAGATTTTGGCCTCTAGCTCAGCCGGCACCTAGGGAAACCTATCAAACCTGTGCGTTTGTGAAAACTAGAGACCTTGGGGAATCCAAGATGGGGTGATTTGTGGAGCTCTGACCAGGTTCTGTTACCCAGAATTCTTTGCAAACCTCAAAATTTGGCTAAAAAAACAAATTTTCCTCACATTATGGTGACAGAAAGTTCTGGAATCTGAGAGGAGGCACAAATTTCCTTCCACCCAGCATTCCCCCTAGTCTCCCGATAAAAATGGTACGTAACTTGTGTGGGTAGGCCTAGCGCCGGCGACAGGAAATGCCCTAAAGCACAACGTGGACACATCCCATTTTTTGACAGAATACAGAGCTGTTTTTTGCAAAGTGCTTACCTGTAGATTTTGGCCTCTAGCTCATCCGGCACCTAGGGAAACCTACCAAACCTGTGCATTTATGAAAACTAGAGACCTAGGGGAATCCAATATGGGGTGACATGTGGGGCTCTGACCAGGTTCTATTACCCAGAATCCTTTGCAAACCTCAGAATTTGGCTAAAAAAACACATTTTCCTCACATTATGGTGACATAAAGTTCTGGAATCTGAGAGGAGCCACAAATGTACTTCCACCCAGCGTTCCCCCAAGTCTCCGGATAAAAATGGTACCTCACTTGTGTGGGTAGGCCTAGCGCCCGCGACAGGATATGCCCCAAAACACAACGTGGACACATCCCATTTTTTCACAGAAAACAGAGCTGTTTTTTGCAAAGTGCCTACCTGTAGATTTTGGCCTCTAGCTCAGCCGGCAGCTAGGGAAACCTACCAAACCTGTGCATTTTTTAAAACTAGAGACCTAGGGGAATCCAAGATGGGGTGACTTGTCGGGGTCTGACCAGGTTATGTTACCCAGAATCCTTTGCAAACCTCAAAATTTGGTTAAAAAAATACTTTTTCCTCTCATTTCGGGGACAGAAAGTTCTGGAATCTGAGAGGAGCCACAAATTTCCTTCCAACCAGCGTTCCCCCAAGTTTCCCAATAAAAATGATACCTCACTTTTGTGGGTACGCCTAGCGCCCGTGACAGGAAATGGCCCAAAACACAACGTGGACACATCTCATTTTTTGAAAGAAAACAGAGGTGTTTTTTGCAAAGCGCCTACCTGAAGATTTTGGCCTCTAGCTCAGCCGCCACCTAGGGAAACCTACCAAACCTGTGCATTTTTTGAAAACTAGAGACCTAGGGGAATCCAAGATGGGGTGACTTGTGGGGCTCTTACCAGGTTCTGTTACCCAGAATCCTTTGCAAACCTCAAAATTTGGCTCAAAACACACATTTTCCTCACATTATGGTGACAGAAAGTTCTGGAATCTGAGAGGAGGCACAAATTTCCTACCACCCAGTGTTCCCCCAAGTCTCCCGATAAAAACAATACCTCACTTGTGTGGGTAGGCCTAGCTCCCGCGACAGGAAATGCCCCAAAACACAACGTAGACACATCGCATTTTTTCACAGAAAACAGAGCTGTTTTTTGCAAAGTGCCTACCTGTAGATTTTGGCCTCTAGCTCAGCCGCCACCTGGGGAAACCTACCAAACCTGTGCATTTTTTTAAACTAGAGACCTAGGGGAATCCAAGATGGGGTGACTTGTCGGGGTCTGACCAGGTTATGTTACCCAGAATCCTTTGCAAACCTCAAAATTTGGTTAAAGAAATACTTTTTCCTCTCATTTCGGGGACAGAAAGTTCTGGAATCTGAGAGGAGCCACAAATTTCCTTCCAACCAGCGTTCCCCCAAGTTTCCCAATAAAAATGATACCTCACTTTTGTGGGTACGCCTAGCGCCCGTGACAGGAAATGGCCCAAAACACAACGTGGACACATCTCATTTTTTGAAAGAAAACAGAGGTGTTTTTTGCAAAGCGCCTACTTGAAGATTTTGGCCTCTAGCTCAGCCGCCACCTAGGGAAACCTACCAAACCTGTGCATTTTTGAAAACTAGAGACCTAGGGGAATCCAAGATGGGGTGACTTGTGGGGCTCTGACCAGGTTCTGTTACCCAGAATCCTTTGCAAACCTCAAAATTTGGCTGACAAAACACATTTTCCTCACATTTCGGTGACAGAAAGTTCTGGAATCTGAGAGGAGGGACAAATTTCCTTCCACCCAGCGTTCCCCCAAGTCTCCCGATAAAAATGGTACCTCACTTGTGTGGGTAGGCCTAGCGCCCGCGACAGGCAATGCCCCAAAACACAACGTGGACACATCAAATGTTTTCACAGAAACAGAGCTGTTTTTTGCAAAGTGCCTACCTGTAGATTTTGGCCTCTAGCTCAGCCGGCACCTAGGGAAACCTACCAAACCTGTGTATTTTTGAAAACTAGAAACCTAGGGGAATCCAAGATGGGGTGAATTGTGGGGCTCTGACCAGGTTCTGTTACCCAGAATCCTCTGCAAACCTCAAAATTCGCTAATAAAACACATTTTCCTCACATTTCGGTGACAGAAAGTTCTGGAATCTGAGAGGAGGGACAAATTTCCTTCCACCCAGCGTTCCCCCAAGTCTCCCGATAAAAATGGTACCTCACTTGTGTGGGTAGGCCTAGCGCCCGCGACAGGATATGCCCCAAAACACAACGTGGACACATTTCATTTTTTCACAGAAAACAGAGCTGTTTTTTGCAAAGTGCCTACCTGTAGATTTTGGCCTCTAGCTCAGCCGGTACGTAGGGAAACCTACCAAACCTGTGCATTTTTGAAAACTAGAGACCTAGGGGAATCCAAGATGGGGTGACTTGTGGAGCTCTGACCAGGTTCTGTTACCCAGAATTCTTTGCAAACCTCAAAATTTGGCTAAAAAAACAAATTTTCCTCACATTATGGTGACAGAAAGTTCTGGAATCTGAGAGGAGGCACAAATTTCCTTCCACCCAGCATTCCCCCTAGTCTCCCGATAAAAATGGTACCTAACTTGTGTGGGTAGGCCTAGCGCCGGCGACAGGAAATGCCCCAAAGCACAACGTGGACACATCCCATTTTTTGACAGAATACAGAGCTGTTTTTTGCAAAATGCTTACCTGTAGATTTTGGCCTCTAGCTCATCCGGCACCTAGGGAAACCTACCAAACCTGTGCATTTATGAAAACTAGAGACCTAGGGGAATCCAATATGGGGTGACATGTGGGGCTCTGACCAGGTTCTATTACCCAGAATCCTTTGCAAACCTCAGAATTTGGCTAAAAAAACACATTTTCCTCACATTATGGTGACATAAAGTTCTGGAATCTGAGAGGAGCCACAAATGTACTTCCACCCAGCGTTCCCCCAAGTCTCCCGATAAAAATGGTACCTCACTTGTGTGGGTAGGCCTAGCGCCCGCGACAGGATATGCCCCAAAACACAACGTGGACACATCCCATTTTTTCACAGAAAACAGAGCTGTTTTTTGCAAAGTGCCTACCTGTAGATTTTGGCCTCTAGCTCAGCCGGCAGCTAGGGAAACCTACCAAACCTGTGCATTTTTGAAAACTAGAGACCTAGGGGAATCCAAGATGGGGTGACTTGTGGGGCTCTGACCAGGTTCGGTTACCCAGAATTCTTTGCAAACCTCCAAATTTGGCTAAAAAAACACATTTTCCTCACATTATGGTGACAGAAAGTTCTGGAATCTGAGAGGAGGCACAAATTTCCTTCCATCCAGCATTCCCCCTAGTCTCCCGATAAAAATGGTACCTAACTTGTGTGGGTAGGCCTAGCGCCGGCGACAGGAAATGCCCCAAAGCACAACGTGGACACATCCCATTTTTTGACAGAATACAGAGCTGTTTTTTGCAAAGTGCTTACCTGTAGATTTTGGCCTCTAACTCATCCGGCACCTAGGGAAACCTACCAAACCTGTGCATTTATGAAAACTAGAGACCTAGGGGAATCCAATATGGGGTGACATGTGGGGCTCTGACCAGGTTCTATTACCCAGAATCCTTTGCAAACCTCAGAATTTGGCTAAAAAACACATTTTCCTCACATTATGGTGACATAAAGTTCTGGAATCTGAGAGGAGCCACAAATGTACTTCCACCCAGCGTTCCCCTAAGTCTCCTGATAAAAATGGTACCTCACTTGTGTGGGTAGGCCTAGCGCCCTCGACAGGATATGCCCCAAAACACAACGTGGACACATCCCATTTTTTCACAGAAAACAGAGCTGTTTTTTGCAAAGTGCCTACCTGTAGATTTTGGCCTCTAGCTCAGCCGGCAGCTAGGGAAACCTACCAAACCTGTGCATTTTTTAAAACTAGAGACCTAGGGGAATCCAAGATGGGGTGACTTGTCGGGGTCTGACCAGGTTATGTTACCCAGAATCCTTTGCAAACCTCAAAATTTGGTTAAAGAAATACTTTTTCCTCTCATTTCGGGGACAGAAAGTTCTGGAATCTGAGAGGAGCCACAAATTTCCTTCCAACCAGCGTTCCCCCAAGTTTCCCAATAAAAATGATACCTCACTTTTGTGGGTACGCCTAGCGCCCGTGACAGGAAATGGCCCAAAACACAACGTGGACACATCTCATTTTTTGAAAGAAAACAGAGGTGTTTTTTGCAAAGCGCCTACCTGAAGATTTTGGCCTCTAGCTCAGCCGCCACCTAGGGAAACCTACCAAACCTGTGCATTTTTGAAAACTAGAGACCTAGGGGAATCCAAGATGGGGTGACTTGTGGGGCTCTGACCAGGTTCTGTTACCCAGAATCCTTTGCAAACCTCAAAATTTGGCTAAAAAAACACATTTTCCTCACATTATGGTGACAGAAAGATCTGGAATCTGAGAGGAGGCACAAATTTCCTAACACCCAGTGTTCCCCCAAGTCTCCCGATAAAAACAATACCTCACTTGTGTGGGTAGGCCTAGCTCCCGCGACAGGAAATGCCCCAAAACACAACGTAGACACATCGCATTTTTTCACAGAAAACAGAGCTGTTTTTTGCAAAGTGCCTACCTGTAGATTTTGGCCTCTAGCTCAGCCGCCACCTGGGGAAACCTACCAAACCTGTGCATTTTTTAAAACTAGAGACCTAGGGAAATCCAAGATGGGGTGACTTGTCGGGGTCTGACCAGGTTATGTTACCCAGAATCCTTTGCAAACCTCAAAATTTGGTTAAAGAAATACTTTTTCCTCTCATTTCAGGGACAGAAAGTTCTGGAATCTGAGAGGAGCCACAATTTTCCTTCCAACCAGCGTTCCCCCAAGTTTCCCAATAAAAATGATCCCTCACTTTTGTGGGTACGCCTAGCGCCCGTGACAGGAAATGGCCCAAAACACGTGGACACATCTCATTTTTTGAAAGAAAACAGAGGTGCTTTTTGCAAAGCGCCTACCTGAAGAGTTTGGCCTCTAGCTCAGCCGCCACCTAGGGAAACCTACCAAACCTGTGCATTTTTGAAAACTAGAGACCTAGGGGAATCCAAGATGGGGTGACTTGTGGGGCTCTGACCAGGTTCTGTTACCCAGAATCCTTTGCAAACCTCAAAATTTGGCTGACAAAACACATTTTCCTCACATTTCGGTGACAGAAAGTTGTGGAATCGGAGAGGAGGGACAAATTTCCTTCCACCCAGCGTTCCCCCAAGTCTCCCGATAAAAATGGTACCTCACTTGTGTGGGTAGGCCTAGCGCCCGCGACAGGCAATGCCCCAAAACACAACGTGGACACATCAAATTTTTTCACAGAAACAGAGCTGTTTTTTGCAAAGTGCCTACCTGTAGATTTTGGCCTCTAGCTCAGCCGGCACCTAGGGAACCCTACCAAACCTGTGTATTTTTGAAAACTAGAAACCTAGGGGAATCCAAGATGGGGTGAATTGTGGGGCTCTGACCAGGTTCTGTTACCCAGAATCCTCTGCAAACCTCAAAATTTGCTAATAAAACACATTTTCCTCACATTTCGGTGACAGAAAGTTCTGGAATCTGAAACGAGGGACAAATTTCCTTCCACCCAGCGTTCCCCCAAGTCTCCCGATAAAAATGGTACCTCACTTGTGTGGGTAGGCCTAGCGCCCGCGACAGGATATGCCCCAAAACACAACGTGGACACATCCCATTTTTTCACAGAAAACAGAGCTGTTTTTTGCAAAGTGCCTACCTGTAGATTTTGGCCTCTAGCTCAGCCGGCAGCTAGGGAAAGCTACCAAACCTGTGCATTTTTGAAAACTAGAGACCTAGGGGAATCCAAGATGGGGTGACTTGTGGGGCTCTGACCAGGTTCGGTTACCCAGAATCCTTTGCAAACCTCCAAATTTGGCTAAAAAAACACATTTTCCTCACATTATGGTGACAGAAAGTTCTGGAATCTGAGAGGAGGCACAAATTTCCTTCCACCCAGCGTTCCCCCAAGTCTCCCGATAAAAATGGTACCTCACTTTTGTGGGTACGCCTAGCGCCCGTGACAGGAAATGGCCCAAAACACAACGTGGACACATCTCCTTTTTTGAAAGAAAACAGAGGTGTTTTTTGCAAAGCGCCTACCTGAAGATTTTGGCCTCTAGCTCAGCCGCCACCTAGGGAAACCTACCAAACCTGTGCATTTTTGAAAACTAGAGACCTACGGGAATCCAAGATGGGGTGACTTGTGGGGCTCTGACCAGGTTCTGTTACCCAGAATCCTTTGCAAACCTCAAAATTTGGCTAAAAAAACACATTTTCCTCACATTATGGTGACAGAAAGATCTGGAATCTGAGAGGAGGCACAAATTTCCTACCACCCAGTGTTCCCCCAAGTCTCCCGATAAAAACAATACCTCACTTGTGTGGGTAGGCCTAGCTCCCGCGACAGGAAATGCCCCAAAACACAACGTAGACACATCGCATTTTTTCACAGAAAACAGAGCTGTTTTTTGCAAAGTGCCTACCTGTAGATTTTGGCCTCTAGCTCAGCCGCCACCTGGGGAAACCTACCAAACCTGTGCATTTTTTAAAACTAGAGACCTAGGGAAATCCAAGATGGGGTGACTTGTCGGGGTCTGACCAGGTTATGTTACCCAGAATCCTTTGCAAACCTCAAAATTTGGTTAAAGAAATACTTTTTCCTCTCATTTCGGGGACAGAAAGTTCTGGAATCTGAGAGGAGCCACAAATTTCCTTCCAACCAGCGTTCCCCCAAGTTTCCCAATAAAAATGATACCTCACTTTTGAGGGTACGCCTAGCGCCCGTGACAGGAAATGGCCCAAAACACAACGTGGACACATCTCATTTTTTGAAAGAAAACAGAGGTGCTTTTTGCAAAGCGTCTACCTGAAGATTTTGGCCTCTAGCTCAGCCGCCACCTAGGGAAACCTACCAAACCTGTGCATTTTTGAAAACTAGAGACCTAGGGGAATCCAAGATGGGGTGACTTGTGGGGCTCTGACCAGGTTCTGTTACCCAGAATCCTTTGCAAACCTCAAAATTTGGCTAAAAAAACACATTTTCCTCACATTATGGTGACAGAAAGATCTGGAATCTGAGAGGAGGCACAAATTTCCTACCACCCAGTGTTCCCCCAAGTCTCCCGATAAAAACAATACCTCACTTGTGTGGGTAGGCCTAGCTCCCGCGACAGGAAATGCCCCAAAACACAACGTAGACACATCGCATTTTTTCACAGAAAACAGAGCTGTTTTTTGCAAAGTGCCTACCTGTAGATTTTGGCCTCTAGCTCAGCCGCCACCTGGGGAAACCTACCAAACCTGTGCATTTTTTAAAACTAGAGACCTAGGGAAATCCAAGATGGGGTGACTTGTCGGGGTCTGACCAGGTTATGTTACCCAGAATCCTTTGCAAACCTCAAAATTTGGTTAAAGAAATACTTTTTCCTCTCATTTCGGGGACAGAAAGTTCTGGAATCTGAGAGGAGCCACAAATTTCCTTCCAACCAGCGTTCCCCCAAGTTTCCCAATAAAAATGATACCTCACTTTTGAGGGTACGCCTAGCGCCCGTGACAGGAAATGGCCCAAAACACAACGTGGACACATCTCATTTTTTGAAAGAAAACAGAGGTGCTTTTTGCAAAGCGCCTACCTGAAGATTTTGGCCTCTAGCTCAGCCGCCACCTAGGGAAACCTACCAAACCTGTGCATTTTTGAAAACTAGAGACCTAGGGGAATCCAAGATGGGGTGACTTGTGGGGCTCTGACCAGGTTCTGTTACCCAGAATCCTTTGCAAACCTCAAAATTTGGCTGACAAAACACATTTTCCTCATATTTCGGTGACAGAAAGTTCTGGAATCGGAGAGGAGGGACAAATTTCCTTCCACCCAGCGTTCCCCCAAGTCTCCCGATAAAAATGGTACCTCACTTGTGTGGGTAGGCCTAGCGCCCGCGACAGGCAATGCCCCAAAACACAACGTGGACACATCAAATTTTTTCACAGAAACAGAGCTGTTTTTTGCAAAGTGCCTACCTGTAGATTTTGGCCTCTAGCTCAGCCGGCACCTAGGGAACCCTACCAAACCTGTGTATTTTTGAAAACTAGAAACCTAGGGGAATCCAAGATGGGGTGAATTGTGGGGCTCTGACCAGGTTCTGTTACCCAGAATCCTCTGCAAACCTCAAAACTTGCTAATAAAACACATTTTCCTCACATTTCGGTGACAGAAAGTTCTGGAATCTGAAAGGAGGGACAAATTTCCTTCCACCCAGCGTTCCCCCAAGTCTCCCGATAAAAATGGTACCTCACTTGTGTGGGTAGGCCTAGCGCCCGCGACAGGATATGCCCCAAAACACAACGTGGACACATCCCATTTTTTCACAGAAAACAGAGCTGTTTTTTGCAAAGTGCCTACCTGTAGATTTTGGCCTCTAGCTCAGCCGGCAGCTAGGGAAAGCTACCAAACCTGTGCATTTTTGAAAACTAGAGACCTAGGGGAATCCAAGATGAGGTGACTTGTGGGGCTCTGACCAGGTTCGGTTACCCAGAATCCTTTGCAAACCTCCAAATTTGGCTAAAAAAACAAATTTTCCTCACATTATGGTGACAGAAAGTTCTGGAATCTGAGAGGAGGCACAAATTTCCTTCCACCCAGCGTTCCCCCAAGTCTCCCGATAAAAATGGTACCTCACTTTTGTGGGTACGCCTAGCGCCCGTGACAGGAAATGGCCCAAAACACAACGTGGACACATCTCATTTTTTGAAAGAAAACAGAGGTGTTTATTGCAAAGCGCCTACCTGAAGATTTTGGCCTCTAGCTCAGCCGCCACCTAGGGAAACCTACCAAACCTGTGCATTTTTGAAAACTAGAGACCTAGGGGAATCCAAGATGGGGTGACTTGTGGGGCTCTGACCAGGTTCTGTTACCCAGAATCCTTTGCAAACCTCAAAATTTGGCTAAAAAAACACATTTTCCTCACATTATGGTGACAGAAAGATCTGGAATCTGAGAGGAGGCACAAATTTCCTACCACCCAGTGTTCCCCCAAGTCTCCCGATAAAAACAATACCTCACTTGTGTGGGTAGGCCTAGCTCCCGCGACAGGAAATGCCCCAAAACACAACGTAGACACATCGCATTTTTTCACAGAAAACAGAGCTGTTTTTTGCAAAGTGCCTACCTGTAGATTTTGGCCTCTAGCTCAGCCGCCACCTGGGGAAACCTACCAAACCTGTGCATTTTTTAAAACTAGAGACCTAGGGAAATCCAAGATGGGGTGACTTGTCGGGGTCTGACCAGGTTATGTTACCCAGAATCCTTTGCAAACCTCAAAATTTGGTTAAAGAAATACTTTTTCCTCTCATTTCGGGGTCAGAAAGTTCTGGAATCTGAGAGGAGCCACAAATTTCCTTCCAACCAGCGTTCCCCCAAGTTTCCCAATAAAAATGATACCTCACTTTTGTGGGTACGCCTAGCGCCCGTGACAGGAAATGGCCCAAAACACAACGTGGACACATCTCATTTTTTGAAAGAAAACAGAGGTGCTTTTTGCAAAGCGCCTACCTGAAGATTTTGGCCTCTAGCTCAGCCGCCACCTAGGGAAACCTACCAAACCTGTGCATTTTTGAAAACTAGAGACCTAGGGGAATCCAAGATGGGGTGACTTGTGGGGCTCTGACCAGGTTCTGTTACCCAGAATCCTTTGCAAACCTCAAAATTTGGCTGACAAAACACATTTTCCTCACATTTCGGTGACAGAAAGTTCTGGAATCGGAGAGGAGGGACAAATTTCCTTCCACCCAGCGTTCCCCCAAGTCTCCCGATAAAAATGGTACCTCACTTGTGTGGGTAGGCCTAGCGCCCGCGACAGGCAATGCCCCAAAACACAACGTGGACACATCAATTTTTTTCACAGAAACAGAGCTGTTTTTTGCAAAGTGCCTACCTGTAGATTTTGGCCTCTAGCTCAGCCGGCACCTAGGGAACCCTACCAAACCTGTGTATTTTTGAAAACTAGAAACCTAGGGGAATCCAAGATGGGGTGAATTGTGGGGCTCTGACCAGGTTCTGTTACCCAGAATCCTCTGCAAACCTCAAAATTTGCTAATAAAACACATTTTCCTCACATTTCGGTGACAGAAAGTTCTGGAATCTGAAAGGAGGGACAAATTTCCTTCCACCCAGCGTTCCCCCAAGTCTCCCGATAAAAATGGTACCTCACTTGTGTGGGTAGGCCTAGCGCCCGCGACAGGATATGCCCCAAAACACAACGTGGACACATCCCATTTTTTCACAGAAAACAGAGCTGTTTTTTGCAAAGTGCCTACCTGTAGATTTTGGCCTCTAGCTCAGCCGGCAGCTAGGGAAAGCTACCAAACCTGTGCATTTTTGAAAACTAGAGACCTAGGGGAATCCAAGATGGGGTGACTTGTGGGGCTCTGACCAGGTTCGGTTACCCAGAATCCTTTGCAAACCTCCAAATTTGGCTAAAAAAACACATTTTCCTCACATTATGGTGACAGAAAGTTCTGGAATCTGAGAGGAGGCACAAATTTCCTTCCACCCAGCGTTCCCCCAAGTCTCCCGATAAAAATGGTACCTCACTTTTGTGGGTACGCCTAGCGCCCGTGACAGGAAATGGCCCAAAACACAACGTGGACACATCTCATTTTTTGAAAGAAAACAGAGGTGTTTTTTGCAAAGCGCCTACCTGAAGATTTTGGCCTCTAGCTCAGCCGCCACCTAGGGAAACCTACCAAACCTGTGCATTTTTGAAAACTAGAGACCTAGGGGAATCCAAGATGGGGTGACTTGTGGGGCTCTGACCAGGTTCTGTTACCCAGAATCCTTTGCAAACCTCAAAATTTGGCTAAAAAAACACATTTTCCTCACATTATGGTGACAGAAAGATCTGGAATCTGAGAGGAGGCACAAATTTCCTACCACCCAGTGTTCCCCCAAGTCTCCCGATAAAAACAATACCTCACTTGTGTGGGTAGGCCTAGCTCCCGCGACAGGAAATGCCCCAAAACACAACGTAGACACATCGCATTTTTTCACAGAAAACAGAGCTGTTTTTTGCAAAGTGCCTACCTGTAGATTTTGGCCTCTAGCTCAGCCGCCACCTGGGGAAACCTACCAAACCTGTGCATTTTTTAAAACTAGAGACCTAGGGAAATCCAAGATGGGGTGACTTGTCGGGGTCTGACCAGGTTATGTTACCCAGAATCCTTTGCAAACCTCAAAATTTGGTTAAAGAAATACTTTTTCCTCTCATTTCGGGGACAGAAAGTTCTGGAATCTGAGAGGAGCCACAAATTTCCTTCCAACCAGCGTTCCCCCAAGTTTCCCAATAAAAATGATACCTCACTTTTGTGGGTACGCCTAGCGCCCGTGACAGGAAATGGCCCAAAACACAACGTGGACACATCTCATTTTTTGAAAGAAAACAGAGGTGCTTTTTGCAAAGCGCCTACCTGAAGATTTTGGCCTCTAGCTCAGCCGCCACCTAGGGAAACCTACCAAACCTGTGCATTTTTGAAAACTAGAGACCTAGGGGAATCCAAGATGGGGTGACTTGTGGGGCTCTGACCAGGTTCTGTTACCCAGAATCCTTTGCAAACCTCAAAATTTGGCTGACAAAACACATTTTCCTCACATTTCGGTGACAGAAAGTTCTGGAATCGGAGAGGAGGGACAAATTTCCTTCCACCCAGCGTTCCCCCAAGTCTCCCGATAAAAATGGTACCTCACTTGTGTGGGTAGGCCTAGCGCCCGCGACAGGCAATGCCCCAAAACACAACGTGGACACATCAAATTTTTTCACAGAAACAGAGCTGTTTTTTGCAAAGTGCCTACCTGTAGATTTTGGCCTCTAGCTCAGCCGGCACCTAGGGAACCCTACCAAACCTGTGTATTTTTGAAAACTAGAAACCTAGGGGAATCCAAGATGGGGTGAATTGTGGGGCTCTGACCAGGTTCTGTTACCCAGAATCCTCTGCAAACCTCAAAATTTGCTAATAAAACACATTTTCCTCACATTTCGGTGACAGAAAGTTCTGGAATCTGAAAGGAGGGACAAATTTCCTTCCACCCAGCGTTCCCCCAAGTCTCCCGATAAAAATGGTACCTCACTTGTGTGGGTAGGCCTAGCGCCCGCGACAGGATATGCCCCAAAACACAACGTGGACACATCCCATTTTTTCACAGAAAACAGAGCTGTTTTTTGCAAAGTGCCTACCTGTAGATTTTGGCCTCTAGCTCAGCCGGTACCTAGGGAAACCTACCAAACCTGTGCATTTTTGAAAACTAGAGACCTAGGGGAATCCAAGATGGGGTGACTTGTCGGGGTCTGACCAGGTTATGTTACCCAGAATCCTTTGCAAACTTCAAAATTTGGTTAAAGAAATACTTTTTCCTCTCATTTCGGGGACAGAAAGTTCTGGAATCTGAGAGGAGCCACAAATTTCCTTCCAACCAGCGTTCCCCCAAGTTTCCCAATAAAAATGATACCTCACTTTTGTGGGTACGCCTAGCGCCCGTGACAGGAAATGGCCCAAAACACAACGTGGACACATCTCATTTTTTGAAAGAAAACAGAGGTGTTTTTTGCAAAGCGCCTACCTGAAGATTTTGGCCTCTAGCTCAGCCGCCACCTAGGGAAACCTACCAAACCTGTGCATTTTTGAAAACTAGAGACCTAGGGGAATCCAAGATGGGGTGACTTGTGGGGCTCTGACCAGGTTCTGTTACCCAGAATCCTTTGCAAACCTCAAAATTTGGCTGACAAAACACATTTTCCTCACATTTCGGTGACAGAAAGTTCTGGAATCTGAGAGGAGGGACAAATTTCCTTCCACCCAGCGTTCCCCCAAGTCTCCCGATAAAAATGGTACCTCACTTGTGTGGGTAGGCCTAGCGCCCGCGACAGGCAATGCCCCAAAACACAACGTGGACACATCAAATTTTTCACAGAAACAGAGCTGTTTTTTGCAAAGTGCCTACCTGTAGATTTTGGCCTCTAGCTCAGCCGGCACATAGGGAACCCTACCAAACCTGTGTATTTTTGAAAACTAGAAACCTAGGGGAATCCAAGATGGGGTGAATTGTGGGGCTCTGACCAGGTTCTGTTACCCAGAATCCTCTGCAAACCTCAAAATTTGCTAATAAAACACATTTTCCTCACATTTCGGTGACAGAAAGTTCTGGAATCTGAAAGGAGGGACAAATTTCCTTCCACCCAGCGTTCCCCCAAGTCTCCCGATAAAAATGGTACCTCACTTGTGTGGGTAGGCCTAGCGCCCGCGACAGGATATGCCCCAAAACACAACGTGGACACATCCCATTTTTTCACAGAAAACAGAGCTGTTTTTTGCAAAGTGCCTACCTGTAGATTTTGGCCTCTAGCTCAGCCGGCACCTAGGGAACCCTACCAAACCTGTGTATTTTTGAAAACTAGAAACCTAGGGGAATCCAAGATGGGGTGAATTGTGGGGCTCTGACCAGGTTCTGTTCCCCAGAATCCTCTGCAAACCTCAAAAGTTGGCTAAAAAAACACATTTTCCTCACATTATGGTGACAGAAAGTTCTGGCATCTGAGAGGAGCCACAAAGTTCCTTCCACCCAGCGTTCCCCCAAGTCTCCCGATAAAAATGGTACCTCACTTGTGTGGGTAGGCCTAGCGCCCGCGACAGGATATGCCCCAAAACACAACGTGGACACATCCCATTTTTTCACAGAAAACAGAGCTGTTTTTTGCAAACTGCCTACCTGTAGATTTTGGCCTCTAGCTCAGCCGGCACCTAGGGAAACCTATCAAACCTGTGCGTTTGTGAAAACTAGAGACCTAGGGGAATCCAAGATGGGGTGACTTGTTGGGCTCTGACCAGGTTCGGTTACCCAGAATCCTTTGCAAACCTCCAAATTTGGCTAAAAAAACACATTTTCCTCACATTATGGTGACAGAAAGTTCTGGAATCTGAGAGGAGGCACAAATTTCCTACCACCCAGTGTTTCCCCAAGTCTCCCGATAAAAACAATACCTCACTTGTGTGGGTAGGCCTAGCTCCCGCGACAGGAAATGCCCCAAAACACAACGTAGACACATCGCATTTTTTCACAGAAAACAGAGCTGTTTTTTGCAAAGTGCCTACCTGTAGATTTTGGCCTCTAGCTCAGCCGCCACCTGGGGAAACCTACCAAACCTGTGCATTTTTTAAAACTAGAGACCTAGGGAAATCCAAGATGGGGTGACTTGTCGGGGTCTGACCAGGTTATGTTACCCAGAATCCTTTGCAAACCTCAAAATTTGGTTAAAGAAATACTTTTTCCTCTCATTTCGGGGTCAGAAAGTTCTGGAATCTGAGAGGAGCCACAAATTTCCTTCCAACCAGCGTTCCCCCAAGTTTCCCAATAAAAATGATACCTCACTTTTGTGGGTACGCCTAGCGCCCGTGACAGGAAATGGCCCAAAACACAACGTGGACACATCTCATTTTTTGAAAGAAAACAGAGGTGCTTTTTGCAAAGCGCCTACCTGAAGATTTTGGCCTCTAGCTCAGCCGCCACCTAGGGAAACCTACCAAACCTGTGCATTTTTGAAAACTAGAGACCTAGGGGAATCCAAGATGGGGTGACTTGTGGGGCTCTGACCAGGTTCTGTTACCCAGAATCCTTTGCAAACCTCAAAATTTGGCTGACAAAACACATTTTCCTCACATTTCGGTGACAGAAAGTTCTGGAATCGGAGAGGAGGGACAAATTTCCTTCCACCCAGCGTTCCCCCAAGTCTCCCGATAAAAATGGTACCTCACTTGTGTGGGTAGGCCTAGCGCCCGCGACAGGCAATGCCCCAAAACACAACGTGGACACATCAAATTTTTTCACAGAAACAGAGCTGTTTTTTGCAAAGTGCCTACCTGTAGATTTTGGCCTCTAGCTCAGCCGGCACCTAGGGAACCCTACCAAACCTGTGTATTTTTGAAAACTAGAAACCTAGGGGAATCCAAGATGGGGTGAATTGTGGGGCTCTGACCAGGTTCTGTTACCCAGAATCCTCTGCAAACCTCAAAATTTGCTAATAAAACACATTTTCCTCACATTTCGGTGACAGAAAGTTCTGGAATCTGAAAGGAGGGACAAATTTCCTTCCACCCAGCGTTCCCCCAAGTCTCCCGATAAAAATGGTACCTCACTTGTGTGGGTAGGCCTAGCGCCCGCGACAGGATATGCCCCAAAACACAACGTGGACACATCCCATTTTTTCACAGAAAACAGAGCTGTTTTTTGCAAAGTGCCTACCTGTAGATTTTGGCCTCTAGCTCAGCCGGCAGCTAGGGAAAGCTACCAAACCTGTGCATTTTTGAAAACTAGAGACCTAGGGGAATCCAAGATGGGGTGACTTGTGGGGCTCTGACCAGGTTCGGTTACCCAGAATCCTTTGCAAACCTCCAAATTTGGCTAAAAAAACACATTTTCCTCACATTATGGTGACAGAAAGTTCTGGAATCTGAGAGGAGGCACAAATTTCCTTCCACCCAGCGTTCCCCCAAGTCTCCCGATAAAAATGGTACCTCACTTTTGTGGGTACGCCTAGCGCCCGTGACAGGAAATGGCCCAAAACACAACGTGGACACATCTCATTTTTTGAAAGAAAACAGAGGTGTTTTTTGCAAAGCGCCTACCTGAAGATTTTGGCCTCTAGCTCAGCCGCCACCTAGGGAAACCTACCAAACCTGTGCATTTTTGAAAACTAGAGACCTAGGGGAATCCAAGATGGGGTGACTTGTGGGGCTCTGACCAGGTTCTGTTACCCAGAATCCTTTGCAAACCTCAAAATTTGGCTAAAAAAACACATTTTCCTCACATTATGGTGACAGAAAGATCTGGAATCTGAGAGGAGGCACAAATTTCCTACCACCCAGTGTTCCCCCAAGTCTCCCGATAAAAACAATACCTCACTTGTGTGGGTAGGCCTAGCTCCCGCGACAGGAAATGCCCCAAAACACAACGTAGACACATCGCATTTTTTCACAGAAAACAGAGCTGTTTTTTGCAAAGTGCCTACCTGTAGATTTTGGCCTCTAGCTCAGCCGCCACCTGGGGAAACCTACCAAACCTGTGCATTTTTTAAAACTAGAGACCTAGGGAAATCCAAGATGGGGTGACTTGTCGGGGTCTGACCAGGTTATGTTACCCAGAATCCTTTGCAAACCTCAAAATTTGGTTAAAGAAATACTTTTTCCTCTCATTTCGGGGACAGAAAGTTCTGGAATCTGAGAGGAGCCACAAATTTCCTTCCAACCAGCGTTCCCCCAAGTTTCCCAATAAAAATGATACCTCACTTTTGTGGGTACGCCTAGCGCCCGTGACAGGAAATGGCCCAAAACACAACGTGGACACATCTCATTTTTTGAAAGAAAACAGAGGTGCTTTTTGCAAAGCGCCTACCTGAAGATTTTGGCCTCTAGCTCAGCCGCCACCTAGGGAAACCTACCAAACCTGTGCATTTTTGAAAACTAGAGACCTAGGGGAATCCAAGATGGGGTGACTTGTGGGGCTCTGACCAGGTTCTGTTACCCAGAATCCTTTGCAAACCTCAAAATTTGGCTGACAAAACACATTTTCCTCATATTTCGGTGACAGAAAGTTCTGGAATCGGAGAGGAGGGACAAATTTCCTTCCACCCAGCGTTCCCCCAAGTCTCCCGATAAAAATGGTACCTCACTTGTGTGGGTAGGCCTAGCGCCCGCGACAGGCAATGCCCCAAAACACAACGTGGACACATCAAATTTTTTCACAGAAACAGAGCTGTTTTTTGCAAAGTGCCTACCTGTAGATTTTGGCCTCTAGCTCAGCCGGCACCTAGGGAACCCTACCAAACCTGTGTATTTTTGAAAACTAGAAACCTAGGGGAATCCAAGATGGGGTGAATTGTGGGGCTCTGACCAGGTTCTGTTACCCAGAATCCTCTGCAAACCTCAAAACTTGCTAATAAAACACATTTTCCTCACATTTCGGTGACAGAAAGTTCTGGAATCTGAAAGGAGGGACAAATTTCCTTCCACCCAGCGTTCCCCCAAGTCTCCCGATAAAAATGGTACCTCACTTGTGTGGGTAGGCCTAGCGCCCGCGACAGGATATGCCCCAAAACACAACGTGGACACATCCCATTTTTTCACAGAAAACAGAGCTGTTTTTTGCAAAGTGCCTACCTGTAGATTTTGGCCTCTAGCTCAGCCGGCAGCTAGGGAAAGCTACCAAACCTGTGCATTTTTGAAAACTAGAGACCTAGGGGAATCCAAGATGGGGTGACTTGTGGGGCTCTGACTAGGTTCTGTTACCCAGAATCCTTTGCAAACCTCAAAATTTGGCTAAAAAAACACATTTTCCTCACATTATGGTGACAGAAAGATCTGGAATCTGAGAGGAGGCACAAATTTCCTACCACCTAGTGTTCCCCCAAGTCTCCCGATAAAAACAATACCTCACTTGTGTGGGTAGGCCTAGCTCCCGCGACAGGAAATGCCCCAAAACACAACGTAGACACATCGCATTTTTTCACAGAAAACAGAGCTGTTTTTTGCAAAGTGCCTACCTGTAGATTTTGGCCTCTAGCTCAGCCGCCACCTGGGGAAACCTACCAAACCTGTGCATTTTTTAAAACTAGAGACCTAGGGAAATCCAAGATGGGGTGACTTGTCGGGGTCTGACCAGGTTATGTTACCCAGAATCCTTTGCAAACCTCAAAATTTGGTTAAAGAAATACTTTTTCCTCTCATTTCGGGGTCAGAAAGTTCTGGAATCTGAGAGGAGCCACAAATTTCCTTCCAACCAGCGTTCCCCCAAGTTTCCCAATAAAAATGATACCTCACTTTTGTGGGTACGCCTAGCGCCCGTGACAGGAAATGGCCCAAAACACAACGTGGACACATCTCATTTTTTGAAAGAAAACAGAGGTGCTTTTTGCAAAGCGCCTACCTGAAGATTTTGGCCTCTAGCTCAGCCGCCACCTAGGGAAACCTACCAAACCTGTGCATTTTTGAAAACTAGAGACCTAGGGGAATCCAAGATGGGGTGACTTGTGGGGCTCTGACCAGGTTCTGTTACCCAGAATCCTTTGCAAACCTCAAAATTTGGCTGACAAAACACATTTTCCTCACATTTCGGTGACAGAAAGTTCTGGAATCGGAGAGGAGGGACAAATTTCCTTCCACCCAGCGTTCCCCCAAGTCTCCCGATAAAAATGGTACCTCACTTGTGTGGGTAGGCCTAGCGCCCGCGACAGGCAATGCCCCAAAACACAACGTGGACACATCAAATTTTTTCACAGAAACAGAGCTGTTTTTTGCAAAGTGCCTACCTGTAGATTTTGGCCTCTAGCTCAGCCGGCACCTAGGGAACCCTACCAAACCTGTGTATTTTTGAAAACTAGAAACCTAGGGGAATCCAAGATGGGGTGAATTGTGGGGCTCTGACCAGGTTCTGTTACCCAGAATCCTCTGCAAACCTCAAAATTTGCTAATAAAACACATTTTCCTCACATTTCGGTGACAGAAAGTTCTGGAATCTGAAAGGAGGGACAAATTTCCTTCCACCCAGCGTTCCCCCAAGTCTCCCGATAAAAATGGTACCTCACTTGTGTGGGTAGGCCTAGCGCCCGCGACAGGATATGCCCCAAAACACAACGTGGACACATCCCATTTTTTCACAGAAAACAGAGCTGTTTTTTGCAAAGTGCCTACCTGTAGATTTTGGCCTCTAGCTCAGCCGGCAGCTAGGGAAAGCTACCAAACCTGTGCATTTTTGAAAACTAGAGACCTAGGGGAATCCAAGATGGGGTGACTTGTGGGGCTCTGACCAGGTTCGGTTACCCAGAATCCTTTGCAAACCTCCAAATTTGGCTAAAAAAACACATTTTCCTCACATTATGGTGACAGAAAGTTCTGGAATCTGAGAGGAGGCACAAATTGCCTTCCACCCAGCGTTCCCCCAAGTCTCCCGATAAAAATGGTACCTCACTTTTGTGGGTACGCCTAGCGCCCGTGACAGGAAATGGCCCAAAACACAACGTGGACACATCTCATTTTTTGAAAGAAAACAGAGGTGTTTTTTGCAAAGCGCCTACCTGAAGATTTTGGCCTCTAGCTCAGCCGCCACCTAGGGAAACCTACCAAACCTGTGCATTTTTGAAAACTAGAGACCTAGGGGAATCCAAGATGGGGTGACTTGTGGGGCTCTGACCAGGTTCTGTTACCCAGAATCCTTTGCAAACCTCAAAATTTGGCTAAAAAAACACATTTTCCTCACATTATGGTGACAGAAAGATCTGGAATCTGAGAGGAGGCACAAATTTCCTACCACCCAGTGTTCCCCCAAGTCTCCCGATAAAAACAATACCTCACTTGTGTGGGTAGGCCTAGCTCCCGCGACAGGAAATGCCCCAAAACACAACGTAGACACATCGCATTTTTTCACAGAAAACAGAGCTGTTTTTTGCAAAGTGCCTACCTGTAGATTTTGGCCTCTAGCTCAGCCGCCACCTGGGGAAACCTACCAAACCTGTGCATTTTTTAAAACTAGAGACCTAGGGAAATCCAAGATGGGGTGACTTGTCGGGGTCTGACCAGGTTATGTTACCCAGAATCCTTTGCAAACCTCAAAATTTGGTTAAAGAAATACTTTTTCCTCTCATTTCGGGGACAGAAAGTTCTGGAATCTGAGAGGAGCCACAAATTTCCTTCCAACCAGCGTTCCCCCAAGTTTCCCAATAAAAATGATACCTCACTTTTGTGGGTACGCCTAGCGCCCGTGACAGGAAATGGCCCAAAACACAACGTGGACACATCTCATTTTTTGAAAGAAAACAGAGGTGCTTTTTGCAAAGCGCCTACCTGAAGATTTTGGCCTCTAGCTCAGCCGCCACCTAGGGAAACCTACCAAACCTGTGCATTTTTGAAAACTAGAGACCTAGGGGAATCCAAGATGGGGTGACTTGTGGGGCTCTGACCAGGTTCTGTTACCCAGAATCCTTTGCAAACCTCAAAATTTGGCTGACAAAACACATTTTCCTCACATTTCGGTGACAGAAAGTTCTGGAATCGGAGAGGAGGGACAAATTTCCTTCCACCCAGCGTTCCCCCAAGTCTCCCGATAAAAATGGTACCTCACTTGTGTGGGTAGGCCTAGCGCCCGCGACAGGCAATGCCCCAAAACACAACGTGGACACATCAAATGTTTTCACAGAAACAGAGCTGTTTTTTGCAAAGTGCCTACCTGTAGATTTTGGCCTCTAGCTCAGCCGGCACCTAGGGAACCCTACCAAACCTGTGTATTTTTGAAAACTAGAAACCTAGGGGAATCCAAGATGGGGTGAATTGTGGGGCTCTGACCAGGTTCTGTTACCCAGAATCCTCTGCAAACCTCAAAATTTGCTAATAAAACACATTTTCCTCACATTTCGGTGACAGAAAGTTCTGGAATCTGAAAGGAGGGACAAATTTCCTTCCACCCAGCGTTCCCCCAAGTCTCCCGATAAAAATGGTACCTCACTTGTGTGGGTAGGCCTAGCGCCCGCGACAGGATATGCCCCAAAACACAACGTGGACACATCCCATTTTTTCACAGAAAACAGAGCTGTTTTTTGCAAAGTGCCTACCTGTAGATTTTGGCCTCTAGCTCAGCCGCCACCTAGGGAACCCTACCAAACCTGTGTATTTTTGAAAACTAGAAACCTAGGGGAATCCAAGATGGGGTGAATTGTGGGGCTCTGACCAGGTTCTGTTCCCCAGAATCCTCTGCAAACCTCAAAAGTTGGCTAAAAAAACACATTTTCCTCACATTATGGTGACAGAAAGTTCTGGCATCTGAGAGGAGCCACAAAGTTCCTTCCACCCAGCGTTCCCCCAAGTCTCCCGATAAAAATGGTACCTCACTTGTGTGGGTAGGCCTAGCGCCCGCGACAGGATATGCCCCAAAACACAACGTGGACACATCCCATTTTTTCACAGAAAACAGAGCTGTTTTTTGCAAACTGCCTACCTGTAGATTTTGGCCTCTAGCTCAGCCGGCACCTAGGGAAACCTATCAAACCTGTGCGTTTGTGAAAACTAGAGACCTAGGGGAATCCAAGATGGGGTGACTTGTTGGGCTCTGACCAGGTTCGGTTACCCAGAATCCTTTGCAAACCTCCAAATTTGGCTAAAAAAACACATTTTCCTCACATTATGGTGACAGAAAGTTCTGGAATCTGAGAGGAGGCACAAATTTCCTACCACCCAGTGTTTCCCCAAGTCTCCCGATAAAAACAATACCTCACTTGTGTGGGTAGGCCTAGCTCCCGCGACAGGAAATGCCCCAAAACACAACGTAGACACATCGCATTTTTTCACAGAAAACAGAGCTGTTTTTTGCAAAGTGCCTACCTGTAGATTTTGGCCTCTAGCTCAGCCGCCACCTGGGGAAACCTACCAAACCTGTGCATTTTTTAAAACTAGAGACCTAGGGAAATCCAAGATGGGGTGACTTGTCGGGGTCTGACCAGGTTATGTTACCCAGAATCCTTTGCAAACCTCAAAATTTGGTTAAAGAAATACTTTTTCCTCTCATTTCGGGGTCAGAAAGTTCTGGAATCTGAGAGGAGCCACAAATTTCCTTCCAACCAGCGTTCCCCCAAGTTTCCCAATAAAAATGATACCTCACTTTTGTGGGTACGCCTAGCGCCCGTGACAGGAAATGGCCCAAAACACAACGTGGACACATCTCATTTTTTGAAAGAAAACAGAGGTGCTTTTTGCAAAGCGCCTACCTGAAGATTTTGGCCTCTAGCTCAGCCGCCACCTAGGGAAACCTACCAAACCTGTGCATTTTTGAAAACTAGAGACCTAGGGGAATCCAAGATGGGGTGACTTGTGGGGCTCTGACCAGGTTCTGTTACCCAGAATCCTTTGCAAACCTCAAAATTTGGCTGACAAAACACATTTTTCTCACATTTCGGTGACAGAAAGTTCTGGAATCGGAGAGGAGGGACAAATTTCCTTCCACCCAGCGTTCCCCCAAGTCTCCCGATAAAAATGGTACCTCACTTGTGTGGGTAGGCCTAGCGCCCGCGACAGGCAATGCCCCAAAACACAACGTGGACACATCAAATTTTTTCACAGAAACAGAGCTGTTTTTTGCAAAGTGCCTACCTGTAGATTTTGGCCTCTAGCTCAGCCGGCACCTAGGGAACCCTACCAAACCTGTGTATTTTTGAAAACTAGAAACCTAGGGGAATCCAAGATGGGGTGAATTGTGGGGCTCTGACCAGGTTCTGTTACCCAGAATCCTCTGCAAACCTCAAAATTTGCTAATAAAACACATTTTCCTCACATTTCGGTGACAGAAAGTTCTGGAATCTGAAAGGAGGGACAAATTTCCTACCACCCAGCGTTCCCCCAAGTCTCCCGATAAAAATGGTACCTCACTTGTGTGGGTAGGCCTAGCGCCCGCGACAGGATATGCCCCAAAACACAACGTGGACACATCCCATTTTTTCACAGAAAACAGAGCTGTTTTTTGCAAAGTGCCTACCTGTAGATTTTGGCCTCTAGCTCAGCCGGCAGCTAGGGAAAGCTACCAAACCTGTGCATTTTTTAAAACTAGAGACCTAGGGGAATCCAAGATGGGGTGACTTGTGGGGCTCTGACCAGGTTCGGTTACCCAGAATCCTTTGCAAACCTCCAAATTTGGCTAAAAAAACACATTTTCCTCACATTATGGTGACAGAAAGTTCTGGAATCTGAGAGGAGGCACAAATTTCCTTCCACCCAGCGTTCCCCCAAGTCTCCCGATAAAAATGGTACCTCACTTTTGTGGGTACGCCTAGCGCCCGTGACAGGAAATGGCCCAAAACACAACGTGGACACATCTCATTTTTTGAAAGAAAACAGAGGTGTTTTTTGCAAAGCGCCTACCTGAAGATTTTGGCCTCTAGCTCAGCCGCCACCTAGGGAAACCTACCAAACCTGTGCATTTTTGAAAACTAGAGACCTAGGGGAATCCAAGATGGGGTGACTTGTGGGGCTCTGACCAGGTTCTGTTACCCAGAATCCTTTGCAAACCTCAAAATTTGGCTAAAAAAACACATTTTCCTCACATTATGGTGACAGAAAGATCTGGAATCTGAGAGGAGGCACAAATTTCCTACCACCCAGTGTTCCCCCAAGTCTCCCGATAAAAACAATACCTCACTTGTGTGGGTAGGCCTAGCTCCCGCGACAGGAAATGCCCCAAAACACAACGTAGACACATCGCATTTTTTCACAGAAAACAGAGCTGTTTTTTGCAAAGTGCCTACCTGTAGATTTTGGCCTCTAGCTCAGCCGCCACCTGGGGAAACCTACCAAACCTGTGCATTTTTTAAAACTAGAGACCTAGGGAAATCCAAGATGGGGTGACTTGTCGGGGTCTGACCAGGTTATGTTACCCAGAATCCTTTGCAAACCTCAAAATTTGGTTAAAGAAATACTTTTTCCTCTCATTTCGGGGACAGAAAGTTCTGGAATCTGAGAGGAGCCACAAATTTCCTTCCAACCAGCGTTCCCCCAAGTTTCCCAATAAAAATGATACCTCACTTTTGTGGGTACGCCTAGCGCCCGTGACAGGAAATGGCCCAAAACACAACGTGGACACATCTCATTTTTTGAAAGAAAACAGAGGTGCTTTTTGCAAAGCGCCTACCTGAAGATTTTGGCCTCTAGCTCAGCCGCCACCTAGGGAAACCTACCAAACCTGTGCATTTTTGAAAACTAGAGACCTAGGGGAATCCAAGATGGGGTGACTTGTGGGGCTCTGACCAGGTTCTGTTACCCAGAATCCTTTGCAAACCTCAAAATTTGGCTGACAAAACACATTTTCCTCACATTTCGGTGACAGAAAGTTCTGGAATCGGAGAGGAGGGACAAATTTCCTTCCACCCAGCGTTCCCCCAAGTCTCCCGATAAAAATGGTACCTCACTTGTGTGGGTAGGCCTAGCGCCCGCGACAGGCAATGCCCCAAAACACAACGTGGACACATCAAATTTTTTCACAGAAACAGAGCTGTTTTTTGCAAAGTGCCTACCTGTAGATTTTGGCCTCTAGCTCAGCCGGCACCTAGGGAACCCTACCAAACCTGTGTATTTTTGAAAACTAGAAACCTAGGGGAATCCAAGATGGGGTGAATTGTGGGGCTCTGACCAGGTTCTGTTACCCAGAATCCTCTGCAAACCTCAAAATTTGCTAATAAAACACATTTTCCTCACATTTCGGTGACAGAAAGTTCTGGAATCTGAAAGGAGGGACAAATTTCCTTCCACCCAGCGTTCCCCCAAGTCTCCCGATAAAAATGGTACCTCACTTGTGTGGGTAGGCCTAGCGCCCGCGACAGGATATGCCCCAAAACACAACGTGGACACATCCCATTTTTTCACAGAAAACAGAGCTGTTTTTTGCAAAGTGCCTACCTGTAGATTTTGGCCTCTAGCTCAGCCGGCAGCTAGGGAAACCTACCAAACCTGTGCATTTTTGAAAACTAGAGACCTAGGGGAATCCAAGATGGGGTGACTTGTCGGGGTCTGACCAGGTTATGTTACCCAGAATCCTTTGCAAACTTCAAAATTTGGTTAAAGAAATACTTTTTCCTCTCATTTCGGGGACAGAAAGTTCTGGAATCTGAGAGGAGCCACAAATTTCCTTCCAACCAGCGTTCCCCCAAGTTTCCCAATAAAAATGATACCTCACTTTTGTGGGTACGCCTAGCGCCCGTGACAGGAAATGGCCCAAAACACAACGTGGACACATCTCATTTTTTGAAAGAAAACAGAGGTGTTTTTTGCAAAGCGCCTACCTGAAGATTTTGGCCTCTAGCTCAGCCGCCACCTAGGGAAACCTACCAAACCTGTGCATTTTTGAAAACTAGAGACCTAGGGGAATCCAAGATGGGGTGACTTGTGGGGCTCTGACCAGGTTCTGTTACCCAGAATCCTTTGCAAACCTCAAAATTTGGCTGACAAAACACATTTTCCTCACATTTCGGTGACAGAAAGTTCTGGAATCTGAGAGGAGGGACAAATTTCCTTCCACCCAGCGTTCCCCCAAGTCTCCCGATAAAAATGGTACCTCACTTGTGTGGGTAGGCCTAGCGCCCGCGACAGGCAATGCCCCAAAACACAACGTGGACACATCAAATTTTTTCACAGAAACGGAGCTGTTTTTTGCAAAGTGCCTACCTGTAGATTTTGGCCTCTAGCTCAGCCGGCACCTAGGGAACCCTACCAAACCTGTGTATTTTTGAAAACTAGAAACCTAGGGGAATCCAAGATGGGGTGAATTGTGGGGCTCTGACCAGGTTCTGTTACCCAGAATCCTCTGCAAACCTCAAAATTTGCTAATAAAACACATTTTCCTCACATTTCGGTGACAGAAAGTTCTGGAATCTGAAAGGAGGGACAAATTTCCTTCCACCCAGCGTTCCCCCAAGTCTCCCGATAAAAATGGTACCTCACTTGTGTGGGTAGGCCTAGCGCCCGCGACAGGATATGCCCCAAAACACAACGTGGACACATCCCATTTTTTCACAGAAAACAGAGCTGTTTTTTGCAAAGTGCCTACCTGTAGATTTTGGCCTCTAGCTCAACCGGCAGCTAGGGAAAGCTACCAAACCTGTGCATTTTTGAAAACTAGAGACCTAGGGGAATCCAAGATGGGGTGACTTGTGGGGCTCTGACCAGGTTCGGTTACCCAGAATCCTTTGCAAACCTCCAAATTTGGCTAAAAAAACACATTTTCCTCACATTATGGTGACAGAAAGTTCTGGAATCTGAGAGGAGGCACAAATTTCCTTCCACCCAGCGTTCCCCCAAGTCTCCCGATAAAAATGGTACCTCACTTGTGTGGGTAGGCCTAGCGCCCGCGACAGGATATGCCCCAAAACACAACGTGGACACATCCCATTTTTTCACAGAAAACAGAGCTGTTTTTTGCAAAGTGCCTACCTGTAGATTTTGGCCTCTAGCTCAGCCGGTACCTAGGGAAACCTACCAAACCTGTGCATTTTTGAAAACTAGAGACCTAGGGGAATCCAAGATGGGGTGACTTGTGGAGCTCTGACCAGGTTCTGTTACCCAGAATTCTTTGCAAACCTCAAAATTTGGCTAAAAAAACAAATTTTCCTCACATTATGGTGACAGAAAGTTCTGGAATCTGAGGGGAGGCACAAATTTCCTTCCACCCAGCATTCCCCCTAGTCTCCCGATAAAAATGGTACCTAACTTGTGTGGGTAGGCCTAGCGCCGGCGACAGGAAATGCCCCAAAGCACAACGTGGACACATCCCATTTTTTGACAGAATACAGAGCTGTTTTTTGCAAAGTGCTTACCTGTAGATTTTGGCCTCTAGCTCATCCGGCACCTAGGGAAACCTACCAAACCTGTGCATTTATGAAAACTAGAGACCTAGGGGAATCCAATATGGGGTGACATGTGGGGCTCTGACCAGGTTCTATTACCCAGAATCCTTTGCAAACCTCAGAATTTGGCTAAAAAAACACATTTTCCTCACATTATGGTGACATAAAGTTCTGGAATCTGAGAGGAGCCACAAATGTACTTCCACCCAGCGTTCCCCCAAGTCTCCCAATAAAAATGGTACCTCACTTGTGTGGGTGGGCCTAGCGCCCGCGACAGGATATGCCCCAAAACACAACGTGGACACATCCCATTTTTTCACAGAAAACAGAGCTGTTTTTTGCAAAGTGCCTACCTGTAGATTTTGGCCTCTAGCTCAGCCGGCAGCTAGGGAAACCTACCAAACCTGTGCATTTTTGAAAACTAGAGACCTAGGGGAATCCAAGATGGGGTGACTTGTGGGGCTCTGACCAGGTTCGGTTACCCAGAATCCTTTGCAAACCTCCAAATTTGGCTAAAAAACACATTTTCCTCACATTATGGTGACAGAAAGTTCTGGAATCTGAGGAGGCACAAATTTCCTTCCACCCAGCGTTCCCCCAAGTCTCCCGATAAAAATGGTACCTCACTTGTGTGGGTAAGCCTAGCGCCCGTGACAGGATATGCCCCAAAACACAACGTGGACACATCCCAATTTTTCACAGAAAACAGAGCTGTTTTTTGCAAAGTGTCTACCTGTAGATATTGGCCTCTAGCTCAGCCGGCACCTAGGGAAACCTACCAAACCTGTGCCTTTTTGAAAACTAGAGACCTAGGGGAATCCAATCTGGGGTGACTTGTGGGGCTCTGACCAGGTTCGGTTACCCAGAATCCTTTGCAAACCTCCAAATTTGGCTAAAAAAACAAATTTTCCTCACATTATGGTGACAGAAAGTTCTGGAATCTGAGAAAAGGCACAAATTTCCTTCCACCCAGCGTTCCCCCTAGTCTCCCGATAAAAATGGTACCTAACTTGTGTGGGTAGGCCTAGCGCCGGCGACAGGAAATGCCCCAAAGCACAACGTGGACACATCCCATTTTTTGACAGAATACAGAGCTGTTTTTTGCAAAGTGCCTACCTGTAGATTTTGGCCTCTAGCTCAGCCGGCACCTAGGGAACCCTACCAAACCTGTGTATTTTTGAAAACTAGAAACCTAGGGGAATCCAAGATGGGGTGAATTGTGGGGCTCTGACCAGGTTCTGTTACCCAGAATCCTCTGCAAACCTCAAAATTTGCTAATAAAACACATTTTCCTCACATTTCGGTGACAGAAAGTTCTGGAATCTGAAAGGAGGGACAAATTTCCTTCCACCCAGCGTTCCCCCAAGTCTCCCGATAAAAATGGTACCTCACTTGTGTGGGTAGGCCTAGCGCCCGCGACAGGATATGCCCCAAAACACAACGTGGACACATCCCATTTTTTCACAGAAAACAGAGCTGTTTTTTGCAAAGTGCCTACCTGTAGATTTTGGCCTCTAGCTCAGCCGGCAGCTAGGGAAACCTACCAAACCTGTGCATTTTTGAAAACTAGAGACCTAGGGGAATCCAAGATGGGGTGACTTGTCGGGGTCTGACCAGGTTATGTTACCCAGAATCCTTTGCAAACTTCAAAATTTGGTTAAAGAAATACTTTTTCCTCTCATTTCGGGGACAGAAAGTTCTGGAATCTGAGAGGAGCCACAAATTTCCTTCCAACCAGCGTTCCCCCAAGTTTCCCAATAAAAATGATACCTCACTTTTGTGGGTACGCCTAGCGCCCGTGACAGGAAATGGCCCAAAACACAACGTGGACACATCTCATTTTTTGAAAGAAAACAGAGGTGTTTTTTGCAAAGCGCCTACCTGAAGATTTTGGCCTCTAGCTCAGCCGCCACCTAGGGAAACCTACCAAACCTGTGCATTTTTGAAAACTAGAGACCTAGGGGAATCCAAGATGGGGTGACTTGTGGGGCTCTGACCAGGTTCTGTTACCCAGAATCCTTTGCAAACCTCAAAATTTGGCTGACAAAACACATTTTCCTCACATTTCGGTGACAGAAAGTTCTGGAATCTGAGAGGAGGGACAAATTTCCTTCCACCCAGCGTTCCCCCAAGTCTCCCGATAAAAATGGTACCTCACTTGTGTGGGTAGGCCTAGCGCCCGCGACAGGCAATGCCCCAAAACACAACGTGGACACATCAAATTTTTTCACAGAAACGGAGCTGTTTTTTGCAAAGTGCCTACCTGTAGATTTTGGCCTCTAGCTCAGCCGGCACCTAGGGAACCCTACCAAACCTGTGTATTTTTGAAAACTAGAAACCTAGGGGAATCCAAGATGGGGTGAATTGTGGGGCTCTGACCAGGTTCTGTTACCCAGAATCCTCTGCAAACCTCAAAATTTGCTAATAAAACACATTTTCCTCACATTTCGGTGACAGAAAGTTCTGGAATCTGAAAGGAGGGACAAATTTCCTTCCACCCAGCGTTCCCCCAAGTCTCCCGATAAAAATGGTACCTCACTTGTGTGGGTAGGCCTAGCGCCCGCGACAGGATATGCCCCAAAACACAACGTGGACACATCCCATTTTTTCACAGAAAACAGAGCTGTTTTTTGCAAAGTGCCTACCTGTAGATTTTGGCCTCTAGCTCAACCGGCAGCTAGGGAAAGCTACCAAACCTGTGCATTTTTGAAAACTAGAGACCTAGGGGAATCCAAGATGGGGTGACTTGTGGGGCTCTGACCAGGTTCGGTTACCCAGAATCCTTTGCAAACCTCCAAATTTGGCTAAAAAAACACATTTTCCTCACATTATGGTGACAGAAAGTTCTGGAATCTGAGAGGAGGCACAAATTTCCTTCCACCCAGCGTTCCCCCAAGTCTCCCGATAAAAATGGTACCTCACTTGTGTGGGTAGGCCTAGCGCCCGCGACAGGATATGCCCCAAAACACAACGTGGACACATCCCATTTTTTCACAGAAAACAGAGCTGTTTTTTGCAAAGTGCCTACCTGTAGATTTTGGCCTCTAGCTCAGCCGGTACCTAGGGAAACCTACCAAACCTGTGCATTTTTGAAAACTAGAGACCTAGGGGAATCCAAGATGGGGTGACTTGTGGAGCTCTGACCAGGTTCTGTTACCCAGAATTCTTTGCAAACCTCAAAATTTGGCTAAAAAAACAAATTTTCCTCACATTATGGTGACAGAAAGTTCTGGAATCTGAGGGGAGGCACAAATTTCCTTCCACCCAGCATTCCCCCTAGTCTCCCGATAAAAATGGTACCTAACTTGTGTGGGTAGGCCTAGCGCCGGCGACAGGAAATGCCCCAAAGCACAACGTGGACACATCCCATTTTTTGACAGAATACAGAGCTGTTTTTTGCAAAGTGCTTACCTGTAGATTTTGGCCTCTAGCTCATCCGGCACCTAGGGAAACCTACCAAACCTGTGCATTTATGAAAACTAGAGACCTAGGGGAATCCAATATGGGGTGACATGTGGGGCTCTGACCAGGTTCTATTACCCAGAATCCTTTGCAAACCTCAGAATTTGGCTAAAAAAACACATTTTCCTCACATTATGGTGACATAAAGTTCTGGAATCTGAGAGGAGCCACAAATGTACTTCCACCCAGCGTTCCCCCAAGTCTCCCAATAAAAATGGTACCTCACTTGTGTGGGTGGGCCTAGCGCCCGCGACAGGATATGCCCCAAAACACAACGTGGACACATCCCATTTTTTCACAGAAAACAGAGCTGTTTTTTGCAAAGTGCCTACCTGTAGATTTTGGCCTCTAGCTCAGCCGGCAGCTAGGGAAACCTACCAAACCTGTGCATTTTTGAAAACTAGAGACCTAGGGGAATCCAAGATGGGGTGACTTGTGGGGCTCTGACCAGGTTCGGTTACCCAGAATCCTTTGCAAACCTCCAAATTTGGCTAAAAAACACATTTTCCTCACATTATGGTGACAGAAAGTTCTGGAATCTGAGGAGGCACAAATTTCCTTCCACCCAGCGTTCCCCCAAGTCTCCCGATAAAAATGGTACCTCACTTGTGTGGGTAAGCCTAGCGCCCGTGACAGGATATGCCCCAAAACACAACGTGGACACATCCCAATTTTTCACAGAAAACAGAGCTGTTTTTTGCAAAGTGTCTACCTGTAGATATTGGCCTCTAGCTCAGCCGGCACCTAGGGAAACCTACCAAACCTGTGCCTTTTTGAAAACTAGAGACCTAGGGGAATCCAATCTGGGGTGACTTGTGGGGCTCTGACCAGGTTCGGTTACCCAGAATCCTTTGCAAACCTCCAAATTTGGCTAAAAAAACACATTTTCCTCACATTATGGTGACAGAAAGTTCTGGAATCTGAGAAAAGGCACAAATTTCCTTCCACCCAGCGTTCCCCCTAGTCTCCCGATAAAAATGGTACCTAACTTGTGTGGGTAGGCCTAGCGCCGGCGACAGGACATGCCCCAAAGCACAACGTGGACACATCCCATTTTTTGACAGAAAACAGAGCTGTTTTTTGCAAAGTGCTTACCTGTAGATTTTGGCCTCTAGCTCAGCTGGCACCAAGGGAAACCTACCAAACCTGTGCATTTATGAAAACTAGAGACCTAGGGGAATCCAAGATGGGGTGATTTGTGGGGCTCTGACCAGGTTCTGTTACCCAGAATCCTTTCTAAACCTCATAAGTTGGCTAAAAAAACACATTTTCCTCACATTATGGTGACAGAAAGTTCTTGCATCTGAGAGGAGCCACAAAGTTCCTTCCACCCAGCGTTCCCCCAAGTCTCCCGATAAAAATGGTACCTCACTTGTGTGGGTAGGCCTAGCGCCCGCGACAGGATATGCCCCAAAACACAACGTGGACACATCCCATTTTTTCACAGAAAACAGAGCTGTTTTTTGCAAAGTGCCTACCTGTAGATTTTGGCCTCTAGCTCAGCCGGCACCTAGGGAAACCTACCAAACCTGTGCATTTGTGAAAACTAGAGACCTAGGGGAATCCAAGATGGGGTGACTTGTGGGGCTCTGACCAGGTTCGGTTACCCAGAATCCTTTGCAAACCTCCAAATTTGGCTAAAAAAACACATTTTCCTCACATTATGGTGACAGAAAGTTCTGGAATCTGAGAGGAGGCACAAATTTCCTTCCACCCAGCGTTCCCCCAAGTCTCCCGATAAAAATGGTACCTCACTTGTGTGGGTAGGCCTAGCGCCCGCGACAGGATATGCCCCAAAACACAACGTGGACACATCCCATTTTTTCACAGAAAACAGAGCTGTTTTTTGCAAAGTGTCTACCTGTAGATTTTGGCCTCTAGCTCAGCCGGCACCTAGGGAAACCTACCAAACCTGTGCATTTTTGAAAACTAGAGACCTAGGGGAATCCAAGATGGGGTGATTTGTGGGGCTCTGACCAGGTTCTGTTACCCAGAATTCTTTGCAAACCTCAAAATTTGGCTAAAAAAACAAATTTTCCTCACATTATGGTGACAGAAAGTTCTGGAATCTGAGAGGAGGCACAAATTTCCTTCCATCCAGCATTCCCCCTAGTCTCCCGATAAAAATGGTACCTAACTTGTGTGGGTAGGCCTAGCGCCGGCGACAGGAAATGCCCGAAAGCACAATGTGGACACATCCCATTTTTTTACAGAATACAGAGCTGTTTTTTGCAAAGTGCATACCTGTAGATTTTGGCCTCTAGCTCATCCGGCACCTAGGGAAACCTACCAAACCTGTGCATTTATGAAAACTAGAGACCTAGGGGAATCCAATATGGGGTGACTTGTGGGGCTCTGACCAGGTTCGGTTACCCAGAATCCTTTGCAAACCTCCAAATTTGGCTAAAAAAACACATTTTCCTCACATTATGGTGACAGAAAGTTCTGGAATCTGAGAAAAGGCACAAATTTCCTTCCACCCAGCGTTCCCCCTAGTCTCCCGATAAAAATGGTACCTAACTTGTGTGGGTAGGCCTAGCGCCGGCGACAGGAAATGCCCCAAAGCACAACGTGGACACATCCCATTTTATGACAGAAAACAGAGCTGTTTTTTGCAAAGTGCTTACCTGTAGATTTTGGCCTCTAGCTCAGCTGGCACCAAGGGAAACCTACCAAACCTGTGCATTTATGAAAACTAGAGACCTAGGGGAATCCAAGATGGGGTGATTTGTGGGGCTCTGACCAGGTTCTGTTACCCAGAATCCTTTCTAACCCTCAAAAGTTGGCTAAAAAAACACATTTTCCTCACATTATGGTGACAGAAAGTTCTGGCATCTGAGAGGAGCCACAAAGTTCCTTCCACCCAGCGTTCCCCCAAGTCTCCCGATAAAAATGGTACCTCACTTGTGTGGGTAGGCCTAGCGCCCGCGACAGGATATGTCCCAAAACACAACGTGGACACATCCCATTTTTTCACAGAAAACAGAGCTGTTTTTTGCAAAGTGTCTACCTGTAGATTTTGGCCTCTAGCTCAGCCGGCACCTAGGGAAACCTACCAAACCTGTGCATTTTTGAAAACTAGAGACCTAGGGGAATCCAAGATGGGGTGATTTGTGGGGCTCTGACCAGGTTCTGTTACCCAGAATTCTTTGCAAACCTCAAAATTTGGCTAAAAAAACAAATTTTCCTCACATTATGGTGACAGAAAGTTCTGGAATCTGAGAGGAGGCACAAATTTCCTTCCATCCAGCATTCCCCCTAGTCTCCCGATAAAAATGGTACCTAACTTGTGTGGGTAGGCCTAGCGCCGGCGACAGGAAATGCCCGAAAGCACAACGTGGACACATCCCATTTTTTTACAGAATACAGAGCTGTTTTTTGCAAAGTGCATACCTGTAGATTTTGGCCTCTAGCTCATCCGGCACCTAGGGAAACCTACCAAACCTGTGCATTTATGAAAACTAGAGACCTAGGGGAATCCAATATGGGGTGACTTGTGGGGCTCTGACCAGGTTCGGTTACCCAGAATCCTTTGCAAACCTCCAAATTTGGCTAAAAAAACACATTTTCCTCACATTATGGTGACAGAAAGTTCTGGAATCTGAGAAAAGGCACAAATTTCCTTCCACCCAGCGTTCCCCCTAGTCTCCCGATAAAAATGGTACCTAACTTGTGTGGGTAGGCCTAGCGCCGGCGACAGGAAATGCCCCAAAGCACAACGTGGACACATCCCATTTTATGACAGAAAACAGAGCTGTTTTTTGCAAAGTGCTTACCTGTAGATTTTGGCCTCTAGCTCAGCTGGCACCAAGGGAAACCTACCAAACCTGTGCATTTATGAAAACTAGAGACCTAGGGGAATCCAAGATGGGGTGATTTGTGGGGCTCTGACCAGGTTCTGTTACCCAGAATCCTTTCTAAACCTCAAAAGTTGGCTAAAAAAACACATTTTCCTCACATTATGGTGACAGAAAGTTCTGGCATCTGAGAGGAGCCACAAAGTTCCTTCCACCCAGCGTTCCCCCAAGTCTCCCGATAAAAATGGTACCTCACTTGTGTGGGTAGGCCTAGCGCCCGCGACAGGATATGCCCCAAAACACAACGTGGACACATCCCATTTTTTCACAGAAAACAGAGCTGTTTTTTGCAAACTGCCTACCTGTAGATTTTGGCCTCTAGCTCAGCCGGCACCTAGGGAAACCTATCAAACCTGTGCGTTTGTGAAAACTAGAGACCTAGGGGAATCCAAGATGGGGTGACTTGTTGGGCTCTGACCAGGTTCGGTTACCCAGAATCCTTTGCAAACCTCCAAATTTGGCTAAAAAAACACATTTTCCTCACATTATGGTGACAGAAAGTTCTGGAATCTGAGAGGAGGCACAAATTTCCTACCACCCAGTGTTTCCCCAAGTCTCCCGATAAAAACAATACCTCACTTGTGTGGGTAGGCCTAGCTCCCGCGACAGGAAATGCCCCAAAACACAACGTAGACACATCGCATTTTTTCACAGAAAACAGAGCTGTTTTTTTGCAAAGTGCCTACCTGTAGATTTTGGCCTCTAGCTCAGCCGCCACCTGGGGAAACCTACCAAACCTGTGCATTTTTTAAAACTAGAGACCTAGGGGAATCCAAGATGGGGTGACTTGTCGGGGTCTGACCAGTTTATGTTACCCAGAATCCTTTGCAAACTTCAAAATTTGGTTAAAGAAATACTTTTTCCTCTCATTTCGGGGACAGAAAGTTCTGGAATCTGAGAGGAGCCACAAATTTCCTTCCAACCAGCGTTTCCCCAAGTTTCCCAATAAAAATGATACCTCACTTTTGTGGGTACGCCTAGCGCCCGTGACAGGAAATGGCCCAAAACACAACGTGGACACATCTCATTTTTTGAAAGAAAACAGAGGTGTTTTTTGCAAAGCGCCTACCTGAAGATTTTGGCCTCTAGCTCAGCCGCCACCTAGGGAAACCTACCAAACCTGTGCATTTTTGAAAACTAGAGACCTAGGGGAATCCAAGATGGGGTGACTTGTGGGGCTCTGACCAGGTTCTGTTACCCAGAATCCTTTGCAAACCTCAAAATTTGGCTAAAAAAACACATTTTCCTCACATTATGGTGACAGAAAGTTCTGGAATCTGAGAAGAGGCACAAATTTCCTACCACCCAGTGTTCCCCCAAGTCTCCCGATAAAAACAATACCTCACTTGTGTGGGTAGGCCTAGCTCCCGCGACAGGAAATGCCCCAAAACACAACGTAGACACATCGCATTTTTTCACAGAAAACAGAGCTGTTTTTTGCAAAGTGCCTACCTGTAGATTTTGGCCTCTAGCTCAGCCGCCACCTGGGGAAACCTACCAAACCTGTGCATTTTTTAAAACTAGAGACCTAGGGGAATCCAAGATGGGGTGACTTGTCGGGGTCTGACCAGGTTATGTTACCCAGAATCCTTTGCAAACCTCAAAATTTGGTTAAAGAAATACTTTTTCCTCTCATTTCGGGGACAGAAAGTTCTGGAATCTGAGAGGAGCCACAAATTTCCTTCCAACCAGCGTTCCCCCAAGTTTCCCAATAAAAAAGATACCTCACTTTTGTGGGTACGCCTAGCGCCCGTGACAGGAAATGGCCCAAAACACAAGGTGGAAACATCTCATTTTTTTAAAGAAAACAGAGGTGTTTTGTGCAAAGCGCCTACCTGAAGATTTTGGCCTCTAGCTCAGCCGCCACCTAGGGAAACCTACCAAACCTGTGCATTTTTGAAAACTAGAGACCTAGGGGAATCCAAGATGGGGTGACTTGTGGGGCTCTGACCAGGTTCTGTTACCCAGAATCCTTTGCAAACCTCAAAATTTGGCTGACAAAACACATTTTCCTCACATTTCGGTGACAGAAAGTTCTGGAATCTGAGAGGAGGGACAAATTTCCTTCCACCCAGCGTTCCCCCAAGTCTCCCGATAAAAATGGTACCTCACTTGTGTGGGTAGGCCTAGCGCCCGCGACAGGCAATGCCCCAAAACACAACGTGGACACATCAAATTTTTTCACAGAAACAGAGCTGTTTTTTGCAAAGTGCCTACCTGTAGATTTTGGCCTCTAGCTCAGCCGGCACCTAGGGAAACCTACCAAACCTGTGTATTTTTGAAAACTAGAAACCTAGGGGAATCCAAGATGGGGTGAATTGTGGGGCTCTGACCAGGTTCTGTTACCCAGAATCCTCTGCAAACCTCAAAATTTGCTAATAAAACACATTTTCCTCACATTTCGGTGACAGAAAGTTCTGGAATCTGAGAGGAGGGACAAATTTCCTTCCACCCAGCGTTCCCCCAAGTCTCCCGATAAAAATAGTACCTCACTTGTGTGGGTAGGCCTAGCGCCCGCGACAGGATATGCCCCAAAACACAACGTGGACACATCCCATTTTTTCACAGAAAACAGAGCTGTTTTTTGCAAAGTGCCTACCTGTAGATTTTGGCCTCTAGCTCAGCCGGTACCTAGGGAAACCTACCAAACCTGTGCATTTTTGAAAACTAGAGACCTAGGGGAATCCAAGATAGGGTGACTTGTGGAGCTCTGACCAGGTTCTGTTACGCAGAATTCTTTGCAAACCTCAAAATTTGGCTAAAAAAACAAATTTTCCTCACATTATGGTGACAGAAAGTTCTGGAATCTGAGAGGAGGCACAAATTTCCTTCCACCCAGCATTCCTCCTAGTCTCCCGATAAAAATGGTACCTAACTTGTGTGGGTAGGCCTAGCGCCATCGACAGGAAATGCCCCAAAGCACAACGTGGACACATCCCATTTTTTGACAGAATACAGAGCTGTTTTTTGCAAAGTGCTTACCTGTAGATTTTGGCCTCTATCTCATCCGGCACCTAGGGAAACCTACCAAACCTGTGCATTTATGAAAACTAGAGACCTAGGGGAATCCAATATGGGGTGACATGTGGGGCTCTGACCAGGTTCTATTACCCAGAATCTTTTGCAAACCTCAGAATTTGGCTAAAAAAACACATTTTCCTCACATTATGGTGACATAAAGTTCTGGAATCTGAGAGGAGCCACAAATGTACTGCCACCCAGCGTTCCCCCAAGTCTCCCGATAAAAATGGTACCTCACTTGTGTGGGTAGGCCTAGCGCCCGCGACAGAATATGCCCCAAAACACAACGTGGACACATCCCATTTTTTCACAGAAAACAGAGCTGTTTTTTGCAAAGTGCCTACCTGTAGATTTTGGCCTCTAGCTCAGCCGGCAGCTAGGGAAACCTACCAAACCTGTGCATTTTTGAAAACTAGAGACCTAGGGGAATCCAAGATGGGGTGACTTGTGGGGCTCTGACCAGGTTCGGTTACCCAGAATCCTTTGCAAACCTCCAAATTTGGCTAAAAAAACACATTTTCCTCACATTATGGTGACAGAAAGTTCTGGAATCTGAGAGGAGGCACAAATTTCCTTCCACCCAGCGTTCCCCCAAGTCTCCCGATAAAAATGGTACCTCACTTGTGTGGGTAGGCCTAGCGCCCGTGACACGATATGCCCCAAAACACAACGTGGACACATCCCATTTTTTCACAGAAAACAGAGCTGTTTTTTGCAAAGTGTCTACCTGTAGATATTGGCCTCTAGCTCAGCCGGCACCTAGTGAAACCTACCAAACCTGTGCCTTTTTGAAAACTAGAGACCTAGGGGAATCCAATATGGGGTGACTTGTGGGGCTCTGACCAGGTTCGGTTACCCAGAATCTTTTGCAAACCTCCAAATTTGGCTAAAAAAACACATTTTCCTCACATTATGGTGACAGAATGTTCTGGAATCTGAGAAAAGGCACAAATTTCCTTCCACCCAGCGTTCCCCCTAGTCTCCCGATAAAAATGGTACCTAACTTGTGTGGGTAGGCCTAGCGCCGGCGACAGGAAATGCCCCAAAGCACAACGTGGACACATCCCATTTTTTGACAGAAAACAGAGCTGTTTTTTGCAAAGTGCTTACCTGTAGATTTTGGCCTCTAGCTCAGCTGGCACCAAGGGAAACCTACCAAACCTGTGCATTTATGAAAACTAGAGACCTAGGGGAATCCAAGATGGGGTGATTTGTGGGGCTCTGACCAGGTTCTGTTACCCAGAATCCTTTCTAAACCTCAAAAGTTGGCTAAAAAAACACATTTTCCTCACATTATGGTGACAGAAAGTTCTGGCATCTGAGAGGAGCCACAAATTTCCTTCCACCCAGCGTTCCCCCAAGTCTCCCGATAAAAATGGTACCTCACTTGTGTGGGTAGGCCTAGCGCCCGCGACAGGATTTGCCCCAAAACACAACGTGGACACATCCCATTTTTTGACAGAAAACAGAGCTGTTTTTTGCAAAGTGCCTACCTGTAGATTTTGGCCTCTAGCTCAGCCGGCACCTAGGGAAACCTACCAAACCTGTGCATTTGTGAAAACTAGAGACCTAGGGGAATCCAAGATGGGGTGACTTGTGGGGCTCTGACCAGGTTCTGTTACCCAGAATCCTTTGCAAACCTCAAAATTTGGCTGACAAAACACATTTTCCTCACATTTCGGTGACAGAAAGTTCTGGAATCTGAGAGGAGGGACACATTTTCTTCCACCCAGCGTTCCCCCAAGTCTCCCGGTAAAAATGGTACCTCACTTGTGTGGGTAGGCCTAGTGCCCGTGACAGGCAATGCCCCAAAACACAACGTGGACACATCAAATTTTTTCACAGAAACAGAGCTGCTTTTTGCAAAGTGCCTACCTGTAGATTTTGGCCTCTAGCTCAGCCGGCACCTAGGGAAACCTACCAAACCTGTGTATTTTTGAAAACTAGAAACCTAGGGGAATCCAAGATGGGGTGAATTGTGGGGCTCTGACCAGGTTCTGTTACCCAGAATCCTCTGCAAACCTCAAAATTTGCTAATAAAACACATTTTCCTCACATTTCGGTGACAGAAAGTTCTGGAATCTGAGAGGAGGGACAAATTTCCTTCCACCCAGCGTTCCCCCAAGTCTCCCGATAAAAATAGTACCTCACTTGTGTGGGTAGGCCTAGCGCCCGCGACAGGATATGCCCCAAAACACAACGTGGACACATCCCATTTTTTCACAGAAAACAGAGCTGTTTTTTGCAAACTGCCTACCTGTAGATTTTGGCCTCTAGCTCAGCCGGTACCTAGGGAAACCTACCAAACCTGTGCATTTTTGAAAACTAGAGACCTAGGGGAATCCAAGATGGGGTGACTTGTGGAGCTCTGACCAGGTTCTGTTACGCAGAATTCTTTGCAAACCTCAAATTTGGCTAAAAAAACAAATGTTCCTCACATTATGGTGACAGAAAGTTCTGGAATCTGAGAGGAGGCACAAATTTCCTTCCACCCAGCATTCCCCCTAGTCTCCCGATAAAAATGGTACCTAACTTGTGTGGGTAGGCCTAGCGCCGGCGACAGGAAATGCCCCAAAGCACAACGTGGACACATCCCATTTTTTGACAGAATACAGAGCTGTTTTTTGCAAAGTGCTTACCTGTAGATTTTGGCCTCTAGCTCATCAGGCACCTAGGGAAACCTACCAAACCTGTGCATTTATGAAAACTAGAGACCTGGGGGAATCCAATATGGGGTGACATGTGGGGCTCTGACCAGGTTCTATTACCCAGAATCCTTTGCAAACCTCAGAATTTGGCTAAAAAAACACATTTTCCTCACATTATGGTGACATAAAGTTCTGGAATCTGAGAGGAGCCACAAATGTACTGCCACCCAGCGTTCCCCCAAGTCTCCCGATAAAAATGGTACCTCACTTGTGTGGGAGGCCTAGCGCCCGCGACAGGATATGCCCCAAAACACAACGTGGACACATCCCATTTTTTCACAGAAAACAGAGCTGTTTTTTGCAAAGTGCCTACCTGTAGATTTTGGCCTCTAGCTCATCCGGCACCTAGGGAAACCTACCAAACCTGTGCATTTATGAAAACTAGAGACCTAGGGGAATCCAATATGGGGTGATATGTGGGGCTCTGACCAGGTTCTATTACCCAGAATCCTTTGCAAACCTCAGAATTTGGCTAAAAAAACACATTTTCCTCACATTATGGTGACATAAAGTTCTGGAATCTGAGAGGAGCCACAAATGTACTTCCACCCAGCGTTCCCCCAAGTCTCCCGATAAAAATGGTACCTCACTTGTGTGGGTAGGCCTAGCGCCCGCGACAGGATATGCCCCAAAACACAACGTGGACACATCCCATTTTTTCACAGAAAACAGAGCTGTTTTTTGCAAAGTGCCTACCTGTAGATTTTGGCCTCTAGCTCAGCCGGCAGCTAGGGAAACCTACCAAACCTGTGCATTTTTGAAAACTAGAGACCTAGGGGAATCCAAGATGGGGTGACTTGTGGGGCTCTGACCAGGTTCGGTTACCCAGAATCCTTTGCAAACCTCCAAAATTTGGCTAAAAAAACACATTTTCCTCACATTATGGTGACAGAAAGTTCTGGAATCTGAGAGGAGGCACAAATTTCCTTCCACCCAGCGTTCCCCCAAGTCTTCCGATAAAAATGGTACCTCACTTGTGTGGGTAGGCCTAGCGCCGCCGACAGGATATGCCCCAAAACACAACGTGGACACATCCCATTTTTTCACAGAAAACAGAGCTGTTTTTTGCAAAGTGCCTACCTGTAGATTTTGGCCTCTAGCTCAGCCGGTACCTAGGGAAACCTACCAAACCTGTGCATTTTTGAAAACTAGAGACCTAGGGGAATCCAAGATGGGGTGACTTGTGGAGCTCTGACCAGGTTCTGTTACCCAGAATTCTTGGCAAACCTCAAAATTTGGCTAAAAAAATAAATTTTCCTCACATTATGGTGACAGAAAGTTCTGGAATCTGAGAGGAGGCACAAATTTCCTTCCACCCAGCATTCCCCCTAGTCTCCCGATAAAAATGGTACCTAACTTGTGTGGGTAGGCCTAGCGCCAGCGACAGGAAATGCCCCAAAGCACAACGTGGACACATCCCATTTTTTGACAGAATACAGAGCTGTTTTTTGCAAAGTGCTTACCTGTAGATTTTGGCCTCTAGCTCATCCGGCACCTAGGGAAACCTACCAAACCTGTGCATTTATGAAAACTAGAGACCTAGGGGAATCCAATATGGGGTGACATGTGGGGCTCTGACCAGGTTCTATTACCCAGAATCCTTTGCAAACCTCAGAATTTGGCTAAAAAAACACATTTTCCTCACATTATGGTGACATAAAGTTCTGGAATCTGAGAGGAGCCACAAATGTACTTCCACCCAGCGTTCCCCCAAGTCTCCCGATAAAAATGGTACCTCACTTGTGTGGGTAGGCCTAGCGCCCGCGACAGGATATGCCCCAAAACACAACGTGGACACATCCCATTTTTTCACAGAAAACAGAGCTGTTTTTTGCAAAGTGCCTACCTGTAGATTTTGGCCTCTAGCTCAGCCGGCAGCTAGGGAAACCTACCAAACCTGTGCATTTTTGAAAACTAGAGACCTAGGGGAATCCAAGATGGGGTGACTTGTGGGGCTCTGACCAGGTTCGGTTACCCAGAATCCTTTGCAAACCTCCAAAATGTGGCTAAAAAAACACATTTTCCTCACATTATGGTGACAGAAAGTTCTGGAATCTGAGAGGAGGCACAAATTTCCTTCCACCCAGCGTTCCCCAAGTCTCCCGATAAAAATGGTACCTCACTTGTGTGGGTTAGGCCTAGCGCCCCGCGACAGGATATGCCCCAAAACACAACGTGGACACATCCCATTTTTTCACAGAAAACAGAGCTGTTTTTTGCAAAGTGCCTACCTGTAGATTTTGGCCTCTAGCTCAGCCGGTACCTAGGGAAACCTACCAAACCTGTGTATTTTTGAAAACTAGAGACCTAGGGGAATCCAAGATGGGGTGACTTGTGGAGCTCTGACCAGGTTCTGTTACCCAGAATTCTTTGCAAACCTCAAAATTTGGCTAAAAAAACAAATTTTCCTCACATTATGGTGACAGAAAGTTCTGGAATCTGAGAGGAGGCACAAATTTCCTTCCACCCAGCATTCCCCCTAGTCTCCCGATAAAAATGGTACCTAACTTGTGTGGGTAGGCCTAGCGCCGGCGACAGGAAATGCCCCAAAGCACAACGTGGACACATCCCATTTTTTGACAGAATACAGAGCTGTTTTTTGCAAAGTGCTTACCTGTAGATTTTGGCCTCTAGCTCATCCGGCACCTAGGGAAACCTACCAAACCTGTGCATTTATGAAAACTAGAGACCTAGGGGAATCCAATATGGGGTGACATGTGGGGCTCTGACCAGGTTCTATTACCCAGAATCGTTTGCAAACCTCAGAATTTGGCTAAAAAAACACATTTTCCTCACATTATGGTGACATAAAGTTCTGGAATCTGAGAGGAGCCACCAATGTACTTCCACCCAGCGTTCCCCAAGTCTCCCGATAAAAATGGTACCTCACTTGTGTGGGTAGGAATAGCGCCCGCGACAGGATATGCCCCAAAACACAACGTGGACACATCCCATTTTTTCACAGAAAACAGAGCTGTTTTTTGCAAAGTGCCTACCTGTAGATTTTGGCCTCTAGCTCAGCCGGCAGCTAGGGAAACCTACCAAACCTGTGCATTTTTGAAAACTAGAGACCTAGGGGAATCCAAGATGGGTGACTTGTGGGGCTCTGACCAGGTTCGGTTACCCAGAATCCCTTTGCAAACCTCCAAATTTGGCTAAAAAAACACATTTTCCTCACATTATGGTGACAGAAAGTTCTGGAATCTGAGAGGAGGCACAAATTTCCTTCCACCCAGCGTTCCCCCAAGTCTCCCGATAAAATGGTACCTCACTTGTGTGGGTAAGCCTAGCGCCCGTGACAGGATATGCCCCAAAACACAACGTGGACACATCCCATTTTTTCACAGAAAACAGAGCTGTTTTTTGCAGTGTCTACCTGTAGATATTGGCCTCTAGCTCAGCCGGAACCTAGGGAAACCTACCAAACCTGTGCCTTTTTGAAAACTAGAGACCTAGGGGAATCCAATATGGGGTGACTTGTGGGGCTCTGACCAGGTTCGGTTACCCAGAATCCTTTGCAAACCTCCAAATTTGGCTAAAAAAACAAATTTTCCTCACATTATGGTGACAGAAAGTTCTGGATTCTGAGAAAAGGCACAAATTTCCTCCCACCCAGCGTTCCCCCTAGTCTCCCGATAAAAATGGTACCTAACTTGTGTGGGTAGGCCTAGCGCCGGCGACAGGAAATGCCCCAAAGCACAACGTGGACACATCCCATTTTTTGACAGAAAACAGAGCTGTTTTTTGCAAAGTGCTTACCTGTAGATTTTGGCCTCTAGCTCAGCTGGCACCAAGGGAAACCTACCAAACCTGTGCATTTATGAAAACTAGAGACCTAGGGGAATCCAAGATGGGGTGATTTGTGGGGCTCTGACCAGGTTCTGTTACCCAGAATCCTTTCTAAACCTCAAAAGTTGGCTAAAAAAACACATTTTCCTCACATTATGGTGACAGAAGGTTCTGGCATCTGAGAGGAGCCACAAAGTTCCTTCCACCCAGCGTTCCCCCAAGTCTCCCGATAAAAATGGTACCTCACTTGTGTGGGTAGGCCTAGCGCCCGCGACAGGATATGCCCCAAAACACAACGTGGACACATCCCATTTTTTCACAGAAAACAGAGCTGTTTTTTGCAAAGTGCCTACCTGTAGATTTTGGCCTCTAGCTCAGCCGGCACCTAGGGAAACCTACCAAACCTGTGCATTTGTGAAAACTAGAGACCTAGGGGAATCCAAGATGGGGTGACTTGTGGGGCTCTGACCAGGTTCGGTTACCCAGAATCCTTTGCAAACCTCCAAATTTGGCTAAAAAAACACATTTTCCTCACATTATGGTGACAGAAAGTGCTGGAATCTGAGAGGAGGCACAAATTTCCTTCCACCCAGCGTTCCCCCCAAGTCTTCTGATAAAAATGGTACCTCACTTGTGTGGGTAGGCCTAGCGCCCCGCGACAGGATATGCCCCAAAACACAACGTGGGACACATCCCATTTTTTCACAGAAAACAGAGCTGTTTTTTGCAAAGTGTCTACCTGTAGATTTTGGCCTCTAGCTCAGCCGGCACCTAGGGAAACCTACCAAACCTGTGCATTTTTGAAAACTAGAGACCTAGGGGAATCCAAGATGGGGTGATTTGTGGGGCTCTGACCAGGTTCTGTTACCCAGAATTCTTTGCAAACCTCAAAATTTGGCTAAAAAAACACATTTTCCTCACATTATGGTGAGAGAAAGTTCTGGAATCTGAGAGGAGGCACAAATTTCCTTCCATCCAGCATTCCCCCTAGTCTCCCGATAAAAATGGTACCTAACTTGTGTGGGTAGGCCTAGCGCCGGCGACAGGAAATGCCCCAAAGCACAACGTGGACACATCCCATTTTTTGACAGAATACAGAGCTGTTTTTTGCAAAGTGCTTACCTGTAGATTTTGGCCTCTAGCTCATCCGGCACCTAGGGAAACCTACCAAACCTGTGCATTTATGAAAACTAGAGACCTAGGGGAATCCAATATGGGGTGACTTGTGGGGCTCTGACCAGGTTCGGTTACCCAGAATCCTTTGCAAACCTCCAAATTTGGCTAAAAAAACACATTTTTCCTCACATTATGGTGACAGAAAGTTCTGGAATCTGAGAAAAGGCACAAATTTCCTTCCACCCAGCGTTCCCCCTAGTCTCCCGATAAAAATGGTACCTAACTTGTGTGGGTAGGCCTAGCGTCGGCGACAGGAAATGCCCCAAAGCACAACGTGGACACATCCCATTTTTGACAGAAAACAGAGCTGTTTTTTGCAAAGTGCTTACCTGTAGATTTTGGCCTCTAGCTCAGCTGGCACCAAGGGAAACCTACCAAACCTGTGCATTTATGAAAACTAGAGACCTAGGGGAATCCAAGATGGGGTGATTTGTGGGGCTCTGACCAGGTTCTGTTACCCAGAATCCTTTCTAAACCTCAAAAGTTGGCTAAAAAAAACACATTTTCCTCACATTATGGTGACAGAAAGTTCTGGCATCTGAGAGGAGAAACAAAGTTCCTTCCACCCAGCGTTCCCCCAAGTCTCCCGATAAAAATGGTACCTCACTTGTGTGGGTAGGCCTAGCGCCCGCGACAGGATATGCCCCAAAACACAACGTGGACACATCCCATTTTTTCACAGAAAACAGAGCTATTTTTTGCAAAGTGCCTACCTGTAGATTTTGGCCTCTAGCTCAGCCGGCACCTAGGGAAACCTACCAAACCTGTGCATTTGTGAAAACTAGAGACCTAGGGGAATCCAAGATGGGGTGACTTGTGGGGCTCTGACCAGGTTCGGTTACCCAGAATCCTTTGCAAACCTCCAAATTTGGCTAAAAAAACACATTTTCCTCACATTATGGTGACAGAAAGTTCTGGAATCTGAGAGGAGGCACAAATTTCCTTCCACCCAGCGTTCCCCCAAGTCTCCTGATAAAAATGGTACCTCACTTGTGTGGGTAGGCCTAGCGCCCGCGACAGGATATGCCCCCAAAACACAACGTGGACACATCCTATTTTTTCACAGAAAACAGAGCTGTTTTTTGCAAAGTGTCTACCTGTAGATTTTGGCCTCTAGCTCAGCCGGCACCTAGGGAAACCTACCAAACCTGTGCATTTTTGAAAACTAGAGACCTAGGGAATCCAAGATGGGGTGATTTGTGGGGCTCTGACCAGGTTCTGTTACCCCAGAATTCTTTGCAAACCTCAAAATTTGGCTAAAAAAACAAATTTTCCTCACATTATGGTGACAGAAAGTTCTGGAATCTGAGAGGAGGCACAAATTTCCTTCCATCCAGCATTCCCCCTAGTCTCCCGATAAAAATGGTACCTAACTTGTGTGGGTAGGCCTAGCGCCGGCGACAGGAAATGCCCCAAAGCACAACGTGGACACATCCCATTTTTTGACAGAATACAGAGCTGTTTTTTGCAAAGTGCTTACCTGTAGATTTTGGCCTCTAGCTCATCCGGCACCTAGGGAAACCTACCAAACCTGTGCATTTATGAAAACTAGAGACCTAGGGGAATCCAATATGGGGTGACTTGTGGGGCTCTGACCAGGTTCGGTTACCCAGAATCCTTTGCAAACCTCCAAATTTGGCTAAAAAAAACACATTTTCCTCCCATTATGGTGACAGAAAGTTCTGGAATCTGAGAAAAGGCACAAATTTCCTTCCACCCAGCGTTCCCCCTAGTCTCCCGATAAAAATGGTACCTAACTTGTGTGGGTAGGCCTAGCGCCGGCGACAGGAAATGCCCCAAAGCACAACGTGGACACATCCCATTTTTTGACAGAAAACAGAGCTGTTTTTTGCAAAGTGCTTACCTGTAGATTTTGGCCTCTAGCTCAGCTGGCACCAAGGGGAAACCTACCAAACCTGTGCATTTATGAAAACTAGAGACCTAGGGGAATCCAAGATGGGGTGATTTGTGGGGCTCTGACCAGGTTCTGTTACCCAGAATCCTTTCTAAACCTCAAAAGTTGGCTAAAAAAAACACATTTTCCTCACATTATGGTGACAGAAAGTTCTGGCATCTGAGAGGAGCCACAAAGTTCCTTCCACCCAGCGTTTCCCCCAAATCTCCCGATAAAAATGGTACCTCACTTGTGTGGGTAGGCCTAGCGCCCGCGACAGGATATGCCCCAAAACACAACGTGGACACATCCCATTTTTTCACAGAAAACAGAGCTGTTTTTTGCAAAGTGCCTACCTGTAGATTTTGGCCTCTAGCTCAGCCGGCACCTAGGGAAACCTATCAAACCTGTGCATTTGTGAAAACTAGAGACCTAGGGGAATCCAAGATGGCGTTACTTGTTGGGCTCTGACCAGGTTCGGTTACCCAGAATCCTTTTGCAAACCTCCAAATTTGGCTAAAAAAACACATTTTCCTCACATTATGGTGACAGAAAGTTCTGGAATCTGAGAGGAGGCACAAATTTCCTACCACCCAAGTGTTCCCCCAAGTCTCCCGATAAAAACAATACCTCACTTGTGTGGGTAGGCCTAGCTCCCGCGACAGGAAATGCCCCAAAACACAACGTAGACACATCGCATTTTTTCACAGAAAACAGAGCTGTTTTTTGCAAAGTGCCTACCTGTAGATTTTGGCCTCTAGCTCAGCCGCCACCTGGGGAAACCTACCAAACCTGTGCATTTTTTTAAACTAGAGACCTAGGGGAATCCAAGATGGGGTGAATTGTCGGGGTCTGACCAGTTTATGTTACCCAGAATCCTTTGCAAACCTCAAAATTTGGTTAAAGAAATACTTTTTCCTCTCATTTCGGGGACAGAAAGTTCTGGAATCTGAGAGGAGCCACAAATTTCCTTCCAACCAGCGTTCCCCCAAGTTTCCCAATAAAAATGATACCTCACTTTTGTGGGTACGCCTAGCGCCCGTGACAGGAAATGGCCCAAAACACAACGTGGACACATCTCATTTTTTGAAAGAAAACAGAGGTGTTTTTTGCAAAGCGCCTACCTGAAGATTTTGGCCTCTAGCTCAGCCGCCACCTAGGGAAACCTACCAAACCTGTGCATTTTTGAAAACTAGAGACCTAGGGGAATCCAAGATGGGGTGACTTGTGGGGCTCTGACCAGGTTCTGTTACCCAGAATCCTTTGCAAACCTCAAAATTTGGCTAAAAAAACAAATTTTCCTCACATTATGGTGACAGAAAGTTCTGGAATCTGAGAAGAGGCACAAATTTCCTACCACCCAGTGTTCCCCCAAGTCTCCCGATAAAAACAATACCTCACTTGTGTGGGTAGGCCTAGCTCCCGCGACAGGAAATGCCCCAAAACACAACGTAGACACATCGCATTTTTTCACAGAAAACAGAGCTGTTTTTTGCAAAGTGCCTACCTGTAGATTTTGGCCTCTAGCTCAGCCGCCACCTGGGGAAACCTACCAAACCTGTGCATTTTTTAAAACTAGAGACCTAGGGGAATCCAAGATGGGGTGACTTGTCGGGGTCTGACCAGGTTATGTTACCCAGAATCCTTTGCAAACCTCAAAATTTGGTTAAAGAAATACTTTTTCCTCTCATTTCGGGGACAGAAAGTTCTGGAATCTGAGAGGAGCCACAAATGTCCTTCCAACCAGCGTTCCCCCAAGTTTCCCAATAAAAATGATACCTCACTTTTGTGGGTACGCCTAGCGCCCAGGAAATGGCCCAAAACACAACGTGGACACATCTCATTTTTTGAAAGAAAACAGAGGTGTTTTATGCAAAGCGCCTACCTGAAGATTTTGGCCTCTAGCTCAGCCGCCACCTAGGGAAACCTACCAAACCTGTGCATTTTTGAAAACTAGAGACCTAGGGGAATCCAAGATGGGGTGACTTGTGGGGCTCTGACCAGGTTCTGTTACCCAGAATCCTTTGCAAACCTCAAAATTTGGCTGACAAAACACATTTTCCTCACATTTCGGTGACAGAAAGTTCTGGAATCTGAGAGGAGGGACAAATTTCCTTCCACCCAGCGTTCCCCCAAGTCTCCCGATAAAAATGGTACCTCACTTGTGTGGGTAGGCCTAGCGCCCGCGACAGGCAATGCCCCAAAACACAACGTGGACACATCAAATTTTTTCACAGAAACAGAGCTGTTTTTTGCAAAGTGCCTACCTGTAGATTTTGGCCTCTAGCTCAGCCGGCACCTAGGGAAACCTACCAAACCTGTGTATTTTTGAAAACTAGAAACCTAGGGGAATCCAAGATGGGGTGAATTGTGGGGCTCTGACCAGGTTCTGTTACCCAGAATCCTCTGCAAACCTCAAAATTTGCTAATAAAACACATTTTCCTCACATTTCGGTGACAGAAAGTTCTGGAATCTGAGAGGAGGGACAAATTTCCTTCCACCCAGCGTTCCCCCAAGTCTCCCGATAAAAATGGTACCTAACTTGTGTGGGTAGGCCTAGCGCCGGCGACAGGAAATGCCCCAAAGCACAACGTGGACACATCCCATTTTTTGACAGAATACAGAGCTGTTTTTTGCAAAGTGCTTACCTGTAGATTTTGGCCTCTAGCTCATCCGGCACCTAGGGAAACCTACCAAACCTGTGCATTTATGAAAACTAGAGAGCTAGGGGAATCCAATATGGGGTGACATGTGGGGCTCTGACCAGGTTCTATTACCCAGAATCCTTTGCAAACCTCAGAATTTGGCTAAAAAAACACATTTTCCTCACATTATGGTGACATAAAGTTCTGGAATCTGAGAGGAGCCACAAATGTACTGCCACCCAGCGTTCCCCCAAGTCTCCCGATAAAAATGGTACCTCACTTGTGTGGGTAGGCCTAGCGCCCGCGACAGGATATGCCCCAAAACACAACGTGGACACATCCCATTTTTTCACAGAAAACAGAGCTGTTTTTTGCAAAGTGCCTACCTGTAGATTTTGGCCTCTAGCTCAGCCGGCAGCTAGGGAAACCTACCAAACCTGTGCATTTTTGAAAACTAGAGACCTAGGGGAATCCAAGATGGGGTGACTTGTGGGGCTCTGACCAGGTTCGGTTACCCAGAATCCTTTGCAAACCTCCAAAATTTGGCTAAAAAAACACATTTTCCTCACATTATGGTGACAGAAAGTTCTGGAATCTGAGAGGAGGCACAAATTTCCTTCCACCCAGCGTTCCCCCAAGTCTTCCGATAAAAATGGTACCTCACTTGTGTGGGTAGGCCTAGCGCCGCCGACAGGATATGCCCCAAAACACAACGTGGACACATCCCATTTTTTCACAGAAAACAGAGCTGTTTTTTGCAAAGTGCCTACCTGTAGATTTTGGCCTCTAGCTCAGCCGGTACCTAGGGAAACCTACCAAACCTGTGCATTTTTGAAAACTAGAGACCTAGGGGAATCCAAGATGGGGTGACTTGTGGAGCTCTGACCAGGTTCTGTTACCCAGAATTCTTGGCAAACCTCAAAATTTGGCTAAAAAAATAAATTTTCCTCACATTATGGTGACAGAAAGTTCTGGAATCTGAGAGGAGGCACAAATTTCCTTCCACCCAGCATTCCCCCTAGTCTCCCGATAAAAATGGTACCTAACTTGTGTGGGTAGGCCTAGCGCCAGCGACAGGAAATGCCCCAAAGCACAACGTGGACACATCCCATTTTTTGACAGAATACAGAGCTGTTTTTTGCAAAGTGCTTACCTGTAGATTTTGGCCTCTAGCTCATCCGGCACCTAGGGAAACCTACCAAACCTGTGCATTTATGAAAACTAGAGACCTAGGGGAATCCAATATGGGGTGACATGTGGGGCTCTGACCAGGTTCTATTACCCAGAATCCTTTGCAAACCTCAGAATTTGGCTAAAAAAACACATTTTCCTCACATTATGGTGACATAAAGTTCTGGAATCTGAGAGGAGCCACAAATGTACTTCCACCCAGCGTTCCCCCAAGTCTCCCGATAAAAATGGTACCTCACTTGTGTGGGTAGGCCTAGCGCCCGCGACAGGATATGCCCCAAAACACAACGTGGACACATCCCATTTTTTCACAGAAAACAGAGCTGTTTTTTGCAAAGTGCCTACCTGTAGATTTTGGCCTCTAGCTCAGCCGGCAGCTAGGGAAACCTACCAAACCTGTGCATTTTTGAAAACTAGAGACCTAGGGGAATCCAAGATGGGGTGACTTGTGGGGCTCTGACCAGGTTCGGTTACCCAGAATCCTTTGCAAACCTCCAAAATGTGGCTAAAAAAACACATTTTCCTCACATTATGGTGACAGAAAGTTCTGGAATCTGAGAGGAGGCACAAATTTCCTTCCACCCAGCGTTCCCCCAAGTCTCCCGATAAAAATGGTACCTCACTTGTGTGGGTAGGCCTAGCGCCCGCGACAGGATATGCCCCAAAACACAACGTGGACACATCCCATTTTTTCACAGAAAACAGAGCTGTTTTTTGCAAAGTGCCTACCTGTAGATTTTGGCCTCTAGCTCAGCCGGTACCTAGGGAAACCTACCAAACCTGTGTATTTTTGAAAACTAGAGACCTAGGGGAATCCAAGATGGGGTGACTTGTGGAGCTCTGACCAGGTTCTGTTACCCAGAATTCTTTGCAAACCTCAAAATTTGGCTAAAAAAACAAATTTTCCTCACATTATGGTGACAGAAAGTTCTGGAATCTGAGAGGAGGCACAAATTTCCTTCCACCCAGCATTCCCCCTAGTCTCCCGATAAAAATGGTACCTAACTTGTGTGGGTAGGCCTAGCGCCGGCGACAGGAAATGCCCCAAAGCACAACGTGGACACATCCCATTTTTTGACAGAATACAGAGCTGTTTTTTGCAAAGTGCTTACCTGTAGATTTTGGCCTCTAGCTCATCCGGCACCTAGGGAAACCTACCAAACCTCTGCATTTATGAAAACTAGAGACCTAGGGGAATCCAATATGGGGTGACATGTGGGGCTCTGACCAGGTTCTATTACCCAGAATCCTTTGCAAACCTCAGAATTTGGCTAAAAAAACACATTTTCCTCACATTATGGTGACATAAAGTTCTGGAATCTGAGAGGAGCCACAAATGTACTTCCACCCAGCGTTCCCCCAAGTCTCCCGATAAAAATGGTACCTCACTTGTGTGGGTAGGAATAGCGCCCGCGACAGGATATGCCCCAAAACACAACGTGGACACATCCCATTTTATCACAGAAAACAGAGCTGTTTTTTGCAAAGTGCCTACCTGTAGATTTTGGCCTCTAGCTCAGCCGGCAGCTAGGGAAACCTACCAAACCTGTGCATTTTTGAAAACTAGAGACCTAGGGGAATCCAAGATGGGGTGACTTGTGGGGCTCTGACCAGGTTCGGTTACCCAGAATCCTTTGCAAACCTCCAAATTTGGCTAAAAAACACATTTTCCTCACATTATGGTGACAGAAAGTTCTGGAATCTGAGAGGAGGCACAAATTTCCTTCCACCCAGCGTTCCCCCAAGTCTCCCGATACAAATGGTACCTCACTTGTGTGGGTAAGCCTAGCGCCCGTGACAGGATATGCCCCAAAACACAACGTGGACACATCCCATTTTTTCACAGAAAACAGAGCTGTTTTTTGCAGTGTCTACCTGTAGATATTGGCCTCTAGCTCAGCCGGAACCTAGGGAAACCTACCAAACCTGTGCCTTTTTGAAAACTAGAGACCTAGGGGAATCCAATATGGGGTGACTTGTGGGGCTCTGACCAGGTTCGGTTACCCAGAATCCTTTGCAAACCTCCAAATTTGGCTAAAAAAACAAATTTTCCTCACATTATGGTGACAGAAAGTTCTGGAATCTGAGAAAAGGCACAAATTTCCTCCCACCCAGCGTTCCCCCTAGTCTCCCGATAAAAATGGTACCTAACTTGTGTGGGTAGGCCTAGCGCCGGCGACAGGAAATGCCCCAAAGCACAACGTGGACACATCCCATTTTTTGACAGAAAACAGAGCTGTTTTTTGCAAAGTGCTTACCTGTAGATTTTGGCCTCTAGCTCAGCTGGCACCAAGGGAAACCTACCAAACCTGTGCATTTATGAAAACTAGAGACCTAGGGGAATCCAAGATGGGGTGATTTGTGGGGCTCTGACCAGGTTCTGTTACCCAGAATCCTTTCTAAACCTCAAAAGTTGGCTAAAAAAACACATTTTCCTCACATTATGGTGACAGAAGGTTCTGGCATCTGAGAGGAGCCACAAAGTTCCTTCCACCCAGCGTTCCCCCAAGTCTCCCGATAAAAATGGTACCTCACTTGTGTGGGTAGGCCTAGCGCCCGCGACAGGATATGCCCCAAAACACAACGTGGACACATCCCATTTTTTCACAGAAAACAGAGCTGTTTTTTGCAAAGTGCCTACCTGTAGATTTTGGCCTCTAGCTCAGCCGGCACCTAGGGAAACCTACCAAACCTGTGCATTTGTGAAAACTAGAGACCTAGGGGAATCCAAGATGGGGTGACTTGTGGGGCTCTGATCAGGTTCGGTTACCCAGAATCCTTTGCAAACCTCCAAATTTGGCTAAAAAAACACATTTTCCTCACATTATGGTGACAGAAAGTGCTGGAATCTGAGAGGAGGCACAAATTTCCTTCCACCCAGCGTTCCCCCAAGTCTTCTGATAAAAATGGTACCTCACTTGTGTGGGTAGGCCTAGCGCCCGCGACAGGATATGCCCCAAAACACAACGTGGACACATCCCATTTTTTCACAGAAAACAGAGCTGTTTTTTGCAAAGTGTCTACCTGTAGATTTTGGCCTCTAGCTCAGCCGGCACCTAGGGAAACCTACCAAACCTGTGCATTTTTGAAAACTAGAGACCTAGGGGAATCCAAGATGGGGTGATTTGTGGGGCTCTGACCAGGTTCTGTTACCCAGAATTCTTTGCAAACCTCAAAATTTGGCTAAAAAAACAAATTTTCCTCACATTATGGTGAGAGAAAGTTCTGGAATCTGAGAGGAGGCACAAATTTCCTTCCATCCAGCATTCCCCCTAGTCTCCCGATAAAAATGGTACCTAACTTGTGTGGGTAGGCCTAGCGCCGGCGACAGGAAATGCCCCAAAGCACAACGTGGACACATCCCATTTTTTGACAGAATACAGAGCTGTTTTTTGCAAAGTGCTTACCTGTAGATTTTGGCCTCTAGCTCATCCGGCACCTAGGGAAACCTACCAAACCTGTGCATTTATGAAAACTAGAGACCTAGGGGAATCCAATATGGGGTGACTTGTGGGGCTCTGACCAGGTTCGGTTACCCAGAATCCTTTGCAAACCTCCAAATTTGGCTAAAAAAACACATTTTCCTCACATTATGGTGACAGAAAGTTCTGGAATCTGAGAAAAGGCACAAATTTCCTTCCACCCAGCGTTCCCCCTAGTCTCCCGATAAAAATGGTACCTAACTTGTGTGGGTAGGCCTAGCGCCGGCGACAGGAAATGCCCCAAAGCACAACGTGGACACATCCCATTTTTTGACAGAAAACAGAGCTGTTTTTTGCAAAGTGCTTACCTGTAGATTTTGGCCTCTAGCTCAGCTGGCACCAAGGGAAACCTACCAAACCTGTGCATTTATGAAAACTAGAGACCTAGGGGAATCCAAGATGGGGTGATTTGTGGGGCTCTGACCAGGTTCTGTTACCCAGAATCCTTTCTAAACCTCAAAAGTTGGCTAAAAAAACACATTTTCCTCACATTATGGTGACAGAAAGTTCTGGCATCTGAGAGGAGAAACAAAGTTCCTTCCACCCAGCGTTCCCCCAAGTCTCCCGATAAAAATGGTACCTCACTTGTGTGGGTAGGCATAGCGCCCGCGACAGGATATGCCCCAAAACACAACGTGGACACATCCCATTTTTTCACAGAAAACAGAGCTGTTTTTTGCAAAGTGCCTACCTGTAGATTTTGGCCTCTAGCTCAGCCGGCACCTAGGGAAACCTACCAAACCTGTGCATTTGTGAAAACTAGAGACCTAGGGGAATCCAAGATGGGGTGACTTGTGGGGCTCTGACCAGGTTCGGTTACCCAGAATCCTTTGCAAACCTCCAAATTTGGCTAAAAAAACACATTTTCCTCACATTATGGTGACAGAAAGTTCTGGAATCTGAGAGGAGGCACAAATTTCCTTCCACCCAGCGTTCCCCCAAGTCTCCTGATAAAAATGGTACCTCACTTGTGTGGGTAGGCCTAGCGCCCGCGACAGGATATGCCCCAAAACACAACGTGGACACATCCCATTTTTTCACAGAAAACAGAGCTGTTTTTTGCAAAGTGTCTACCTGTAGATTTTGGCCTCTAGCTCAGCCGGCACCTAGGGAAACCTACCAAACCTGTGCATTTTTGAAAACTAGAGACCTAGGGGAATCCAAGATGGGGTGATTTGTGGGGCTCTGACCAGGTTCTGTTACCCAGAATTCTTTGCAAGCCTCAAAATTTGGCTAAAAAAACAAATTTTCCTCACATTATGGTGACAGAAAGTTCTGGAATCTGAGAGGAGGCACAAATTTCCTTCCATCCAGCATTCCCCCTAGTCTCCCGATAAAAATGGTACCTAACTTGTGTGGGTAGGCCTAGCGCCGGCGACAGGAAATGCCCCAAAGCACAACGTGGACACATCCCATTTTTTGACAGAATACAGAGCTGTTTTTTGCAAAGTGCTTACCTGTAGATTTTGGCCTCTAGCTCATCCGGCACCTAGGGAAACCTACCAAACCTGTGCATTTATGAAAACTAGAGACCTAGGGGAATCCAATATGGGGTGACTTGTGGGGCTCTGACCAGGTTCGGTTACCCAGAATCCTTTGCAAACCTCCAAATTTGGCTAAAAAAACACATTTTCCTCCCATTATGGTGACAGAAAGTTCTGGAATCTGAGAAAAGGCACAAATTTCCTTCCACCCAGCGTTCCCCCTAGTCTCCCGATAAAAATGGTACCTAACTTGTGTGGGTAGGCCTAGCGCCGGCGACAGGAAATGCCCCAAAGCACAACGTGGACACATCCCATTTTTTGACAGAAAACAGAGCTGTTTTTTGCAAAGTGCTTACCTGTAGATTTTGGCCTCTAGCTCAGCTGGCACCAAGGGAAACCTACCAAACCTGTGCATTTATGAAAACTAGAGACCTAGGGGAATCCAAGATGGGGTGATTTGTGGGGCTCTGACCAGGTTCTGTTACCCAGAATCCTTTCTAAACCTCAAAAGTTGGATAAAAAAACACATTTTCCTCACATTATGGTGACAGAAAGTTCTGGCATCTGAGAGGAGCCACAAAGTTCCTTCCACCCAGCGTTCCCCCAAGTCTCCCGATAAAAATGGTACCTCACTTGTGTGGGTAGGCCTAGCGCCCGCGACAGGATATGCCCCAAAACACAACATGGACACATCCCATTTTTTCACAGAAAACAGAGCTGTTTTTTGCAAAGTGCCAACCTGTAGATTTTGGCCTCTAGCTCAGCCGGCACCTAGGGAAACCTATCAAACCTGTGCATTTGTGAAAACTAGAGACCTAGGGGAATCCAAGATGGCGTTACTTGTTGGGCTCTGACCAGGTTCGGTTACCCAGAATCCTTTGCAAACCTCCAAATTTGGCTAAAAAAACACATTTTCCTCACATTATGGTGACAGAAAGTTCTGGAATCTGAGAGGAGGCACAAATTTCCTACCACCCAGTGTTCCCCCAAGTCTCCCGATAAAAACAATACCTCACTTGTGTGGGTAGGCCTAGCTCCCGCGACAGGAAATGCCCCAAAACACAACGTAGACACATCGCATTTTTTCACAGAAAACAGAGCTGTTTTTTGCAAAGTGCCTACCTGTAGATTTTGGCCTCTAGCTCAGCCGCCACCTGGGGAAACCTACCAAACCTGTGCATTTTTTTAAACTAGAGACCTAGGGGAATCCAAGATGGGGTGAATTGTCGGGGTCTGACCAGTTTATGTTACCCAGAATCCTTTGCAAACCTCAAAATTTGGTTAAAGAAATACTTTTTCCTCTCATTTCGGGGACAGAAAGTTCTGGAATCTGAGAGGAGCCACAAATTTCCTTCCAACCAGCGTTCCCCCAAGTTTCCCAATAAAAATGATACCTCACTTTTGTGGGTACGCCTAGCGCCCGTGACAGGAAATGGCCCAAAACACAACGTGGACACATCTCATTTTTTGAAAGAAAACAGAGGTGTTTTTTGCAAAGCGCCTACCTGAAGATTTTGGCCTCTAGCTCAGCCGCCACCTAGGGAAACCTACCAAACCTGTGCATTTTTGAAAACTAGAGACCTAGGGGAATCCAAGATGGGGTGACTTGTGGGGCTCTGACCAGGTTCTGTTACCCAGAATCCTTTGCAAACCTCAAAATTTGGCTAAAAAAACAAATTTTCCTCACATTATGGTGACAGAAAGTTCTGGAATCTGAGAAGAGGCACAAATTTCCTACCACCCAGTGTTCCCCCAAGTCTCCCGATAAAAACAATACCTCACTTGTGTGGGTAGGCCTAGCTCCCGCGACAGGAAATGCCCCAAAACACAACGTAGACACATCGCATTTTTTCACAGAAAACAGAGCTGTTTTTTGCAAAGTGCCTACCTGTAGATTTTGGCCTCTAGCTCAGCCGCCACCTGGGGAAACCTACCAAACCTGTGCATTTTTTAAAACTAGAGACCTAGGGGAATCCAAGATGGGGTGACTTGTCGGGGTCTGACCAGGTTATGTTACCCAGAATCCTTTGCAAACCTCAAAATTTGGTTAAAGAAATACTTTTTCCTCTCATTTCGGGGACAGAAAGTTCTGGAATCTGAGAGGAGCCACAAATGTCCTTCCAACCAGCGTTCCCCCAAGTTTCCCAATAAAAATGATACCTCACTTTTGTGGGTATGCCTAGCGCCCGTGACAGGAAATGGCCCAAAACACAACGTGGACACATCTCATTTTTTGAAAGAAAACAGAGGTGTTTTATGCAAAGCGCCTACCTGAAGATTTTGGCCTCTAGCTCAGCCGCCACCTAGGGAAACCTACCAAACCTGTGCATTTTTGAAAACTAGAGACCTAGGGGAATCCAAGATGGGGTGACTTGTGGGGCTCTGACCAGGTTCTGTTTCCCAGAATCCTTTGCAAACCTCAAAATTTGGCTGACAAAACACATTTTCCTCACATTTCGGTGACAGAAAGTTCTGGAATCTGAGAGGAGGGACAAATTTCCTTCCACCCAGCGTTCCCCCAAGTCTCCCGATAAAAATGGTACCTCACTTGTGTGGGTAGGCCTAGCGCCCGCGACAGGCAATGCCCCAAAACACAACGTGGACACATCAAATTTTTTCACAGAAACAGAGCTGTTTTTTGCAAAGTGCCTACCTGTAGATTTTGGCCTCTAGCTCAGCCGGCACCTAGGGAAACCTACCAAACCTGTGTATTTTTGAAAACTAGAAACCTAGGGGAATCCAAGATGGGGTGAATTGTGGGGCTCTGACCAGGTTCTGTTACCCAGAATCCTCTGCAAACCTCAAAATTTGCTAATAAAACACATTTTCCTCACATTTCGGTGACAGAAAGTTCTGGAATCTGAGAGGAGGGACAAATTTCCTTCCACCCAGCGTTCCCCCAAGTCTCCCGATAAAAATAGTACCTCACTTGTGTGGGTAGGCCTAGCGCCCGCGACAGGATATGCCCCAAAACACAACGTGGACACATCCCATTTTTTCACAGAAAACAGAGCTGTTTTTTGCAAAGTGCCTACCTGTAGATTTTGGCCTCTAGCTCAGCCGGTACCTAGGGAAACCTACCAAACCTGTGCATTTTTGAAAACTAGAGACCTAGGGGAATCCAAGATGGGGTGACTTGTGGAGCTCTGACCAGGTTCTGTTACGCAGAATTCTTTGCAAACCTCAAAATTTGGCTAAAAAAACAAATTTTCCTCACATTATGGTGACAGAAAGTTCTGGAATCTGAGAGGAGGCACAAATTTCCTTCCACCCAGCATTCCCCCTAGTCTCCCGATAAAAATGGTACCTAACTTGTGTGGGTAGGCCTAGCGCCGCCGACAGGAAATGCCCCAAAGCACAACGTGGACACATCCCATTTTTTGACAGAATACAGAGCTGTTTTTTGCAAAGTGCTTACCTGTAGATTTTGGCCTCTAGCTCATCCGGCACCTAGGGAAACCTACCAAACCTGTGCATTTATGAAAACTAGAGAGATAGGGGAATCCAATATGGGGTGACATGTGGGGCTCTGACCAGGTTCTATTACCCAGAATCCTTTGCAAACCTCAGAATTTGGCTAAAAAAACACATTTTCCTCACATTATGGTGACATAAAGTTCTGGAATCTGAGAGGAGCCACAAATGTACTGCCACCCAGCGTTCCCCCAAGTCTCCCGATAAAAATGGTACCTCACTTGTGTGGGTAGGCCTAGCGCCCGCGACAGGATATGCCCCAAAACACAACGTGGACACATCCCATTTTTTCACAGAAAACAGAGCTGTTTTTTGCAAAGTGCCTACCTGTAGATTTTGGCCTCTAGCTCAGCCGGCAGCTAGGGAAACCTACCAAACCTGTGCATTTTTGAAAACTAGAGACCTAGGGGAATCCAAGATGGGGTGACTTGTGGGGTCCTGACCAGGTTCGGTTACCCAGAATCCTTTGCAAACCTCCAAATTTGGCTAAAAAAACACATTTTCCTCACATTATGGTGACAGAAAGTTCTGGAATCTGAGAGGAGGCACAAATTTCCTTCCACCCAGCGTTCCCCCAAGTCTCCCGATAAAAATGGTACCTCACTTGTGTGGGTAGGCCTAGCGCCCGTGACACGATATGCCCCAAAACACAACGTGGACACATCCCATTTTTTCACAGAAAACAGAGCTGTTTTTTGCAAAGTGTCTACCTGTAGATATTGGCCTCTAGCTCAGCCGGCACCTAGGGAAACCTACCAAACCTGTGCCTTTTTGAAAACTAGAGACCTAGGGGAATCCAATATGGGGTGACTTGTGGGGCTCTGACCAGGTTCGGTTACCCAGAATCTTTTGCAAACCTCCAAATTTGGCTAAAAAAACACATTTTCCTCACATTATGGTGACAGAATGTTCTGGAATCTGAGAAAACGCACAAATTTCCTTCCACCCAGCGTTCCCCCTAGTCTCCCGATAAAAATGGTACCTAACTTGTGTGGGTAGGCCTAGCGCCGGCGACAGGAAATGCCCCAAAGCACAACGTGGACACATCCCATTTTTTGACAGAATACAGAGCTGTTTTTTGCAAAGTGCTTACCTGTAGATTTTGGCCTCTAGCTCATCCGGCACCTAGGGAAACCTACCAAACCTGTGCATTTATGAAAACTAGAGACCTAGGGGAATCCAATATGGGGTGACATGTGGGGCTCTGACCAGGTTCTATTACCCAGAATCCTTTGCAAACCTCAGAATTTGGCTAAAAAAACACATTTTCCTCACATTATGGTGACATAAAGTTCTGGAATCTGAGAGGAGCCACAAATGTACTACCACCCAGCGTTCCCCCAAGTCTCCCGATAAAAATGGTACCTCACTTGTGTGGGTAGGCCTAGCGCCCGTGACAGGATATGCCCCAAAACACAACGTGGACACATCCCATTTTTTCACAGAAAACAGAGCTGTTTTTTGCAAAGTGCCTACCTGTAGATTTTGGCCTCTAGCTCAGCCGGCAGCTAGGGAAACCTACCAAGCCTGTGCATTTTTGAAAACTAGAGACCTAGGGGAATCCAAGATGGGGTGACTTGTGGGGCTCTGACCAGGTTCGGTTACCCAGAATCCTTTGCAAACCTCCAAATTTGGCTAAAAAAACACATTTTCCTCACATTATGGTGACAGAAAGTTCTGGAATCTGAGAAAAGGCACAAATTTCCTTCCACCCAGCGTTCCCCCTAGTCTCCCGATAAAAATGGTACCTAACTTGTGTGGGTAGGCCTAGCGCCGGCGACAGGAAATGCCCCAAAGCACAACGTGGACACATCCCATTTTTTGACAGAAAACAGAGCTGTTTTTTGCAAAGTGCTTACCTGTAGATTTTGGCCTCTAGCTCAGCTGGCACCAAGGGAAACCTACCAAACCTGTGCATTTATGAAAACTAGAGACCTAGGGGAATCCAAGATGGGGTGATTTGTGGGGCTCTGACCAGGTTCTGTTACCCAGAATCCTTTCTAAACCTCAAAAGTTGGCTAAAAAAACACATTTTCCTCACATTATGGTGACAGAAAGTTCTGGCATCTGAGAGGAGCCACAAAGTTCCTTCCACCCAGCGTTCCCCCAAGTCTCCCGATAAAAATGGTACCTCACTTGTGTGGGTAGGCCTAGCGCCCGCGACAGGATATGCCCCAAAACACAATGTGGACACATCCCATTTTTTCACAGAAAACAGAGCTGTTTTTTGCAAAGTGCCTACCTGTAGATTTTGGCCTCTAGCTCAGCCGGCACCTAGGGAAACCTACCAAACCTGTGCATTTGTGAAAACTAGAGACCTAGGGGAATCCAAGATGGGGTGACTTGTGGGGCTCTGACCAGGTTCGGTTACCCAGAATCCTTTGCAAACCTCCAAATTTGGCTAAAAAAAAAAATTTCCTCACATTATGGTGACAGAAAGTTCTGGAATCTGAGAGGAGGCACAAATTTCCTTCCACCCAGCGTTCCCCCAAGTCTCCTGATAAAAATGGTACCTCACTTGTGTGGGTAGGCCTAGCGCCCGCGACAGGATATGCCCCAAAACACAACATGGACACATCCCATTTTTTCACAGAAAACAGAGCTGTTTTTTGCAAAGTGTCTACCTGTAGATTTTGGCCTCTAGCTCAGCCGGCACCTAGGGAAACCTACCAAACCTGTGCATTTTTGAAAACTAGAGACCTAGGGGAATCCAAGATGGGGTGATTTGTGGGGCTCTGACCAGGTTCTGTTACCCAGAATTCTTTGCAAACCTCAAAATTTGGCTAAAAAAACAAATTTTCCTCACATTATGGTGACAGAAAGTTCTGGAATCTGAGAGGAGGCACAAATTTCCTTCCATCCAGCATTCCCCCTAGTCTCCCGATAAAAATGGTACCTAACTTGTGTGGGTAGGCCTAGCGCCGGCGACAGGAAATGCCCCAAAGCACAACGTGGACACATCCCATTTTTTGACAGAATACAGAGCTGTTTTTTGCAAAGTGCTTACCTGTAGATTTTGGCCTCTAGCTCATCCGGCACCTAGGGAAACCTACCAAACCTGTGCATTTATGAAAACTAGAGACCTAGGGGAATCCAATATGGGGCGACTTGTGGGGCTCTGACCAGGTTCGGTTACCCAGAATCCTTTGCAAACCTCCAAATTTGGCTAAAAAAACACATTTTCCTCACATTATGGTGACAGAAAGTTCTGGAATCTGAGAAAAGGCACAAATTTCCTTCCACCCAGCGTTCCCCCTAGTCTCCCGATAAAAATGGTACCTAACTTGTGTGGGTAGGCCTAGCGCCGGCGACAGGAAATGCCCCAAAGCACAACGTGGACACATCCCATTTTTTGACAGAAAACAGAGCTGTTTTTTGCAAAGTGCTTACCTGTAGATTTTGGCCTCTAGCTCAGCTGGCACCAAGGGAAACCTACCAAACCTGTGCATTTATGAAAACTAGAGACCTAGGGGAATCCAAGATGGGGGGATTTGTGGGGCTCTGACCAGGTTCTGTTACCCAGAATCCTTTCTAAACCTCAAAAGTTGGCTAAAAAAACACATTTTCCTCACATTATGGTGACAGAAAGTTCTGGCATCTGAGAGGAGCCACAAAGTTCCTTCCACCCAGCGTTCCCCCAAGTCTCCCGATAAAAATGGTACCTCACTTGTGTGGGTAGGCCTAGCGCCCGCGACAGGATATGCCCCAAAACACAACGTGGACACATCCCATTTTTTCACAGAAAACAGAGCTGTTTTTTGCAAAGTGCCTACCTGTAGATTTTGGCCTCTAGCTCAGCCGGCACCTAGGGAAACCTATCAAACCTGTGCATTTGTGAAAACTAGAGACCTAGGGGAATCCAAGATGGCGTGACTTGTTGGGCTCTGACCAGGTTCGGTTACCCAGAATCCTTTGCAAACCTCCAAATTTGGCTAAAAAAACACATTTTCCTCACATTATGGTGACAGAAAGTTCTGGAATCTGAGAGGAGGCACAAATTTCCTACCACCCAGTGTTCCCCCAAGTCTCCCGATAAAAACAATACCTCACTTGTGTGGGTAGGCCTAGCTCCCGCGACAGGAAATGCCCCAAAACACAACGTAGACACATCGCATTTTTTCACAGAAAACAGAGCTGTTTTTTGCAAAGTGCCTACCTGTAGATTTTGGCCTCTAGCTCAGCCGCCACCTGGGGAAACCTACCAAACCTGTGCATTTTTTAAAACTAGAGACCTAGGGGAATCCAAGATGGGGTGAATTGTCGGGGTCTGACCAGTTTATGTTACCCAGAATCCTTTGCAAACCTCAAAATTTGGTTAAAGAAATACTTTTTCCTCTCATTTCGGGGACAGAAAGTTCTGGAATCTGAGAGGAGCCACAAATTTCCTTCCAACCAGCGTTCCCCCAAGTTTCCCAATAAAAATGATACCTCATTTTTGTGGGTACGCCTAGCGCCTGTGACAGGAAATGGCCCAAAACACAACGTGGACACATCTCATTTTTTGAAAGAAAACAGAGGTGTTTTTTGCAAAGCGCCTACCTGAAGATTTTGGCCTCTAGCTCAGCCGCCACCTAGGGAAACCTACCAAACCTGTGCATTTTTGAAAACTAGAGACCTAGGGGAATCCAAGATGGGGTGACTTGTGGGGCTCTGACCAGGTTCTGTTACCCAGAATCCTTTGCAAACCTCAAAATTTGGCTAAAAAAACACATTTTCCTCACATTATGGTGACAGAAAGTTCTGGAATCTGAGAAGAGGCACAAATTTCCTACCACCCAGTGTTCCCCCAAGTCTCCCGATAAAAACAATACCTCACTTGTGTGGGTAGGCCTAGCTCCCGCGACAGGAAATGCCCCAAAACACAACGTAGACACATCGCATTTTTTCACAGAAAACAGAGCTGTTTTTTGCAAAGTGCCTACCTGTAGATTTTGGCCTCTAGCTCAGCCGCCACCTGGGGAAACCTACCAAACCTGTGCATTTTTTAAAACTAGAGACCTAGGGGAATCCAAGATGGGGTGACTTGTCGGGGTCTGACCAGGTTATGTTACCCAGAATCCTTTGCAAACCTCAAAATTTGGTTAAAGAAATACTTTTTCCTCTCATTTCGGGGACAGAAAGTTCTGGAATCTGAGAGGAGCCACAAATTTCCTTCCAACCAGCGTTCCCCCAAGTTTCCCAATAAAAATGATACCTCACTTTTGTGGGTACGCCTAGCGCCCGTGACAGGAAATGGCCCAAAACACAACGTGGACACATCTCATTTTTTGAAAGAAAACAGAGGTGTTTTGTGCAAAGCGCCTACCTGAAGATTTTGGCCTCTAGCTCAGCCGCCACCTAGGGAAACCTACCAAACCTGTGCATTTTTGAAAACTAGAGACCTAGGGGAATCCAAGATGGGGTGACTTGTGGGGCTCTGACCAGGTTCTGTTACCCAGAATCCTTTGCAAACCTCAAAATTTGGCTGACAAAACACATTTTCCTCACATTTCGGTGACAGAAAGTTCTGGAATCTGAGAGGAGGGACAAATTTCCTTCCACCCAGCGTTCCCCCAAGTCTCCCGATAAAAATGGTACCTCACTTGTGTGGGTAGGCCTAGCGCCCGCGACAGGCAATGCCCCAAAACACAACGTGGACACATCAAATTTTTTCACAGAAACAGAGCTGTTTTTTGCAAAGTGCCTACCTGTAGATTTTGGCCTCTAGCTCAGCCGGCACCTAGGGAAACCTACCAAACCTATGTATTTTTGAAAACTAGAAACCTAGGGGAATCCAAGATGGGGTGAATTGTGGGGCTCTGGCCAGGTTCTGTTACCCAGAATCCTCTGCAAACCTCAAAATTTGCTAATAAAACACATTTTCCTCACATTTCGGTGACAGAAAGTTCTGGAATCTGAGAGGAGGGACAAATTTCCTTCCACCCAGCGTTCCCCCAAGTCTCCCGATAAAAATAGTACCTCACTTGTGTGGGTACGCCTAGCGCCCGCGACAGGATATGCCCCAAAACACAACGTGGACACATCCCATTTTTTCACAGAAAACAGAGCTGTTTTTTGCAAAGTGCCTACCTGTAGATTTTGGCCTCTAGCTCAGCCGGTACCTAGGGAAACCTACCAAACCTGTGCATTTTTGAAAACTAGAGACCTAGGGGAATCCAAGATGGGGTGACTTGTGGAGCTCTGACCAGGTTCTGTTACGCAGAATTCTTTGCAAACCTCAAAATTTGGCTAAAAAAACAAATTTTCCTCACATTATGGTGACAGAAAGTTCTGGAATCTGAGAGGAGGCACAAATTTCCTTCCACCCAGCATTCCCCCTAGTCTCCCGATAAAAATGGTACCTAACTTGTGTGGGTAGGCCTAGCGCCGGCGACAGGAAATGCCCCAAAGCACAACGTGGACACATCCCATTTTTTGACAGAATACAGAGCTGTTTTTTGCAAAGTGCTTACCTGTAGATTTTGGCCTCTAGCTCATCCGGCACCTAGGGAAGCCTACCAAACCTGTGCATTTATGAAAACTAGAGACCTAGGGGAATCCAATATGGGGTGACATGTGGGGCTCTGACCAGGTTCTATTACCCAGAATCCTTTGCAAACCTCAGAATTTGGCTAAAAAAACACATTTTCCTCACATTATGGTGACATAAAGTTCTGGAATCTGAGAGGAGCCACAAATGTACTGCCACCCAGTGTTCCCCCAAGTCTCCCGATAAAAATGGTACCTCACTTGTGTGGGTAGGCCTAGCGCCCGCGACAGGATATGCCCCAAAACACAACGTGGACACATCCCATTTTTTCACAGAAAACAGAGCTGTTTTTTGCAAAGTGCCTACTTGTAGATTTTGGCCTCTAGCTCAGCCGGCAGCTAGGGAAACCTACCAAACCTGTGCATTTTTGAAAACTAGAGACCTAGGGGAATCCAAGATGGGGTGACTTGTGGGGCTCTGACCAGGTTCGGTTACCCAGAATCCTTTGCAAACCTCCAAATTTGGCTAAAAAAACACATTTTCCTCACATTATGGTGACAGAAAGTTCTGGAATCTGAGAAAAGGCACAAATTTCCTTCCACCCAGCGTTCCCCCTAGTCTCCCGATAAAAATGGTACCTAACTTGTGTGAGTAGGCCTAGCGCCGGCGACAGGAAATGCCCCAAAGCACAACGTGGACACATCCCATTTTTTGACAGAAAACAGAGCTGTTTTTTGCAAAGTGCTTACCTGTAGATTTTGGCCTCTAGCTCAGCTGGCACCAAGGGAAACCTACCAAACCTGTGCATTTATGAAAACTAGAGACCTAGGGGAATCCAAGATGGGGTGATTTGTGGGGCTCTGACCAGGTTCTGTTACCCAGAATCCTTTCTAAACCTCAAAAGTTGGCTAAAAAAACACATTTTCCTCACATTATGGTGGCAGAAAGTTCTGGCATCTGAGAGGAGCCACAAAGTTCCTTCCACCCAGCGTTCCCCCAAGTCTCCCGATAAAAATGGTACCTCACTTGTGTGGGTAGGCCTAGCGCCCACGACAGGATATGCCCCAAAACACAATGTGGACACATCCCATTTTTTCACAGAAAACAGAGCTGTTTTTTGCAAAGTGCCTACCTGTAGATTTTGGCCTCTAGCTCAGCCGGCACCTAGGGAAACCTACCAAACCTGTGCATTTGTGAAAACTAGAGACCTAGGGGAATCCAAGATGGGGTGACTTGTGGGGCTCTGACCAGGTTCGGTTACCCAGAATCCTTTGCAAACCTCCAAATTTGGCTAAAAAAACACATTTTCCTCACATTATGGTGACAGAAAGTTCTGGAATCTGAGAGGAGGCACAAATTTCCTTCCACCCAGCGTTCCCCCAAGTCTCCCGATAAAAATGGTACCTCACTTGTGTGGGTAGGCCTGGCGCCCGTGACACGATATGCCCCAAAACACAACGTGGACACATCCCATTTTTTCACAGAAAACAGAGCTGTTTTTTGCAAAGTGTCTACCTGTAGATATTGGCCTCTAGCTCAGCCGGCACCTAGGGAAACCTACCAAACCTGTGCCTTTTTGAAAACTAGAGACCTAGGGGAATCCAATATGGGGTGACTTGTGGGGCTCTGACCAGGTCCGGTTACCCAGAATCTTTTGCAAACCTCCAAATTTGGCTAAAAAAACACATTTTCCTCACATTATGGTGACAGAATGTTCTGGAATCTGAGAAAAGGCACAAATTTCCTTCCACCCAGCGTTCCCCCTAGTCTCCCGATAAAAATGGTACCTAACTTGTGTGGGTAGGCCTAGCGCCGGCGACAGGAAATGCCCCAAAGCACAACGTGGACACATCCCATTTTTTGACAGAAAACAGAGCTGTTTTTTGCAAAGTGCTTACCTGTAGATTTTGGCCTCTAGCTCAGCTAGCACCAAGGGAAACCTACCAAACCTGTGCATTTATGAAAACTAGAGACCTAGGGGAATCCAAGATGGGGTGATTTGTGGGGCTCTGACCAGGTTCTGTTACCCAGAATCCTTTCTAAACCTCAAAAGTTGGCTAAAAAAACACATTTTCCTCACATTATGGTGACAGAAAGTTCTGGCATCTGAGAGGAGCCACAAATTTCCTCCTACCCAGCGTTCCCCCAAGTCTCCCGATAAAAATGGTACCTCACTTGTGTGGGTAGGCCTAGCGCCCGCGACAGGCAATGCCCCAAAACACAACGTGGACACATCAAATTTTTTCACAGAAACAGAGCTGTTTTTTGCAAAGTGCCTACCTGTAGATTTTGGCCTCTAGCTCAGCCGGCACCTAGGGAAACCTACCAAACCTGTGTATTTTTGAAAACTAGAAACCTAGGGGAATCCAAGATGGGGTGAATTGTGGGGCTCTGACCAGGTTCTGTTACCCAGAATCCTCTGCAAACCTAAAAATTTGCTAATAAAACACATTTTCCTCACATTTCGGTGACAGAAAGTTCTGGAATCTGAGAGGAGGGACAAATTTCCTTCCACCCAGCGTTCCCCCAAGTCTCCCGATAAAAATAGTACCTCACTTGTGTGAGTAGGCCTAGCGCCCGCGACAGGATATGCCCCAAAACACAACGTGGACACATCCCATTTTTTCACAGAAAACAGAGCTGTTTTTTGCAAAGTGCCTACCTGTAGATTTTGGCCTCTAGCTCAGCCGGTACCTAGGGAAACCTACCAAACCTGTGCATTTTTGAAAACTAGAGACCTAGGGGAATCCAAGATGGGGTGACTTGTGGAGCTCTGACCAGGTTCTGTTACGCAGAATTCTTTGCAAACCTCAAAATTTGGCTAAAAAAACTAATTTTCCTCACATTATGGTGACAGAAAGTTCTGGAATCTGAGAGGAGGCACAAATTTCCTTCCACCCAGCATTCCCCCTAGTCTCCCGATAAAAATGGTACCTAACTTGTGTGGGTAGGCCTAGCGCCGGCGACAGGAAATGCCCCAAAGCACAACGTGGACACATCCCATTTTTTGACAGAATACAGAGCTGTTTTTTGCAAAGTGCTTACCTGTAGATTTTGGCCTCTAGCTCATCCGGCACCTAGGGAAACCTACCAAACCTGTGCATTTTTGAAAACTAGAGACCTAGGGGAATCCAATATGGGGTGACATGTGGGGCTCTGACCAGGTTCTATTACCCAGAATCCTTTGCAAACCTCAGAATTTGGCTAAAAAAACACATTTTCCTCACATTATGGTGACATAAAGTTCTGGAATCTGAGAGGAGCCACAAATGTACTGCCACCCAGCGTTCCCCCAAGTCTCCCGATAAAAATGGTACCTCACTTGTGTGGGTAGGCCTAGCGCCCGCGACAGGATATGCCCCAAAACACAACGTGGACACATCCCATTTTTTCACAGAAAACAGAGCTGTTTTTTGCAAAGTGCCTACCTGTAGATTTTGGCCTCTAGCTCAGCCGGCAGCTAGGGAAACCTACCAAACCTGTGCATTTTTGAAAACTAGAGACCTAGGGGAATCCAAGATGGGGTGACTTGTGGGGCTCTGACCAGGTTCGGTTACCCAGAATCCTTTGCAAACCTCCAAATTTGGCTAAAAAAACACATTTTCCTCACATTATGGTGACAGAAAGTTCTGGAATCTGAGAGGAGGCACAAATTTCCTTCCACCCAGCGTTCCCCCAAGTCTCCCGATAAAAAAGGGTACCTCACTTGTGTGGGTAGGCCTAGCGCCCGTGACACAATATGCCCCAAAACACAACGTGGACACATCCCATTTTTTCACAGAAAACAGAGCTGTTTTTTGCAAAGTGTCTACCTGTAGATATTGGCCTCTAGCTCAGCCGGCACCTAGGGAAACCTACCAAACCTGTGCCTTTTTGAAAACTAGAGACCTAGGGGAATCCAATATGGGGTGACTTGTGGGGCTCTGACCAGGTTCGGTTACCCAGAATCTTTTGCAAACCTCCAAATTTGGCTAAAAAAACACATTTTCCTCACATTATGGTGACAGAATGTTCTGGAATCTGAGAAAAGGCACAAATTTCCTTCCACCCAGCGTTCCCCCTAGTCTCCCGATAAAAATGGTACCTAACTTGTGTGGGTACGCCTAGCGCCGGCGACAGGAAATGCCCCAAAGCACAACGTAGACTCATCCCATTTTTTGACAGAAAACAGAGCTGTTTTTTGCAAAGTGCTTACCTGTAGATTTTGGCCTCTAGCTCAGCTGGCACCAAGGGAAACCTACCAAACCTGTGCATTTATGAAAACTAGAGACCTAGGGGAATCCAAGATGGGGTGATTTGTGGGGCTCTGACCAGGTTCTGTTACCCAGAATCCTTTCTAAACCTCAAAAGTTGGCTAAAAAAACACATTTTCCTCACATTATGGTGACAGAAAGTTCTGGCATCTGAGAGGAGCCACAAATTTCCATCCACCCAGCGTTCCCCCAAGTCTCCCGATAAAAATGGTACCTCACTTGTGTGGGTAGGCCTAGCGCCCGCGACAGGATATGCCCCAAAACACAACGTGGACACATCCCATTTTTTCACAGAAAACAGAGCTGTTTTTTGCAAAGTGCCTACCTGTAGATTTTGGCCTCTAGCTCAGCCGGCACCTAGGGAAACCTACCAAACCTGTGCATTTTTGAAAACTAGAAACCTAGGGGAATCCAAGATGGGGTGACTTGTGGAGCTCTGACCAGGTTCTGTTACGCAGAATTCTTTGCAAACCTCAAAATTTGGCTAAAAAAACACATTTTCCTCACATTATGGTGACAGAAAGTTCTGGAATCTGAGAGGAGGCACAAATTTCCTTCCACCCAGCATTCCCCTAGTCTCCCGATAAAAATGGTACCTAACTTGTGTGGGTAGGCCTAGCGCCGGCGACAGGAAATGCCCCAAAGCACAACGTGGACACATCCCATTTTTTGACAGAATACAGAGCTGTTTTTTGCAAAGTGCCTACCTGTAGATTTTGGCCTCTAGCTCAGCCGGCACCTAGGGAAACCTACCAAACCTGTGTATTTTTGAAAACTAGAAACCTAGGGGAATCCAAGATGGGGTGAATTGTGGGGCTCTGACCAGGTTCTGTTACCCAGAATCCTCTGCAAACCTCAAAATTTGCTAATAAAACACATTTTCCTCACATTTCGGTGACAGAAAGTTCTGGAATCTGAGAGGAGGGACAAATTTCCTTCCACCCAGCGTTCCCCCAAGTCTCCCGATAAAAATAGTACCTCACTTGTGTGGGTAGGCCTAGCGCCCGTGACACGATATGCCCCAAAACACAACGTGGACACATCCCATTTTTTCACAGAAAACAGAGCTGTTTTTTGCAAAGTGTCTACCTGTAGATATTGGCCTCTAGCTCAGCCGGCACCTAGGGAAACCTACCAAACCTGTGCCTTTTTGAAAACTAGAGACCTAGGGGAATCCAATATGGGGTGACTTGTGGGGCTCTGACCAGGTTCGGTTACCCAGAATCTTTTGCAAACCTCCAAATTTGGCTAAAAAAACACATTTTCCTCACATTATGGTGACAGAATGTTCTGGAATCTGAGAAAAGGCACAAATTTCCTTCCACCCAGCGTTCCCCCTAGTCTCCCGATAAAAATGGTACCTAACTTGTGTGGGTAGGCCTAGCGCCGGCGACAGGAAATGCCCCAAAGCACAACGTGGACACATCCCATTTTTTGACAGAAAACAGAGCTGTTTTTTGCAAAGTGCTTACCTGTAGATTTTGGCCTCTAGCTCAGCTGGCACCAAGGGAAACCTACCAAACCTGTGCATTTATGAAAACTAGAGACCTAGGGGAATCCAAGATGGGGTGATTTGTGGGGCTCTGACCAGGTTCTGTTACCCAGAATCCTTTCTAAACCTCAAAAGTTGGCTAAAAAAACACATTTTCCTCACATTATGGTGACAGAAAGTTCTGGCATCTGAGAGGAGCCACAAATTTCCTTCCACCCAGCGTTCCCCCAAGTCTCCCGATAAAAATGGTACCTCACTTGTGTGGGTAGGCCTAGCGCCCGCAACAGGATATGCCCCAAAACACAACGTGGACACATCCCATTTTTTCACAGAAAACAGAGCTGTTTTTTGCAAAGTGCCTACCTGTAGATTTTGGCCTCTAGCTCAGCCGGCACCTAGGGAAACCTACCAAACCTGTGCATTTGTGAAAACTAGAGACCTAGGGGAATCCAAGATGGGGTGACTTGTGGGGCTCTGACCAGGTTCTGTTACCCAGAATCCTTTGCAAACCTCAAAATTTGGCTGACAAAACACATTTTCCTCATATTTCGGTGACAGAAAGTTCTGGAATCTGAGAGGAGGGACAAATTTCCTTCCACCCAGCGTTCCCCCAAGTCTCCCGATAAAAATGGTACCTCACTTGTGTGGGTAGGCCTAGCGCCCGCGACAGGCAATGCCCCAAAACACAACGTGGACACATCAAATTTTTTCACAGAAACAGAGCTGTTTTTTGCAAAGTGCCTACCTGTAGATTTTGGCCTCTAGCTCAGCCGGCACCTAGGGAAACCTACCAAACCTGTGTATTTTTGAAAACTAGAAACCTAGGGGAATCCAAGATGGGGTGAATTGTGGGGCTCTGACCAGGTTCTGTTGCCCAGAATCCTCTGCAAACCTCAAAATTTGCTAATAAAACACATTTTCCTCACATTTCGGTGACAGAAAGTTCTGGAATCTGAGAGGAGGGACAAATTTCCTTCCACCCAGCGTTCCCCCAAGTCTCCCGATAAAAATAGTACCTCACTTGTGTGGGTAGGCCTAGCGCCCGCGACAGGATATGCCCCAAAACACAACGTGGACACATCCCATTTTTTCACAGAAAACAGAGCTGTTTTTTGCAAAGTGCCTACCTGTAGATTTTGGCCTCTAGCTCAGCCGGTACCTAGGGAAACCTACCAAACCTGTGCATTTTTGAAAACTAGAGACCTAGGGGAATCCAAGATGGGGTGACTTGTGGAGCTCTGACCAGGTTCTGTTACGCAGAATTCTTTGCAAACCTCAAAATTTGGCTAAAAAAATAAATTTTCCTCACATTATGGTGACAGAAAGTTCTGGAATCTGAGAGGAGGCACAAATTTCCTTCCACCCAGCATTCCCCCTAGTCTCCCGATAAAAATGGTACCTAACTTGTGTGGGTAGGCCTAGCGCCGGCGACAGGAAATGCCCCAAAGCACAACGTGGACACATCCCATTTTTTGACAGAATACAGAGCTGTTTTTTGCAAAGTGCTTACCTGTAGATTTTGGCCTCTAGCTCATCCGGCACCTAGGGAAACCTACCAAACCTGTGCATTTATGAAAACTAGAGACCTAGGGGAATCCAATATGGGGTGACATGTGGGGCTCTGACCAGGTTCTATTACCCAGAATCCTTTGCAAACCTCAGAATTTGGCTAAAAAAACACATTTTCCTCACATTATGGTGACATAAAGTTCTGGAATCTGAGAGGAGCCACAAATGTACTGCCACCCAGCGTTCCCCCAAGTCTCCCGATAAAAATGGTACCTCACTTGTGTGGGTAGGCCTAGTGCCCGCGACAGGATATGCCCAAAACACAACGTGGACACATCCCATTTTTTCACAGAAAACAGAGCTGTTTTTTGCAAAGTGCCTACCTGTAGATTTTGGCCTCTAGCTCAGCCGGCAGCTAGGGAAACCTACCAAACCTGTGCATTTTTGAAAACTAGAGACCTAGGGAATCCAAGATGGGGTGACTTGTGGGGCTCTGACAGGTTCGGTTACCCAGAATCCTTTGCAAACCTCCAAATTTGGCTAAAAAAACACATTTTCCTCTCATTATGGTGACAGAAAGTTCTGGAATCTGAGAGGAGGCACAAATTTCCTTCCACCCAGCGTTCCCCAAGTCTCCCGATAAAAATGGTACCTCACTTGTGTGGGTAGGCCTAGCGCCCGTGACACGATATGCCCCAAAACACAACGTGGAGTCATCCATTTTTTCACAGAAAACAGAGCTGTTTTTTGCAAAGTGTCTACCTGTAGATATTGGCCTCTAGCTCAGCCGGCACCTAGGGAAACCTACCAAACCTGTGCCTTTTTGAAAACTAGAGACCTAGGGGAATCCAATATGGGGTGACTTGTGGGGCTCTGACCAGGTTCGGTTACCAGAATCTTTTGCAAACCTCCAAATTTGGCTAAAAAAACACATTTTCCTCACATATGGTGACAGAATGTTCTGGAATCTGAGAAAAGGCACAAATTTCCTTCCACCCAGCGTTCCCCCTAGTCTCCCGATAAAAATGGTACCTAACTTGTGTGGGTAGGCCTAGCGCCGGCGACAGGAAATGCCCCAAAGCACAACGTGGACACATCCCATTTTTTGACTGAAAACAGAGCTGTTTTTTGCAAAGTGCTTACCTGTAGATTTTGGCCTCTAGCTCAGCTGGCACCAAGGGAAACCTACCAAACCTGTGCATTTATGAAAACTAGAGACCTAGGGGAATCCAAGATGGGGTGATTTGTGGGGCTCTGACCAGGTTCTGTTACCCAGAATCCTTTCTAAACCTCAAAAGTTGGCTAAAAAAACACATTTTCCTCACATTATGGTGACAGAAAGTTCTGGCATCTGAGAGGAGCCACAAATTTCCTTTCCACCCAGCGTTCCCCCAAGTCTCCCGATAAAAATGGTACCTCACTTGTGTGGGTAGGCCTAGCGCCCGCGACAGGATATGCCCCAAAACACAACGTGGACACATCCCATTTTTTCACAGAAAACAGAGCTGTTTTTTGCAAAGTGCCTACCTGTAGATTTTGGCCTCTAGCTCAGCCGGGCACCTAGGGAAACCTATCAAACCTGTGCATTTGTGAAAACTAGAGACCTAGGGGAATCCAAGATGGCGTGACTTGTTGGGCTCTGACCAGGTTCGGTTACCCAGAATCCTTTGCAAACCTCCAAATTTGGCTAAAAAAACACATTTTCCTCACATTATGGTGACAAGAAAGTTCTGGAATCTGAGAGGAGGCACAAATTTCCTACCACCCAGTGTTCCCCCAAGTCTCCCGATAAAAACAATACCTCACTTGTGTGGGTAGGCCTAGCTCCCGTGACAGGAAATGCCCCAAAACAGAACGTAGACACATCGCATTTTTTCACAGAAAACAGAGCTGTTTTTTGCAAAGTGCCTACCTGTAGATGTTGGCCTCTAGCTCAGCCGCCACCTGGGGAAACCTACCAAACCTGTGCATTTTTTAAAACTAGAGACCTAGGGGAATCCAAGATGGGGTGAATTGTCGGGGTCTGACCAGTTTATGTTACCCAGAATCCTTTGCAAACCTCAAAATTTGGTTAAAGAAATACTTTTTCCTCTCATTTCGGGGACAGAAAGTTCTGGAATCTGAGAGGAGCCACAAATTTCCTTCCAACCAGCGTTCCCCCAAGTTTCCCAATAAAAATGATACCTCACTTTTGTGGGTACGCCTAGCGCCGTGACAGGAAATGGCCCAAAACACAACGTGGACACATCTCATTTTTTGAAAGAAAAAGAGGTGCTTTTTTGCAAAGCGCCTACTGAAGATTTTGGCCTCTAGCTCAGCCGCCACCTAGGGAAACCTACCAAACCTGTGCATTTTTGAAAACTAGAGACCTAGGGGAATCCAAGATGGGGTGACTTGTGGGGCTCTGACCAGGTTCTGTTACCCAGAATCCTTTGCAAACCTCAAAATTTGGCTAAAAAAACACATTTTCCTCACATTATGGTGACAGAAAGTTCTGGAATCTGAGAAGAGGCACAAATTTCCTACCACCCAGTGTTCCCCCAAGTCTCCCGATAAAAACAATACCTCACTTGTGTGGGTAGGCCTAGCTCCCGCGACAGGAAATGCCCCAAAACACAACGTAGACACATCGCATTTTTTCACAGAAAACAGAGCTGTTTTTTGCAAAGTGCCTACCTGTAGATTTTGGCCTCTAGCTCAGCCGCCACCTGGGGAAACCTACCAAACCTGTGCATTTTTTAAAACTAGAGACCTAGGGGAATCCAAGATGGGGTGACTTGTCGGGGTCCCTGACCAGGTTATGTTACCCAGAATCCTTTGCAACCTCAAAATTTGGTTAAAGAAATACATTTTCCTCTCATTTCGGGGACAGAAAGTTCTGGAATCTGAGAGGAGCCACAAATTTCCTTCCAACCAGCGTTCCCCCAAGTTTCCCAATAAAAATGATACCTCACTTGTGTGGGTACGCCTAGCGCCCGTGACAGGAAATGGCCCAAAACACAACGTGGACACATCTCATTTTTTGAAAAGAAAACAGAGGTGTTTTTTGCAAAGCGCCCTACCTGAAGATTTTGGCCTCTAGCTCAGCCGCCACCTAGGGAAACCTACCAAACCTGTGCATTTTTGAAACTAGAGACCTAGGGGAATCCAAGATGGGGTGACTTGTGGGGCTCTGACAGGTTCTGTTACCCAGAATCCTTTGCAAACCTCAAAATTTGGCTGGACAAAACACATTTTCCTCACATTTCGGTGACAGAAAGTTCTGGAATCTGAGAGGAGGGACAAATTTCCTTCCACCCAGCGTTCCCCCAAGTCTCCCGATAAAAATGGTACCTCACTTGTGTGGGTAGGCCTAGCGCCCGCGACAGGCAATGCCCCAAAACACAACGTGGACACATCAAATTTTTTCACAGAAACAGAGCTGTTTTTTGCAAAGTGCCTACCTGTAGATTTTGGCCTCTAGCTTAGCCGGCACCTAGGGAAACCTACCAAACCTGTGTATTTTTGAAAACTAGAAACCTAGGGGAATCCAAGATGGGGTGAATTGTGGGGCTCTGACCAGGTTCTGTTACCCAGAATCCTCTGCAAACCTCAAAATTTTGCTAATAAAACACATTTTCCTCACATTTCGGTGACAGAAAGTTCTGGAATCTGAGAGGAGGGACAAATTTCCTTCCACCCAGCGTTCCCCCAAGTCTCCCGATAAAAAAAAGTACCTCACTTGTGTGGGTAGGCCTAGCGCCCGCGACAGGATATGCCCCAAAACACAACGTGGACACATCCCATTTTTTCACAGAAAACAGAGCTGTTTTTTGCAAAGTGCCCTACCTGTAGATTTTGGCCTCTAGCTCAGCCGGGTACCTAGGGAAACCTACCAAACCTGTGCATTTTTTAAAACTAGAGACCTAGGGGAATCCAAGATGGGGTGACTTGTGGAGCTCTGACCAGGTTCTGTTACGCAGAATTCTTTGCAAACCTCAAAATTTGGCTAAAAAAACAAATTTTCCTCACATTATGGTGACAGAAAGTTCTGGAATCTGAGAGGAGGCACAAATTTCCTTCCACCCAGCATTCCCCTAGTCTCCCGATAAAAATGGTACCTAACTTGTGTGGGTAGGCCTAGCGCCGGCGACAGGAAATGCCCCAAAGCACAACGTGGACACATCCCATTTTTTGACAGGAATACAGAGCTGTTTTTTGCAAAGTGCTGACCTGTAGATTTTGGCCTCTAGCTCATCGGCACCTAGGGAAACCTACCAAACCTGTGCATTTATGAAAACTAGAGACCTAGGGGAATCCAATATGGGGTGACATGTGGGGTTCTGACCAGGTTCTATTACCCAGAATCCTTTGCAAACCTCAGAATTTGGCTAAAAAAAACACATTTTCCTCACATTATGGTGACATAAAGTTCTGGAATCTGAGAGGAGCCACAAATGTACTGCACCTAGCGTTCCCCCAAGTCTCCCGATAAAAATGGTACCTCACTTGTGTGGGTAGGCCTAGCGCCCGCGACAGGATATGCCCCAAAACACAACGTGGACACATCCCATTTTTTCACAGAAAACAGAGCTGTTTTTTGCAAAGTGCCTACCTGTAGATTTTGGCCTCTAGCTCAGCCGGGCAGCCGAGGGAAACCTACCAAACCTGTGCATTTTTGAAAACTAGAGACCTAGGGGAATCCAAGATGGGGTGACTTGTGGGGCTCTGACCAGGTTCGGTTACCCAGAATCCTTTGCAAACCTCCAAATTTGGCTAAAAAAACACATTTTCCTCACATTATGGTGACAGAAAGTTCTGAATCTGAGAGGAGGCACAAATTTCCTTCCACCCAGCGTTCCCCCAAGTCTCCCGATAAAAATGGTACCTCACTTGTGTGGGTAGGCCTAGCGCCCGTGACACGATATGCCCCAAAACACAACGTGGACACATCCCATTTTTTCACAGAAAACAGAGCTGTTTTTTGCAAAGTGTCTACCTGTAGATATTGGCCTCTAGCTCAGCCGGCACCTAGGAAACCTACCAAACCTGTGCCTTTTTGAAAACTAGAGACCTAGGGGAATCCAATATGGGGTGACTTGTGGGGCTCTGACCAGGTTCGGTTACCCAGAATCCTTTGCAAACCTCCAAATTTGGCTAAAAAAACACATTTTCCTCACATTATGGTGACAGAATGTTCTGGAATCTGAGAAAAGGCACAAATTTCCTTCCACCCAGCGTTCCCCCTAGTCTCCCGATAAAAATGGTACCTCACTTGTGTGGGTAGGCCTAGCGCCCGTGACACGATATGCCCCAAAGCACAACGTGGACACATCCCATTTTTTCACAGAAAACAGAGCTGTTTTTTGCAAAGTGTCTACCTGTAGATATTGGCCTCTAGCTCAGCCGGCACCTAGGGAAACCTACCAAACCTGTGCCTTTTGAAAACTAGAGACCTAGGGGAATCCAATATGGGGTGACTTGTGGGGCTCTGACCAGGTTCTGTTACCCAGAATCTTTTGCAAACCTCCAAATTTGGCTAAAAAAACAGCATTTTCCTCACATTTATGGTGACAGAATGTTCTGGAATCTGAGAAAAGGCACACATTTCCTTCCACCCAGCGTTCCCCCTAGTCTCCCGATAAAATATGGTACCTAACTTGTGTGGGTAGGCCTAGCGCCGGCGACAGGAAATGCCCCAAAGCACAACGTGGACACATCCCATTTTTGACAGAAAACAGAGCTGTTTTTTGCAAAGTGCTTACCTGTAGATTTTGGCCTCTAGCTCAGCTGGCACCAAGGGAAACCTACCAAACCTGTGCATTTATGAAAACTAGAGACCTAGGGGAATCCAAGATGGGTGATTTGTGGGCTCTGACCAGGTTCTGTTACCCAGATCCTTTCTAAACCTCAAAAGTTGGCTAAAAAAACACATTTTCCTCACATTATGGTGACAGAAAGTTCTGTCATCTGAGAGGAGCCACAAATTTCCTTCCACCCAGCGTTCCCCCAAGTCTCCCGATAAAAATGGTACCTCACTTGGGTGGGTAGGCCTAGCGCCCGCGACAGGATATGCCCCAAAACACAACGTGGACACATCCCATTTTTTCACAGAAAACAGAGCTGTTTTTTGCAAAGTGCCTACCTGTAGATTTTGGCCTCTAGCTCAGCCGGCACCTAGGGAAACCTACCAAACCTGTGCATTTGTGAAAACTAGAGACCTAGGGGAATCCAAGATGGGGGGACTTGTGGGGCTCTGACCAGGCTCTGTTACCCAGAATCCTTTGCAAACCTCAAAATTTTGGCTGACAAAACACATTTTCCTCACATTTCGGTGACAGAAAGTTCTGGAATCTGAGAGGAGGGACAAATTTCCTTCCACCCAGCGTTCCCCCAAGTCTCCCGATAAAAATGGTACCTCACTTGTGTGGGTAGGCCTAGCGCCCGCGACAGGCAATGCCCCAAAACACAACGTGGACACATCAAATTTTTTCACAGAAACAGAGCTGTTTTTTGCAAAGTGCCTACCTGTAGATTTTGGCCTCTAGCTCAGCCGGCACCTAGGGAAACCTACCAAACCTGTGTATTTTTGAAAACTAGAAACCTAGGGGAATCCAAGATGGGGTGAATTGTGGGGCTCTGACCAGGTTCTGTTACCCAGAATCCTCTGCAAACCTCAAAATTTGCTAATAAAACACATTTTCCTCACATTTCGGTGACAGAAAGTTCTGGAATCTGAGAGGAGGGACAAATTTCCTTCCACCCAGCGTTCCCCCAAGTCTCCCGATAAAAATAGTACCTCACTTGTGTGGGTAGGCCTAGCGCCCGTGACACGATATGCCCCAAAACACAACGTGGACACATCCCATTTTTTCACAGAAAACAGAGCTGTTTTTTGCAAAGTGTCTACCTGTAGATATTGGCCTCTAGCTCAGCCGGCACCTAGGGAAACCTACCAAACCTGTGCCTTTTTGAAAACTAGAGACCTAGGGGAATCCAATATGGGGTGACTTGTGGGGCTCTGACCAGGTTCGGTTACCCAGAATCTTTTGCAAACCTCCAAATTTGGCTAAAAAAACACATTTTCCTCACATTATGGTGACAGAATGTTCTGGAATCTGAGAAAAGGCACAAATTTCCTTCACCCAGCGTTCCCCCTAGTCTCCCGATAAAAATGGTACCTAACTTGTGTGGGTAGGCCTAGCGCCGGCGACAGGAAATGCCCCAAAGCACAACGTGGACACATCCCATTTTTTGACAGAAAACAGAGCTGTTTTTTGCAAAGTGCTTACCTGTAGATTTTGGCCTCTAGCTCAGCTGGCACCAAGGGAAACCTACCAACCTGTGCATTTATGAAAACTAGAGACCTAGGGGAATCCAAGATGGGGTGATTTGTGGGGCTCTGACCAGGTTCTGTTACCCAGAATCCTTTCTAAACCTCAAAAGTTGGCTAAAAAAACACATTTTCCTCACATTATGGTGACAGAAAGTTCTGGCATCTGAGAGGAGCCACAAATTTCCTTCCACCCAGCGTTCCCCCAAGTCTCCCGATAAAAATGGTACCTCACTTGTGTGGGTAGGCCTAGCGCCCGCGACAGGATATGCCCCAAAACACAACGTGGACACATCCCATTTTTTCACAGAAAACAGAGCTGTTTTTTGCAAAGTGCCTACCTGTAGATTTTGGCCTCTAGCTCAGCCGGCAGCTAGGGAAACCTACCAAACCTGTGCATTTTTGAAAACTAGAGACCTAGGGGAATCCAAGATGGGGTGACTTGTGGGGCTCTGACCAGGTTCGGTTACCCAGAATCCTTTGCAAACCTCCAAATTTGGCTAAAAAAACACCATTTTCCTCACATTATGGTGACAGAAAGTTCTGGAATCTGAGAGGAGGCACAAATTTCCTTCCACCCAGCGTTCCCCCAAGTCTCCCGATAAAAATGGTACCTCACTTGTGTGGGTAGGCCTAGCGCCCGTGACACGATATGCCCCAAAACACAACGTGGACACATCCCATT